>NC_084657.1:7839269-8534269 GCF_019802595.1 Syngnathoides biaculeatus
CACAGGGGAAACCAGAGCTGGTGCAGCATCATCACGGGGATCAGCCCAACATTAAACCAGCCTGCAACTGATAAGGAGCGCCGTACCAGACAAAACATGCCACACACTCACATCGTTCTCGTGTAAATCTTCAGCTTCAGCTTCATGTCTCTGTAATATAATAGAGTTAATGAACGACTTCCTGATTTGACAATAATTTAACCGTCTCCAATTAGGATTCCCTCACGAACAATGGAGGAATAGCCAAACAGCAATTCACTGCCATAAATTGCATCACATGAATTGTAAGGATTTACAGAAAATGTGTTGATGGAAATACATGAACTTAAGCCCAAACATTTAAAAAGAACCCAAACTAGCATAAAAGACAGGTTACGTAATCAACTGTATTCATCTGTCCATATTTAGCTTACAATAGGGTTAGGGTCATTGTATCTCATTAATAAACTTGGTTTCCATGAATTCAAAAACTTTTTGAATATACAGTACGTACCCCAGTGTGACCAACTACCATATATTGTTTGTTTACCCCATGATATGGTAATGTTGTAATATCAGCCGAACTTCACAAATGCATGACAAATGAGATTAGTAAAAGGAACTCTTAATACTGAATTAATCTTGCAATGCACTGAGAAAAAAAATGTCGACCTTTATCTGAATGAGAAGTTATAGTTATACTTTACATATGACTGCGAGTAACAAGAGTCGTAGGTTTCACAAGACCTAATTAGCATAAAATCCGGAACAGGACGGCAAGACATTTTTAGCTGTTTTTTTTTCCCCCCACCATCCACACAAATATGAATGGCTCTGTTGAATGAGAACTCTGTTTCCGTGCAGTATATAGTACAATTTTCTAAATTGTTCTTCTGGATGAATATTTTTAGCAGGCATGTGCACAGACATTGTCTTAGATATGTACTCAAGACCAAAGCCACCCTTAACCAAAACTATTCATACAATTGTGAAAGAAATTGTGCAATTAGTATATAATTATTTCTGTTAACACAATTGACACAGTCAGTCATACAACTATCGACAAAGGAGGTGAAGAGAAGCAGTGAATATAAGTCGACGCATCTTATTCAAATGGCAGATGTATGTGATGTATAAAGATAAATGATAAATCACTTTAAAACTGTTTTTAACTAATAGTTAACCCAGAGGGGAAGTAAAAAAAAATACTAAAAAAATGAGATAACGAGTTATCACAAATGCCAATGGCCTCTTATAAATTGGGATGTGGTTTAAAATGAAAGAATCTACATTCCAATTCATTTAACAATTAAACTGAAATCGCCACACAACTGCCACCATTTAAAGTGCTTCTGATTAACCCCAGATAAATTTCAGCTGGTCTACGAAGCTCTTGCTGACATTTTTTTGTGTTTTACAACACAAGCCACGGTCCGCAGAGATCGTTTCCAGGATCCCAAGGGTCTTGTGGTTCAAAGGTATCAGTGCAAAGAAGCGTATACCCCAAAAAACAAAAAAAAAGTATCAATTGTCATGTTAAAACATGTTCAATTAACAAGGGAGGGTTTATATATATGTATGTGTTTTTCTTTATTGATGAATGAAAGAAAATGGGTTCCAGAACGCAACCAGTCAAAAGCACACTTTTTTCATCCAAGGCAAAAAGGAAGGTGCTTGAGCGCCACTTGTTTTTTTTTTTTTTTATTATTATTATTTTTATAAACAGATAAGCTTGTGCTATTGCTGTATGACGTTGGAAATCTTATGTGGCTGTAAATTTAATGTAAAAGACCAGGTGTGCCCAACTTGATTTAAACGGAGAGCTACTTCTTTTTTAAAGGGCTACCATTTGATATTTCTGAAATACATCTGCTCAAATCCATCCCACCATTCATCCATCTTCTACAGCTTATCTGGGACGGGTTTTAGCTGGGATGTGCAGACTTCCCTTTCCCCAGGCACTTCATCCAGCTCTTCCGGAGGGATCCTGATGCGTTCAGTCCAGTCGAGAGACGTACTGTCTCCAGCATTTCCTGGGGCCAGCCACTCTCATTCCAGTAGGACGTGCCCGCAACACCTCAACAAGGAGGCGCCCGGGAAGAATCCAAATCAGATACCCCAGCCACATTGTTCGATTCGACTCATCGCGGAGGAGCAGCAGCTCGACTCTTAGCCCCTCCCACATGATCAAGCTTCTCTCCCGATCTCTAAGCGAAGGAAACTCATTTCGGCATCTTTTATACAGGATCTTGTTCTTTCGGTCATGACCCACAGCTCGTGACCATAGGTGAAGGTAGGATTGTAGAACAAGTGGTAAATCGAGAGCCTCCAGTTTTGTCTTAGATCCATCTTTACCACAATGGATCGGTACAAAGCCCACATCACTGCAGATGCTGCATCGATCCCCCTGTCGACCTCCCGCTTCATTCTTCCCTCACTCACGAATAAGATCCCAGGGTTCTTGAACTCCTCCACTTGCGGCAGGATCTCATCCCGACCTGGAGAGGGGATGCCACCGTTTTCGACTGTGAACCATGGTCTCAGATTTGGAGGTGCTGATTCTGATCCCAGCCCTTTCACACTCGGTTGCAAACTGCTTCAGTAAAAGTTGGACTGTCAACCAGGGCAGTCCCATAATATCCAGAGACTTTAGGAACTCCGGGCTAATTTCATTTACCCTGGGTCCTTGCCACTGGGTTATTCCCAAGCGACCCTTGTGAGGATATGTGTCTAAGAAAATGGATGGATGGATAAAATTCAAAAGATTTAAATTCTAAAAACACAACTGACAGGCGGTACGGTGGTCAACAAGAAAGTGTTGGCCTCACAGTTCTGAGGTCCCGGGTTCAACCCTGGACCCGCCTGTGTGGAGTTTGCATCGTCTCCCCGTACCTGTGTGGGTTTTCTACGGGCACTCCGGTTTCCTCCCAAATCCCAAAAAACCCCACCCTGTTTTTCATGAAATTTGAATGTCTTACTATATTGTATATTCAAGGCGTTAGATTTATTAGCTCATTTTAAGAATTTTATTTTTAATTTTAAGAATTCCCCTCCTTCAGGTTGAGGATGAGAATTCCCCACCTTATCGTGGTGAGAGGTTTGTGTGTCAAATTATGCAAGGAGATAAATTGTCTGGACTTTACGTCATTGGTAGGGTCGCCCATGGCCTGCAGGGAGTGGATGAGATTCGCCCTAAGTTCCTAAAGGCTCTGGATGTTGGGTGGCTGTCCTGGTTTACACAGCTCTGGAAGATCGCATGGACACCGGGGACAGTGCCTCTGGATTGGCAAACTGGGGTGGTGCTTCCCCTTTTTCAGAAGGGGGACCGGAGAGCGTGTTCCAACTACAGGGAAATAACACTCCTCAGCCTCCCTGGTAAGGTCTATTCACGAGTACTGGAGAGGAGGTTCCATCGGGAAGTCGACTCTCAGATTCAGGAGGAGGAATGTGGTTTTCGTCCTGTTTGTGGAAGAGTGGACCACCTCTACAACCTCGACAGGATCCTCGAAGGTGCATGGAACCTTGTCCAACCAGTCTACATGTGTTAGTGGACATGGAGAAGGCTTTGGACTGTGTCCCTCCCGGAGTCCTATGGCAGCTCCTTCGGGAGAATGGGGTACCAAACCCTGCTGATGAGGGCTGTTCGGTCTCTGTACGACTGTTATCAGAGTTTGTTCCACATTGCCAGCATTAAGTCGGACTTGTTTCCGGTGGGGGATAGAATCCGCTAAGTCTGCCCCTTTGTCACCGATTTTGTTCATAACTTTTATGGACAGAATCTGTAGGTGCAGTCGAGGTGTAGAGTGGGTCAGGTTTGGTGGCCTCAGTATTGCATCTGTGCTCTTTGCAAAAGATGTGGTTCTGTTGGGGTCATCAACCCTTGATCTCCAACACTCACTGGAGCGGTTCGTGTGTGAAGCATCTCGAATGAGAATCAAATCTGAACTTCAAATCTGAGACCTCAATCGGAAATGGTTGGCGTACCCTCTGCAGGTCTGGGATGAGTTCCTGCCCCAAGTGGAGGAGTTTACGTATCTTGTGGTTTTGTTCATAAGTGAAGGAAGAATGGAGCGGGAGATCCACAGGCGAATTAGTGTCTGCATTGATGCGGGCTTTGTATCCGTCCATTATGGTAAAAAGGGAGTGAATTGGAAAGGCGAATTTTACCAGTCGATCTACATTCCTAGCCTCAAGAGCTGTGGGTCATGACTGAAAGAACAAGATCCCAGATACAAGTGGCCGAAATGAGTTTCCTCTGCAGTCTAGGCTCTCCCTTAGAGAGTGAGAAGCTCGGTCAGCCAGGAGGGGCTTAGTGTCAAACTGCTGTTACTCTACATTGAGAACAGTCAGACGAGGCAGCCGGGGCATCTGATTCAGATGCCTCCGGGACGACTTACTGGTGAGGTGTTGCAGTCATGTCTCACCAGAAAGAGACCTCGGGGAGGACCCAGGACAAGCTGGAAAGACTACATCTCTCGGCTGGCCAGGGAACAACGTGGCTTCTCCAAGTCCACAAAATACTGGTTGGGCGAACTCCCATGCACCCTTGAGGATCCTGCTGAGAGCTGGTCCATTGTGCCAAGGCCAGAAAGAAAACCACACTGGTCCTTGAGAATCTGAGATTTGACTTCACGACAGACCTTCCACTCTAACATTCGCTATAAAATGCGACCACTTGGTTGCCATTTTCTCTTTTTTTGTATTCTGAATTTGGCATTGCGTCACATCTTTCAACCCCTGTGTTTCCACTTCTTCAACTGAACATATTCACTTCCACATGCTACTTCAATACTTTGTTAGGGTAAGCACATATTGTCACATACGCCCATGCGACCGCATAATTACAGCCGTGGACATGATCAGCAAAAATTACACTGGTTGATTTAGCACATTAAAAGCTTCTATATATACAATAAATTCAGGGTAGAATAACATAAAACTCGACAATGGTCTATAATGTATGTTTAAGTTACAGGGCAAAACAATATGTTGAAAAATACTGCAGTTACACCAATTCCAGCAATTGCTCTAAAACAATTTTGTATGGCAGTCATTGCTATCGAAAAAAATGGTGCGTATTTCGGATCCTGGGCACAATCATATTTACATATGATTCCTTATTAATAGCAAAAGTCAGCTACTTTGTGTAGTGAGGGTAAATCGAGTCAGAGATTGGGAAATCCACTCATAAAATTGCTTCCATAGTTCGAGATCTCTGTCAGTAATTCCTGACATGCTAGAAATGGATACCTCCGTTGGATTTACAGCCAAGAGCTGCCAATTAATCCATGATGTATCATATGGGCACTGCAGAGAAAACAATGCCCAATCAGACTTAGAATCAGCCCCGACTGAAAAATGTTTTTGGCTGACTTGATATCTGAAAAATTGTGCTTATCTTACAAAACACACACACACACACAGACACACCCAACAGCCTTGTGTTCTGCCTCTTGTTGTTTTGAAATTCAGCCAATAGCTACCAATAGTTCCCCTGTACACTTCACATTTAATTTTGCCCAATCAGACTTGAAATCAGCCCCAAACCATAATAGAAAACTCTAAGCCTAGGGCTAACCCTGTCCAAGTCCGCATTAGGCTTTAAACAAACTTAATTCACACTGGGCCATATTCTCTGGTATGTGTAGTCTTATTGGAATGTAACTGGCTGACAAACCTTCTGGGCATGTGGATTCTCATGTAATGACTTCAGACCCACCCACCATGAATGGGCAGCCCTTGTATGCACAACTCTGTATGAGGCGTGACTCATTGAGGTCTGTGGCTGGCTATAAATCACAAAGAATGGAATTTTTATGAGACGTTTGGCTCGCGTTGAAATCCAGTTAAAAAACACAGATAAATTTGCATTTCACTTTGATAACAGATTTGTCATTTCAATTGAGATGTACACAATGCTGACATGCCCACTACTCCAACTCACTTTGGAGGACAGCATGGTTTTGTGTTCTCAGAATGTGGGCAATGAGAGGTTCAACGATGAGTGAAGAAAATTGTTTTTTTTTTCTTTTATTTGTGGAAAATAAAGCATGACACACATAAAATACACAAAAGGTACACAGGACTCTGCAAAGAAAAATCTTCTATCCATTCAACCATTGTCTAACCATTATCATCATATGGGTCACGAAAGACCTGGATGCCATTCAGCTGATTTTAGCCAAGAAACAGGGTACACCTTGGACTAGTCACAGGGCATATAGAAGCAAACAAACATTCCCAAAAATCAGATTAAGAGTTTTCAAGGACCCTAACAGATAGTTTTGAAATATCGGAGGAAGTCAGAGTTGCTGGAGAAAACCCAACATAAGGACAAGGAGACCATGAAAAATCCACAAAGAATTTTGGAGTTGAAATTCTAAGCCTTGTAAGCAACTTGAACAATGTGCTGCCTGGACAAATTGCTAATAAAGTGAGTTCTTAAATCCATGTCTATTCAAGTTTAACATACAACAGTAATTATTTAGAATTATCCTTCTGTGGGTTGAGAGGTGTACAGAGCTCCTTAGAAACTATGTTTAGAATATTTGAATTTAGAATTCGTAGATCATTTTACGCTTGGGACTATGTAAGGGCGGCACGGTGGCTCAGCTGGAAGGTGGCATGGTAGCTCAGCTGGAAAGCATTGGCCTTACAATTTTGAGGTCCCGGGTTCCTGCCTGTGTGGAGTTTGCATGTTCTCCCCCTTCCTGCATGGGTTTTCTCCGGGCACTCCGGTTTCCTCCCACATCCCAAAAACATACAACATTAATTGAACAGTCAAAAATGGCCCTAGGTGTGATTGTGAGTGCAGCCGTTTGTCTCCATGTGCCCTGCGATTGGCTGGCAACCAGTTCAGGGTGTACCCCGTCTCCTGCCCATTCACAGCTGGGAAAGGCTCCAGCACTGCCCACGACCCTTGTAAGGATAAGCGGCTAAGACAATGATTCAAATGAAAATGATGTTCTCCTCCCGCATGCGGTCAAACCACCTTCCGCGTCGGGGCCAGCACAGAAGCCGTTCCCTGCGAGCCGATGCGCGAAGTGGGGTGCCCAGACACCAATGACCGGTACCACCTCCCAGCCCTATTTACCTCCGCGTCTGGGCTAACGTTGTGAAAAATGGATCGCACAGGTGCAAAGGACGAGAACTTTGTGGGTTCCAAATTACAGGTAGATGTGCAAACGGATACTAAAAAAAATAATAGTTGAGGGGGGGGACACAATCCTCTCATAACGTAAAAAAGATCCGTGTACGTAAGTCAGGGGTGCTAAATGTGTCGATGTGCGCGTCTGACCGCTTCTGTGCAGCAGCCGCCAAAGGACGGCTTCCACATGGCCTTGTAGATTGCCGCCGGCCTTGTCGACAATATCCAGCAATACAATGAGCCGGCATTTTGGCTAACACGAAGGAACACAAAGCTTCCTTCCAGTAGGTAAAACTAGTAGAAACAGAGGAGCCAGCCTGAGTGCCCTCCTGCTGTTAATGTCACTTCCTGCTTCTTCTCAAAAACAAATCCCTTGAGAGGATTTTCATGGCAGGAGTTACAAAAAGCCATATATGTTTTGTGGTGAAAAAACAGATGGGTCCATTCTGGCTGCCTTTTTTTCCCCATTAATAACACTAGAAATCATGCATTTCATGACAGTTTCCCTAAATTGTCCCACTTGTGTGACTCAACAGACCTCACGCCATTCCACCAGTAGCTCGGGCTTTTTGTGAGCTGGTTGGGAGCTGGGTGTTACAATGACAATTTATTGAGTCTGGAAAAAAGTCTCCACTGTGTTTATGGAACAACAAACCACCCTACTCTACCTCTGATTGGCTGCTGGTTTTTACCAAGAGCGGATTTGGTACTTTTAGTCAAAAAAATATTCTCTGAAGGACTTCAGCAATATACATGTACGTAGGTAAGCAATACTCTGCATCTGTGCATCTGTAGACGCAGATTGATCATGTTTTATGTATCTCTGCTCAATTGTGTGCATCTCTGAGGTCTCACTTGGAGTGAACAGGTTGTATAGGATTAGAAATGAGCTCTCTAAAGACAGCCAAAGTTGGATGTTTTGGAGACAAGGTTAGAGAGAGCAGACTTAGATGGTTTGGACATGTTCAGGGGCGAGAGAGTGAGTATATTGGTAGAAAGGTGCTGAGGATGGAGCTGCCAGGCAAAAGAGCGAGAGGAAGACCAAAGAAAAGGTTGATGGATGTTCTAAGCGAGGACATGAGGACAGTGGTTGTTAGAGAAGAAGATGCACGAGATAGGCTTAGATGGAAAAAGATGATACGATGTGGCGACCCCTAACGGGAGAAGCCCAAGGAAAAGAAGAAAAGGACTTTTCTCACACTTCTGAGGGGCGGGGTTCAAATCCCAGCCCCACCTGTGTGGAGTTTGTATGTTTTCCCTGTTCCGCTGTGAGTTTTTTCCAGGTACTCTCGTTTTTTCCCACAGGCCAAATCATGCATAGTAGGTTGATGGAAGACTCTAAATTGCCTGTAGGTGTGACTGTGAGTGGAAATTGTTGCTTGTTTATCTGTGCCTGTTACTTGTTTATTTCTTTACCTTCAGCAATGGCTTGACCCTCTCCCCTCGAAATATTTCCCTTTAAAGCTACATAAACAATTGAAATGGCAGGAAGCACGGTTAAGTAATGTGGCTGAAACCTGAAATTGAGGGTGTTGTGTATAATGTTATGTAATGTAATGTAAATTCTGGAATCCCAGCGAGAGAGAGAGTTGTGATTGGTGCAGATTGTAATCGACATCTTGATGAAGGATACGGGGGTGATGAAGAAATAATACGTAAGTGAGGCATCCAGGATAGGAACTTGTAGGGACCACTTTTATTTTCCAGAAGAGGAAGGAACATCGAGTGACCTAAAAACGTGCAAGGTCAAAGGACACAGGTGGATTACTGTACATATTGTGCAGACGATGTAATCTGAAGGAGGTTAGTGACTGTAAGGTAGTGGTAGGGGAGTGTGGAGAGACAGCATAGGAGAGTGGTGTGTAAGATGAATTTGGTGGTGCAGAGGAAAATTAAGAGGACAAAGGCAGAGCAGAGAACCATGTGGTGGAAGCTGAGAAAGGATGAACGGCTTTTAAGGAAAAAGGCTTTCAGTGCACAGGAAGAGTTTCCAGAAAACTGGACCAAAGTGTTCAGAGAGACAGGCAGGAGAGTACTTGGTGTATCTTCTGACAGGAAAGGAGAGAATGACTGGTGGAAATTTAAAGTACAGGAAATCATACAAGGAAAGAGAATAGCTAAAAAGAAAGGGGACACTAAGATAACCACAGACAGCAGAAAGAAATACATTGAGATGCAACTTCGGCCAAAGGTCTATGTGACAAACAAAGGTCATATGATGCCATTTATGCCAGGTTGGACACTCAGAAGGAGAAAAAGATGTATCCAGGTTGGTCAAACAGAACAATAGAGACAGAAAGGATCTGCAGCAGGTTAGGGTGATTAAGGATAGAGATGGACATGTGTTGATTAGTGCCAGCTGGAGAGAAGGAAAAAATATTTTGAGAAGTTAATGAATATAAAAATGAGAAAGAATGAAGAATAGAAGAAATGACATTAAATCAGATGTTAATACAAAAGTACAGCAAAGGTCAGAAAGAGCTATAATGTGCCTTTGTGGAACTTAAGCAACTCTATGATTACTATCCTGAGAGGAACTGTGATATTGCATGCAGAAGTTTGGAGGGGCAGAGAAGTATGTTAGAGTAAGATAGAGCATGTATAACGGCAGCAGAACATTGGTGAGGTATGCTGTTTGTGTGACAGAGGAGTTCAAGGTGGAGGCAGCACATCAGAGATCAGCCCTGAGCACTTTTCTGTTTTAATTGGTGATGGATGTTGGACTGGACTATCCGTTGCCCATGATGTTTGCAGATGACATCGTGATCTGCAGTGAAAGCAAGAAGCATGTGGTGGAACAGTTAGAAAGGTGGAGGCATCCACAGAAAAGGAGAGGAATGAAGATTAGCCCAAGTAAGACAAAATATACTGGATAGGCATGGATTAGAGAGGTGGACGGGGAAGACTGAGGCTTCAAAAAGAAGAGAAAGCATGGGTGTAGGACTTCAAATACAGTGGTAACTCTATTTAGGAAATTAATCAATTCCGGAAGCTGTTTCGTAACTTGATTTTTTCCATAAGTGGAAATGCATTTTATAACCTAATCCATTCCAAGACACGCTACCCCCTCATCCCCCAAAAATAAGCATTCAAAGTGTACATAATGCAAAGAACAAGAAAAAAATTATATTAATTTTCTTTTGGTGTTGAGCAAGGATGCAAAGAGAAGGGTAACTAATAAGCAAAAGGTATCGTAGGGGACAGACGATGAGGCACACACACAACTCGTGGCCAGGAAGTTTCTTCTCCTCTGCTGTTATAAATGTATGACAAAATACAAAATTAGACCAGTCTTATGATAACTGAAAACTTGCTGTGAAATGTTGCCTTCTTCCAATGCTAATTGTTTGAATTTCATAACATATTCTTTTGCCGCCTTCTGTTCTACACTCGATTCCTTGTCATGCTGAAAATGTTATGAATTTCACTCCTCCTCTTGAATTTTCCAAACCAACCAAACAATGCCCTCAACCTCAGGTGTGGCTCCTGTTCTGAAGTTCTCTCACCTCTACCCTTCTTCAGGAGGTTATTAAATATGGTGGTTGCCTATTCTTTGGCGATGTCAGTCCACTGCATGCCTTTTTCATATTTCTCGATGATTTCATGCTTTGTTATGAAGGCCAAAACAACGCTCGTCTTTTTCTCACTGGCACTGGCCATCAATTTCTTGGGGTCCATGGTGAAAAACGATGAAAATTAAATTAAATGAAATTAAATTAGCAAAAAAGTTATACACTATGACTGTGCGCTAGCGTATGAAAATGGATTCGGTGATGAAGATACAGGAGGTTCATCACGGGTAAAGATTGATCTCCCTCCTAGACAATGAGGGCATGTGATGCAGGAAGATTCTTTATGATAACCAATGGGAGAACAGCTCTGTCTCGCCACACAAGCCAAGATACAGGTGGTGCATCATCGCTAAAGATTGACGTCACTCTTAGCCAATGTGGTGCCAGGAAGATGCTACGTGATAGCCAATAGGAGAGCACCTGTATCATGCCAATTTCAAGCCAAGATATAGATTATGTTTGGTGGAATCCAGTGCCAATTTTTTCCTTTCATTTCCTGAATTTCCTTCAAAACTAGACTTTTCCCAGAGAGGGTTTTTGTAACCTGAATTTTTCGTTAGTAGAGATGTTTGTGAGTGGAGGTATGACTGTAGTTGGGGTCAATCAGAATCAGAATCATCTTTATTTTGGCGAGTATGTCAGAAGCACACAAGAAATTTGTCTCTGGTATTTGGAACCGATCCAGTGCAACAACAGATAGTTGACAGAGAACACTTCTCAGATTTAGACATTGTGGGAACAGTCAATGAGCAACAAAAGCCTACCAGCAATCTCCCAATGATGGTAGTTTTATTCCCCTGACATCTTGAAAATGATTGTAATTATAACAATATAATATTAAGTAGCCTATATGAATAAATAAACATAGAGCAATGGTGAGTGTTGTTAAGAAGGGAAGAAACAGGTCCAAGCAGGTCGGAACAGGTGACGGAAGGTGTCTGGTGTGTTATGTGACAGAACAGTCTCTGCGAGGATGACGGGCAAAGTTTACAAAACACTGGTGAGAACAGCCATGATGTCCAGATTAGAGACAGTGGCACTGAAGAGACGCCAGGAAGCAGAGCGGGAGGTGGCAGAAATTAGGATGCAGAGGTTCTCTCTTGGAGTGACCAAGCTGGATAAAATTAGAAATGAGCTCATCAGAGGGACAGCCGAGGTTAGATGTTTTGGAGATAAATTTAGAGACAGGAGAAACTAGGAAAAGAGAGTATGGCGGAGCAGGAGTCATTGTAAGAGAAAGTTCTGTGTGCTGCCTAAAAGAAACTCGTGGCTTCTTTTCATATTTTACAGTATGTATGTGAATTGTGCCATTGGATGTAACAACCAATCATCCCTCACTCATTGAATCACATTGCAAAATGCCACAAATTGAATAGCTGTATGTTATACTTTCATTTTGCATTGGATTTTTTTTTCTTTTTGCGCGTAACGCACAATATCTGCGAGACTGCATCAGCGGTGCACAAGTGTGCACGCGCGCAGTTTAGAGGGACCATTGCTGACTGTTGACTTTTTTTTTTTTTTTTTTGGCATACCGTCCTGCAATCGATCAAGACTGCCTCGCGATCGACCAGTCGATATCTGCCCTGTGACTGACTGGTGACCAGTTCAGGTTGTAGTCCGCCTTCCGCCAGAAGCTAGCTTGCATAGACTCCGGCTCTCCTGTGACTATTGTGAGAATAGGCAGCTTGGATAATGGATGGATGATGCTCTCACCAAAACAAATAAAATGGGTAAAATGGACTTGGCTTTAAAAAATAGTTTTGACTCTTTACACAAAGGGTTGCTCAATGTGTCGATCGCGATCGACTGGGAGTTTTGGTCGATTGCGTGACGGCGTGCCATAAAAAAAAAAAAAATAGACATCAGCCTATTATCCATCTCGTCGCTTGAGGTGTGGCCGGTACGTTCATCGCACGCACATTAGGGCACGTTCTAGCAAACGTGCTTTCTATTTACGGTCTCTCTTTTGCTTTCTCCATGGCAGTCACGGAAATGCCCCCCTTCGGTAGATCGCGAGAGGCTGGCTGCTTGAAAAGTAGATCTTGGGGTAAACAAGTCTGGGCACCCTTGCTTTACACGATACCCAATTTTTGACCTTCAACTTTCACACGTAAAAATATTTTTGCGGACTAGACTTTGAATATTATGTACTGATATACCATACTTTGGAGCTAACAAAAAAAGAAAACTTAATGAAAATTGATGAAGAAATAAGCAAATCACAACTCACTATCAATGTCCGTACATTGCCTTTGATAGGGATCATTAGCGTCCCCAACATTGCTGCTCTGTAGTTACAGCATGCCGGTTAGCCAGACTGCAACAGCCCGCAAACAGAGTCTTAGTATCTATAGTTCACACACTAGCAGCACTTTCATGCAAGTACTAAAATACAAAGTACAAAATCCTTCTGATTCCTATGTTTTGTCATGCTATTGTTGCCCGAGCTAGGCATTAAATTACTTCACCTTTTCGCTATCAAGCTAAAAAGTTAGCTTATCACTACCCAGTATCAGTATGATTTTGTGTATTAAAGCCATATTTTGTTGTTTGACTGAAAATATCATTTAAAAATTATGAATTTGGGGAGTTAATTGTGCTTGTATGAATCTTCAATAGAGCTGTCAACCAAGGGGTTGGCAATTTTTCTATGGGGTCATATGAAAAGCTGAAACAGATGTCGAGGGCCATACCAATGTGCTCACCTCAAATGTGTTTTGAAACAATTTAATGTATTTATATAATTCATTACATTTAAATAGCTGTTACTTGGTATGTTTTCATAATTGAAAAATAAAATCCATCCGTTTTCTACAATACACTATTAACCGAGAAGAACAATAGTCTTGTGAATTACTGGGAAAAAAAAACGTGCATTGAATAAATTAATGTGTTTTTGGGATGTGGGTGGAAGCCGGAGTGCCTGGAAAAAACCCACACAGGCATGGGGAGAACATGCAAACTCCACATAGACAGAGCTGGGATTTTACCCCGGTCTCCAGAACAGTGAGGCAGACACTCAAACCAGTCATCCATCGTGCTGCCTGAAGGGGAACCTCAAAATCTTGATTTCGACCACATCCAGTTCAGCTTCCTGTTGACTCTTCATTGGCACAGACTCAAACCTGTTCAACGTGGCTGGCCTCACCACTGTCATAAACTTTGCCCTTCAGTCTAGCAGAGAGACTACAAGGCTCAAGATATTTTGCGAATGATTGTTTTCATTTGAGGAGCAACTTTGTAATTTTGAGCAGCAATATTTCTTGAAGTTTAATCGCACAGAGACCTGAAGCCCTGGTTTTAATATCATAAAAATATGAGAATAAAACATGTAAATTGAATGTAGGACTGCAGCTATCAGGTGTTTAAGGACTAGAATATCCCCCAAAGCACTCTTCTGTTTGGGTACATAACCCATTCTACTCTTTCGTCCTCTCTGACCACAATTACCACGTTTTGCACCTACATGACTTGAAGCGTAGCAGGTCAAATGTCACAATTTGACTACACTGAGCAAAATTTTTAAGGACCCTCTAATATAAGTAATGCCAGTGAAGTTCTCAGTCTACACATTTTCATTTCATTTTATGTTGCCACACCTTCAGTCCCCAGTAGTAGGCAGCTGGAGCTTTCACGCAACAATCTCAAGATCTCAAGAGGAAAAACCCACTGCTTAAATGGTCTTGTCTTCATGAGGAACTAAAACAAAAATAGGGGCTTTTGTCCTTGATGTGCAAACAAAAACATACAACACAGTACGTCAGGAATGATGGTGGAAGGACATTGACAACTTGGCTTTCCTTGCAGCTTTGACTGTGTGTTTTTTGGGTTTTGTTTTTTTTTCGGCTTGTCCCTTTCAGGTTCGCCACAGTGTACCATCTTAGATGAACGTATATATATGTTTGGCACAATTTTTACGCTGGATGCACTTCCTGACACAACCCTTCTCAGGGAGTGGAGACCCCAGTGGGATACGAACCCACAACCCCTGGTTTACCAAACCAGTGCTTTAACCACTGAGCGATGGGGCCTCCTTCAGCTGACTGTATGAAACGTTATTTATGTATTTATTTAATTAGAGCTATTCTTGTACGGCCATTAGGGGATCCGTTGGAACCGGCTCCAAAGTTAGCAATACCTTGGAATCTATAGTTGAATTTACGAGTTTATCAGTTCTATTTGAATTGATGATGTCATTGCCCATTTTACCGGTTGTATGTATCACACAGATCAGCTGGTATTTACACACCTACTGGCTTAAAGTGATATTAATAGGCTACATGACATTTACTATTCTGAGTAAGTGTGCCACATTGTCACCAAGAGCAACAGTACACACACTACCAAAGATAACGGCAATCTAACTATGAAACCCAGCAGGAAGAGAGCGGTGTCAACTGTCACGCCGCCAGTTTCCTCCTAGCGCCCTCAGCCTGCCAACCAAATCTGCCCTCCTCCAGTAAGCCCTGTCATTCCATCCGATCCATCCAACCCGTCCTTTTCACCTGTGTCCCCCACTTTTCCAAGTTATTCCCCATGCTCGACTATTTTACCTCCCATGTTTTTTTTTTTTTTTGTCAGATTTTCAGATTTTGAAGATGACCCCCCGTATAAGTTAACCACCTGTCTCATTCCGACTCCAACATGGATTTAGAATTTTCTGGATCCTTGCTTAATTTTTTGATCTTAGTAAATTGTTGTCGCATCTCCTCTTTTGCAGCCTCTGTGTGCGCCACAAGAATTTCTGATCTAAAAGTTTTCTTTGCAGAGTTGTCCACGTTAGCTACATTTTTTTTCTAACTTGCTAAAAAGAACCACCGATGCTCAATGGAATTTCAAAATCAGAACAGTGAGAGCCATTTGGGAGAATCTGCTGATATCAAGAAGTATCTGGAAAATATCCACACAGAACCTGGGTGGGACAGTATTACCATTCGTGAAGCATATGGTCTTGCCATGGACCTGGAGGATGAGACATTTTTATGTTTTTTGCAGTTTTTCTATCATCTTATGCCAGAAGTGGACACTCTGTACTGGACTGCAAAAACGGAGTGTGGATGCAGCCTCAGTGTACCATGCCATGGACAGCTTCAAAGACAGTGTGGGTCTACTGAGAGAAAAAGTGGATGATATCGCTCAAGAGAGTGCGGCGGCCCCAAAGAAACCAAGGAAAACAAACACTACAGCACTTATGATGGAAGTTTGATACCGTATGTGCTCAAGTAGAGGAGAGATTTTGCAAAAGTGATCACCTTATAGCAGCACAGCTCGTGGACAGCACACTTTTCATTAAATTCAACAAATCATTCTCATGTGCTTAATTTAAATGGGCATCTAAAATCTGGCCAATTGGAAACAAAGTTAAGATAGAAACTAAAAGGAATTCCCTTTACAGTCACTCAGAGAAGCATACTGGCAACACCCTGTTCCTGCTGGAGTTGATTTATGATAACAAATGAGATGAGTTTTTGAAATTCAATGACTCCAACTTTATCTCCATTTCTGTTGTGGGAAACCGGAAAAGCTGTTTTGAAAGGTAGACTATTATTATATTCTTCTTTTAAGAAAAAACTAGAAAAAAAACTCAAAAATGGAACTGAAGAAAAATTTAAATGCCTCACAAAAGAGTATGCAAGTAATCCAACAGATACAAAGCCAACTTCAGAAGGCAAAACATTAATTCCATTTCCATTTTATCTAAAAGAGCAGATTTCTAACAACAATAGTTAAGGTACACTAACTTTGAACACAATACCGTAATTTCTGACCTATAAGCCGTGACTTTTTTCACATACTTTCAACCCTCAGGTTTATGCTCGAGCAGAAAAGGTGAGACGGTGGAATCAATGCGTGAAGAAGTGACTTTTACCAGTATGTTTTTTTTTGTTTGTTTTTTTTTAAACCAGCCTTGTTAGCGCTGTGCTAGCGTGTTGCTGTTTCTCATGATTTTTAGCGGTATGTTTTTTTGTAACCGGCCATGTTAGCGCCGCGCCAGCGTGTTGCTGCTGTGTCTCAGTGTTTTAGGTATGTTTTGTTTTTTGTTTTTTGCTAGTAGTGCTGTGCTACCGTGTTGCTACTGTGTAGCTGCCATGGCCATTTTTTTTTAAGAGCCCTGTTCATGCTACCGTGTTGTTGCTAAGCCGAGGTATTAAAACTTTGAAAACTCTTTCTGTGTACAGTCTTTTTTTGTAAATATCTTGTGTTTCAATGTGGGCACTTGTGGCTTTTATACAGGTGTGGCTTTATGTACCAAATGGTACTTCCTTTACAAATGTACTGGGTGAGGCTTATAAGCAGGTGCGTTCTGTAATGCATTACCGTCGATAATTCACTTAGATCAGACAGGTTTCATGAAAGAAAGAAGGTCCACAAATAATGTAAGACGTTTGCTAAATTGAATAACCATGTCACCGTGTAAAAACCTCGACAATTATTATGTTACTTGATGCAGAAAAAGCATTTGATGAAGCTAACTGGACTTTTCTGTTTGAAAGTATTTGGAGATTCATTCATACATTGGATAGCAACATTATATAATTCCCTGGAAGTGACAATAAAAACAAACAGGGATATTGACAATCAAAACAAATGGGACAATTTCAAAAAGCTTTATATTACAAAGAGGAACCAGACAAGGATGTCCACTCTATTTGCAATATACATTAAACCTCTCGCTGAAGCTATTCATCAGTGTTAATAATAAAGGTATTTCCTCACCATTGACAGAACACCAAATCAATCTAAAAGTAGATTACATTCTTTATTTCTAGGAACCTAAGAATTCTCTGTCTTCAGCCTTTATTGAGACATTTTCACAACAACAACAGACTGAAATGAATGAACTGGACAAAATCAACAATACCCCCAAGAACAGCAAACCCATGGAATTCTGCAGCTCAAATCTCAGATTACCCTATTCTTATAGGAAAGAGAAAATATTTAGGTATCAATATCTCATCATATCTCACAGAGAAAAGCAATCTAAATCACGCATCACTTCTGGGAAATATTACCTGATTTAAGATACTGCAATAACTTGCCTGTATCATTACTGGGAAGAATAGCTACATAAAAAAATAAGTCTTACCTCAAATAAACTATTTTCAATTGAGTCAGTTGTAATAATGTTTATTCAAAAAACAACAAAAATAGAATCACTCTATCCACTCTTCAGAAAACAGGAGAGAGCCCTACATGCTCCCCACTTTAAACATTATTGTTTACCTAACCAATTGCAATATTTTATCAAATGCTTGCATCTCAATGACGAGTGGGATCCTTGACTAGAATTGGACCATGTGAAACGCAAAAACAAACTCTCATAACTCACTCCCATTTATTTCCACTAGTCTTAAACACCATAAATGTTTTAAGAATCCAATAATCACATCCATCTGAACGACTTGGTGGCAAAGCCTACAATCAATCCGTCCATCCATCCATCCATCCATCCATCCATTTTCTGAGCCGTGTATCCTCACAAGGGTCGCAGGAGTGCTGGAGTCTATCCCAGCTGTCATCAGGCAGGGGGCGGCGTACACTCTGAACTGGTTGCCAGCCAATCGCAGGGCACATGGAGACAGACAACAATCACACAATCAGCCAATCGCAGGGCACATGGAGACAGACAACAATCACACGTAGGGGCAATTTAGGGTCTCCAATTAACGCATATTTTGGGGATGTGTGAGAAAACCCATACGGGTACGGGGAGAACATGCAAACTCCACACAGGCGGTCCTCAGGACTGTGAGGCCAACTCTCTACAGCTGTGCCACCATTATGCCTTCTGGCATAATTTAGATTTTGAAATTAATAATGTACCCCCTGGCGGCACAATGATCTATCCGTGTCTGCCGACTGTAACTAGTTAATACAGGTATTTAACAATAAGTTGAGAATGACCAAAAGAATGAAAATTTAGTTCATACAATATAAAGTACTCCATTGAGTAAATTGTATTATGTACACTATGCATAAAATGGGCTTTTCTGTATCGAATATTTGTGCGCATTGCACCCAAAGTACCCCAGATACCTATTTTCATGCTATATGGCACAGGTGTCAAACTCAAGGCTGGGGGGCCAGAACCGGTCAGCCACATGATTTCATGTCGTCTGCGAAGGAAAATCTTCGGTGTCAAAATCCGTGATTGTTGTGAAAATAACATTTCAAATGGCCATATATCATAAAAGATAATGTTGAGATATTATCAGCATTTTTGTGTTACCAAACATGAACAATGGTTGAAATCCCCATTACACCTGATTTCTGATTTCAAAACTAGTTCATAAATTTCATTTGTAAATATGATGGGGTGATTCAGGATGTCTATGGTTTCACCATAACAGCCCTCTGAGGGAAATTGTAACTACAATGTGGCCCGCGACAAAAATGAGTTTGACACACCTGCTATATGGGAATGCATAGCAATTCTATGCTTCTGTACTTCGGTTACACAAAACCTCTCATATATTTTGAACTTTAGGATTCCACTTTCCATAAGAGGGCGTATACTTGGCAATTTAAGCCTAATCAACCTTCCAAATAAATAATAATAAAAATAATAATTACTTGTCGCATTAACCATTGCTAAACATTATTAAACTGGAACGATATTAACGCCATGAACAGTAATCAGTGGCTACATCTTATAAAAATGAAAAAAATCAATTTATAGATAATCTCTTTTTCTTCTTGTGAAGCGTGGGGGTGGTTGCATCATCATTGGGGGTGTTTTTCTGCACATGGGACAGGACGGCTGCACTGTATTAAGAAGAGGATGACCGCGGCCATGTATTGTGACATTTTGGGGAACAACCTCTATCCCTCAGTCAGAGCATTGAAGGTGGGTCATGGCTGGGTCTTTCAACATGACAATGACTCAAAGCACACAGCCAGGAAAACCAAGGAGCGGATCCGTAAGAAGCATATCAAGGTTCTGGCTTGATCTAGCTAGTTTCCAGACCTAAACCAAAAAGAAAATCTTTGGAGGGAGCTGAAACTCTGTGTTTCTCAGCGACAGCCCAGAAACCTGTATGATCGAGAGAAGATCTGTGAGGAGGAGTGGGCTAAAATCCCTCCTGCAGTGTGTGCAAACCTGGTGAACAACTACAGGAAACGTTTGACCTCTGTAATTACAAACAAAGGCTACTGTATCAAATATTAACATTGGTCTTCTCAGGTGTTCAAATACTTATTTACAGGTGTATCACACAAATAAATCGTTTAAAAATCATGCATTGGGATTTCTGGATTTTTCTTTTTAGATGATCTCTCTCACAGTGGACATGCACCTTGGATGAAAATTTCAGACCCCTCCATGATTTCTAAGTGGGAGAACCTGCAATATAGGAGTGCCCAGAAGATCACTGGCTCCTCTCTGTCCTCCCTAGAAGACATTGCCAACTCCCGCTATCACAGCAAAGCCACTAATATTGTAAAGGACTCTTCACATCCTGGTCATCACCTGTTTAACCCGCTGCCCTCAGGCAGGCAGTACAGGTCCCACAAAACACGGACAACCAGATTCAAGGACAGCATTTTACCCAGAGCCATCAACTCCTTGAACTCCAACCAGTAACATAACAACAATGTAATGCAATGTTTTGCAAATGCACTTTTATGCATTTATTTATTAATTTATTTAGCAACAACTGTTTTTTGATGTTTCATCTATTTTTTTTTTTTTTTTTTTTTAACCCAAGATGTTCTTTGATTTTAATTCTATTTTATTTATTGGACCTTGTGGAGAAGCACTCATCATTTCATTGTATGCACAGCATATAATGACAATAAAGGCTTTTGATTCATTTGATTTGATTTTGTTCAAATGCTTATGTTCTTCACTGTATATACAGTGCCTTGTAAAAGTATTTAGCCCCCTACAAGTGGGACACAATCGTGAAATGGAACAAAATTGATTGGATACTGTATTCATTTTTAACAAATAAAAACCTGAAAAGTGGGGCATTCAGTATTATTTGGCCTCATTGCATTAACACTTTGTAGCGCCACATTCAGGTGCAATTACAGCTGCAAGTCGCTGGGGGTATGTCTCTATCAGTTTTATAGATTGAGAGATGGAAATTCTTGCCCATTCTTCCTTGCAAAACAGATCGAGCTCAGTGAGGTTGGATGGAGAGCGTTTGTGAACATCAATCTTCAGCTCTGCCGACAGATTCTCGATTGGATTCAGGTCTGGACTTTGACTTGGCCATTCTGACAGCTGGATATGTTTATTTGTGAACCATTCCATTGTAGATTTGGCTTTATGTTTTGGATCATTGTCCTGTTGGAAGATAACTCTCAGGTCTTTTGCAGACTCCAACAGGTTTTCTTCCAGAATGGTCCTGTATTTGGCTCCATTCATCGTCCCATTAATTTTTACCATGTTCCCTGTCCCTCCTGAAGAAAAGAAGGCCCAAACCATGGGGCTGCCACCATGGTTTGACAGTGGGGATGGTGTGTTCAGGGTGATGCGCTGTGTTGCATATAACAGATCGTTATGCATTGTGGCCAAAAAGTTCGAATTTGGTTTCATCTGACCAGAGCACCTTCTTCCACAATTTTGGTTTGTCTCCCAGGTGGTTTGTGGCAAACTTTAAACAAGACTTTTTATGGATATATTTGCTTGGCTGAGCAATTCAGGTCAGCTCAGGTGCCAAGCGCCAGGGTTCTTATGGGGCCACTTCGGTGGACATCCGTGAGGAGTCACAATGATAAAACAGAACTCAACCAACAAGAACAGATGGAGGGTGCCGGTCAAGCACCACTGAGGCAGGGGCATGAGGCGACGGCTGCTGGTCGAGCACCACCGAGGCAGGGGCGAGAGGTGGTGGCTGCTGATAGAGCATTGCCGAGGCAAGAGCGAGACGCTGCAGCTGCTTGTCGAGCACCACCAAGATTGGGGCGAGAGGCGGACGCACCGCTGGATCAGAAGCAAGAACGAGAACAGGTGTGGGAGGTGGTGGCCACAGGCAAGGCACGACTGCTCCAGAGAGAATAAGGGAGTGGTCGCTGGCCATGAGCAGCAGAACCGAGACGCGTCGGCCGTAGGTTGAGCACTGATGCATGAGATGGCGACCGCAGGTCAGGCATTGGCGAGGAAGTGCAGGAGGTGAAGGTTAGTCAAATTCCACCACTAGAGTCCATGAGGAAGGAATTTCCATGGGCCGTACACCGACAAATCCTGAGCGCGTGGTGGACAATGCAGGCTGGGTGCTGATGAAACGGGAGTGAGAGGCGGCGGCGGTAAATCATGTGCCACTGCTGGAGAGTGTGGCGGTGGCCGCAGGTCTGGCGTCACCGTAGCATGAGCAGGAGAGGGCAGCTGGTTGAATGCCTCTGCTGGACAGCACGAGCGATGGTCCAGGCACCAACAAAACAGGAGTGAGAGGTGAATGCTGCAGGCTGGGTGTCACCAGAACAAAAAAAAGCGGCAGTGGCCAGTCGATTCATCCCCTCTTTTGAGCCAGGTTTACGAGAACAGCAAACTGCGAGGCTCAGGTGGCATCCTGCTGTTTAAGGTGGAGACAGTCATTTCTTGATATTGCTGCACTCGCTGGGACCATGTCTTACGAGCTCACTCTGTCATAAGCACGGGACATTAGGTGAGATCCAAGGACAAGGAGAAGGACATGATTTTTGAGGGTCGTTTAATTCCAGGCAGAGGTCATACATAGGTAAGCAGTCCAAAAAGGCAGAAGCACAAAAACTTGTGGCAAAAGGCAAGGTCCAAAAACAAGAAACAAGGTCAGATAAATACAAGGCGAAAACTTGGAACATGAAAACAAGACTTGATTATGGTGGTACAGGAACGCTGGGATGTGGTAAATAGGCGAGTACACTCACAAAAAGTCCATCTACACACGCAAAACTCACGACAGAATCACACACAACGAACTGGGGACTAATGACACGGAACACGACATTGAGATACATGGCATAATTATCAATGATGCGCAGGTGAGGAGCTGCTGTCAGGAGCAACTGCGCACAAGGCAGTAGCATGACCACGCCCCTGACAGCTGGTTCTCAAGTACAACAAAGACTGCCTCCCCTCAACTTCAACTCCCATCATCAGAGGACGCCATCGGCATAGCTCTGCATGCTGTGTTGAGTAACCGAGAATAACCGCAGACCTATGCTTGGATACTCTCTGTGTACTACTACAGTTTGGCCTTTAATACAATTATTCCAGACATTCTGATGACTAAACTGGACAACTTGGGTCTCCCTCCTGTCACATGTGCCTGGATCAAGAACTTCTTGACCAACAGAACCCAGACTGTGAGAATTAGCTCGCACCTATACTCCACCCATACATTGAGCATCAGCTCACCACAGGGCTCCATGGTAAGCCCACTTCTGTACTGTCTCAACACCTTAGACTGCAGCCCAGTCGACAAAAATAACATCGTCAAATTTGCTGACAACACAAGAGTGGTCGGTTTAATCTCAAAGGGAGATGAGGCACCCTACAGAGGAGGTCCAGAAGCTCACAACCTGGTGCACAGACAACAAACTGACACTGAATACTATAAAAACAAAAGGATGTCATTGTGGATTTTAGGAGGAACAGGAGTGAACCATCTCTGCTCTTCATCAATGGTGAGAGAGTGTAAAAGTCTGCACATTCAGGTTCCTCAAAGTCCTGATTTCTGAGGACCTCTCCTAGACAGACAACGCCACAGTGGCCATTAAGGAGGTTCAAAAACGTCTCCACTTCCCGAGAGTCCTCAGAAAGAATAACCTGGACACAAGGTTGCGGCTGGCATTTTACCACTAACCTATCAAGCGGGTGCTGACATACTGTGTCTGTTAGGTACAGGAACTGCACAGAGGCAGACAGAGCAAGGCTTCAGAGGACAATCACAACTGTCAGCTTTACAAAATTGTTGACAGTTGAAGAATGATATCAGAGATTCACAGTGTGCCAGGTTCACGCAACGTATGACAATTTCTCAAGGAAGGAAGACTAGAGGAACGGGATGTGTCTCTCTCACCATCTCCAGCCCATTCTGCCCACATCTCCACGAATCCTCCTTTTTGTTTCCTTACTGCATGAAAAAAAAGCCAACGTGAGTGTTTGTGATTTCTTCACCATCCTTTCGAGATCATCACAGACTTTATGTTGTCTGCTGCATCGCTGTCTGGTGTTTCCCAATGTGCCTCTTGATTGGATCACATTGTTCAAGCAAATCATGGCAAAAGAGCATTGAAAGCATAAAGAGAGCAAATATGGGATAACTTTGTATATAATTGATCCAACAAAAAGCACAGATTGTTGGCTGCTTCCATGTCAGACAATTATTCCTTCTCGGTGCCTCAGCAGAGCTCAGAAAATTATTAAGGAGACTGCATACCCCAGTTATCAATTGTTTGAGCCCCTGCCATCTGGAAGGTGGTACAGATGTGCAAAAGCATGGACCGATAGACTAAGGAAAAGTGAGAACAATTACCACCCTGAACTCTTATCTTTCCTGTAGCCGCACTGTTAATGCAAAGGCACGCAATTTTTAAATAATCTTGAGCAATACTTTTTATGCAATGTCTTACACGTATTTATTTTCATTTATATCACTTTTATGTATGCACTGATTAAGGAGGTGCTCTCCAACTTGAGAAAACCCACTGAGGCAGTGCGAGGGAGAACGTGTGAACTCAATGCAGGCGAGGCCGGATTTGAACCTGGGTCCTCAGAACGGTGTGGCAGACCCCCAAACGTGCTGCTTTAATTTGACATCTCCTATACTGCACTATTTGTGTGTAATCTGGTTATGTGTGGTTTTAATAATAGGTTGAGGGAATATTTGGGAAATATTAAAACATGCATACCTTTAGTGAAAACTTTAGTACTGGGATTTTTTGGTCAAAATAAAGTTAAACTATTTTTTCCCCAAAAATAAATCTTTAACCATCACCATTACTTAAAGCAGATTTCTTCATTCCAACGGCATGTTTTTCTCACCGTGACCACGTATGAGCCCTGAACAGTTACCTTCTTTCATGCTGCACCTCATCTACAAATAACTACACAATGGTTGCTGATGCCCCCAGGAGACAAAACAACAACATAGTTAAGTGCTTATAAAACACATTCATTTAATTAGTTTTTAACTTCTGTTGACTTTGTTAACTTTGCAATAAAAGTAACAGCGGCAGGAACAACAGAGACTCTGCTGGAAACATTGCTGCAGTAGTGAGAAATGGATAACACTCCGCCTGCAGTCATCAAAAACTAATGTTTAAGTCGAATAAAAATTTGAATGCAAAGGGCACAATTTAGTTGCATACATTTTTATTTGGATTTTGGAAGATGAGCTAATGGAAAAACGGTTATACTCAATCCAAGTCAATACACGCATAGAATTCCAAACAAAGTATTGGAACAGTGAGCCCAATTCCTTTATTTTTGCAGTGACCTAAACATATTTGGGTTTGACGTCAAGAGAATATACAGTAAGTCAAGAGAACAACAGTTCATCTTTTATCGTGAGGAATTTACATCTTCATCTGATGCACAATTTAAAATATTAGACCTAATTGTGATGAAAAAATAAAAATAAAAAATACATTTTAAATGAGCAAAGTATGTGACGAGACAGAACTAAAAATAGCCAGCCATCCATTTTCTGAGCCCCTTATCATCAAGAGGGTCGTGAGAGGGCTGGAGCCTATCCGAGCTTTCATCGGGCAGGAGGCAGGTTACACCCTCAGCTGGTTTCCACCCAATCTTAGGCCACATAGAGACAAACACACACAACCACACCTAGGGGAAATTTAGTGTTCCCAACAAATGGATGCATGTTTTGGGGATGTGGGAGGAAACCGGAGGGGCCGATGAAAGCCCACATGGGCACAGGGAGAACAAGCTAACTCCAGACTGGTGTGGCCGGGATTTGAACCCCAGTCCTCAGAACTGTGAGCCCAATGATCTCCTGCTACGCCCCTGCGCCACAACTTAAAAATAGTAAAATAGAGAATCAGAATAGGACTTCATATTCCACGGGAAATCATATGCAACTAATCCATACTGCAGCCCATCTTGCTCTGACATTAGCAATCATGCATTCTATTTTATTGACACTTTTCTATGCTTTCAACACTGCCTATTTCTGTTTTTTGTTTTGGAAGGGACTACAGCCTTCATTCAGTCTAATATTTAGCTTTTAAAATAAATGCTCTCTTGGGTTTGAGTCTTGCTTTCGTTGTGTTTTGGGGCATTATCCTGGATATTTCTGATTAATTTTGATAAAATTTTTCTGCTTACATGGTGAATTTTCTTTTTTTAATCTCCTCATAATTGTTAGAAAAGTTGTAACAAAAATACTTTGAGAAGTTGATGAATGAAGAAAACAAGAATGAAAGAAGAGTAGAAGAGGCAAGTGTGAAGGACCAGGAAGTGGCAATGATTGGTAAGGGGGAAGTTAGAAAGGCACCAAACCGGATGAAAAATGGAAAGGCGGATTGTCCTGATAACATACCGGTGGAAGTATGGAAGCAATTTGGAGAGATAGCTGTGGAGTTTTTGACCAACTTATTCAATAGAATAATAGCGGAAAAGAAGATGAAGAATGGAGGAAAAGTGTGCTAGTCCCCATTTTTAAGAACAAAGGAGATGTTCAGAGATGTGGAAACGATAGAGGAATAAACTTGATGAGCCCCACAATGAAGTTATGGGAAAGAGTACAGGACAGAAGTAAATATCTGCGAGCAACAATATGTTTCATGCCTAGAAAGAGTACAACAGATGCATTATTTTCCTTGAGGATGCTCACAGAAAAGTACAGAGAAGGTCAGAAGGAGATACCTTGTGTCTTTGTGGATCTAGAAATAGCCGATGACAGAGTGCCAAGAGAGGAACTGTGGTACTGCATCTGTAAGTTTGGTGCGGCGGAGAAATATGTTGGAATAGTACAGGACATGTATTAGGGCAATAGAACAGTGGTTAGGTTGTGCCATAGGTGTGACAGAAGAATTTAACATGGAGGTGGGACTGCATCAGGGATCATCTCTGATCCCCTTCCTGTTTGCAGTGGTAACGGATAGGCTTACAGATGAGGTTATAGACTGGAATTCCCTTGTACCATGATGTTCACAGATGATATTGTGATCTGCAGTGACAGTAGGGAGCAGGTGGAGGAACAATTAGAAAGATAGAGGCATGCACTGGAAAGTAGAGGAATGAAGAGTAGCCGAAGTAAAACAGAATATATGTGTGTGAATGAGAGGTGTGTAGAGGGAAGAGTGATGCTCCAGGGAGAAGAGATGGCGAGGGTGGACAACTTCAAATACTTGGGGTCAACAATACGGAGCAATGGAGAGTGTGGTAAGGAAGTGAAGAAACGGGTCCAAGCGGTGTGGAACAGTTGGCGGAACGTGTCTGGTGTTCTATGTGACAGAAGAGTATCCGACAGGATGAATGTTGCAAAGTTTATAAAACAGTGGTGAGGCCGGCAATGATGTAAACAAAACGGTAGCACTAAAGACACAAAAGGAAGCAGAACTGGAGGTAGCAGAAATGAAGATGTTGAGGTTTTTGCTAGGAGTGAGCAAGTTGGATAAGATTACAAATGAAGTCATTCAAGGCACAGCCAAAGTTGGATGTTTTGGAGACAAGGTTCAAGAGAGCAGACTTCAATGGTTTGGACATGTCCGGAGGCAAGAGAGTGAGTATATTGGTAGAAGGGTGCCGAGGATGGAGCTGCCAGGCAACAGAGTGAGAAGAAGACCAAAGAGAAGGTTGATGGATGTTGTGTGTGACATGAGAGCAGTTGGATAGGAAGATGCAGGAGATAGGCTTAGATGGAAAAAAGATGACACGCTGCGGCGACCCCTAATGGGACAAGACGAAAAGAAAAGAAGAATTGTTACAAAAGTCATCCATGTGTTGTTCATATAATTAGAAGATAATGACAAAGTAGATTTTCGTAATTCCATTCAAAAAGTGAAACTATACATTCATTCAGCCTGACATATTCCAAGTGTTTATTTCTTTTCATGATGATTATAACAGGCAACTAATGAACATCCCAAATTGAGTATGGGAGATGCAATACTGATGACATCAGGTGACACAGTAACCTGCAAAGTTTTTTAATTGCCTCTCAGTCTCGTTCTCTATGATACACAATCATGTGGAAGACTGCAGACCTGACAGTTGTCCAAAAGACAACCACTGACACCTTGCACAAGGAGGGCAAGACACAAAAGGTCATGGCTCGAGAGGCTGGCTGTTCAAAGAGCTGTGTCCAAGCAAATTACTAAAGAGAGCAAAGGGAAGGAAAAGACGTGGTAGAAAACAAATGTAAAAGAAATTAGGATAACCACACTCTGGAGACGTTTGTGAAACAAAACCAATTTAAAAATGTGGAAGACAGGGCGGACTGCGCTTAGAATCACTATGCACAGACGTATACAAGACATGGTATTCAGCTGTTGCATTCTTTGTGTCTATCCATTCTTCTACAAGAAGCAGAATCAGAAGCCTCTCACCTGGGTAAATGAAAGAAAAGACTGGACTGCTACTGAGATGTCCAAAGATATGTTCTCTAATGGAAGTCAATTTTGCATGTGCTTTGGAAATCAAGGCTCCAGCATCTGGAGGAAGAACGGAGAGGCAGAGAATCCACATTGCTTGAAGCCAAGTGTGAAGTTTGCACAGGTAGCGATGTTTGGGATGCTTTGACATGTCCTGCTACTGACCAACTTCATGGAGATGCCAATTTCATATTTGAACAGGACTTGCACCTGCACACAGTGCGAAAGCTCACAGTATCCGGTTTAAGCCCTTGAATGTGGGAGCAAACTCGTCTGACGTCAACCCCACAGAAAATTTATGGGGTATTGTAGAGGAAGATGCGATATACCAGGCCCAACAATGCAAAGTCGCTGAAGGCCACTATCAGAGCAACCGGAGCTCCCATATCACCTGAGCAGTCCCCCAGACTGGTCGACACCACATGAATCCTTATTCTGGAGTCATTGAGATAAAAGGAGATCCAACTAAGTGTTGAGTGCTATACATCGTCATACTTTTCATATTTATACTTTTCAGTTGGCCTACCTTTTTTTTTTAACTTTTTTTTGTATCAGTCTAACCCCAACTATTAATTTGGGGACTTCTTCACAGCTCTCACCATCTCATCTCTGCAGGTATTTTTCTTGATCGACCTTTTCTCCAATGTCTCTTAATTACTTACTTAATACAAACTGCATTTAGAGCACTTGTCTACCCGTGAAGCATTAAATGGAACCTCTAACTGTATGTGAGCGAACATTTCTACACTTGCGCCTCACGCTTACACAACAGTGAAGGATAATGAAACACTGCATGAGACAAAAACAAGAACATATAAACAATGAAAATTTGCTGATATCAGCAAGACAAGAATAAAACAATATCCTTTATCTTTGGGGTATTTGGACAAAAACTTGTACTGGTAATGCACATGCTATAAAGAAACTTGGGAACTCTTGTGGGGAAAATAGAATGCATAACAGCAAATAATTTTAATTTGTTTAACACACATTTGTGATCATTTTAAATGGTTTCAGTTTGAATTTTACACTGCTCAGAGAAGCCGAGTACGCTGGTTCAAATTTGGATGGAAAAGACTGGAATCTTGGCTCTTGACCTAGTTCGTGTTGCGTGCAAATCGTCAATAGTGGGTAGAGGGGTGCCGACAATCCTTTCAGCGGTTATGATTCTTCGTTTCAGTTGGAGTTTGTCCTTTTTTGTGGCGGCCCCAAACCAGACTGATGGACGTACACAGCACTGATTGGATGACGACTGTGTAGAACTGTCTCAGGAGCTCTTGTGACGGGCCGTGCTAACTCAGAAGCCACAAGAAGTACATTCTTTGCTGGGTTTTTTTGAGGATGGAGTTGATGTTCGTCTCCCACTTCAGGTCCTCCGAGACTGCAATTCGCAAGAACTTGAAGGTCTCCATGGTTGAAACAAGACAGTTAGACAACGTCAGAGGCAGCTGTGGTGAAGGATGCCTCCTGAAGTCCAAAATCATCTCTACAGTCTTTAGAGTACTCAACGCCAGGTTGTGTTGACCACACCAGAGCTCCAGTCTTGACACTTCCTGTCGATATGCAGACTCATCACAGTCTTTGATGAGGCCGATGACCGTGGTGTCATCTGCCAATTTCAGGAGTTTGACAGTCTGATGCCACGATGTGCAGTCATTTGTGTACAGTCGAGCTTGTAAACTGGCATTGTTATTCAGTTGTTTAAAAAACTAACAGTTTTGTTCTATGTAGTGTTAATTTATGCAAATTTACTAATTTCAAGTGCTTCTTAAGAAAAATAAAATACCACCTGTGTTAAAGTACCTAGATTTTGTGGTGTATTCGCATGCATAAAAAAAATCTATTTTTTTGTTGTTGTTTGGAATTTCTAATGGGGGAAGAGTGCTATTAAATTTTGAAACAATTTTATCTGTACTGTATATTCATTACTATCAGAGCTAATAAGGCTTTGCTTGCTAAGATTTTCTAAGCGATGATCTGATGTTGAATAGAAATCCCAGATTTCGAACCTCAGCCACTTTGGCCCTTGCCAGGATTCGGAAAAATAATGTATAAAGGATTTACTGCCAAGCTTCATATTTATATGTGTAGTACTTTTCATTTATTAGGATTATCTACATTCCATTAGGGATAGGAACCAAAGGCACAATGAGGTTCAGCATCTTTAAATGCAGAATATATAATGAGCTGTTCCTAATTTGATTCTGTGTTTGATCCTTGAATAATAACTACTGATGTCTAGAAATAATTTTACTGGAAAAACAATATCAAAAAAGGTTATTCTGACACATTGGATGCAGAGGACATTAAAGTCTATATCAAGCACATTTGCAGCCACGCTATCTGTGTGTGTGAGTGTGTGTGTGTGCGTGCGTGCGTACGTGCGCACGCGTGTGTGTGTGCGTGCGTGCGCACGCGTGTGTTTACAAAAAATATATATTGGATTATTAGTCTATTGCATTCCACGCAATGCTTTTTAGATTTTGGAATGGGTCCTGTTGTTGCTAAAATCATTACTTAAACACATAGACACCATTCAAGGACAGCTTGTATAGGTAAGAGCATGACCATAGGTTCGTTTGAGACCATGACCAAGACTAATTGATTGTACTTGAGTGAAGCAATGAGGCAGGGTTTTCCAGATGTAGAAATTGTTTTTCGCGGGGCATTTTGAAGACCCAATTAGAAAAAAAAAGGATTTCATTTACACTCCTCTCCAAAAATATTGAACAGTGAGACCAATTCCTTTATTGCCTGGAGACTATGGTTTGGTATCAAAACATAAGCATGACCAGAGTGACCAACATTTCATCTTGGTTTCACAAATTATTTCCAGAGATCCATCTTTTGATTTTTTTTTCAATGCAAATTTAATTCACAATAAATCTGAAATTTGCCGGAGTGTCTCAATTATTTTGGAAGGGAGCGACGGAAAAGTGACTTTACACACCAAAGATAATTTATTGTATTTTCTGACATCAGCATGTGCTCGGAGTACATTCACAGATCATTCTTGTTGACCCACCACAAGCATAACTTAAGCCAAGCCATCTCTTGTCGATCTTGCTCCCTGGTGGCTTGCTTAGTATCATTCCAATAAAACAATTTCTGTGGAATGAGCATTGGTATGCGTGCAGTCTGTCCTGAAAATGAGCTGTCTCACAGTAAAAACCCAGCTTCTGCTTCTTCTTGAGAGCAATCGGGAAGAGGCGGGCTTAAGGGGGCATGAACTGAGAGGACCCTGATATACCCAAAAACATGCAACGCAACACCACACAACTGAATTGGTTTCCTGGACAATGGAATATAATAGGCCTGGACACATCACATTGCTCGTGGGCCTGGAAGAGGACTCAACACACTCTAGGATAACGATAACGATAAGGATAACAAGGAGACAAAAAGCTTATTCTAGTCGAATTTACAGAACGGAAACTCACATCTCACAAAATCTGACTACTATTAAAGAAAGCCTGATGTATTACTGCACACAAACATTAAAAATTGAATACATTGGAGAAATTGTTTATTTTTCTTTTTTAACTTGTATTGGTGCTAGTTCTTTGTTTTTCAGCCAATTTACTTGATTGGAACAACATATTTGCTTTGGGACATGCTGTGTCTTGTGTTTACCTCCAGTTTGTGTGACCAAAACATATTGTTCGCAATTTTCCCCTGCTCTAAAAAAACTGAAGGAAAATAAAGTATTGCTCCTCATCTTCTAATAGCATGCACATATGTAAATAGTTACAGACTATTTGTGGCCTGCTTGTCCAATGACACAAATAATCAAATACGATTTTAGCAAGAGTTAGACGTAGATTTATTCGGGATTGTCCCCTAACTGGGAACGGTGGACCAGCTGTGAAGTGTTGGACTCACAGTTCAGAGGACCGAGGTTCAAATCCCAGCCCCACCTGTGTGGAGTTTGCATGTTCTCATGGTGCCTGCGTGGATTTTCTCCGGGCACTCCGGTTTCCTCCCACATCCCCAAAACACACAACATGAATTCGATACTTTAAATGGCCCCTAGGTGTGATTGTGAGTGCGACTGTTTTCTGTCTTTATGTCTCCTGCCCGATGACAGCTGGGATAGGCTCCACCACCCTTGTGAGGATAGGCGGCTCAGAAAATGGATGGATGTGGTCTGACTTATGAGTGACTGGTGGTGATTGTTTTCAAATTGTGTGTTTCAATGACTGGATGCAGTACACTATGAGACATCCTCCCAAACCGAATCTGCACGATGACACAAGTAATCCAGTAATCTCAGTTGTTGAAAAGGTAGTAGGCAAAGGGTGACAGCAACAGTAGTACTTAATCCTCAGAACCCTGCAGGGTAGATGTATCTGAATGTAGGAGTTTAAGTGGTCTAAATCGCTATTGTGATTTCTCAGGGAAGCACATGATTTGTCTATAAATGGCGAGGGCATATTTAATGAAGCTATGGTAGAAAAGGGCTGTGATTCAAGCATTTGCAGGTGAGAGCCATTGTGTGGCAGTGCACATTTCTCTTTTCTACGGCTGAATAATGGTAACGACAAAAACATCACAGTATAAATCAAAGCATATCTATACATTTAAGATCCAAGTTTTCTAATTTCCTTTATACTACCTTTTTGTGATAAGAGGTATGTACAGGCAGTGATTGTGCTAGTCATCTATTAGGGTTTAATATAGTATATAGATTGGCCTTTAAAAAAAAAAAACTCAGTTTACAGAAAAACAATGATTCAACCAGGACTTAGTTCATAAAACAAACAGGTAAAGTTCATCTAACACTTAATTGTAAACAAAGATTTACAAGAGCATTCATAATAATCTCAGAGTGCTGGTGTCGTCTTTCAGGCTTTGGCTTTTACCATTTCATATCAGTCAAACATTGCTGATGAGAGTAATGATGAGGACCCTAAGCACCGTGAAATAAATCCATCTTCAGGATATATAAAGTGGTAAGCGGTCCAAAGGTCAATTTTCTTGGGAGTTTCTTTTAGTATTCCAGTTGTGTATGGAAACATTCACCATCGTATATTGCAACCAACACTATTTCAAATTGGAAACAAAATGCAATTACTTGGCACAAAATCATGGCCAAGAAATTACATAGTGCGTGTTATTTCTACGGTTTTCAGTGTAGACATTTGTTTGTTGGGGTGGGTAAAATGTTTACAATGTGGTATTGCAACTACAGTACAGTATTCCCTAATTCTGAGTTAAGTAATGTTGGCCAGGTCTATTGTAAAGGCTTCTTTTTTTCTTCTTCTATCAGCTACCGCAAGTTTTTCCAGTAACAAAAGCGTGCATGCATTAGTGCAAAATTACTTCACTTTCGTTTGAAATGTATTATTTTTAAATAAATAAATAACCGATCAAGCAAATACACGTAAATGCAGTGAAGACACTGAGGGTTGCAATACACAACAACTGCTCGTTTCGAATCAACTCTTGTACTGTTCAATTGTTTAGCGTCAAATGCATTTAAAAACAAACCAGATCTGAGAACCAACGTATCGCTGTGGTCGATCTAATCAGCGTTATTTTATCCAAACAAACAAAGAGCGTCGAAAATAAAGTCGACGTGCATTCACCAGAAAAATGGTCAACACATTTAATCCAAAGGGAGCAAGACAAAAAAAACAAGACAAAAAAAAAACACTGCTCCCTCTATAGCACATAAATACGTGTTCCCTCCTTTCCATCTTTTTCTTCCCTTCTCTACTTCCCCCTCCCTCTTTTCCTCCCTCTCTCTTTCCCTCCCTCCCTCTCTCTCTCTCTCTCTCTCTCTCTCTCTCTCTCTGGCCTGGCTGCCAGTCTGACTCCATGAACAATGTCCTGCCTTTTGTAAAGAAGGGGGGGGGGGAAAGGCCTGCTCGAACAGAAAGCCCCTACTCACAAGCACTGACATTGAAAATGAATGACAGCTTACCTGCATGCCAATCTTCATCAGACTGACACTGGCTTGACAGCACAGCCTATACTCCTCCACACCGCCAGTGACGTCACACGCTACAAGCCCCTCCCACCACATGCTCTGACTCCGCTCCCCCATTTTCTCAGAGTGCCGCAGATGCATTCGAGTATCCGTTGGAAGAAAAAAAAAAGGACACTCCGTGTTGGGCTCAACGAAAAAGAAAAATATGTAAATGTTGTACGATTTAGGGCATTGAGTCTCAACTCTCTTCACCCTGGGATACACATTTAACAACTGTCTCAACCCAAATTTATAGAAATATGTTTTTCATTGGATAGCTTTTCCACCATAACTACACATGCGTAGGTGTGACACGTTCATGTATTTCGTTTGATAATGTAACATTGGATTAAACGTTTTAAGTCATTTATATTTTTCCATTATTTATTTTAGAGGAGAAAATGACATAGTCTTACTACATTGTAACGACATCAAAACAAAAATTACATACTTTTTTCAGTGCACTAAACTCCAAATTATTAATTGTCACAACAAAGCCAGCAGGTCTGACAAAAATCAACTTGACTTCTTGTCAAGTGCATCTTGTCTTGTAATACTCGACGGTGTTTTATGAATAAAAAAAAGAGTACTGTACTCATACATATATATTAGCGTTTTACACGCATCATTTTATCAAAATAAATTCATGCCGAGTCCGTATTGAGTTTTCAGTTTTTAGCGTGAGCACGTAAACAAATAAAAAAAAAAACAGCAATCGCCCTACGATTTCTTTTCTTTTTTTTTCTTTTTTTTTTTTTTTTGCTATACTGTAATCCAAAATAAAATTGTACTTACACAGTACAATTATTCAAATGAATTTAACATATAAATGTGGGAAGCTTCCCTGAACTACACTTTGAAGGCGGATCAGGCCCGCCCCCTGACGGCTATCTATAACTACTACTATCCACCCATCCATTTTTTGAGTCACTTATTCTCATGATGGTCACGGGAGTGCAGGAGCCAATCCCAGCTGTCATCGGGCAGGAGGCAAGGGTACACCCTCAACTGGTTGCCAGCCAATCGCAGGAGACTGACAACAGTCGCATTCGCAATCACACTTCGGGCCAATTTATAGTCTCCAATTAATGCATGTTTTATTTTGGGATGTGGGAAGAAACTGGAGTGCCTGGGGAAAATCCACACAGGCACGGGGAGAACCTGCAAACTCCACACAGGTGGGGCCGGGATTTGAACCCGGTCCTCAGAACTGCGAGGCCAACGCTCTACCGTTCCGGCTGACTACTGTCTTTGTCAAATCAATTTGTTACCGATGTTATTCATTACATTCAATACACATAGCACAGTTGTGCGTAACAGACGTTTTGGGATGCTAAATAAACCACTGGACCAACAAAATAAAATAAAAACCCTCTTCTGTAATGACATTTGGACAACAGCCATAACAGAAATCCAGAATCGGTCATTCATTTCATTCCTATATCTTTTATACTTTACTACGAGAACTATTCCAGTAACAACTCATTCAATTGGCTAGTCCACATTTCAGTTATCCAACCAGATTTGAGTTTGCTGTTACTATGAAGAATTAAGTGGTCGGACGCTTTGAATGGCGTTACTATGAAAATAATTTATATGAATGAATTGCGAAGGCCACTTTCTCGTGGTCACAACAGCACTTTGGTTGTCTTTGTAATGCTACTGTGTTCGGAAAGGTTAGCAGCTACAGCTAACGTAGTTTACGCACACAGCAATAGAACCCTAAAGCTAAATAGCGACGTGACCGCTAATCTTCATGAGGACTAAACAACCTTCAAATGGCTATTACAGTGTTGGGAGTCGGCACAGGCGTTTTCGTCATCACTGCTGTTTGGATAGTGACTTTTTTGCTCTGTTTGATGCTTCTGAGAGCGTCTGGATCATCAAAGTGAGTAAAATACCCAAGACGTCACAATCATCACACCAACCACAATAGTTCCTTATTTACACACGTGTCGATCTTAACGTTATATACTCGAGATAAAATAACTTCACAGTCACCTTTGTTTACGTTCCGGTAGTTTTCTATTTCGCTGGATAATCAGTCTTCGAATGGTACAAAAATGCAATGGGTTGGGCAAGGCGTATTGGTAATCGCTGCAGTTTTAATAGTGTCTCAAATACTTGGGTTGACGCTGCAAAGACCGACTGGATCACTGATGTGAGAGCACCAGCAACACACCTCACACCACCCCGAATACAATGCTGATTCAAGTAAATTTTAGGAGGTAAACTATGTGTGGTTTTATTAGTGAGCTGTACTGTAAAACATACCCTAAAATACCTGTATAGTTGACTATTTTCATGGTTAAAAAAGCAGTCATGCATATTAGTTGTACATAATTATCATGTGAAAAGCACCATATGCAAATTCACCATTTTTTCTTTTGTTGTCTTCACTATATGAAATTTGTGTGTGATATTTCCAGGCTAGGAGTTGTCCCAGTTTTCATTTTGGCTCTTACCATTACCCTGGGACTGGTGTTTTTCCCTCAGAGCCCAACTACCCCATCTGCTTTCAGAGAGACAGAGGTGAAGCTCCACACTGATCTGACTCAATCTTCTATTTATACATTCCTTCTAAATCACATTTTAACGTGCACACCCAATGTTAAACATGAGTATCCATGCAAATGGGCCCTTTCATGATAATAACTATTCTGAATTATCATTTGATAAATGAAATGGACACAATAGTTTTTCAGGTCTCGATAAATTGTCCATGTTGTGGTGAGCTGGCGTACAGTGAGCTGACAGAGTTGGACGGCTGTGTCATTGGCTCGCAGTCGGCTCATGGAACGCCAGCGGACCGATACAACTGTTTGTTGTGCTCTCTAGCTCCCTAGCCTAGGAGCTAAACAGCTTGCTCCACCGCAGCAATGTCATTTAAAACAGCAGCACCTCTCCAAGTTGTTCTGTGTACGAGTCCCCAATGAACGCAAATGGTAAAGTTAACTTTATCAAGCCTGATCCCAGTCAGAGACGCTATTCAGCCAGTAGTTGACTCCAACGAATGTTAACATATATTTTTGACTGACGACTGATGGGCTCGTCATTAGTGGATCAACCACACAGTAGCCAGGTTGACTTGGAGTCTTTTCTGTCTTTCCGTTTGATATAATTTAATTTGAAGATCTCTGGTTAACTGTTTGCATGTGACGTGATCTGTTACAATCAGGTCTTTACTCGGGTTCACACCAATCAGATCGGTGAGATTGGTATCGGTCGACCATTAGCATTTTATGTAGGTCGGCGAAAATGTCATCATTCGCCGATGCGATGAATGACATCATTGGTCGGCTCCACGAAAGACATTTACTCCTTGTTGCCATCGTACACAACATATCTGAATCCAAAATCTAGTGTCTTTTTATATAGTAGTATTTGTGTAGTTATTTTTTGAGTGTCTTTTAACGTATTACTGTCAATATCTGATGGCCACTAAAGTTATTTAAAAAAATATGTCGGCGGAATGAGACTGACAACACGTAATGCAGACTACAGACTACAAGACAAATTTGCTCTTTCACAATTTCTCCATCTCAGATCACAGGAATAAAGTTTTTGTATTCCGTTACCACCGCATCCCGTTTTTTATGATTATTGGGCTTTATCTTGGAACCGCAAAAGCGGCTGGATACCGTCATTAACATGGCAACAGCAACAAGTGTGTATCACTATACCATTATTCCTTACAAAACAGCTCAGTGAGGTTGGCTGGAAAGCGTTTGTGAACAGCAGTTTTCAGTTCTGCCCACAGATTCTCGATTTGATTCAGGTCTGGACTTTGACATGGCCATTCTAAGATATGGATACATTTATTTGTGAACCATTCCATTGTAGATTTGGCTTTGTTTTGGATCATTGTCCTGTTGGAAGATAAATCTCCGTCCCAGTCTCAGGTTTTTTGCAGATTCCAACAGGTTTTCCTCCAGAAAGGTATTATATTTGCCTCCATTCATCTTCCCATCAATTTTAACCATCTTCCCTATCACTGCTGAAGAAAAGCAGGTCCAAACCATGAGGCTGCCACCACCATGTTTGACAGTGGGGATGGTGTGTTCAGGGTGAAGAGCTGTGTTGCTTTTACGCCAAACATATCCTTTTGCATGTTTTCTCAAAAAGTTCATCTGACCAGAGCACCTTCTTCCACGTTTGGTGTGTCTCCCAGGTCGCAAGCTTTAAACAAGACTTTTTATGGATATCTTTGACAAAATTGCTTTCTTCTTGCCACTCTTCCATAAAGGCCAGATTTGTGCAGTGTACAACTGATTGTTGTCCCATGGACAGACTCTCCCTCCTCAGCTGTAGATCTCTGGAGTTCATCCAGAGTGATCCTTGGCCTCTTGGCCGCATCTGTGATCATCAGTCTTCTTGTTCGAGGTGAAAGTTTAGAGGGACGGCCGGGTCTTGGTCGATATGCAGTGCTCTGATACTCCTTCCGTTTCAATATGATTGCTTGCACAGTGCTCCTTGAGATGTTTAAAGCTTGGGAAATCTTTTTGCATCCAAATCAGACTTTAAATTTCTCCAGAACAGTATCTCGGACCTGCCTGGTGTGTTCCTTGGGCTTCATGATGCTCTCTGCACTTTAAACAGAACCCTGAGACTATCACAGAAGAGGTGCATTCATACGGAGACTTGATTACACACAGGTGGATTCTCTTTATCATCATCAGTCAACATTGGATCATTCAGAGATCCTCACTGACCTTCTGGAGTGAGTTTGCTGCACTGAAAGTAAAGGGGCCGAATCATATTGCACGTGTTTTATTTGTTAAAAAAGTATAAAATATCCAATAAATTTAATTCCACTTCACGATTGTGTCCCACTTGTTGTTGATTTTTGACCCAAAAAAATAATTGTATATATTTATGTTTGAAGCCTGAAATGTGGTGAAAAGTTCAAAAGGGGCGAATACTTTCACAAGGCACTGTAGATTCTTTATTACGTCATCTGACGCAGATCTTTGTTCAACGTTTGGGAATTGCCTATATCAGGACTGGCTTCTTTTTAGACAGGGCTTCTTAACAAGAACGACTCGGATTATCTGCCTGCTGCCACTCATCTTTTGGATATTTCTGGATTCTTTACTCCATCGCTGGAAATAGCATTTGCCTTCACGGACATTCATTCAGACTGTGGTGACTATACGTTATTTCTTTAGTTAGCTAATAATACATTGTTGGACCTAATCTGCCATATTCATGAATTGCAGTACAACATAATTAATCTAAATTGGTCATTTTTCTTTGCGCCCTGGTCATCTAAACACCTCACAGCGTGGTAACTGTCTGCGGACTGGTGGTTAGGGACATCTGCTTTAGGGTCAAAATTGTCTTGTTGTGGCAGTGTCACAGCAGGATAGCTTCATAGAATGGAGTTTTTTGGGGGGAATCCGTGTGTCACCTCAGTTTGCTGAAAACGTGTCTGCTACATCTTTTTGATGATACAATCATGGCTCAACGAACATGTAGTTTTTGGGAGTTTCCCAAAAGTAATGGTTGGGCGATTTGAGGATTCCGCGCTATGCCAGTGATACATAAAGTTACATTACACAAATACGGTAATAGGCCAGTGGTTTGATCAGACTATAGAAGGAAACAGCACCCTAAGTTCAGACCAAAGTTAATTATGCAGTCAGTTCAAGTGTAATTGAAAAATATTGCTACGAAAAGAATTTCAAACTTGTTTCCTTCAATACCAGCACATTGTTTTTGTGAAATTCAAATTGCCTTCATCTTGCTATGGTCCTTCTCCTTCAGTTAAGTGAAAGCTCTGTCCTGACCTCTGGCGGCATATAATAACATTCTGTAATTAGAAGTAGTCTTTCCATTTGTATTATATTGTGGACTTATCTCTCAACTACATACAAGATCGTTCACAACTCTTTAGAATTCACAACACCAAATTGATTGTATCATCTTTTCCCTCCACAGATTGTGGACACTTTGTTCATCGCTCGCTATGTGTTGCTGGCTTTAATAAGTGTCCTCTTTCTCTGCGCCTTGTTCCTGCTACTCCCCTTTCATTTCTTGGAGCCTGTCTATGCTAAAGCTTTGAGAACATACTAGAAGAGTTGCCACCGGATCACATTGCTCATGTAAACAACCTAAAAGAAGAGAAGCCAGCAAGAGGCCCAGTTCATCTTTGTTACAGACTGCGGAACCAAAATAACGGGACTTTCCCATGGCCAACATTCCATGTATTGCAGGTAAAAACTGGAGAACTATGTAGTGGTTTGGGGATGGTGGTTTAAGTCAGTATGTTCCTATTGGATGCATCTACACCATTACTCACATTAGGTCAATGTGCATTTAGGTACTGTCTTCCTTTTGAAATGTTTTGTTTGCTTGAAATGTCTTTTTACGTTTTATTATTATTTTTAAACCCCGCTATTTCTGTTAACTATTTTTTAAAATTCCCATGTGATAGTACTTGTGATTCTTTGACCTGTTATTTTTATTTTTTCAATTTTATTAATAAAAAAGAATTACACAAATACACTTTGTCTTTTTAAAACTACAGCATAACGGAACTTGTATGAATGTGGCATTCGAATTTAAGTTCAAGTTTACACAGGCTAAATATGTTGACACACTTTATTTAAAAGCAGAAATATCCAAAGCGGTGACTGAAATTTGCGTATAAATTCCAATTATGATCCCATTCATCCATGCATTTTCGATAACACTTCTCATTAGGGTCACAGTTAACGGTGATGAAAGTCCTCCAGATTTTCCCGGAATTCCGGATTTTTAAATTTTCATGTAAATTGCTCCTGAAAATTGAGGAAAATTTGCCTATAATTAATCCGGATATTAGTTGACAACATTGGACGAACATGCGTTTGAGTTCGTTGTTTTGCTTTCACGAGCGTAGCCATGTTGAGGCACGAACACTAGTAACAGTAACGCCCCTTCCCTCGCATTCTCTCAAGATGTCGCTTATTTTGTGTGGACATTAATTTACGCGTTTATTTCCTGAACGTTAACTAAACAAGGCTGCTTCAAAAAACAACCAGTATTCACCCGGAAACAGGAAATGCAAGTTAACCGTACAGATCATGTACGATAGCGCATGTTCAGAACTGCTTCACGTAATGCGAGCGCATTTAAGTCGAAAGTAATCAACATCATGAGGCATGTCAAAGGAAATTCAGTTACACCAGGCAGGGGTGCTCTTTGCGTCGATCGCGAGGCAGTGTGACGGCGCAAAAAAAAAAAAAAACTATCATCCACCTCGTCGCTTGATTCAGGTGTGGCCAATATTTGGAACGTATGCACGTAAAGTTGCCTTCTAGTAAGCCGGCCTATTTACGGCAGTCACGTGGCGCGTGCCCCCCCCCCCCACACACACACACACACAACAATACGTCACGATTGCCAACAGGAATGTTTACAATGTATCGAAAGCTTGTTGCCATGAACGCTGATCATGTTGAAGTAAACTTTCAGCATTTTCAAAACATTGCGGGGATAGACCGTTCATGTTTATTCCTTGACAGCCCAGTGCATTAAACTTTGCTTCAGATAAAGTTTGTCATATCAAGAATTTGTATTGATGAAAAATTTTAAATACCGTTTTATCATGTTCTACTAATATCAGTTGAAATTGGAAATTATCTTTTCTGAGTTTTCTATTTTAGTTATGTATTTGTTAATTTTATTTCTAATTTACAGTTATGTTATATTAATCCAGTAAGTTATTTTAAAGCCATCCTCAATCACACCTGCAACTTTATCTGCGAGCTTGACTGACCACACCCGTACATGTTTCAAATGTGAGTGACTGTGTAACAAAATATTAAAGGCAACTGATTATACTATGAGTATTAGTAGATCTATATCTAAGATAGTGAGCAATGTGGTGTATCAGTACAACGCGACGTAACAAGTTTGAGACTTAAACGTTAATAGTAATTACTACAGATCAACGTCTTTAACATCTTTTGTTGTACGGTGTAGAAATTCTAGGATACATTTTTGTGTATATTCTATTTCTGTAATATGTATAATGTGGGGAAAAAGACAATTTTAGATGTCTTTTTACTGAATAGTTCACTTAATTCATTTGTGTTTATATAAGCTGTCATATTTTAAGCATATTTTAATGACAAATGTGGTTTTGTACTATCCAGTGATAGTGGGACGGCGGGCAAAAAAATCTGAACTTGGCCCTTGGGGAACTTCTGGCCAATTTTTTTTTGGGTCAGGACTTAGAAATTTTACTTTAAATTTTTGTCTGAATTTTGTTCACAGAAATAGCCAGAATGCACCACAGCCAACACCCCCCCCCCCCGACCCCCTAGTGCTCGCATTTGTATTTTCAGGAATTTTCACAAAAGTCCACTTTCATCTAAGTTAAGAAGAGCTTAACCCAGCAGACTTCAGGCAAAAGGCAGGGTGCAAGGCTGGTCGTAAAGTCAATGGTCAATATACTGTACATTTTGCAAATTGTGATTGTTGAACAACTCAGAAAGAAGCAGAACACACATTCAGAGATGTTGATAAGAGTGATGAGCCGCATAAACCATCTCTGTGTCTCTGAGTTGCATTTCAGGAGAATAAATCACTCAAAAGTAATGTTACATAAAATTTACTGAAATTTTATTATGAAAATCAGGCGTTCAAGACACCGGGGTCCCAGATAAAGCGCCAATGTTTAACAATTGTTTTGTGTATATAAACAGACAAGATGTGAGTTGTATCATATGTACAAGGGACATTCTCCCACGAAGCTGTGTGGCTTGTCAATACGCATTTTGGGAAATTCCAATCTCATCAATAGTTACTTAATTTGTGGGTTTTCTTCAGAGGGTGCCAAAAGTTTTATCTGAGCCATCTGTACAGATAACATAATCTGGGGCTTCTTGGCTATATCTGAAACTGTCATGGGCGAGGAAGCCAAGGCAAGGTGTGGAGGACCCAAGTGCAGGGAAACGAGGGACGCAAGGCAGACTAAAAAGTCTCAAAATAATATTTATTTCAAAGAAATGCAAACTAAACAAAATAAAAACCAAACACTGAAATAAAGACACAATCACACCTTGGGACAATTTAGAGTGTCCAATTAATGCATGTTTTTGGGATGTGGGAGAAAACCGGAGTGCCTGGAGAAAACCCATGCAGGCACGGGGAGAACATGCAAATTCCAGACGCGCGGGGCCGGGATTGAACCTGTCAGGTTTACTCAGCCTTTGCAGTCAGACAACATCAGTGACGTGGTCAGTGATATAGCGTCTGGTGATAGCACGGCTCACGCAACCAAGGACATTTAAAGTACAATTTCTCAAGGAAGGAAGACAAGAGGAACTCTTGCTCGCGAGGACTATGTGGGATGGGTCTCTTTCACCATCTCCACAGATCCTTTTTATTCCCAAGCGTGGTCCGCATCACAACAAAGCAAACATGACATAAAAACAGCAACTGTGACAAAAATAGCCAATGAGAGTCTGCGATGCCTTCATCATCCTCTTGAGATAGTCAAGTCTTTGTTGTCTGCTGTATATTTGTCTGGTGTTTCCACGGCACCCACTGTAACTCGATTGCATCATATTGTTGAGGCATATCATAGCAAAAGTTTCCATGGCACCCAATGGGTAATTGCATCACATTAAGCAAAGAAGCATTAAAAACAACCAAGAGAGCAAATATGAGATGACTTTATATTCAATTAAACCAACAGAATCCCAGTCCTCAGAACTGTGAGGCCAACGCTTTACAACTGCTCCACCGTGACACCGTATTATTATTATTCAATCATTGTAAATGTTACAACATTATTTATTTTTCCAATTTAGCAGGGTTCAATCCATAGGAAATGGGAACGGTTGCAAGCATGCTGAAGAAGATCTGAAATATACACTATCAACAGGAGGAGATACCAGTTGGATGGTTTCAAAAATCACTTTCATGGGATCACTGCTGAATGCACATACTCGAAGCCTGCGAGACCATGGTATTGTTTCTTTTGTTCATAGAAAAAAAAAAGACTGTGCAAAGTAGCATTGCTGTATTCATTGAAACACATTTTTGTTTCAGCAATTAAAAAAGATGGCATGGTGAATGACGGGTTAACAGGAAAAATGTATTGATTTGCTCAAAGCACAAACAATTTGCTTTCATGGAAGACTAAGGAAATCCAAGTATTCACATTTCAGAGGCTTGAGTAGGTGAATTGTGACTTTGAAAATTGCATTTGAAACATATTCAAAACATTTCATTTTCTGTCCAATAAGCTTGCAAGCGATGTGTTGGACACGCCTTGTGTTTTCATTGTTCCTAAAGAACATTTATGTGACTACTGATGCACTGTTGTTGTTTTTTTTTGTTTGTTTGTTTTGTTTTGTTTTTGTTTTACATCAGCTCTTGTTTGACTTTTGTTTTGTTAGTTTTCGGCTACTTTGGAGGGGAGCAGTTGAACATGAGACAATCATCATTAGCGCATAAAAGCTGGCTTAATTCCAAAGCTCCTTTTATCACATAATGGATACACCTCAGCTTATGCCATGACAGCAACTCCCTTTGCTTTTCTTTTTGTTAACAATAATTTGTATTGTAAATACAAGATGGCAACTGAACAACAGCAACTCCATAGCTGATAATTACATCAGACAAAGCTTTTGCAAAACAGAAATAATTTTAGCATGACTGACTTAGCATTTCTGATGGTTACTTTAAACAGATCCACTGGTTTTCCCTAAGCTTCGACAATATTTCATCGATACTGTTGAAATTAAACCACCCCGAAGGTAGAGAATTCTTTATCCCACAGTAGGGTTCCGTGTTCAACCAGCAGAGTAACCAAACCACTAATGTGGTCACTCAGGTACTCCATATGAGGAAATTGGGAGTTATTCCTGAGAGGAAAAAAAAAAGAAAAGCCTGAGGTAACTCACTCAAGGACTATGAGGAAAAACAAACAAACAAACACACACAAACACACTCAAACAAGGACAATAGAGAACAGAATGCACCAAACAACAGTATCTTTCATGGCTTATAACGTGTTGGAAATGCCCAAATGATGAACTTTGGTCTCACTGAGTTTGCCAAATAGATTATAGGTCCTTTGCAATTCAACATATGAATACAATTGTTAATTTTACCCCAAAGATCACACACAAAGCTGTATTTACCACACACTTTTAGAGAGACTAGGTAAACATTGCCATCTGGGTGATTTAACATGAACTGAGACACATTCTTCTGGGAAAAGTACACTAACTTTGGTGTCCCCAAACTATTAATGATTTTTTTTGTGGTGTGAGAGCTGGGTGGGGAAGTGGCGGCATACATATCACAATTGGAGGGAAAAAATGGCCGGGAATGAGAACAGCCAGCTTCTGGTCCAGTGCATCTCAATGCAGAATCTACTGGAGAGGAGTGCACCACATCCCCTTTGCAGTTTCCGAACTTCACACTCCACGCTTTCAGCTCACACCTCTTTACCCTTGTATTGCTGTCGCTTTCTCTCGTCTTCCCGCCCCCGTCTCTTTATATATCCGGCTGGCTGCACCACACAAAGACTTTGTTCCTTGTTTTCAAATGATCCCTCCAACTCCCACTTTCTTTGTTCTGCTCATTTTCCCACTCCCCAGACAGAGTGTAGCCACAAAAATTAAAATGAGGAACGCAAAGAGGAAAAGTGGTGGTAGGGGGCGGATGACAGAGATTACAGAGGTGAGTTAGTGTGAGGAATGTGGATGAGAACATAAATGTCCGCCAAGGAAAACTGTTGGGTATTCTGAACCAGGCCTTTATGGAGAATATCAAGGCCTAATGATTTTCTGGATTTAGAATCCTGAAATTCAAACGAAAGTGCAGTGACTTTGAATGAATCATTTATTTAGCAAATTATACCATCTGATGAATTGTAGGACAATTTTCCATGATGAATACTTCCTCCTATTTGTTTTAGCACAATTACAGTATGACCATAGTGTAGATGTTTTCTTAGTACCGCTTTCTGCAAGGGTGAAGATATGTTCTCCTGCAAGCTTGCAGTCACTTTAAAGGAAACGTCTACACAGGTCAGAAAGATTTTGATTCTCCACCCCCACCCCCAACTGAAATGCCCAAGTTTCCCAGCTTGTGTGAAATGGATCTGGATTGGGCAGCAAAAGGAACACAGTGTATAGATGTGGACCGGAACTAATGCGATTGGTTTTGATTCATTAAATTCCCTTTTGTTATTCTGGTTGGAATTCCACCCCACATCTCGTCAGGCTTCACACTTTTAAAAATAGGAGTAGAAAGAGGGCAACTTTTAACCGAACTTCAAGATTGCGAAATCTCTGATTGGAAGGATCCGCTCATTCAGAGAGACTGATCAAAACCAATAGCACAAATGATATGAGTCATTACTTCAGCAAAAATGATTGTGAAATTATAAATCTTCATGCAAAATGCACGCTGGGTGTCATGGTCTGTTTTGGCTTGGGTTGTGGTTAGTTTAGTTTGTTTTCCTGTGTTCCATGTTGTTCATCTCTTATGCTACTGTGTCTACCTGTTCTCGTCAACCTTCGACCTTGTGTCGAGAAATCAGTGTCCTCCAGCCCTTAGTGTCTTGTCCAAGTGCTCCTTGTTGTCCCGTCAATCTGTTTGTATTTAGTTCCCTGGTTTCGTTCTGTTTTTTGTTCGTTTATTGTCGTTGTCACTGTTTACATTTACACTGTTTTATTATTTTGGACGTCTATTGTGGGATATTTATTTTGCTTACCCCGCCCCTTTTTTTTTTTGCATCTATTTTCCCGAGGCGTCACAGTTTTGAGGACCAGGGTTTAAATCTCGGCCCCAACTGTGTGGAGTTAGGATGTTTTTCCCTTGCCTGCATGGGTTTTCTACAAATACTCATCCAGGCACACCCCAAAAATATGCATGGTAGGTAAATCCAAGGATCCTGGATCAACATACCTGTGCAAGCAGCTATTTTAAAATGAACTATTTTAAATGCAAATACTGTACGACAATTGCCTCACAGACAAGAGCTTGCAGTCATGTGTCAATATTAAAGTTAACATTTTACTGTACATGCCTAATTTTGAGAAGCTGTCCAGTGATGTCTGAAAACAGAAGTCATATTCACCGGGTAAGAATAAAATTCTGTCATTGGCAATTATTTAGCAATAAAGTGTGCGTTTATATGGTGGCTTCTTTTTTTGTCAGTATATATTTGGAATGACACCGAGGCATATGATTGATTTGTTGCTCAGGTTTGAGGATGGCTGCATTGTAGAGTGCTTGACAAAAGAGGATGCTGCATTTTACAATGCACTCACGTAGTATTTCTTGAAAACTAAAAAGGATAATGCACAGAAATCAAGCAGAGCAACTTTCTTTTGTAGTCTCATCCGTGTGTTACTCTCTCAGCTGTCTTCTCGCTTCCATGGGGCTGACTTTAAAAAAAAAAAAAAACTATTGGGGCACGGTGGAGCAACTGGTTAGAGCGTTGGCCTCACAGTCCTGAGGACCCCCGCTTCTGTAGAGTTTGCATGTCCTCCCCATGCTTGTATGTTTACTCCGGGCATTCCGGTTTTCTCCCACATCCAAAAAATATACATTAATTGGAGACTCTAAATTGCCCCCATGTGTGATTGTGAGTGTGACTTCTGTCTCTATCTGCTCTCCAATAAGGCTGGCAGCTGTTTCAGGGTGTACCCCGCCTCCTGCACAATGACAGCTAGGATTCCTGCGACTCTCGTGAAGATAAGTGGCTGATAAAATGGATGGATGGATGGATGGAGGGAAGAAATACAATTGTGAAATATTGCAAAGAAACTATGCAGCCAAGTTGGAAAAACAGATTTGCGATATCGACTCTAAAGGCCACTTTATACACCGACATTGCATCACGTTACCTACACATTGCCCCGTGCAGCTGTGGAGCTTGCCGCACGTGTCAAAAAAGTTCTGGGGAGAAAGCTGCAGAGCTCATCTCTCATGATTGGTCCGTTTTAGTCACATGCTGTGATGATGTACTCACTGTTCCTCACTGCTGTGCTCACCTACGCCACTGCCTTTATCGATTTTACAGCATAATTAAATGCATCATCTGGTCATTTAGGTCTATTTATTCAAGTAGACAATGTTCCACGGTCGCCATTGTTGTTGCTTTGTTCCATGTTACAGAAAGGAAATTAAAAATGGCCACTGGAAATGACCAAAATGTGCCTACAAAATGCCATGCTTTGGCCTCCTAGCCAATACCAGCCGTAGCGATACCTCTGACTTGGAGAAGAACTGCAAGACATTCTCAAAACTGTGCGCGTGGGTTGCAAAGTATGCACAGGATAGCCGCAGTGTCGTCAGCGTGGTCGCTGCATGTGTGAGTATAAAGAAGCCTTAAATCAGTATGGCATCTATTACAATCACGAACCAACCGATGATCCCCACCAATGGACAACAATAGTAGCCAGCCAACGACTTGAACAGCTTCTACTTCAGATTCCAAAAGAACACTTTCACACCTCACACCCACCCAGCTGCACCACTGACAAGTATTACACCTCGAACTTTGGCGTTCACCATCCATGAACAGGATGTGAGATGCATTTTCAAACTAATAAATTGACAAAGTGGCAGGTCCAAACCTTGTGTCCAATCCTCCCTCAAATCTGTGTGGACCAGCTCAATCCAGTCTTCACAGAGATCTTCTGTAGATCTCTGGAACTGTGCAAAAACCCATCCTGATTCAGACGCTCCACTCTCATCCTGGGCCCCAAGAAACCTACAATCTCGGGTCCAAATGACTACACACCCTGTCACATCTACCACCCCCATGCTTCCCGTTAGGGATGGTGTTCTTGGGATGGAACTCATCATTAGTCTTCCTCCAAACACGGTTCGTGTAATTAATTTTCTCTGTAACCTTAGAACATACAGCCTTGTGTTTGTTGATATTGTCCACATTTAGTTGTACATGCGGTCTTCCGCAAGCCTTAATCCATCGTAGACACTTCCTCAACTGTGTTTTAGGCTTTGGAAATTGAATCAACTGGGCCCCTTGTAACCTAGCAGGATATCTTTCATCAAAATTGCACGTTCCCCAAGCACAACTGAGGACCATTTTCTTTGTAACATTAACTTTTCCGAGCGCACGCTACTGACAACCAGCATGTCAAGACAGGGGTTAAGACAATGCGAATATCTGATTGGCTAATATTGTACGAGTGATTGACAGGTCGGAAAGGTCCATTGCATAGAATTTCGGGATTTCATCATCTGTGGTCCATAATATCACAATGTTCAGAGAATCTGGAGAAATCACTGCATGTACGCAACCAGGGCAAAAAACAAAATTGAATGCTCATGCCACTGCATCAAAAACCACTTCACTGTCACTTTGTAATGGATATCACCATATGGGCTCAGAAACTCATCAGAAAACCAATGTCAGTAAATAGTTTGGCACTACATCCGAAAGTGCAACTTAAAATTTTGCTACGCAAAGCAAAAGTCATTTATCAGCAACACCCAGAAATGCCTCTGACTTCTCTAAGATGCACAAAGATTTAAGATGAACTTGTGCAAAGTGGATAAGTTATCTATAGTCCGACGAGTTCACATTTCAAATTATTTTCGGTAATTGTGGACATCGTGTCCCCCGACCCAAAAAGCAAAAGAACCATGTAGACGCTTATGGACCCTAAGTTCATAAGCCAGCATCTGTGATGGTATGGGGCTGTGTTAGTGCCAGCACCATGGGTAACTTATACATCTGTGAAGGCACCATTAATCCTGAAGGGTGCATACAAGTTTTGGAGAAACGTGCTGCCATTCAAGCAAAATCTTATTCACAAAAGCCCCTGCTTATTTCAGCAAGACAAAACCAAACCACATTTTGCACGTAACAACAGCGTGACTTCATAGTAAAAGACTACAGGGACTAGACTGGTTTGACCCCAGTCCAGACCCTCCCCACTATCACCACCACCACCACAACCAAAAAAGTGTGCTGCATTATGACGTGTAAAATATGACAACGGAGACCTTGGTCTGTTGAACAGCTGAAACAGTACATTAGGCAGTAATGGGAAAGAATTCCATCTTCAAAACTTCCAAAATTTGTGTCCTCAGTTCCCAAACATTTATTGAATGGTGTTAAAAGAAAAGGTGACGTAACACAGTGGTACAGCGAAGGAAATAAGTATTTGAACACCCTGCTATATTTCAAGTTTTCCTCTTAGAAATCATAGAGGGGTCTGAAATTTTTATCATAGGTGCATGTCCACTGTGAGAGAGATAATCTAAAAAGAAAAATCTAGAAATCCCAATGTATGATTTTTTAATGATTTATTTGTGTGATACAGCTGAAAATAAGTATTTTAACACCTGTCTATCAGCTAGAATTCTGACCCTCAAAGACCTGTTAGTCCGCTTTTAAAACTCCACCTCCACTCCATGTATTATCCTGAATCTGATTCACCTGTGTGAGGTCATTATCTGCATAAAGACACCTGTCCACCCCATACAATCAGTAAGACTCAAACTTGTAACATGGCCAAGACCAAATACCCATCCAAAGACACCAGAGACAAAATTATACAACTCCACACAGCTAGAAAGGGCTATGGAGAAATTGCCAAGCAGGTGGGTGAAAAAAGGTCCACTGTTGAAGCAATCATGAGAAAATAGAAGAAGCTAAACATGACGGTCAATCACAATGGGAGTGGAGCCCCATGCAATATATCACTTCGTGGGGCCTCAATGATCCTTAGAAATGTGAGGAATCAGCCCAGGAATACACGACAGGACTTGGTCAATGACCTGAAAAGAGCTGGGACCACCGTTTCCAAGGTGACTGTTGGTAATACACTAAGATGCCATGGTGTGAAATCATGCATGGCACGGAAGGTTCCCCTGCTTAAACCAGCACATCTCAAGGCCCGTCCTAAGTTTGCCAATGACCATTTGGATGATGCAGAGGAGTCATGGGAGAAAGCTTTGTGGTCAGATGAGACCAAAATGGAACTTTTTGCCCATAATTCCACTAACCGTGTTTGGAGGAAGACGAATGATGAGTTCCATCACAAGAACACCATCCCTACTGTGAAGCATGGGGGTGGTAGCATCATGCTTTGGGGTTGTGTTTCTGCACATGGGACAGGACAAATTCACTGTATTAAAGAGAGGATGACCGCGGCCATGTATTGAGATATTGGGGAACAACCTCTTTCCCTCAGTCATACCATTGAAGATGGGTCCTGGCTGGGTCTTGCAACATGACAATGACCCGAAGCACACACCCAAGAAAACCAAGGAGTGGCTCCGTCAGAAGCACATCAAGATTTTGGCGTGGCCGAGGCAGTCTCCAGACCTAAACCCAATAGAAAATCTTGTGAAGGAGCCGAAACTCTGTGTTTCTCACTGACAGCCCAGAAACCTGTCTGATCTAGAGAAGATTTGTGTGGAGGACTGGGCCTAAATCCCTCCTGCAGTGTGTGCAAACCTGGTGAACAACTACAGGAAGGTTTGACCTCTGTAATTGCAAACACGGTTTACTGTAACAAATATTGACGTTTTTTTCAGGTGTTCAAATACTTACTTGCAGCTGTATCACACAAATAAATTGTTTAAAAATTATACATTGTGATTTCTGGATTTTCTTTTAAAATTATCTCTCTCACAGTGGACATGCACCTTGGATGAAAATTTCAGACCCCTCCATGATTTCTAAGTGGGAGAACTTACAATATAGCAGGGTGTTCAAATATTTATTTTCTTCACTGTACCACTGTCTTACGTCACCTTTTCTTTTAACACCATTAAATGTTTGGTAACTGAGGACACGAATTGTGGAAGCTTTGTAGGTGGAATTCTTTCCCATTACTGCCTAATGTACAGCTTCAGCTGTTCAACAGACCAAGGTTTCGGTTGTCATATTTTACACATCATAATGCGGCACAGTTTTTGGGGTTTTCACTGTAAACATGATCCTGTCTCAGCTTTTTTAGAATGTGTTGTAGCCATAAATTTCAGAGTTCATGATTTTTTGCAAAGTTGCAAGTTGTATGTAGTGTATTGAATTAAATAAAGGTTGAACATGATTTCCAAATTGCATTCTGTTATTTACGGTATGTCAAGCACAATGTGCCAGCTTGTCTGGAATTGGTTTGTACCTACAGTATGACAATTTGAAATGATTGTTCAGAATATAGCAACAATCATCAAAATCACACATGATTCGCTGTCGAGACGCATATGAATGGAGGTGGAGGGCCCATGGTCCTTGAATTTGATGCCCCTGGGATAGGTTATCTCTTTCCATCCATCCATTTTCTTAGCCGCTTATCCTCATGAGGGTCGTGAGAGTGCTGGAGCCTTTCCCAGCTGTCAATGGGCAGGAGGCAGGGTACACCCTGAACTGGATGCCAGCCAATCGCAGGGGATACACAATCACACCGAGGGCCAATTTAGAGTGTCCAATTAATGTTGCATGCTTTTAGGATATGGGCGCTAAACCAGAGTGCCCGGAGAAAACCCACGCAGGGACTGGGGTAACATGCAAACTCCACACAGACGGGTCCGGGATCGTACCCTCAGAACTGTGAGGACAACGCTTTCCAGCTGCTTCACCGTGCCGCCAGGTTGTCTCTTTTTGTCTCAAAAATTATTTGGCATGTTGAGTAAGATTTACCCATGACAGAAATATGCACTGCAACAGTTATCCATTACGTCTGATGCACATTTCTTAAGAAGGAATTTGTCACACCAGACTGGAGTTACATGTTCTCCCCATGCTTGTTTCCTCCCATTTTCCTCCCGTGGTAGGTTTACTGAAGACTGTAAACTGCCTGTAGGTGTGAATGTGAGTGGAAATGGGAAGATAGCTGGGACAGCACGCCCAAGACGTTAGTGAGGATAAGCGATACAAAAACTAGATGAATGATCAATTATCATCAATCGGTGGCTGGTTTTCTGGAAAACACAAAATAATTGCACTCATCAGCAATTTAACATTCCGGAAGTCCTTAATCACCCGTACCATTTTCATAACTCACATTTTTTATTTCTTTTTAATGCAAATGGTAGACATGCAGTATAATCTTTGTACCCTCTGAGAGTGCCCCAGCAAATTTGCCAAAGGTGTTAGAAACGAAACACAACTGTTCTTACATGGTGTACTTAGTCACTCTTCTTTATTTCTAACATACTGTACAAGCGTCATGTTGTGTGAACTGACATCTACAAATTAGCTTGGCAAGTTGACTGCTTGGAGGTCAGCTTCTTAAAGTACTGTGGCGAAAGCTGTGTTACTCCATATCCTGTAGTACTTGTCCGACAAATGAGACAATTTGTATCATTTTGTGTCAGAATCTAGAATGTTTAAAATCTTTGTAACCTGGTACTGGGTACGATGATGACTTAACAGACATATTTGACCCCTTCCCCCACCGCCTTTAAACCTGGTTTTACTCTTCCTTCCTCAGTCTCAGACTTAGCAAATGCAAATTAAATGGCATGTGTGTGTGACAAGACAGCATACTTTAGTCCCCTTTCCCTAGGCATTTGCTCTGCATGAGGTCCAAGTCTTGGGTTTTGTGTGTGTAGGTTGTTGTTGTTATTGGTGCTGTGTGTGTGTTTGTGTGAATTTCTCTTCTCCCTCCTCTTTTCTGTCTCCCTCAGAAAAAAAGGACCCAATGAGGAGGATGAATGGGAGCAAAGAGAATCTAAATTAAAGAGGGTGGGATAAAGGGTTCACACGTGTTTTTGGATTATCATGTTAAACGTATGTGGGTTGGAGTTTTATAGTGTTTTTCATTCACTCTGCTTGAGTGTCATAGTAGAATCAATGCAGATTTTAGCACTTGCACCCAGAAAGTGAAGGTAGGACTTTTGGACTCACCATGAAGGTCAGTGCATGGCTACTCTATGCGTCGTGGCTCTACTCCTGGGCTGAGTTCTCTCAGCAGTGCAAATGCCAAGATCTCTGTCCAACAGAACTGGAGGATAAGAAGTCAAAGGCTCGACTCAAGGTGCATTTTCACAATCCTCTTGGACACAAGCACACAACTCTCAGGAGCAGACCACACCACAGAAAAGGTGAGCTCTTAAAAATCTTTACATTTTGCTAAGGTTGTTAATGTGCTGTTGTCAGTCAGAAGTCAAATAATATAGCAATAAACAGGTTTCAATGACAGAAAACAGCGTTCATTGTAATATGAATTGCAAATCTGACCATTTACTTTCATATTTGAAATAAATTTGAAAGAGAACATGAACATGAATTTGTAGGTTCCAATGTGGAGTTCAGGAATTCTGATGTGAAATGGTCATATTTCAGTGACTATAAGCAATATGGTGCAAAGGTCGTAGGCCACCATTGGATTTGGTGTTTTAGCAATGCCATAAGTATCAAATATATCTATACGGCACTAAGTAGAGCAGTGACCTTCATGAAGTCTAGAATAGAATTATATGATTCTGGGGTTTGGACATTTCTATTGGTACCCTATTGACTAACTTGGAAAAGAACGTGGGGGGGGGGGGCTTACTTGATGCACTATTGCTCTATAAAGTTTTGTGGACATTGGTTTTACATTAATTTTTCTAAACTTTCAGTCTTCTTCATTTTTTTACAACTCATGAGAAGTGTGAAAAACAAAACTAGTGACCAAAGATTGTTGCATAGCACTGGAATGGACACATCGTTGTGCGCTTGATTTGTTTTTAAAAGAGTATTAGTACTTACTAATATCTCACTCAACAGTCTCTTTTTATCACAACCCTTTTCTTTTGGTTCTCCATCCCCATCCTTTCCCACTTTCTTTCTTTCTTCTTTCTTTCTTTCTTTCTTTATTTATTTATTTATTTCTCTCTTTCTTAACTGCCTTTATAATGTGTTTCTAGCAACACGTTCTGAAAAAATCAAAAGCCAGCATCTGTGATAATATTCGTGTGTGTTAGTGCCCTTGAGTACCTTACTCGTGTGAAGCCCCCATTAATGTTGAAAAATACAAACAGGGATTGGAGAAACATATGCTGCCATCCAAGCACTATCTTTTTCAGCGACATCCCTGTTTTTATCAACAAGACAATGCCAAGCCATATCCTGCGTGTTACAAGAGTGTGACTTCATAGTAAAAGACCATGAATTGGAGACTGGTCTGCTAGCAGTCCAAGCCTGTCTACAAGTGTTGGCAAACCTAAAGGTTATATAAAACAGTGGAATACTCGCACCAGTCCCAGCTTTTTTGAACATGTTGCAGACAACAAATTCAAAATGAGTATTTGAAAAATAAAATAAAAACAATGGTTTTTCAGAGAGTCACTATTGGTGAAGTGGTACACACGCCTGACTTTGGTGCGGGGAGCATGGGATCAATTCCCGCTCAGTGGTGTCGATATCTGCCTTGCATCTGACTGGTGACCAGTTCAGGGTGTAGTCCGCCTTTCGCCTGAAGCTGGCTGGGTTGTGCTCCGGCTCTCCCATGACCCTTGTGAGGATAAGCAGCTTGGATAATGGATGGACGGATAGTTTATCAGTTTGAACATTAAACATGCTGTCTTTGGAGTGTATTCAATTCAACACAGGTTGAAAAAAAAATTTGCCAATTATAATCTGTTCTTATTTACACGTTACACTGTCAACGGCATGGCCAGGCCACTGCTCTGTGCGCGGCAGCCTCTCATTTGCCTCATTGTCTCTAATAAAGCCATGTATTTAAGCCTTATGTGTTGCATCGCGAGTTGCCAGTTCGTCGCGTGAGACTGCAGTAGTCTGCGTGAGTATACGAAGTTCCTGTGTATTTGCCTTGTTGTCACGGCCAGCGCACCTGTACCACCATAGTTTTTAGCCTAGTAGTTATCGGACCTTTTTTTTTTTTGGACCTTGCCTTTTGCTATGTGTTTTTGTGCCTTTGCCTTTTTTGGACTCCTTACCTGTGCATGACCTCACCCTGGAATAAAACCACACTCGATATCATGTCACTGCCTCAGAGTCCAGCATTTGGGTCCATCCCCTTGTCCCATGCTTGTGACATTACACAAAGGCACAAGTTCATTGCAAGCGAGGGTTGTATACATTTTCGGGGCTTTTATTTTGAAATTGGCCCTCACAGCATGTTGGAGGTGTGTTTCCATAATGCAGAGTATAGTATTGACAATCTTTGTGGAGACTGAGTTAACTTGACCTGACTGCAGTAATGTTCAGAGGTGATTTCACTCTGCTCAGTGTAATCGTGGCACTTCTTTTTCCAGGTAAGTTATTTACTTTGGATCTACTTTATATTCTACAATGTATTTATGTACATTGTATTTTTTCAACACTTGTATTCATGGGGTTAAAGCCCAAGGGATTCTTAAAATGGGGACATAAAATATGTGTAAAATATGTGAAGTACACCCGAACAGCCGGTATCTACATTTCATGAAATGTTTTTAACTGACTGAAAAGTATTACATAAATGGCAATGTGTCATCAATGAATGTGCATTTGTTTGTGTATGTACACTGGATGGCGATTGAATCATCCTGGTGTATTTAGAAGTCCACCCTAACTTCAATTAAAATGGCTAAATTTGTCTGAACAGAAATTTTAAGATTTTTTTCAGGTGTTTTGAGGGAAGGTTTTTTTTCCCTTCTAGGTGGGGCAAATGTGACATTGTCACTAAGTAGGTTATTGTTATCTGCTGTTTGAAGGATTTCCATTTCTCTTGAATGAAGGACCCACTGAAGAAGAGCAGCCCTTAAGGTGGTTTTGCAGTAATATACGTATATGTATATTGTTAATGTGAAGTTTATAAAAAGGCTTAACAAAGCCCTAGTAAATATATACCTCAAGTTTGTACTTTCTTTAAGCATGAGAATGCTTTGGATGGGGGAGTTCCCAGGTTCTTTTGTTGTTTCTGAGTGCCTTGAGCTTCCTCTGCTATCAGGAAGTTGATCAGCCTCTGTTTCCTTGAATGTGGTCACCCAACTCTGCAGGATGTTCAAACAATGGCATTTATGTTCTTCATCCTGCAAACATTGTTTGTTGTAGCAGGATTGAAACCTGTTTGCTGTGGGTGTTGTAGTGCTGTAACTTTTATATGAACCCAGAGATGATGCAGACACGCTAAAGCTCTCATTTGGCATTGGTTCAAAGAGATTTGTATCGGTGGACAAGAAGTCGACAAAGACCATCCATCCATTTTCCAAGCACCTTATCCTCACAAGGGTCACAACCAGGAGTGCTAGCGCCTATCACAGTTGACTTTGGGCTAAAGGCGGACTACTCCATGAATTGATCGCCCTCAACAGTCATTCCTGTCAATATCTGCTATGACTAACATTGGGCATGCCGCACACATATCACGTGACCAAACGCCACTGAGCTGTGTACATGGTAATGGAACTGGTTTTCACGGGTGGCTGACTTTCAGTGACAAGCTTTAATTTTAAATTTGAATTACAGGTGAAAGGCATCGTATCACAGGAGCTTTCCCAATCAAAATGTTTGCAGGTGTAGGAGAGATTCAGTAGATATACTGGAAGGGTTTCAACACTGACTTGAGAATGTCAGACAAATAATGAGGCTTATTTTACTTTTTTCTTGGATCCCTCTCACTATTGGTAGGGATTTTTGATTGTAGTAATTCCAAATAATATAGCAACACTGTGGTAGTAACAAGCGGGAACATATTTTAAACGTTACTGAAAACATACAACAGACACAAATTCTTAGCTATGAAAGTCATGATAGGGCATGTGCTTTACTTCACGCTCAGAGTTCTTTGGAAGCGTTGATGTACCTGTTTGATGGTTTGCTGGCTGGGGAGTTTCAGGTTGCCACTTCTCCTGCCGGAAACACATCATGCTATTCAGTTTGCTGTCTTTTAAAAATACTTTTGTTCTGGTTAACTCGCTCACAGAAAATTCCAGAATGAGAAATGTAAAACTTTCATTTGAATGAGTTGGTCTTTGTTGTGTTAGTGAGTTATGTCTGTTATATTCATTAGATTCTTAAAGGAAACCCCGACTATAATGACAATATAATATCAACCCATTCATCCATTTTCTGAGCCGCATATCCTCACAAGGCTCACCGGAGCTGAGCTTATCTCTGCTATCTTTGGGCAGGAGCCAAGGTACACCCTGAATTGGTTGCCAGCCAATCATAGGGCACATAAAAACAAACAACCATTCGCACTCACACCTACAGGGAATTTAGAGGAATAATGCATGTCTTTGGGATGGGAGTGCCTGAAGGAAAGCCACGCAAACATGGGCAGAACATGCAAACTCCACACAGGCAAGGCCAGGATTTGAACTGAGAACTGAGAGACTAATCCTCTAACCAGTCACACCAACATGCTAGCCATGACAATATAATAGTATAATAATTAGAATCAAAATCAGAATCAGATTTAATGGCCAAGTACAGTGGTACCTCTACTTACGAAATTAATCCGTTCCGTAGGTAATTTTGTAACTTGAAATTTTTGTTAGTAGAAACGCATTTTACTTGTAAATAGCATAATCGGTTCCAAGCCTCCCGACCACAAACCCCACTGCCATTCAAAGTATACATAATGTCAAGAATAAAAAAAGATTATGTTTACTTACATTTGCCGTTGAGCATTGATGCAAAGAGAAGAGTGAGTGACAAGCAAAAGGCACAGACGAGGAGGCACATATACAACTTGTGGCCTGGCAGTCTCCTCCGCTGTTATTAATGTACGATGAGGCATCTTTTTCCAAAATAGGCCAGTCTCGTCACAAATGAAAACTTAACGTAGCCTTCTTCCAATACCAATTGTTTGAATTTCCGAACAAATACGTTCACTGTCTTCTGGTTTGCACTTGATGCCTCGCCATACAGAACAATGGAGTGAATTTCAGCCCTCCTCTTGAATTTTTCAAACCACCCACATGATGCCCTAAAATCTGGGTGTGTCCTCCTATTCCGAAGTTCCCTCACCGCCATCCTTCTTCAGGAGGTCATTAAATATGGCTGTTGCATATTCTTTGCCGATGTCAGTCAACTGTATGCCTTTTTCACATTTCTTGACGATTTCTTGCCTTGTTTTGATGGACAAAACAACTCTCGTCTTCTTCTCGCTGGCACTGGACATCAATTTCTTGGGGCCCATTGTGAAAAAAGATGAATAAATTCATAAAGTTAAACTGTACAAGGGTGCGACAGTGCATGACAATGGATTCGGTGATGAAGATACAGGAAGTTCACCACGGGTAAAGATTGACATCCCTCCGAGCCAATGGAGGAATGTGATGCCCAGAAGATGCTATGGCGATAGCCAATGGGAGAGGAGCTCTATCGTGCCACACAAACCAAGATCCAGGAAGTGCATCATGGCTAAAGATTGATGTCACTCCTAGCCAATGTGGTACCAGGAAAATGCTACGGCGATAGCCAATGGGAGACCAGCTCTATCTCGCCACTTTCAAACCAAGATACAGAACAGGATCTTTACGTTCGGTGGAATCCAGCACCATTTTTTCCCTTTGGTATCCTGAATTTCTTTCGTAACTAGAGACATTTTTTTTTCCAAAGAGAGTTTTTGTAACCTGAATTTTTTGTTAGTAGAGACGCTCGTAAGTAGAAGCATGACTGCATGTAACAACAAACAAGGAATTTCTCTCCACCAGTCAGTGCCACCCTGGTGCGACATCCATCTTGAGTACTGAGAAAAAGAATTAACAAATTAACAAGAACGAAAAACAAAAGACATTCAATCAATAGGAAACTATTCCTTATACGAGTCACAGTTGTGCAAAGATTCAGAGTCTTTGAGCTTTTAGAGCCCTTAGAGTGAGTCAACACCAGACATTATGTTAAGATTAATCAAAGTGCCCTTACCCATTCACGGTTCACCATTATAGACTACAGTATAGACTGTATTACTAATACAGTGGTGCCTTGGTTCTCGAACACAATCCGTTCCAGAAGGCTGCTTGAAAACCAAAACGTTCAAAAACCGAAGCACGTTTTCCCATTACAATGAATGGAAAATGAAATCATGCGTTCCAAGCCTAAAAAATGTTTTTTTTAAAGCGATTTTTTTTTTTAGCTTTTTCTCATAATAAACTGCATAGTAGAAATACATGTGTAGTTTAAATATGTTAGAAAGGAGCTAAATTTATCCTGGCTTGTTAGTGGAGATTACGGAGCGACTTCGCTGCATGTAAGTAATATTGCGTTGCCTGGTGGTTTGCGATGATCCCTTAATTTTTACCGGAACTGTATTTCACTGGCAGTACTGTTTGGGAGTGGGCAGGGTGTCGGTATATCCGCATAAAATGCCCATATTATTTTCATTGCCAACATTAAGTGGTGGTGTTTTGGCTTTGTAAATTCTCAACAATTGACAAAGACACTTCAAAAAAATCAATACTTTGTATATTAACAGTGGATAGATATTTTTGTACTTTATCTGAAACAAGCTGAAATGTTTGTACAGGTGCCAGAATTAGTGCTAAAGATGTGCCACCCCGCATTGTTCACCAACCATCTGATGTGGTGGTGAAATTGGGAAAACCTGCCACATTCTCCTGTCGGGGGGATGGCAACCCAAAACCTACCATTGAGTGGCTGCACAATGGCCAGCCGCTGGACGTTACAAAGGAAAATGGACAACTGCAGCCCATAGTTTTGTCAGATGATAGGCTCTTCTTCCTGAGTGTGGGTGCGAGCGGACGTGGCCAGTCGCATGAAGGTATCTACGCATGCGTGGCCAGGAACAGAGCAGGAACAGCCATCAGCCACAATGCATCCTTGCACATTGCAGGTAAGACTTGAACTGAATTCTACTGAATAATTTATCCATCCATTTTCTGATCTGCTTATTCTCACAAGGGTCGCTGGAGAGCTGGAACCTAGCTCAGCTATCTTCGAGCAGGAAGCGGGGTACATCCCCGGTCCCCAAAGCTGTGAGGCTAACGCCCTAATGACTCACGCCAAATATTATTACATTTTTGTTTTACTGAATGTGAAGTCCTGATACCAAGCTGTTACTACTGGCCCATCATTGAAAGCTGGCCAATCATGGGCTTCCAAATGCATGGGAGTCAAGTAATGGCTGTGTTGAGAATACCGTAATGGATTAGTAGATGGTGGAGTCTACAATCTGTTGGAACATCTTTTGGGTAGAGGCTGTTCACTGAATATGTGGACGATTGTCCGATGTCATAAGCTAAGCAAGGTCAGTCCTGGTTAGTACTTGGATGGGAGACCACCTAGAAATACCTAGTGAGCCAATCACCCACTCCCACAAAAGCAAAAGAAAAAAAAAACAGATTACTGAAACCGCAATTGTGGGCTAATGGTCCTCATGGCAATGAGAGCACTGAACTAGCTAAGCTTGAAGAGCAAGGTGGTTTTGGACTTTTCTTTTGTGTCTTGTCCAGGATCACTCCACATTTAATTTAAGACTGCTCAGGAATATGTTTGTTTCTCTGAAAGCATCATCATTGATGGATTTGACTGAAGACACTTTCTACTGGTCTTGGTTTTGGGCACCAAATTTTAGGCTCATTAATTATGACATGTAATTAAAGGTAATGAGGACATTATTTCATAAGTGTGTATTAAACTCATACCACTTTGTATTAATCACAATCCAATACTTAGCCGTCAGTTTCAAAAAGACTGGGTGCAGCGAGAGTCAAAATTTTACAGCTTCAAAAACAGCCCAACTATCTGACAACCACACAAAACTCCAGAGATTTGTGACTTGTTGTGAGTTGTTGAAAATACAACTTAAACCACTTTTATACGGGCACATCCTCAGAAACTAGTGCAAAGATGTTCTTGATCGGTGCGAGTGATAATCCAAAACAGCCTTCATTTTTGCGGCAATAGGACTCAACAACCCATGTCCTGTTTTCCTAAACTTGTTTACATTGCCTTTTCCCAGTTTACATTTTATAAGGTTGACTGTTGAATTTTGAAGAACTGACAAGATGTTTGAATGGTCAGATCAGGTGGTGGAATCGGCAACGGCGTCATTTGAAATACTGTTCACAGTTTTTTAACTAGCCAGAACGTTATTCGTGAGATGCACAGACGAAAAAGGCATGACAGTGTATTTTTGTAACACATCTTGCATCAAAATTGTTGATATCCCTCTATGCCAAAGTGATATTTTATCATCCACGCTATAGTACAGTTTGTTTGCCTCTCAGTTATGACACCATATTCTGTCTACTGGCATTTTTCTGATCTTTATTTGAGTTCCTGAGTTTGAGAATTGTACCAGGGAAGGGAGCTTGTTGCCTCTTAAGGTTTCTGTTCTTAGGTCCTGGTCTTGGAATTAAAATCAATAGTTGATCGCAGGGATCGCTGATTGTACTTTGTGCAAGTTAATCAGTTTGAGGAGTACGGCAATGACCAATTATTTAGATAACGATTTGTCTGTCAATGATTGTTTTTGATTAAAGTTGAAGGTGTGGTGTGTTGAAACTGGGAGCAAGATTTGAAACATAGCCTCATTTCACTAATTTGAGAATATTTACAGTTGAGAGGATAAAAGTTCAAGAAGCTCCCAACATAATTAATCAATTATTAAAGTAGTTGTCGATAGGTCTGTGATTTGTCAATTCATTGATTGATTGTTGCACCACTAAATGGAAGTAAACGTGTATTACCAAAACACCTTTGATGACATCAACATGGAAGAAATAAACCACCACCTGGCTTACCTCAATTACCACAATCTATTGGAGTCACCAAGGGGAATAAGTGTGAGAAAACATTGTTTTTAAGGGTCCATGACTCCATTTTACAGCTAGATGTGCTATTTCTATTTTTTCCCAATTCTAACATTTTATTGTGGGACCCGAGCGATGTGGATTTTCTTGGCTGATGCCGAATCCAATAATTGGCAGAGAATCGTTGTGGTAAAAGTCTAAAAGATGTTGATATATTTTACTTAATACCTGTATATACAGTACATGTATACAGTCTGTACAACATAATTTGCATGTTACAAGGTATTGCATTTAGTTTTTTGCCCTTCATTGATGTTCCATACGTCTCATCCTCTCATCCTTTTCCGGTATTTGGCAGCTTTGCAGGAGGCGTTCACTGTGGAGCCCAGTGATGTCGAGGTGGCAGAGGGGGAGGTAGCTGTTTTAAACTGTGCCCCCCCACTGGGATACCCAGATCCTAACATTAAGTGGAGACAAGATGGTCTGCCAATCAACTACACTGACTTCCACTTCACTGTGAGATATTTGCCTCCTTCTTAGCGTCATATCCAATTTTTACATTGATTACTCAACATGATTTCCACTGTTCAAGCAGGAGTTTGTTCCATTTTGGTAAAGTTCCGGATCATTTCAGCGCAGTCAACCAAGGAGGAGCTTGATGATTCACAACCCAAACATAAATACAAGTGTAGCCACGCTTTTCAGTTCAGACTTTGCAACCCTGGCTCGTCACATATTTTTATTTGGAACAAATCTGTTCTTACTCCTTGCTATAATGCGGCATCCAAAACATGGTTTGTGTTTTAATTGGCGTTTTTGCGGTACAGGAAGGAAGTGCAACTCATTGAATAGTACGAGCAGTACATGAAAGCACATACTACACCACACACAAGAACCTAAAACGGTGTCCAACAGCAAGTCCCATCTAGGTTTTTCTACTTGTTTGCAAGACGGCTCACATGAAAATGTCCATGGAGGAAGGGAAATTTGCGAAATAAAGCCACATTGTTAAATCGAAACACCAGGGTGTTGATTTTAAACCAGTAGTTTTCAAACTTTTTTTATGGCACACCTCCCCTTTTTGTTTTGGAGATTAACAGTTTTGCTATACCTATGACTTGTGCACATGATTGACTTTTTAAAAAGAACAATGAAACTGAGATATGCAATGACAAGTATATTCGTCCCTCCTTTTGCCCATCCAGAAATAAGAACACGATTTGACTTTTGTGCTGTTACTTGTGCTCATATATCCAGACGATTGTTCTGCGGCGGTTCGCACGTTTAGCTTGTGGGTTTTAACTGGTCTGTTATACACTATATTGGTGAATATTCACCCACAACCGGTTGGGAGAGGGAGAGACAGGGACAGTGGGACTCCGCACATCAGACATCATACCGAAGCCATGGAATGCATTGTAATGTTGGATTCCAGCTGTAGGCACCAATTTGTCTTTAATCAAACTAAGGGAGCCCACAACAGTGAAATACAAGCCAAAAATAATATCCCCAAAAATAAATGACAAGGACAAAAAGTCACTGTAAAATCCAAACGATGTAAGGTATTATAACGAACTAAGGGAGGGACAGAGCACAGCAGAATGAAGGTTATCTCTACATAAAGCGGGATCTAACCTACACTAGAGAGAAATATAGAATATGAAACAAAAGCAACTGTAAATTGCACTCGGTATAAAACAACATAAACGCAGAACTAGAAATCTACCCTACACAAGGTCAAAATTGGTGATGGAAAATTACAGCAGTACTTACTAGAAGACCCAGGCAGACAGAAAAGACACTGGCAAGAAATCTGGAAAAAATGGGAATCTTATAATAATTTTGCACCTTCTTTTTGTTGAAACTTTGGATTTTGCCAACAGTTACTGCGTCATCTCTTGCTCAATATACTGAATACATCTGAAATAAAATGTATTTACAATAGTGTGGAACCACAAAAGCCCTAACCTTTAACAGGCCACACTATACAGTTATTGATTTATTGATCCATAACTAAATGGCCGCACAATTAAATGACAGAGAAGCTGAGGACCAACAAAAGATGTCCCAGGACCAATGGGTCTCTCTGCCACTTTTTGACCATTTGGAAGTGTTATACCGTATAATCTACGTTATGGTCGTTTGTAGGTGAGTTAAGCTTTTTGTTAGTATTTGGTTTCAAGTAGTTTGTTTGAAAACAACGCTCAATATTTTACAAGAATTATTGTGTAATAGGGATTTAGCTTTCTCACTGTAGTGTTCCGTGATGGACATCCAGATTTGAATCCTTGGATACTCAGAAATTTAGATTCCTGTATTGTCAAAATAGACACACGCTGTAAACAGAGAAATAGTGATACAAGCTACACTGATGATTTGAGATTATATTTTGTGCATTTCTTAAATGATCCAACTTTGGTATAATTTCTTTATCCATTGAAATTGAGTTTTTTTTTTGGATGTGCTATACAGGAACTGAATGGAAAGCTCATCATCTCTCCTGTGGAGAAGAACCACTCTGGTGCCTATGTCTGTGTAGCCAGCAACATGATGGGGGTGCGAGAGAGCAGGGCAGCTCGACTTACTGTGCTTGGTTAGACAGCATTACCATAGCAACAAATGATCATATAAAAATAGAAAAACTTGAAAGTGATACCATCATTCGAAATACAATGTAAGTGTCATTCCTTGTTTTGAACATATTTCCTCTCTTTTACTACAGCAAAGCCGGTATTCGTGCTGAAGCCAGAAAATGTCTCCGTGAGAATTGGGGAATCTGCCCGGTTCAACTGTCGAGCAAAAGGTGACCCTCCACCTGCGGTGGTCTGGATCAGAGAGCAGGGGCCACTGCCCAATGGCAGGTATTCTGGAAGTCAAATTGCAAAGTACAGTAAACAGTATGAGACAGTTTGCTTTATTCAGACCACTAGCTCAAAAAGATGGAGGATTGGAAAGCACTTAAACAGTAGGAATACCCTTGATCAACTCAAGGAATAAAAGTACCCATCCATTCATTTTCTGACAAGGGTCGCAGGAGTGCTGGAGCCTATCCCAGCTATATTCGGGCAGGAGGCAGGGTACACCCTGGACCAATTGCCAGCCAATTGTAGGGCACAGAGAGACAAACAGATGTGCCAACAATATGAACAAAATGAACTTTTTGGCCATTATTCACTCCTAGAAACACTGCTGGAAAGCAAGAAAAGAAATGTAAACAGGCTACTAGAACATCTGAGATTTGTATGCCATTTCTATTGTCGGTGACGTGGAGTTTATATTGTTTTTTTTGGACAAAAGCATAGTTAATCTGGAAAAAGAATATGTCAGTTAGTAAATTCCTGGATTTACTTCTGGTGTAATTTGATGTTTGTCTCTTTTACAAGGCACCACATCTCTTTTTAAATTTGTAAATTTGGGGGAAAGTGAGAAAAAATCGTGATCAATCACTGTTATCTAGATAGCAGAAGATAAATAGTTGTCAATTACAGCGATTTTTACCAATTTCAGTCAAACATACAAAAGATGAAACTGGAAGTGGAATTTTATAGAAAATTTAATTAAATCTACAGGGTAAGCAATGCAGTGGGGCTTAACGACAAAAAGTATACAAATAAACATTCGTAAAGAAGGCTACAATTGGGGCACAAGGCTGGAATGACGATATGGAGTGAGCAATACTTAGAGCTGGGAATTTTATGACCATTTGTGTAAACCCAGTCATGCACCCTAATCAGGCAGTTGTACTCACATTACAGAGAACAAAATTTAGGAAAGCTGGTCAATCCTTCCGATGTGCGGACGAGGACTGCAACAAGTTGGTTTGAAGAAAAAAAAAACAGAAAAGCAAAAAGAGGGGGAAATGGTCGAGCGTCTTGGTGCCGTTGTGCATTGCGTGCTCAAGGAAAACTTTCACTCACAAGTTCTTCCTGCCTGGTTCCTCTTTGTGGAAACCCACCCTCACAGAAAGTGTGGTTGTATTGGGTTTGAGGAGAGAGAAGGAAGGGTAGAAGAGGCAAGTGTGATGGACCAGGAAGTGGCAATGATTAGTAAGGGGGACGTTAGAAAAGCACTAAAGAGGATGAAATATGGAAAGGCAGTTGGTCCTGATGATGTACCTGTGGAGGTATGGAAGCAATTTGGAGAAGTGGCTGTGGAGTTTTTGGCCAACTTATTCAACGGGATACTTGTGAGCAAGAACATGCCTGAAGAATGGAGGAAAAGTGTGATAATTCCAAGTTTTAGGAACAAAGGCAATTTGTAGAGCTGTGGGACCTATAGAGGAATAAAGTTGATGAGCCAGACAATGAAGATATGGGAAAGAGTAGCAGAGGCTAGACTCAGGACAGAAGTAAGTATCTGCGAGCAACAGTATGGTTTCATGCCTAGAAAGAGTACCACAGATGCAGTATTTGCCTTGAGGATGCTCGTGGAAAAGTACAAAGAAGGTCAAAAGGATTGTTTTGTCTTTGTAGACCGAAAGAAAGCCATTGACAGAGGACCAAGGGAGGAACTGTGCATGCGCAAGTCTGGTGTGTCGGAGAAATATGTTAGAATAGTACAGGACATGTATGAGGGCAGTAGAACAGCGGTGAGATTTGCCGTAGGTGTATCAGAAGAATTTAAGGTGTAGGTGGGACTGCATCAGGGATCCGTGCTGAGCCCCTTCCTGTTTGCGATAGTAATGGATAGGCTGACAGATGAGGTTAGACTGGAATCCCCTTGGACCATGATGGAATGGATTAGAAATGAGCTAATTCGAAGTCGAGCCAAATTTGGACGTATTGAAGACAAGCTTCTAGACGCCAGACTTCGATGGTTTCCATATGTCCTGAGGCGAGTGAGTATATTGGTGGAAGGGTGCTGAGGATGGAGCTGCCAGGCAAAAAAGCGAGAGGAAGACCAACGAGATGGTTGAAGGATGTTGTGAGGGAAGACATGAGGGCTGTTGGTGTTAGAGCGGAAGATGCAGGAAAAAAAGTGATGCGCTGTGGTTACCCCTAACGGGACATGTCAAAAGGAAAAGAAGAAGAAGCAAATGCACACTAATAGTAATATCGACAGAACACATGCAAAGTTTAGTTTGATTTTCCAAAACTAAATTAAAATGAATTTAGTGTTCCTGCTACACTATTTTCTGACTACATTGCCAGGACCATCACTGTGAGGAACGGTGGCAATGATTATGGCAAGAAATTGCCTGTTGACAGTCCGACCATGTCTATCTGGCCCAGCATTGGTGTCATCAGCCAATCACAGCACGTGCTTTTCATCGACCTGATCTTTTGCAGGGTGTATGGATGCTGATCTCAAGTGGACAAATAAACTACCTGCAACTCTCTGAACTTATACATTAGGTATTTAGGTAATTAGTGGTTATTTCATTTCAGATTTTATTTATTAGAGGGGATTTCTGGGACAAAACTGTCGTGATAAATGAGGGTTTACCACATGATATGAATTACAGTGAAGAAAATAACTATTTGAACACCCTGCTGTATTGCAAGTTTTCCCACTTAGAAATCATGGAGGGGTCTGAATTGTTCATCATCAGTGCAAGTCCACTGTGAGAGAGATAATATAAAAACAAAAATGCAGAAATCACAATATACATTTTTTTAACAATTTATTTGTGTGATAAAGCTGAAAATAAGTATTTGAACACCTGTCTATCAGCTAGAATTCTGACCCTCAAAGACTTGTTAGTCCGCCTTTAAAACTCCACCTCCACTCCATGTATCATCCTGAATCAGATGGACCTGTCTGAGGTCATTAGCTGCACAGACACCTGTACACCCCATACAATCAATAAAACTCAAACTTGTACCATGGCCAAGAACAAAGACCTGTCCAAAGACACCAGAGACAAAATTGTACAACTCCACACGGCTGGAAAGGGCTATGGAGAAATTCCCAAGCAGCTTGGTGAAAAAAGGTCCACTGTTGGAGCAAACATTAGAAAATGGAAGAAGCTAAAGATGAGAGTCAATCTCAATCGGAGTGGAGCCCCATTCAAGATATCACCTCATAGGGTCTCAATGATCCTAAGAAAGGTATCAGGAATCAGCCCAGGACTACACGACAGGACTTGTTCAATGACTTGAAAAGAGCTGGGACCACCGTTTCCAAGGTGACTGTTGGTAATGCACTAAGATGTTATGGTTTGAAATCATGCATGGCACGGAAGGTTCCCCTGCTTAAACCAGCACATGTCAAGGCCCGTCTTAAGTTTGCCAATGACCATTTGGATGATGCAGAGGAGTCATGGGAGAAATGTTTGTGGTCAGATGAGACCAAAATGGAACTTTTTGATCATAATTCCACTGTGTTTGGAGAAAGACGAATGATGACTTCCATCCCAAGCACACCATCCCTACTGTGAAGTATGGGGGTGGTTGCATCATGCTTTGGGGATGTTTTTCTGCACATGGGACAGGACGACTGCACTGTATTAAGGAGAGGATGACCCCGGCCATGTATTGTCAGATTTTGGGGAACAACCTCTTGCCCTCAGTCAGAGCAATGAAGATGGGTCGTGGCTGGGTCTTTTAAAAAGACAATGACCTGAAGCATACAGGCAGGTAAACTAATGAGTAACTCCGTAAGAAGGATGTCAAGGTTCTGGCATGGCCTAGCCAGTCTCCAGACCTGAACCCAATAGAAAAGCAATAAAAAAAATTTTGGAGGGAGTTGAAACTCTGTGTTTCTCAATGACAGCCCAGAAACCCATCTGATCGAGAGAAGATCTATATGGAGGAGTGGGCCAAAATTCCTCCTCCAGTGTTTGCAAATCTGGTGAACAACTACAGGAAATGTTTGACCTCTGTAATTGCAAACAAAGGCTACTGTACCAAATATTAACATTGGTTTTCTTAGGTGTTCAAATACTTATTTGCAGCTGTATCAAACAAATAAATTGTTAAAAAATCATACGTTGTGATTTCTGGATTTTTCTTTTTAGATGATCTCTCTCACACTGGACATGCACCTACGATGAAAATTTCAGATCCCTCCATGATTACTAAGTGGGAAAACTTGCAATATAGCAGGGTGTTCAAATATTTATTTTCTTCACTGTACCACTGTCTTACGTCACCTTTTCTTTTAACACCATTAAATGTTTGGTAACTGAGGACACGAATTGTGGAAGCTTTGTAGGTGGAATTCTTTCCCATTACTGCCTAATGTACAGCTTCAGCTGTTCAACAGACCAAGGTTTCGGTTGTCATATTTTACACATCATAATGCGGCACAGTTTTTGGGGTTTGTTGGGGTGTCTGAACTGGGGTCAAGCCAATCATACGTTGTGATTTCAGGATTTATTTTTAGATTATCTCTCTCACAGTGGACATGCACTGAAGATGAACAATTCAGACCCGTCCATGATTTCTAAGTGGGAGAACTTCAAATATAGCAGGGTGATGAAATACTTATTTTCTTCACTGTATGGACTGGAAATAAGCATACATTAATTTTCAGAAACTCTCTTCACATTTTCATTCCAATGGAAGAATAATGCACTGTAACTGTTTTATTTACCTTTGAATAAATCATCTCCGCTGTAAATGTGTAAACTTACATTTCATTCACATGTACAGTACAAGAGTGAAACAATAAAACAGAAAAGTAAACTTTGTGTACAGATATCTTGTGAACCCAGATCACATGCTCCAGATCCATTATGTGACAGCCCAAGATGCTGGCCAGTACACCTGCACTGCACTCAATGATGTTGGTGTGGTCACTGCCACTGCACAGCTACTCGTTGAAGGTAGTGGTATGGGTATATGATTTTTTTGTTTGTTTGTTTTTTGTGCTGCTCTTCATTTAGCGAAACACTTATTCCTATTTCTGGATTGTTTTATTGTAATTAGGAGGTTGAAATGTACCTTTTCTGTGTAAACATATATACATATAAAGAACATTTAGAGGAGAAATATATCTGGGTGGAAATAAACACTCTTAAGGATAAAAAAAAGCTCTAAACTGAGTAAAGGGTTACTTTTATCTAGTACTGTATGTCATTACATCGTGTTACATCAAATGTGTTGGTCCAGAATGTCTAAATACCAATATTTTTCATTCCTATTATCATGGTAAGCAGTCAAAGGTCTCATATTAGACAATCATAGAGTGAGTCTCAAACTTGGACTTCGTATAAAAGTGTCAATGACATTTCGAGAAAAACCTTGGTTTTGTCATACGAGTGTCCAGAAATGTTCCATCTAACAGATACTTCTGTTTGAACTAGTTTTGTCCATTTTTGGACCAGACTGCCCACTTTCCTCTGATTGGTTGTGTCTGTGTCGAAGATCCACTTGTGAGAGCATACGTTGTTTTATGTTGACAGTTCTGGCTCGAAAGCGGAAAGGGAAGGCAACATATTCCCCAGTGACAGATCAGCTATGGAAAGTCAAATGACCTGATTTCAAGGCTCTGAGCAGAAAAAAATATTTGAAATTTTCAAATGCGTGGATGATTTCAATTCACATTTCATGTTTACTGATGCATGTTAGAAATAATACTGATTTACAGCCATGCAACCCTGAGAACGCCCAATCTCGTCAGATCTCGGAAGCTAAGCGGGTTTGGCCCTGCTTAGTACTTGGATGGGAGACCGCCTGGGAATACCAGGTACTGTAAGCTTCTCTCCCCGGCTAAATGCAGAGGGGTTGTGTCACGAAGGGCATCCCGCATAAAACTGTGCCAAACAAATATACATTCATCTCAGCTGACACGTTGTGGTGACCCCAAACGGGACAAGCCAAAAGGAAAAGAAGAAGAAGAAGTTTAAGGCTGATTCTATCTTCGACCTTGTATAGTTTTTGCACGCTTAACAATTGTATCTCCACCAAAATCTCTACATAAAGTTTATTTAAACAAAAACAAAAAATAAATCACTCCACAAGGGGGCGTTTATTTGCCTAGCCCTGAGGAGGTTCATGGATATTCATGGCTGCATAACAACCAAAGCCAAAAAGGAGGCATTGCTGAGGTGGACGGCGACTCTGGGATGAAGTGTGTAAGTGCATTTTTGAGCTGTGTACAGTGGGGACAGTACACTGTTGACAACTCGGGACATCGTGAGTCATTGGGCCGAATACTTCAAAGCCTTTGATTATTATTATTTCGGAATAGTGCATAGAGTATTAAGTTGATGAGGTTTTGAAGTCAATTGTTAAGCAAATGTGGTTTTAGAGGGGGTGTCTTGAGGTTTTGCATCAAAATAATCGGCTGAATGACAGTTCACATCATGAAAAAACGTTTAAGTCGGGTCACTCGTATCTCAAGGCACTGCTATACTACACATTTTAAATTTGAGAATCAAGTAAATTGTTTATATTTCCTGTAGCATCCAGCACTAAACAGAAAGATCTCCACATAGAACTTTCAGCCCTCCGATTGGCTCTTGAAAATGTCACGATCGTGGCCCCAGGATCCAACATATCTCAAGTACAGTGGAAGGTACAGTATGTAAATGCTACTTCGCAGCCATGGATAGAATATGTTACTTTGTCAGGTGTTTTGACTTGGTGGTGTGTTTTCAGCTCCAGTCCTTCCCCATTCAACCTCATTACCTTGATGGCTATGAGGTTCTTTATCGTTCCCTGTTACCTCAAGGCTCAGACTGGGCCGCAAAAAAAGTGCAAGTGCCAAGCTTACAGACACAGGTTGGCCCATTAAAGAGAGGGTACAAGTATGAGTTTAAGGTTCGTCCTTATGGCAGCAGTTTGTATGGTCGGGAGAGTAACACACGGTTCCTCAGAGTCCCAGAGACAGGTAAGGAATATTTTCCTCCTTATGTGGTTGAATTATCATCATCTTGAATTCAGTGGTTACTATTGAACTTGAATTGAAATTGAATTTTAAACAGTTCCCAGTGCTGCCCCACTGGCTGTGTCCATAACAGTCAACCATTATCACAATAACTCCATCCACCTCAACTGGGATCCTCCTCCATCTGAAACTCACAATGGTATCATACAAGGTTACCAGGTAATGCTTAAATAATTGCTTTGATCTAGTCTCTCTTTACCCACACTTCATTAGACCCACCTTCAGAGGATTTCCTAATCAGATGGCAAAGTGTAGAAACAAATGTGATGCATCATCAGAACCCTTTCATCATTGCTTCACTATTGATCACTTCAGTACATATGAAGAATACCACAATTGTTTCTCAGAATGCATTTCATATTCTTTAATGGATGAGAGTTCTGTTTCAGCTAAATTTTGCCAACTGTCCAAGAACAGTATAGTACATGCTTGAATGTTTAATTTCGCCTGTTTTGGCTTTACTTCAGTTTACCATGTATTCCCGGTTGCATTACTATGTTACATTGTCATGTCTACAAGTGTCTAAATGGTAATCCTTTTTCTTTGTTTCTGATGTAAATTCGACATTTTTGTGGACTGGTCCAGATGATACTCTAGCCTAATAACTAATGGAACTGTCTCTTCAATCAGGTTTGGTGTGGGGAGTCGTATGAGCAGCAGTACCAAAACTGGACTGTTGATAGCAAGCAGCACTGGCTTAACATATTTGCGCTTCAACCAGGGAAACGCTACTGGATTACCCTGGCAGCAGTGAATGGTGCTGGAGTAGGGGTTCCAAGTGACCCTCATGGATTTGTCATAAGTAAGCTAAATGACTTTTGATCAATTTTGGAAACATTGTTTTTAATCAATTCCGACCCACTGCCACTTGAAACAGAGACTTGATTTGTGAGGTAATGCATTTTGTTTGTTTCAAAGACCCACAGATAAGATTTACTTCCGAGTCCGAACCGGAGCAATCTACTTTACTTACGTTGCTCCAGGACCCTGTATTGATTGGCAGTATTGGGGCCCTCGTTTGGTGCATGTTGATGGTTGCAGCTGTTTGCCTTTTTAGACGCCGCAGGAAAATAGGACACCTCATACCAGGACGTGATGGGGCTAAAGGTATTGAATTGACAGGAAATTTAAGCTAACAAAAATTGAAAACGTCCCAAATTATACCAAGAAGCTCATTATTTGTACTGTTGTCATTTTCTCCATAGGTTTGTGTAGACGAGCCAAGGAAGATATCTTCATTAATCACAGGTAAGAAGGAATGAGGTGTAAGTTATCATATTTACGAATGCTACAAGTCTTTGAAACTTGCCTCCGATGGGATCCCTTCTGCTCAGGATGACAGCTCCAGACTCTCCTTGGGTCTCTGGGAGTTGGAGACCTCCTTTTACCAGAAAATACCAAGACTTGTGGGTTCAAAGTCACAAGGTTTCAGGGATGAGGAACTCAAGTGAGTACTGACTACATAAAACATCCTTTGATATTTTTCGTTTAACCCCCGCTAAAAGAAAAATAAATTGTTCAATATAAACTGTTCAAATATTCTCCAAAGACAGTCCATGGGCCAGCTGTCTCATTTTCATTATCTTTAAGAGTTGAGTTTGCTTTCTTTCCATTGGCAATAAATACAAGTTATGTTTATTATACAGAAGCAGTCAGACTTGTATATCTTTCAATTGGGATATTAGCATTAAGAAGATAAAGGAATTGATTTTTACTATATTGAAATAGTGGCCTCACCCGCAACAACTTCCAGCTGCCATCACAATACATTAACTTTTATTGTCATATCCCGATCCCAGTAAAAATAACAAAACTGAACATCAAGTATGGCTCAGATTTCCTTCTTTTTGACCATAGCCAATTTTCTTATGATTGATTATAGGCTTTTTGTCAAGCCAAAGAAAAACAATTTGTCAGTAGCTTTGAATAGCTATAAATGGTAAATTCAAAATTGCTTTTATGTTTACCCACTTTCTCTGTTTGATATTAACTTTTGATGATTTAATCATTAAAGTGGGGAATCTATGCAATTAAAAAGAGAATTTGAGAAGAAGGCGAATACTTTTTGACTGCGCTGTGTATCCCACTGAGTCATCTTTGAGCTTTTCCATGCTGCGCCGCGCCAACTCATTGCTCGCCGCGATGTCGCTGGCAGGTTGGCAAATGTACTTATGAATGCCGTTGACTGGCAGCATTATTTTTCTTGTGTTTGTGTCATGTCTGTGTGTAGGTCCATAAGAGACAATTCAGAGCAAGTTATTTGTTTATCAAATACAGCAGCACACATTATTGGTAGTCCATGTCAGACATTGGATCACTCAGTGCTTTTATGTTCCTAGTTTGGTGGTCTTTTTAAAATGCTAAAGGAGTGGGTTGAGTTGTAGAGGTTTTATCTTTTCCACGTTTTTTTGTCCTTGAACCAATTTATTCCAGGAATGGAAAGAAAATCGCGATGTTCAGGAATTTTGCATTTGCTACTGAAAATTTGGCCTTATGGACAAGCAAGAAAAATAAGATTGTTGGAGGTGGTTGGACTGATCCGCTTCATTGTCTGAGAGGATTAACGGCAACCTGTTTTAAGAGTGGACCATGCTTTTTACGCTACTGCCAATATTTTGGGTGCCTTTGTGGAAAGGTGTGCTATCAAGAATGTTTTGTGCTTAGTAAGTGAATATGGACGAGTCATTGGTGTTGAATTTCTAAATGTCTGTTTTTTTGTGTGTTCAGTGGCTTTAAATGTTCAAAATAATTGCAGTCCAGTGTGACTAACCAGATTAATTCACATTTTCAGTATTTTTTTTTTAACATACACTTTTCAACAAATTGCACAATTGCACCGCCTTAAGAGTGTGTATATCGTGAATGCTGGGTCATTTTAGTTTTCTCAGAATCTCCTCCACCTACTGGTCACTTATTTGACATGTAGTAATAACAAATATACTGAAAACATCTGTAATCTGGTTAGTCACAGTGGGCCGCTATTATTTTGAACACTACTGTAGCTGTTTTTCACCGTTTTAGTTGTTAGGATTTTCTTGGATATGGCGAAAACGGCACAAATTTGGATGTGGCTAAAATGAAGCCCATGTACGCATTTGGGGTTTCTGGCATGAGTCGGCTTTCCCTCACTGTATAAATACTGAATACTTTCATTCCATCTGTGGCTACTCAGCACAATTGTGAGTTGCTTCGATTTTTATGATATTTCAATGATATTTGAATTAATGTTTCGTCAGACTTTCAAGTACCAACAAAGAAGAACCCAAGCTTGGATAACACAGCTGTTCCCATTGGGACAGACAGTTGTGCTGTCTATGGCACCTTTTATGTTGACCTCATGGAAAATGGGCTCAAGACCTTCAACAGTCCCAGGCGTTACCCAAAAATGCCTCCTGGTCTGCCACAACAGCAAGCATTTGAGACCATTCAGATAACTCAGCCTAAGACCTCACCTCTCACTGGTCATGTGATGTTGCCATGGAAACAGTCCATTCGGCCTCAGCCCAAAATGGGTGTTTTGAGGGAATCATGGGAGAAGAGCCACGTCAAACAAGGTGAGTAGCGATGAATCCGTTGATTATAGTATAACTACTTTGTTTATCAAAATATTCTTGATTCCTTTTTGGTGAATGTTTATGAATGTCACTTTGAATGACTACTCTTAAAACAACAGTTTTCTAAAGTGTCTGATTGAAATCCTATTTCTGTATGAGACATTTAAAATAGAGTATGTGGTTGGTAGATAATATCTCACATCAGGTAAAAAGCCTTCAGTCTAACATGATAGAATTTGAGCTACAAGTTATGGATTCATTCAAAAACATCTGTGAACATAAAAAAAACAAGTTTTTATTTTTTTATTTTTACCTGCAGAGGTGCATGCAGTGAACAGTGTTCCAATAGTACAAACCAGGAACCAGACTGCTCCGTCTAATGCCAGCAAACAGAGATTCAGTCACATCCCATTAAGTCAGCTAGGTATTTGTCACTCAAACCTCCAATTATAGTTGTCTTCTGACATTGTAGCCCCTCTTTCAACTTTTCTTGTCTCTGCACTGTGGACATCCAGAGTATAATCCATTTGCTGACTGTCCTCGGCTGCTGCATAATTCTGCATCACTACAATTAATAGATGTGCTGCCACCACCACGGCTGTTTAACTTGGAGGAAGCTACAGACTCACACAGTGTGACCTCAGACGAAGGGTAAAATAAATAAACAGTTCATGTAAGACTGATAGGAAATTCAATTTAACAATGTTTTTTTCCTTTGAAAATGCATGTGAAAAATGATGACTGATACTTAAGTACTTGTAGGGGAATTACTTGATTTGTTTCTCAATACATAATTCACCCATCCATTTTCTACACCACTTATGTTGCTTCATGTGTGTGGCTGCGGGCGAGAAGCAGGGTACACCCCGAACTGCACGTCAGGCAATCACAGGGAACGTACAAAAACAATTATTCACACTCCCATTCATACCTTTTGACAATTTTGAGTCAACAATTAACCTACAATCCAATGATTTTGAAAGGTATCGGCCTATTTAGCAGATATTTGATCATGTTGTCTTTTGCCACACCGGCCCAGTGACAATGCTCCATTCACAGATAGATTACTCTCTCCATTCATGTCTCCATTGTGTCTCACTTAAAGGGAATAAATTAAATAAATCGCTTTGATTGGCATTGAATAAAGACCTCCGTTGAGAGCTTGTCTTCAATTCTGCCATGCTGGACAACCTCCCGTCACTGTGTTCTGAATATGTCATGGACTCCCTCTTGCTATTATTTTTTTTCTCTTTTGTATGTATGTAGTTATCTATCACCCCTCCTTGAGCCATCACCTTATCGTGGTGGAAGGGTTTGTGTGTCCCAATGATCCTAGGAGCCAAGTTGTTTGGGGCCTCACACCCTTGGTAGGTTAACCCATGGTATCCTCGGTGAGGGACCAGACAAAGCCTGGGTCCAAAATCCCTTATAATGAATTTTATTTAAATGGACGTAGATTTTCCTTGCCCGGATCCAGGTCACCGTGGAAGGGAATCATCTGATGGCTGAGCCTGCACCAATGGGCCCCAGCCGGGCACAGCCAAAAAGGGTAACACACATCCCGTGGGTTCAGCACTAGTGGGAACCTAACACCTACCCATTGGAGTCTGGTACAGTGTGCGCTAGGCGGGGGCCTTGGCAATCTGATTATTGGCTACAGAAGCTGGCTTTTGGGATGTGGAATGTCACTTTTCTGGCAGAGAATGAGCCCGAGTTCCTTATGAGGTTCAGAGGTTCGCCTCTCCACCAAACATGCCTCAGTCTCTGGTACCAGTCCTCTTGGGAGGGGTTGGACTCTCTTCCTATCTGAAGTTACCCGTGGTGAGAGGTGCTGAAGTGGTGTGGGTATAACTTACTAACTGACTTGGTGCCTGCACACTGGAGTTCACCCCGGTGGACAAGAGGGGACTTGCCTCTGCCTTTGGGTGAGGGGAAGTGTCCTGACTGTTGTTTGTGCCTATGCACCAAATAGCAGTCAGAGTACCCACCCTTTTTGGAGTCTCTGGAGGGATACGGGGTAGTCTATTTTTCTTCTGAACGACTTCAATGCTCATGTGGGCAATGACAATGAGACAGGGAAGGGCGTGATTCGGAGGAATGGCCACTCCAGTCATAATCTCTGTGTTGTATTATTGGACTTCTGTGCTCACCATCGATTGTCCTTAACAAACGCCACATTCAAACATAAGGGTGTCCCCACGTGCACCTGACAGCAGGACACCCATGGCCATTTGATGACCGAAGTTGTACTTATCTCATCAGAATTGGGGCCATGTGTTGTGGACACTTGGGAGGTGTCAACTGATTACCTCTTGGTGATGAGTAGGCTCCAATGGTGGGGGAGGGATGCCGGATGCTGAAGAAGGACTCCTATCGGGTCTTTTGACCTGTGGTACTCCTGAGGTGTTTGGAAAAACTCATTGGTGGCAAAGAGATTCACCTGGCATTCCTAAAGACTATGGATGTTATGGGGATCTCCTGGTCAGCATGCCTTTGCAACATTGTGTGGACGTTGATCACGGTGCCTCTGGATTGCCAAACTGTGTTCCAACTTCAAGGCCTCCCTGGTAATCTCTATTCAGGGCTGCTGCAGAGGAGGGTCCGTCAGGAATTTCCATCTCTGATTCAGTAAGAGCAGTGTGGTTTTTGTTCTGGCTGTGGAACAGTGGATCAGCTCTGCACCCTCACCACTGTGGGCTTCCTGAGGTGTCTGATGGGTCCTCGCTGGCCAAAAGGAATTCAACCTTAGTGGTCGCTGAGTTAAAAAACTTGGAGATGGGATGAGGTCGATGAGGCCTTGGAGAATGACTTTGGGATGGGTTTTAAGAAATTCTCATCCACCATTTGATGTCTCAGAGGGGGAAGCACTTGACCACCAACACTGTGTTTAGTGAGGATGGGGCACTGCTGACATCAACTTGGAACATTGTTAGATCAGTGGGGAGAATACTTCAAAGACGTCCTCATTTCCTCCAACACACCTTCCCATGAGGAAGCAAAGTCTCGGATCTCTGAGGTGGTCTCTCCTACCTCTGGGGTTGAGGCAACAAGGTGAGTAAAAAGCTCATCGTTGGGGTAGATCAGATTTTCCTGAATTTCCTAACGGCTCGGGATGTTGTGAGGCTCTCCTGGTTGACATGCCTCGGCAACATTGCATGGACATCGAGGACAATGCTTCTCAAATGGCAGACAAGGGTGGTGGTACCCCTTTTCTTAAAAAGGGTTGTGTTCTAACTATAGGAGGATCACACTCCAATGGACCAACTTCTCAGCCTCAGCAGGGTCCTCAAGGGTGAATGGCAGTTGGCCCAACCAGCCTACATGTGTTTTGTGGCCTTCGAGACAGTGTTTGGGTGTGTCCCTTGTGTAGTCCTGTGAGTGGTGCTTGGATGTTTGGGGTTGGGAAACCCCTCATATGAGCTGTTCAGTCACTGTATGACCAGTGTCAAATTGTCCACATTGATGGCAGTAAGATAGCCTCCTTTCCTGTGATGGTTGGACTCTGCCAAGGCTGCCCTTTGTCACAGATTCTGTTCATAACTTTTATTTACATAATTTCTAGGCCCAGCTGGGGCATAGAGCTGGTTCAGTTTGTTGGCCTTAGTAATGCATCTTTGCTTTTTGGTGATGGTGTGGTCCCATTGGCTTCAAGTCATTCAACTCCCTCTAGAGCAGTTCGCAGCAGAGTGTTAAGGACATGGGATGAAAATCAGCACCTCCAAATCTGTCATTCCACGGTCCACAGTCAGAAGAGAGTGGCATGCTCTCTTCAGGGGATGATATCCTGCCCCAAGTAGAGGAGTTTAAGTATCTTGGGGTTTTGTTCACATGTGAGGGAAGAATGGAACAAGATATCTACAGGTGGATTAGTGGAGCATCTGCAGTGATGTGGACCTTGTATTGGTCCTATGTAGTGAATAATGAGCTAAGGGGAAGATCTCAACTTACAGGTGGATATATCTTCCTACCATCACCTATGGTCACGAACTATAGGTCATGACCGAAAGAACAAGATCCCGGATACAAGTGGCTAAAATGTTTCCTACGCAGAGTGTCGTGACTCTCCCTTAGAGATGGGATGAAAACTTTAGTCATTGGGGGCTCAGAGTGTAGCCCCAGCTCCTCTGCATTGAGAGGAGCCAGATGTAGTGGTTCGGCCATTTGTTTAAGATCCCTCTACCTCCCTGGTGAAGTGTTCCAGGCACCTCTAACAGGGGGGAGACCGAAGGGACACTCCAGGACACGCAGAGAGACTTCATTAGGCGAGTGGGCTGGGAATGCCTCAGGATCCTCTCGAAGAGCTTGAGGAAGGGGCTGGGGAAAGGGAAGTCTGGTCTTCCCTGCTAAATTTACTGGCCGCGCAAGCCAATCTCAGATAAGTGGACGAAAATAGATAAATGGATGGATGGTTTTCTATCATGAGATTGGGAGGATAAAGTTAGTTTGAAACAGAAAGTCCAGTAGACTGACTTTTGTTTATTTTCATTACTTTTTTTTCTGAATAATCTTCATGCTTTATAATCATCTATCCTCTGCATTTCCTCAGATGAGGATTAAGAAGTATGGACATCATGTACCAGGTCCATGACGTATGACGAGTATTCAACAAATTCGTCTTTGATTGGCTTTCTTCTCTATTCAAAATTATTATTTTTTTCACAAGTGTATATTAAATTGGTAGCCCTTCGCATTTATCAGTGTTCAAGAAGTACTGTATGTCAGTTTCAAAAAGGCTGATGACCCCTGGGTTAATGGTACCGTCCACCATTTAGTATGAGAGCGTTTAATTGTTTTGTCTGTGTCTTTACGTAATGAATAGATAAAAAACATGATACACTATTAGCATTAAATTAATACCAATTTTCACAGCAATCAAATGTAATTGGACAATTACTGCAGAACATAATGATCTCTCACAGCACACTGCTGTTGTGGTGCTGTGTAAACAGAAAATGGATGGAAAACATTGTTGATGAATGCCACAAAAGCTAATTGAGGTTATCTGCCAGTGAAGAGGCTTTCACAGATACACACGTATTTGCATGAACTCTACATGAAAGAGGAATAAATTCTGTTTCGTCCTTGTTTTTTGACTTTTTTTTTTATACACATTTCCTGGTGAATAATGCCTGCTCCCTTTAAAGTGCAAAATGTTTGTACAAACCCTGAGAATATTGATTTATTATTATGAGTTGCTAATGAGAGGATAAAGAGGAACACAGAGTAATATTTGGCCTTTGTTTGTCTAGCACTTTAAAATCGTTATGCAATCTTTTCAGATCCAGTCGCTCCACAAAGCTAACAATGGATCTGGGCTCTCAACAGTCAGTGTGTGATACCTCAGGCGACTATCTACAGACTGCGTCCATGAAACACAACACTAAAAACCCTTCCTGCAGCCCCCTACCAACTGTATTATCCAGCAGATCTCTGAATGAAGAACAGGATGACACACTAACTCCAAAAGAAGTTTCTCTGTATTTGGAACTAAACTCCAAAATAAGTAAATCCAGGTAAACAGTACATACAACAATGTAAAACATCTTTTTCTCTCATTTGTCAATATGTCTGACCCAAGTGTAGACTTGTATTTGAAATAAAACAATGTCATTAGCTGATCAAGACGTCATTCTCTCTCAGCAGGGAGGTTTCTGACCAACATTTCTCTTGCTTCCACCCTCTTACCACCATGGTGGGTGATAATAGTGAGCACATCCCATCTGCTGCAATCGGCCCCGACACTACATCTGAGGCCCTACCGATTGAATTACACCACGCTCGGCTTCAGAGTTCACCTTCCTCTTTTTACAGTGAGTGGGACAGTTCCCTGTGGAACACTTGGAGCTCAATCACAGATGGAAACTTTGCAAGTGCCCGTACAAGCCTCATCAGTTCAGTAGACAGCTGCTACACTAACGCCAGCAGCAATTTTGCACACTTTCTGACGGCAGAGTCTGTTTCTGGAGCTTCTTTGTCAGGTAAGCAGGTGATGAGCCCTCTTGAATTTCTGTTGTTTTTGCAAAGACAATGGGATAACACAGTGGAACCTCTATATATGGACTAATGGGGCAGGGGATTTTGAAAGGTGTGTGTGTGTGGTGGGGGGCAATCCCAATTCTACCAAGATGAAAAGGTAAGGTAATGCCTCTAGGGATTTTGGACTCCACTTGAATCCCACCACGTCATCACTCCTCACCCTTTGCTGGCTGTTGGCAGATGACAAGTATTTACATTTCTAACAAAGTTACTGTTATGAAGTGGCCAGCCCAATCCCCGGATTTTAATCCGATTAGGAATTTGTGGGGTGACATCAAAAATGCTGTTTCTGAACCAAATCTCAAGAAATGCAAATGAATTGTGGAATGTCATTAAGGAATCTTGGAGTGGAATAAGAACTGAAAGTTGCCACAAGTTGGTTAACTCCATGCCACACAGTTGTGAAGCGGTTAAAAAAACAAAAAGAAAAAAAATAAACCTCTGATCATACATCTAAATATTGGTTTAGTGATTCAAAAGATTGGTAAATCGTAGAAACAAAATAGTTCGTACAAATTGGTTTTGAGTTTGTAAAGTCAACAGCAGACATTTTTTAACACACCCCTATCAACAAATTGCCCAATTGCACAGCCTTAAGAGTGCGTATACCATGAATGCTTTTGATTTTCTGATAATCTAATGCACCTACTGGTAACTTGTTTGACATGTAGCAATAAAAAATGGATTTAAAACTACTGTAGTTAAAGACTTAAATTTTGTGTACCTAATGTACTTAATGTTTTGTCCGATAAGTAATTTTTCATGCAGCCACTAGATGGGGTCCTCATTTCATAAATATATCCGAATCCAATCATTTCTAAATGGGCATATTGGTAGATTCACCTTTCCATTTAGATATAAAATGTGGTCGTCATCGCAAGTCAGTGCTTTTGTTCAGCATGTGAGGGTGTGTATACAAACTTCGTCAAAGTAGCAGAATTGGGACTAAGTCTCCAGTCTCACTCACTCAGAGACTAAAAACTTCAAATTTCAAAAAATATTTCCCAATGAAAATATTGTTGTTACATAATTATTACCACATTAAGAATACAGTTTAACTGAGGCGTTACGTGTGAAGTGTTTTAATGATTCATACAGGAGTGCATGATCATCAATCTGTATTCAAGGGTAAGGATTGACTCACCGAAGGACTTCCTATACTGAGCTTGAATAATATTTACAAAGTGACAAATGTGCGTAACGCCTGTGAATAATGAGGGAACACTATGTGGAAAAAAAAAGTCAGATTTTTTTTTTGTTTTTTTTGTACTATATCACTCAGTCCCGAAATCTTTAAATTAAACCAGTCTGTAGTACAACAACTATTGGGGACTATTGCCCTAGAGGACTGTGCCAAATCAGCCTTTAAATTCATCCAGTGAGGTTGTGGCTCAAGGAGGGGCGGGGGGGGGGGGGGTGGTGTAACCAAGCACCATCCTCTGTTGACGTTACCAAAATCATGTACATTCCTGCATATCGTATTCTGTACTGTATATGATCCTTTACTCTCAAAACTACTGTAGTGTAAATGCACATTAACATACTGTCCTTTCCGCCTGTGTTTAGACTTCTCTCCTCCAGCCTCCCCCCTCAGCGGTCTGTATCCGTCATTTTGTGCCGAGGGCAGCACCCTCATCGAGATGGACCCTGTTCCTGCGTGGGACTGGAGCATGAACTGGATGGAGGAGATGGAGGCTCAGTACCGAGCATACTATCCTAGCAGAAATACAAAACCCTTTAACACTTAACGAATTCCTTCAGGTCTGTCAGAACTTCTATAGACACAATTTTGTCTTCAGAGCCCTGGAACATTTAAAGCTTGAACTATTTTATGGTTTCCAAGAATATGGCCTGTAAATATCCACGCTCAGTGTATGTATGACTAAAATCTTTTTTTATTTTGAACACTTATGGATGTGTGTTTGAGCTTGCATTTTTGTAATTCTTTCCTCAGATCACCCTGTGGAATTCCAACAACTATATGTGGCATTCTGCAAATGACTTTTTTTGCATTATGTAATCCCCCCACCCCCACCCTTCCTCCCTCTTATCTTACTTTCACTCATTAGAGAGGATGATAATGAAAAACCTCCCTTGGGATGACCTTACCTGGTATATTTTGGAAAAAAAAAAAAAAGACTGAGATAGCACAACAAATACAGACTGAGCTTTTCTCACAACACGTTTTTTGTTTTTTTTCCCCCCATTTTCTGCAGGATTTTATAAGAGCTGACATTCCCATCAAGTTATGTGTTGCCCCCATATGTTTTATTGGCACACATACAGATTATTTTGTTCATATTAATTAATATGAAGTGTTGCTGCCAGGGAATTGGGGCCACGTGAAAAGATATCTGACGCCCTCCCCCTCAAAATCAATGCACCCAAATTGAAAATGTCATCTTTTGAGGCCCCCCTGTCATCTTACTGTAAAGAACAGATTCTTTTTGTGTATTAACTCCCAAATTATTTGTTTTAATATATTTGCATTAAATGTAACTAAGATCATACAGGCTAGAAGGTGTTTTTTCAGACATTTTCTCCAAATTTAACAGATTTATTTAGTAACTGTGTTTTTAGTAACTTAATTTGCCATTGACTTTTATTAAGATTTGACATTTGGGATTGTGGTGTAGCTGAGCTCCAAAATAAAATTTGAAATACTGTAAATACAGTGGGTGTGACGTTATTGCTGTGCATCCCTGTCACAGTGTGTGTTTGCGGGATGATAACACACAATCTGTGACTCGGTGTGTGCGGCGCAGTAGAACTGGAGGCTTCAAGCAGAAACATATGGCTGGAATTGAAGGACACAACTGAAGGATAATCTCTTTTGTCTTGTACACACACATTCTCACAGACATTAATTGAAAATGTGGTACACAGCAAATGATGATTTGGCGCCTTCTGAAATGTTTTGTTTTTATTCATGTTTTCATTGCTTCAGTTTGTCTCCGAATTGCCTGCGCAATAAGACTTTGCTGAAGAATCACCGGCAAGGACAACACTGGTTTTTAAATACTCCACCCATAAAAAGGCGGATGCTGACTGGTATCTGGGATGCAGCTTATAAATGAAGCAGACAGTAAAGCCCTTCTTTACTCAACGTTCCTAGTCCCATTTGACCCAAGTGACCCAGATACAAGACGGATTACAGGGGGAATGCTGGGCTTTGCAGTTGCGTGGAACCCAGTAATTGTGATTTACTGAAAGAGTTTCTAACAACCTCATGATGATGAACTGCTAAATTTCTGAAAAGTAATTCACAGCTCCACATAGTAGGAGGGCTGGGACAAAATAGTACTATGACATGGAAATATTGCACTTCATCAAAATGCAGTATCAATCATCAGCTATCGATACTGTTCATTGCAGGGATTCGTCACAGACAGTATTGCTGTAAAATTTGTGGTTATAGAGAGTATAAAAACTTTTTGTTGTTTTAGCACTGCAATACTTTAAACATTTATACTTGTTAAAATAACCCTTGGGCGGCATGGTGGATCAGCTAGTAAAGCATCGGCCTCACAGTTCTGAAGTCCCGGGTTCAATCCTGGACCTGCCTGTGTGAAGTTTGCCTGCGTGGGTTTTCTCCGGGCACTCCAGTTTCCTCCCATATGCGAAAAACATGCAACATTAATTGGACACTCTAAATTGCCCCGAGGTGTGATTGTGAGTGCGGCTGTTTGTCTCTATGTGCCCTGCGATTGGCTGGCAATCAGTTCAGGGTGTACCCTGCCTCCTGCCCCTTGACAGCTGGGATAGGCTCCATCACTCCCCGTGACCCTTGCGAGGATAAGCGGCAAATAAAATGGATGGATGGAAAATAACCCTTTGGGAGACAATGTTAATGTATTTTAGCAAAAAAAAATAAATAAAAAAAAAAAGCTACATAAGTGCCTCTAATTCATTCCATGCCAGCAGTTTTCAAAACAGAGTACCACATATTGCCAGCTTTATGGAGTATTTTAATTGCTCTTTAAGACCCGCAGAATATTGTTCCCCAACTATTTAAGAACAGAGTCAACTTTCTAACTTAGTAATCATAGTAGATTTATTAGTCTGACAAAATAGAAAATAGTGAAAAGAAACAATGTGGGTGACTTAAATAAATTTGTAAGACTTGACGGCAAAATAACTTTTTTACAGAAAAAAATATGGAAACATATTATACAAATGCTGATGCATCAACGCCCTCCAAACAAAACTATCCAGGCTAAATCTATGTGAGAAACTGCTTTGTAATTTCAATGGAGGATCATGTTTTCATTGACATGGAAATCCTTAAAATATAACTAAACCTGATATTTCTGATGTGTTATTCTGAAGACTACCGCTGCATTATTGTATATTACAATAGCGATATAGTGCCAAGAAATAATTTTAACTAAGTTAAACATAAAAAATGTAAATTGAAAAAAAAATAAGATGTCAATATATTTCCATGGTTCATGCCACCACAACACATTGGTGGCCAACAGTGCAAACCATCCATAAGACTTGTCAGATCCTGTCCCTGTCAACACTGGATGTCTACAGTGCAAATTAGTCAAGATTATTTAAAGTCATAATATTCAGATTCAAGCATTGTTATTCCCAAATGCTGCTTTAACTGAAACATTTAATTCCAATTATCATTGGTTCCGTCTTTCTTGATTTGCCTTTCACACCAATCTCCCCATGGAAAAGCTTTATTTTAGTTTGCACTGTGTCATGGACATCCATCTTCTTTGTCATGGGCAAATTAACATGGAAATTGGTGGTCTGCATTTTGGAATTAAAGAGCATGGGTTTAAATGATGCCTTTCCTTTCTTCTTTGCCCATCCAGGCTCCCCCTTTAGACCCCAGTGGGCGTTTTGGACCTGTCGCAAGCTGAATGAATGAGTTAAGTGATTTATAGCTTTTAAGTAGAGGCTGGGGTGAAGTTGATGGGAAAGTGTAACGGGGGTGGGTCACAGAACATGCAAAAGCCATACAGGAGGGTCTGGGATTGAACCTGGGACCTCAGAACTGTGAGGCCAACACTTTACATCTGATCCACCTTTCCACCTTCAGGGTTTAAAAAAAAAAAAAAAAAAACCCCAACGCAGCTACCATAATGTGATCAATTTAATCTTGCTGTTGACAATAGGTGTGACAGGCTTCAGCATGCCTGTGGCTCATAAAATGGATATATATCCATCCATCCATGTTCCTAGCTGCTTATCCTCACAAGGGTCGCAGGAGTACCAGAGCCTATCCTCGCTATCAACAGGCAGGAGGCAGTTTTACACCCTGCACTGGTTGTCAGCCAATTGCAGGGCACATCGAGACAAACAGCCGCACTCACAATCACACCTAGGGGCAATTTAGGGGTGTCCAATGAATGTTGCATGTTTTGAGGATGTGGGAGGAAGCTGGAGTGGCGGGAGAAAACCCACACATTCATGGGAAAAACATGGAAACGCCACACAGGCGAGGCTGGGACTGAACCCTCGACCTCAGAACTGTGAGGCCAACGCTCTACAGATGCTACTACTACTACTACTGTGCCACCAGAAGTGAGCTAGTTGACAGGAAATTAATGTAAGAGCCTAAATATGATTTATGTCTTTTCAAATATTATAATAAAGACACTATTTATTTTAATTTGTTACCTTTTTTTTCAGGGCTGTCTGGCAGAGGAACTGATAACTCACAAAAGAATACACTATCATACAAGGTTTGCTTCAGGAATTTTCAGACGTTTGTGCTAACACACAAGTGGCAACAGTTGTCAGCCTTTAATTCACGGATTATTTTCTGTGACCGGACTCAAAAGGTCTGCTGTTGCCGAGTAATCAAATGCAATGCAAAAAGATCATGGCCAAATAAGAAGCCATAGACTTACACATATCAAATATTATATAATACAGTGTGTGTGTGGATTGAATTTTTTTTTTTTTTTAGATGGAGTATAAAAACATGCTCTTCTAAGAAGGGAGGTGTGAGAGAGGAGCATGCCCCATTGTTGATGACTTATCTGCTGCTATTGGTATTTTCGTGTGTAACTTGTTCCATATTGTATAACAGGTTTTGTGCAAGTGACTGAGAAGCGAATCACTTGACAGGAAACTAATATAAAAAATATATTGAATGGTAGTATGAACCACTTTGTCCTGAATCTGACCCAGGACCCAGGCCCAGAAGTGCACCTTACAATTATAAAGACTCCAGTTTGAACCAGAGAGGGTGGCATAAGTGTACGAAAAAGTGATCTCACCTCTGACCAATGCCACCCTGTGTCAGCTATCATTAAAAACCGATAGGATGCTTGCTCCAATCATATGATCATAATAATTTGGTTAGGTGAGGAATAGAAACCAGTAAAGGGCTGAGAAGTGATCACTGTATGGACAAAAAGGCGAAGACTTCACATTAAGAGTAGGGGAAAATAGCAAATTACACAATAGCTGATTAAATACACTTCCGGCTTTTGAGCTTTGCAATTTTTAGCATCAACTTGCTGTATTGCGTGCACATGCACGACTTTTGGAACTACCTTACGCCAAGAAAAAGGAACACGCATACATCAGCAAATGCATTTTATTGTCCATTTACAAAACAAAAAGAGTACAAAAAATCAGTCAACAGACATGGTTCATATTGTTAATTTTGGAAATTATATATAATTCTACAACTGCAGCATAGCGTCCCTCAGACAACGCGAGGATCGAGGCAGAGGGAAGAGGTGCGATTACAATCAAAAAACTCAACAGTATGCCCATCTGATGACACACTCGACCTTTCTACTGCACAGAAACAAAAGGATACCAAGACAAGTAGACATTCTTCTGGACAGTATCGGGGCATATATCCCAATCAGACCACAGCATTCTTCCCGGAACAGGGACCTGCAACATTTTGGCTTTTCCTTTGTGCTTAATTGTTTGGACATCACAGCAAGAGTGCAACAGTCGTCAATACTTTTCCCAAAAAAGTATCCTGTACATTTTGACTAAAGAGGTTGCCACATTCAGAGATGTTCTTTTTTTCCTTTTGTAATGGACCTTTTTTTTAATCATCCTTTTTTTTTTTTCCAGTACTCATAAATACATCTTTTTCCCTGTATTCAAAGCCAAAAACAGAGCAGTATAGAGACAGGTATTTACAAATCAAGGGACATGTGGTGAGCTGGATAGGTCATTAATCATCTGTGAAACAAACAAAAAAAACAAAAACAAAAAAAAAAAAGTCAATTTTTGTTCATTCACAACAATGATATGAGTCTCAATAGATCATCATGTCCACAATGGAGGCATCTGAGGTTAACTTCTCTTCACAGATGGGCTTATCTAGTTTCCTGAAAAATAAACAGATAATGCAACACGTTTGTAATTTTTCAATATATCACATTTTCTACATAGTGTATTTCTGATCACCTATCTGGAAATGGTCTTGCTTTTCACGGCGCATTCACAATCAAGTATGATTTGCCCTCCCTGCCTTGCACTCACTCACAAAGCACTCATCCAGGATTCAGTACATTTACATATACATTCAGTGCAGTGGTTATGATTAATAACTGATGAAAGGAACATGTCATTCTGGCCAACAAATGCCCATATTGCGCACCTATGCATGTGCCTATGCATGAGAAAGTTTACCGTGGGCTTTGACTGTGGGTTATTTCAATTTTTATTTTCATTATGCATGGTGGTGGTTACCATTAATAACTGGCTGGAGGTACTGTATGAGTGCATTGATTATCCAACACACCCAGGCTGAGCGCCCGTTATCTCTCTAAACGTGTAAAGGTTAGTCAACGCGTCCCACAGGAATCTGTGCTTGGAGCTGTACTGCTCGGTCTTATCATGCCTTTTGGCAATACTTTTTTAATGTGTTTTGTTATGGAGATGACCTCCAGTTTTAATTATTAATGAATTCTGATAAAACCAATGTGTTATCCTGACTTCAAACATGCCTCAAAGAAATCAGGATTGCAAGTGAAAGGCCTTGCTTAGCAGTGGACTGTTAATTTGGAGGAAATATCTCAAAGGACATACCATAACTGCTCTAGATCGTTTTGCCGTTGCCTCCAACAGAACGATCTTGACATCACTCTTAATCCAGGTTTTTCGCATATATACCTCATATATGTCATTATCCAAGTCGCTTATCCACACTAGGGTTGCGGGAAAGCTGCAGCCTATCCAAGCTAGCTTCGGGCGAAAGGCGTACAACAGCCTGGACTGGTCGCCAATCAGTCGCACGGCAGATATCGACAACATCATTGAGCGGGAATAGATCTCACGCTGCCCGCACCAAAGCCAGGCGTGTGTACTACTACACTATACAACATCAGTGACTCTATACCTCATATAAGTCCAACAAATTATTTTTGTCAGATCCTGCTGAATACCCAGTGCATTATTTTGTAATAGCCAATTGTTGTCACGCTCTCTGAGAAGGTGATGGTAGTGCTTTGTCAACCCAAATCCCAGAGTACATATTTACAATTAATGTAGATTTTAGAGGCAGAATCTTCAGTTATCACGCCCTATTTTGCCCTCAATCTTTTGAACAACTGTATGCTATCATCTTTCTCTCCTTTTTCTAGTCAAAGATGACCCAAAACAAGGCCCATTAAGCTTGCTGTTGCAAATCCTGACCAAACCCTGATATTTAGCTCATCAAACACCTTTGGGATGATCTACAACAGAGATGGTGAGCCGCCATCAGGGCCTCTCCTGGCAGTAAGTTCAGTGACCCTGATCTCTTGCTCAGGATGAATGGCAAAGCATCTCAGACACTCCAACTTTTCACATTTTTACTTTGTTGGTGGAGTAATCACATGAAAAGACCCTATATTTTATGTAAGGCGCACTTAAAAGTCTTAAATTTTCTCCAAATCGGACGGGGACCTTATAATGTGTACTGACTTCCAATATGCAGAAGGTATATAATGCCAGTATGTCCTTTGTGATAAACAACATCACTTGCTAAAGACACCCCAAAATGGCAATAACGAAGATATACGCTTACAAAGCACAGTTTAAACTGCAAGCTATCAGTTACATGGAGAAACATGGGAATCAAGCAGCCATGAGAGAATTCAAGTTGAGGAAGCGGGACAACGACCCAAGTCAAGTCAAGAGGACGAAGCTGAGTTTCCACGGTGGCCCGGGTTGGAAGAACAACTCGAGCAATTTATTCATGATCAAAGAACAAACAAAAAACATGAAAAACTCAGAGATTGCTCATATTCCGGGAGCCTTGACGAAGCAACTTCATTTGCTGGAAATCGGTGTAAACAAGGGTGCACAAAGGATAGTTGCGAGAGGCGTGGGAGCGATGGATGAAGAATGGCACAGCTTCATGAAGATGCAGCAACAGGCGAGTTACACCACAAGTTGTGAATAGATTGTGGATGCTTGGGCGAACGATTCTGCTTCCACGATTGTTCGAAAAGCCGGCATCATATCTGAGGAGCCGCACAGCAACAAGACTGACAATAAGAACGACGAGAGGGAACCTGGCGTGTTTGATGGAGAAAGGTGCCTGGCTGTTCATTTTGGATACGGAAGATAAGAACTTTGATGGATTTGTGGATGAGGATTAATAATAAATATAACATGAGAAACGTACATTGTTAAGGCACCGGGAGCGAAACTGAGTTCAGTTTTACTGAATTGAAGTATTTAACAATGTGAGTGAGTTTGGTTGTACTTTAAGTATTCAAAAGTGTAGCTATTCAATATAGCTATATAGCGATACGATCTTAAAACTTATGGTAGCCTGCATGCACATTATTTAAAAAGGCACCAGGAGGAAAACCGGTTTGTTCTTTATTGAAGTATTTAAATAGCGTGCATACATGCGACCATATGTTTTAAGCTAGCGTCGCTATATTGCTATATTGTATTGCTACATTGTTAAATACATCAATAAAATACAACCGGACTCATTGTTTACATTGTTAAATACTTCAATAAAGTACAACCAAACTCAGTTTTCCTCCCGGTGCCTTTGTAAATAGCGTCCATGCATGCTACGGTGTGTTTTAAGCTAGTGTCTCTCAATAGTTGTATCCTTTCCACCGCTAAATACAGATGTAAATCGTGCTTGAAGTGCAGAAGCTTGTTCTTCTGCTTACAAAAACAAAGGTGCAATTGTGCCTCGTGTCTGTGTTTGTGTCTTGTGAGCACCACCATGCCTACGCCTAAATACATATTCCGCCTTACAAATGTGTTAAATACTGAGAATGCACCCTTAACTGAGACTGCGCCTTTCAATATAGTGCGAAAATACAGTAATAGTAATTTACTAAAAACAGGAACATTTTAGTCAGATTTCATGTCAGACCGTCAGGGGAAATTAAAGCATTAGCCTTTATGCAACGTCATCACTGTATCGGCTGTTTCTGCTGAATGAACATTGCCCTGTTGGGGGCAGTGTGGTGCAACACATGCAGGGAGCTGCATCATTATTACAGTAGGATAGAAAAAAAAAAAGAGTAGCAGAAAGTCACTTCTTCTGCTCCTTTTGCCTTTGGCTTGTCCCGTTAGGGGTCGCCACAGTGTGTCATCTTTTTCCACTGAAGCCTATCTCATGTATCTAACCTCTCTCACACCCACTGTCCTCATGTCTTCCCTCACAACCTCTATCACAATAAGCTTTATTAAACTTGTTTTTCACAGATTAGGAAGAATACATCCTCATGAGTGTTGTTATAGTGTCTGAATGTGTTCCAACACTTTCGTGTGTAATTATTATTGATTTGAAGGCAAATCCCTCCCACATCGCAGCACATTGTTTTTTTTAATTTTTTTAATAATGTTTTTCTGATCGTTCTAAAACAAAATCATGGTTACATTTTGATTAATTGCACAGCCCTACTGAGGGGTAAGACTTTTTTTTTGTTTTACCCTTGTACTGATCATGAATTGAAGGCTTCAATAATTAAAGAGAATTGTTTATATCATACCTCACTGCCTTTCCTGGCTGCATTGATCCCCCGGGAATCCGTTGAGCCCCGAGATGAGGAGCTTCCTGTGGTCGAGCAGTTACTGGACATTTGATTCCTGGAAAGGCTTTACCACCGTACAGCATTACCTCTTCGCCATGTGCAGCTGCAGAATAAAGTGGGTAAAATCACATGTACTGTTATAATTTGTTCACACATGCTTTCAAAGTTTTCATACATTAAGTATCAGCATGTAATATAATTGTTTAAGGCAAATAATCTGTATCTATACATCCATCCATCCATTTTTTTTGCCGCTTATCCTCACGAGGGTCACGGGGAGTGCTTGAGCCTATCCCAGCTGTCAACAGGCAGGAGGTAGGGTACGCCCTGAAGGGCACATTAAGACAGATAACAGTCACACTCACAATCACACCTAGGGGCAATTTAGAGTGTCCAATTAATGTTTCATGTTTTTGGGATGTGGGAGGAAACCAGAGTTCCCAGAGAAAATCTACGCAAGCACGGGGAGAAAATACAAACGCCACACAGAGAGTGCTGGGATTTGAACCCAGGTCCTCAGAACTGTGAGACCAACACTTTACAGCTGCGCCACCATGCTGCCAGCAGCAGATTAATACAAATAATTCAGAAAAAAGAAAATACTGTAATTTCTAGGGTATAATGCACACCCATGTATGATACGCACTGCTAAAGTTGAGCTCAAAATAAAACTGTTTTATCTATGTATAATGCATTGTTGACACAGCATGATTATACTTGTACCGGTATGAACAAAACATTGATTATCTGTATTTTATTTTCAAAGGATTAGTCTGCAGTGGAGGACTTTATTTGAACATGTAATACTTTCTATTTACTTGCAATTATGTTCAGTTCACAGCCCTACTTTTATTTTGAAATGATAAAACTCATATTTGTGCTCAAATGTTTGATTGCCCAAACAGTATTTTTAGGATGGGTACAATTCTTCAAGAAAACATGAAAGGCGAAATGAAACACGTTTAAGTTTATTTTAATGGGATTCAAATTAAACTGTCAAGCATTTTATCAAACCATTATCATTTAAAAACATAATAAACCACTGATGATTGCTGTTCTCTTACCAGTTGTTTTAAAAAAATAAAAAAACGTTCACAAATTCTGCCAGGGTACGCAAAAGTATGAGTACAACTGGACAACATACTGGAACGGAAGTGTAAGCCCAACTTTTTTCATAACTTCTAGGTGGTGGCAGCATATTAGATTGAATGTATACAGTTTTTTTCATAACCTCTATACATTTATAAAATGTGAACTTTTTTTTCATCTTCCCATTTACTTAGGGCTCACTGTTGACTCGAGATTTTTGTAGGAAAAAATGTGCATTATAAACGAGAAATTACGGCATGCCTTATTGATGCTTTACAAACAATAAAATGTATGCCACTCCCTTGCAGAAGAATATGATAAATACTACTGTACATTAGGTAGTGCCATCAGCAGTATCAAACACTCATAGTCTTTTCTTTTATCGCTGTAATAAATTACAGAAAGCATTTATAAGGCTAATGAGCCAAATTTAACGTAGCGTAACAACTGCATGACACACATTGAAACACAGTGATGCAAGAAAAATATTAAGCCAGAGAGATTTTTTTTTACTTTCAACTTGTCTTTGTCTTGAGCCTTTGTGTTGGTGGTTGCTACTGCTGTATTCGTTCCTCTCAGGGGAGGAGAGTGAGCCATTAGCCAATTTAGTAACCTCCATGCATTTCTGGGACTCCTGCAACTTCTCCTCTTCTGGGGGTGGTTCTGGAGGTGGAGGCAGGTCTGAAGAGAAAATCACAAATAAGTCCAGGCTGAAAACAAGGTAATTATTATGATACTTGTGCCTTTGTTGTGCTGCAATGTGGGCCACCAAGAGCTGATCACATAGTTTGGATAACCCTTCTACCTACAGCATATACAGTATAATGATTGTTTTTGCAACAATTTGATTAATATCAGGATTTGTAGTGACCAATTCTATTCATGGCCAATAGTGGTTGGATATTTATAACAATATGATCCAAAAGGGGCGGCTTGGTGGATCAGCTGGTAAAGCATTGGCCTCAAGTTCTGAGAACCCAGGTTAGATCCCGGCCCTGCCTGTGTGGAGTTTACATGTTCTCCCTCTGCCTGCGTGGGTCTTCTCCGGGCACTCCGGTCATTATGGTCATTAAATATGAAGATTTTCCTAATGTACATTCCTCTATGTGTCTTATTGTGTATTGTATGTGTTTGCAAATGGACTATGAGTACGGTGAATAAAAGGTGATTGGAAAAAAAAAACAGATATGCTGGAAAAACATCATCATCATCATCATCTATCAAATTTCATAGCCGCTTATCCTCATAAGGATTGGAGGAGGGCTAGAGCCTATCCCAGCTATCTTCGGGGACGAGGTGGAGAACACCCTGACACGGGGAGAACATGCAAATTCACACACAGGCGGGGCCTGGTTTTGATACTGGACTTCTGTGCGCATTATGGATTATTCATAACGAAGACCATGGTCAAGCATAAGAACGTCTACATGTGCAATTGACACCAGACCACACTGAGTCACAGTTCGATGATTGACTTTGTAGTTGTGTCATTGCAATTGCAACCGCATGTCTTGGACAACTGGGTTAAGAGAGGGGCAGAGGTGCCCACTGATCACCACCTGGTGGTGAGTTGGCTTCGATGGTGGAGCGATGCCGATCCAACCTGGAAGGCCCAAATGTATTTTGAGAGCCTGCTGGGATTGTGTGGCAGAATCCCCCATCAGAAGGAGTTTCAACTCCCACCTCAGGCAGAGCTTCACCCATGTCTCAATGGAGGCCGGGACATATTCTACATCTCTATTGCAGAGATGGTCGATTGGAGCTGTAGCCTTAAGGTGGTCAATGCCTGTTGTGGGAGAAATCCCCAAACCTGTTGGTGGATACTAATGGTGAGGGATGCCTAAAGCTGAAGAAAAGGCCCTATTGGTCCTCTTTGGCCTGTGATGTGTACCTGCTGCCCAAACGTAATGCAGCTTTGTGTGGGAGGAGTTCGGTGAGCCCATGGAGATGAACTTCAGGGTGACTTTGATGAAATTCTGGTCCACCATCCAGACAATGATTGTCGTATCTGGATTTTTGCATCTCTTGCCATGAAAATCCTCTCTAGGCATTCGCTTTGCAGAAGAAGCAAAAAGTGATGTTTTTTCCAGATGCCCACACTGGTGTTTTCATGTGCTTATAGCAGTTTTACCGGCGGGAAAGTAGCTGTTTTTTTCCTGCATGTTAGTCAAAATGCCGTCTCGTATAGCTGGATATTGCTTGAACATTGGGAGGATGGATTCACTCTTCACACATTTCCAAAAGACCCAGTTAGTCATGAAAAATGGATTGCATTGGTGCAAAGGACGAGAACTTTGTGGGTTCCAAATGACCGGTAGGTGTGTATTGAGCTGTAAAATAAATAAGAGCCGGGGGGGACGACGTAATCCTTCTTTCAGAACATAACAAGAGATTTCTGTCACAATAACTGAATAAAGTACGTAAGTCAGGGGATGCTAAATGTGTCGATGTGCATGGCCGCGGCGTTGATCATCACCGCCGCAGAGGTAGATCGGGCGGGGAGGTGGTCTGGCCACGTGCGAGAGCAGAAGTTTCCGCTCAACGGTATGCTGCCATCATTGTGTAGGCTAGCAAGGTAGGCTAACAGTATGAAAAGCTTCAAATTGCACAGCCATGCCCAAAGTCACACAGACACACACACGCACACATCCTTGTTTTTCTACCATTGTTGGGCCACCTGACTAGAACACACACACACACACACACACACACACACACACACACACACACACACACATCCTTATTTATATTTTTTAATCGCCTCCTCCTCATCTACCATTCACCAGAGAGAAATTTTCAAATGAAAAAAGTGCATTAAAAACAACTCACACACATAAACACACGTGGTGTCTCATTCAACCACTAGGGGCACTAGGGAAAGGATTGCCAGGGTTCTGGGGGATAAAAAGGGAAGTAAAGAAGTTCTGTTGTGTTATTTCTTAGAGTCAATAAAATTGATTGGCTACCTTTTAAAATGGTTTAAATCACTACGTTCGGAAAGCTAATTTACAGAGCCAAGAGCAATCTAGTTAAATTGTCATACAAAAATTGATACAGTGTACTGTATAGATGAATGTAATGTGGTATATACAGGGAGTTCTCGGGTTAAGACAGTCTCGACATAAAATGTTTCGACTTTACGACGCCTGAGTCTTGTCCACCATTATGGCCCCAGCTCCATTGTGTTTCTGCTTAGCTCATGCATATTGTTTATCTGTGTTTGTGCACTGGGAGTATATTTGGATTTTTCGCCCACCTTTTTACACATTATGGCCCAAAAGAAGAAAGTTGTTTTTTTTTGTTTTTTTTTTAGTAATGTTGTTCCAGCTGATAGAAAAGCAATGACAATGGAAACGAATCTTAATATAAAAAAAAAAATAAACGTAGATTAACACTGACGGACATGACGGACATAAAGACTTGGGCTTCAGTCAGACGAGCGTGCTGATTACTATAAAGGACAAAGCCCGTATTTTAGCACAAATCTATTTCACAAAATTATCACAAATTTATCCCTCACACCATGAGGGATACAGTAATCACGAAGAAACTTTTTTCGACGGCAACGTTCTTCCATCGTTGGCAAGACGGAAAGATTACTTACGTTATGGATCGAGGATCAGGATCAATGTAGGCTTAATATCCACCTAATGTTCATTAAGGGAAAAGGCACGGTGTATTTTCCTAACTTTGAAAGAGCAGAAAGGGGAAGGACGCTGAGGAGGAATTTACCACTAGCAGGTGCTACCTGCACTTGCTTCCTTAGCAGCCTCCCTTCATTCTTTGCCACCCACTTCTCGCAGTGATGGTAAGTGAAGCATCTTGTGTTTTTTTGTATTTTAGTTTTTTTATATGGAGTAACAACACCCACCCATTTTCTGAGCCACTTATCCTCACGAGGGCCACAGAAATGCTGAAGCCAATCCCAGCGATTATCGTAAATCTTGACTTTAACGGTGAAATCTGACTTAAACCGAAATTCAAGTGAAATCGCTACTGTGGGAACGGATCTCATTCATAGACCGAGGATTCCCTGTACTGTTTGCAGCTGAAATATGCTGAGCTATTGCTCATTTGTTTTCCATCGGTCAATTTAAATATCATACCTCCTTGTAGTTCTCTCCTGTAACCTGAAGTCTTGGAAACCTTTTTTTTTACACGAACTTTTTGGCTTGGTGGAGAGCATGTATCCACTGGGGATGGACGGGCGTGTGCTAAAGGAGAAGAAGGCAAGAAAAAAAAAAAAACATTTCATGAGGACAACCTATTTTATACTTCACCCCAAAGAATGGGATGGTTCTGGTTACTTGCATTCCAAGTTGAAATCTGAAGTTCTAAAATAATGATTTTTGATTACTTTATTATGAAAAGTAGTAGCTGTGTTGCTTAGTGTCGATGGACCCTATGTCCACTTGTCAATTTACCGGCTGTAGCTGAATTGATACTGTCTTCATTGTGCCCATGGTTATGAAGGCAGTGCTGGGTCTGACTGTGGCACTGCAGTGGGCCAACATCTGATGAGCCGAGATGCTGTTGGCAATAGGGGCTGGACTGAGTGAGTGGTGCACTTGGTGCCTGGGAAACTGGCAGTGGACCACATGGTATCTTTCTGCTACAAAACAATGTGAAACAAAACGGAGCACATTAACAGAGCAAAACTAAATTTTACTTTATGATGAGATCTATGTTGAACAGAAACCTAACATTTTTTCTTGAATTTATTGTAAATTAAAGGTGGCACATTTTGAAAGTAGTGGCCTATTTTTGTTTAATACAGTTTTACCTCGGTTTTCGAATGTCTTGGTTTTCGTACAAATCGGTTTTCGTACGAAAATTTCGAGATTTTTTTTTGCTTTGGTTTTCGAACGAAAATCGGTATTCGAACACCCGGACCACCTGACCCACGACAATTTGTTATTGTGCTTTCGAATGCAGCCCCGAAAAAAACAGAAAAGACATAACATGCGCGGGTTTCTACTATGCAGTTTGTTATCAGGAAAAACTAAAAAAAAAAAAAAAAAAATCACTTAAAAAAACAATTTTTTAGACTTGGAATGCGTTATTTCATTTTCCATTCATTGTAATGGGAAAAGGTGCTTCGGTTTTCAAACATTTTGGTTTTCAACCGGCTTTCTGGGACGGATTGTGTTCGAGAACCAAGGCACCACTGTATATTATTTTAACACTGTCCTCAAGACAAGAAAATAAGCTGTCTTGAGGATTTATACAGCAAGGATTGTTGAGAACGTAGTTAAAATGGCGTTCAGTTGAACACAGACCTGAAAAACGATTGGAAACACTTGCGATACCAATAGGTTCCAAAGGCACTTTCAAAAGAGACAACAAACATGTATCACTGAACCCCTGGACACATTACGGTGTAATAAATGTAGACTGCCCTTTGCTAGACAAGTAGCACAGATGTAACAGTTTTGTGTTAAACTATTGTGTTTTCATTGGAACATAGTAGTGCAAATTTAGACAAACACTGAACATACACTTGTATGTCTTATGTGTGAACATGTAGCGCAGAAGAACGAAAGGATGAGGGTCAGTTAATCACCCACATACCGCAACATCTGATTGCTCCCCTGTTGGCGGTGCAGGTCATGGGACGCTTGCTTCTCCTCATTGGGAGATGGAGTAAGTGTGGCGGTGGACTGGTGACTGTAAGAATTGGCTGGAGAGGAGGCATTATTCCTGTGGGAGGGGCTGTTTTCCGAGCCCTCCATCAGGTACGTCCTTTCTGGGAGGGGAGGACACCACTCTTCATCTGACCTACGAGTACAAGGAAAGGGATGAAAAAAAATGCACCATATGTTCCCCTGTCTTGAGCGGACAACACCAGGAAGGGTACATTCAATGTGTGTGTGTGTGTGTGTATGTAAATATCCATCCATCCATCCATTTTCCGAGCCGCCTATCCTCACGAGGGTCATGAGACTGCTGGAGCCTTTCCCAAATGTCACTGGGTAGGAGGCAGGGTACACTCTGAAATGGTTGCCAGCCAATCGCAGGACACACAGAGATAGACAACAGTTGCACTTACAATCACACCTGGGGGCAATTTAGAGTCTACAAGTAATGCATATTTTTTGGGTGTGGGAAACAAACGGAGCGCCCGGAGAAAACTCACACAGGCACGATGAGAACATGCAAACTCCACACAGATAGGGCTGGAATTTGAAATCGCTCCTCAGAACTGTGAGGCCAACGCTGTCCAGCTGTTCCACCGTGCCGCTCTTTTCAAATGACTATCATACAAAATTCAAATTCGTCCGGATACTCGATTACACGATAACATTTTTGAAGGATACCGCAATACAAAAATATTCAAAAGTTGCAATCCTACACCCAGCACTTACACATTCGGTTTCAGTTGGCTCTGCATCGTAGCAGTTTTTGATCAAGACAAGACAGTCAGTCGCCCTGGGCAGCAATCTCAGAGTGGTTAGTTGGTTTTTAGTGTTGTGACACCCTGATTTGTTTGCCACTTTAAGCTCATTCCAAGATTTTGAGTAGCTTTTTGCTATTTGATTTGCACTTACTGTATGAGTAAAATGACTTGCATTGAAACTGTGACATGTTTTCTAAAAAGTTACTCGACTAAATGTAATGGAGCAAAGCAGCACATTACTACCTACCTCTTGGAGTGAAATACAAATTTATTAAACTAAAGTCTGACTCACCCTACATCCATGTCCTCATTGTCTGAGGGCTCTTCATCCTGGTCACACTGTTCCAGCTGACCGACTGACGGAGGTGGGGGCAATGTTTCCATCCATGTGAGAGATGGTGTCTTAACAGCCTTACCCATGGCCTTCTGCTTTGGCTTACCTAGAAAACGGGCACTGAGTGAGGAGAATCCCAGTGAAGTACAACTGTAAAATTGCAAACTTCCAATTAGCTATCAGCAATCAAATTACTCATTGAACGACACCTTTAAATACAATCTTGTCATATAATCCATCCATCCATTTTCTTAGCCGCTTATCCTCACAAGGGTCGCGGGTTGTGCTGAAGCCTATCCCAGCTGTCACTGGGCAGGAGGCGGGGTACACCCTGAACTGGTTGCCAGCCAATCGCACGGCACATTGAGACAAACAGCCGCACTCACAATCACACCTATTAATTTAGAGTCTCCAATTAATGTTCCATGTTTTTGGGACGTGGGAGGAAACCGGCGTACCCAGAGGAAACCCACACAAAAACGGGGAGAACATGCAAACTGGGCACAGGCGGGGCCGGGATTGAAGCCGGGACCTCAGAAGTGTGAGGCCAACAGTTTCCAGCTGATCCACGGTGGCACCTTGTAAGATAGTGTAAATTCATATTGTTTTAGATCAGTACTTCCCAAGTCCCAAGGGAGTAAAGACCCGAAAGTGGATGGAAGAGCCATTTCGGAACCAAAAAAGGGTAGGGCAGATTTAACTGCATTACAGTTGGTTAGTCACAGACTGCGGTGTTCAAACTTGCATACCAATTTAATTTCATCATAAACTATGAGTGTTCTGTAAAGTAGAATATTTATTGTGAATCCCAGTTTGGACTTTTATTTTTAAAGAACAATTTTAACAGGCATATGTCAGGAAAATTATTACGTGGCGTGGGGTGGCCCATTTGTTTTCCATACCATATTGATTTCTCATAAGGTACTGTAGTAGGTAGGGAAAGTAATTTGTTTTCTTGTCATATGGCTACTCCAGGCGTCGAATTTCTTTGTCCCATTTTAACAACTATTTTTTTCCAACCTGTTCTTCTGTCAGATTTTTTTCATGCTGTTTTTCAGAGTAATTTTTTTCTGTGTTATCGGGACACAATGACTAACCTACACTTTGGTAACAACCTTCTTCTTTTCCTTTCGGCTTGTCCAATTAGGGGTCGCCACAGCATTCTCAGGGTTGCATGGCCTTAAGCCTTTGGGAACAATACACTACAAAATTAAACTATAGTGCTGTCGTAGGGCCAAATCAAATCAGTATGTGATATGACACAATGATATTATATATATATATATGTATGTATGTCATAAACAAATGGAAATATAAAGACACAAGAAAGTAGTGAAAATTTAATATTAATTATGATGAAAAGATTAATATTAATATTTGTGTTATATATTATTGGGACCACTTTTTTATGAGGTAACACTTTGACTTACTTATAAATGTGTTTCTTCAATTATAAATCTTTTATATATTATTATTAGTAACGTGTTACAAATGGCTTGGGTGGTGTTGGTTTACCGTTTTTTCCGCACTCTGAGGTGCACATAAAAGCCTTGAATTTTCTCAACAGTGCGCCTTATAATCCGGTGCGCCTTATGTATGGATCAATATTGAGTATTTAGCGCAGCCCATCTAATGGATGCGCAATATAACCCCAGCAGGGTCTATTCTATGTGCCTTATAATGGAGTGCGACTTATATACGAAAACGTTTTAAAATAGGCCAGTCATTGAAGGTGTGCCTTATAATGCGGTATGCCTTATAGTGCAGAAAAAACGGTATTCTTTTGGTTGGGCTACAACCATGAGAAGAATCACAATTTATGAGCTGCTATCATTTAAAGATAACTTAGAGGCAACACAGTTAGGCTCATTGGAGGCTCACATGGTGGTTAGTCTTTGTGTTCACAGGTTTATCTAGTAATAATAAAAAACCTAACGGTATTAACGGAAATGTGGATGACTCGTTAGCACATCCGCCTCAGAATTTTGAGGATCTGGATTCGAATCCTGGCCTCGTCTGCGTGGAGTTTGCATATTTTCCCGGTGCCTGCATCACTTTTCTCGTTTACTCCCACACCCCCCCAGAAAACATGCAGGGTAGGTTAATCGAAGATTCGAAATTGCCCTGTAGGTGTGAATGTTAGTGTAAATGGTTGTTTCTATATGCCCTGCAATTGGCTGGCAACCAGTTTAGGGTGTACCCAGTCTCACACACGAAAGTAACTGGGACAGGCTCCACCTCGCCGGCGGCCCTAGTGAGGATAAGCGCAATAGACACTGAATGAATGAATGAAACAATTAACAGACCCTGAACAAGGGTAACTTTATTGTGAAGGGATACAGTGAAGAAAATTAGTATTTAAACACCCTGCTATATTGCAAGTTCTCCCACTTACAAATCATGGAGGGGTCTGTAATTTTCATCGTAGGTGCATGTCCACTGTGAGAGAGATAATCTAAAAAGAAAATCCAGAAATCACAATGTATGATTTTTTTAACGATTTATTTGTGTGATACAGCTGCAAATAAGTATTTGAACACCTGTCTGTCAGTTAGAATTCCGACCCTCAAAGACCTGTCAGTCCGTCTTTAATAGTCCACGTCCACTCCATGTATTATCCTGAATCAGATGCATCTGTGTGAGGTCGTTAGCTGCATAAACACACCTATCCACCCTATGCAATCAGTAAGACTCAAACTTGTAACATGGCCAAGACCAAAGAGCTGTCCAAAGACACCAGAGACAAAATTGTACAACTCCACACGGCTGGAACGGTCTACGGAGAAATTTCCAACCAGCTTGGTGAAAAAAGTTCCACTGTTGGAGCAATCATTAGAAAATGGAAGATGCTAAGATGGTAAACATGACGGTCAATCTCAATCAGAGTGGAGCTCCATGCAAGATATCTCAATGATCCTGACAAAGGTGAGGAATCAGCCCAGGACAGGAGTTGGTCAATGGTGAAAAGAGCTGGGACAACCGTTTCCAAGGTGATTGTTGGTAATACACTCAGATCATGGCACGGAAGGTTCACCTGCTTAAACTTGCACATGTCAAGGTCCGCCTTAAGTTTGCCAATGACCATTTGGATGATACAGAGGAGTCATGGGAGAAAGTTTTGTGGTCAGATGAGACCAAAATTGAACTTTTTGTTCATAATACCAGTAACCGTGTTTTGAGGAAGCCGAACGATTAGTTCCATCCCAAGAACCCCAATCCTATTGTGATGCATGGGGGTGGTAGCATCATGCTTTGGGGGTGTTTTTCTGCACATGGGACAGGACGACTGCACTGTATTAAGGAGAGGATGACCGCAGCCACGTATTGTGAGATTTTGGGGAACAACCTCAGTCAGAGCATTGAAGATGGGTTGTGGCTGGGTCTTTCAACATGACAATGACCCAGAACACACAGCCAGGAAAACCAAGGAGTGGCTGAGTAGGAAGCATATTAAGGTTCTGGCGTGGCCTAGCCAGTCTCCAGACCTAAACGAAATAGAACATCTTTGGAGGGAGCTGAAACTCCGTGTTTCTCTGTGACAGCCCAAAAACCTATCTGATCTAGAGAAGATCTGTATGCAGGAGCGGGCCAAAATCCCTCCTGCAGTGTGTGAATAACTACAGGAAACGTTTGACCTCTGTAATTGCAAACAAAGGCTACTGTCCCAAATATTAATATTGGTTTTCTCAGGTGTTCTAATACGTATCACACAAATAAATCATTAAAAAAATCATACATTGTGATTTCTGGATTATTTTTTTTTTTTTAGATTATCTCTCTCACATTGGACATGCACCACCCCTCCATGATTTCTAAGTGGGAGAACTTGCAATATTGCAGGGTGTTCAAATACTTATTTTCTTCACTGTACCCATAATCATGATTTGTTTTCTGATTTTGCCATGAAATTAAGAGCGGCGACAGGTCAGATATGTGTTGTTCTCAAATCACAGTCACTGGGACAATGACAGGAAACCAAATCTTTTTTGCCCCCACCATTGCAGCGGTCAGGTTGAGCGTACTGAGCTCCAGATGGTCCTGGCTGAGAGATCCAGTGTCCATCATCCTGTTGCTTGCCGCCATGGGGCGGGCTCTGCGTTTGGTTTGCAAAGGGCATGATTGAGGTAGAGGCATAGGGAGCAGTTGAGGTGTGCTGGGTGTAGGTAAAGCTGTGAAGGTCCTCGCTGGTGGCATCGATTGTGCTGTAAATTGGGCCCTCAGTGGAGCCGCTCATGCTGTATTTTTCTGTCTGATTCAGGTAGTTGGAGATGCCGGCTTCTACACAGTGTGGAAAACAGTGGAGGCTTATTATTATTCACTACCTTTTCAAGACAATTAACCAAATGTCTTATAATTTGGAATTTTCTTTTCAAATAGCAGGGAGTTGACATGAATGCTTATTTTTCATATATTCGCTATACTAATCGCAAGTGATATCTTGCACCTTGTGTAAAAAAAAAAAAAAAAAACAGAAGAAAAGTAAAACACGTTAATATCAACTCCTAGGCATGAAAATTGCGCGAATGTTTTCCAACTAATACACGATGGACGAATTTACTAAGCTGTGATCACTTGTCACTTCTTCAGTTCAGGTAAAACTACTGTATCCTGCAATTTCTTTGCTAGTGTGGTTACATAAACCTACAGAGCAAACAGTGGGTCACTGCACGACTTTTTGTCTGATGATACAAAAATGCCAGCGGGAATGTGAAGGAAACTAAAAGCTCAAATGTATGCACCTTCCTTTTTTTTTTGTTATAGACCAGAGTACCAAACAACAAGCGTGAACACAACCTAAGAAAATATGCAGCAGAAGGTGTTATAAAATCCTCACGACATCAGTGTATTTTGCGAGCCATTCTGTTGAAACAACTTTCTACCATTATAGTATCGCTCAGCTGTGTCATGACTGGTGGTGCGGCAGTTGACAGCCTCTTTACCACTGTGGACAAGGTTCGTGGTGGGCCAAGAGTCTGCCAGCCACGGGTAGTTGCCCATGTTGCCGCCCAGCATGCCTGGCCTACGGAGACATCACATGCATAAGGGAGAGAACATCCACCATCATCCAGATGGAAATCGAGCTTGCAAAAAGCAGCAGGCACAACAAAAACAGCATGGAAGGAAGTAGCAGTCAAATCTTCATCACAATAGTTTCGGGTTCTATTTCTGTAATATACTTCTTGTACAGTGACATGTACATTGTAGGCTGAAATATTCAATGTTTAGGCAGATGCAAGTCTTCACTGCATTGTTCAACAGTTTTTCCTTTGTTTTTTTACCAATACGAGTCACAAGCGTAAGAATGGATCAATAAAAGTAGCAGCATGTTGATGTTTGTAAAAGTATCAATTCGTCTTAGTATAAATATTCGTGTAAATGGACAAAATACTTCACATTCAAACTACTCTGACAAATAAAATATATCCAAAATGTTGCTTGAATAAATGTAACGAACTTTGTTTCCGTTTATTATAACTATTAAAATTTTCCATTTCCACACTTGTTGCACAAATGATGAAAATTTCCCCATTATTGGTACAAATAAAGGTTATCTTATACAACAACAAAAATATTAATAATTATATTCATAAAAAATATATATAAAATAAAGAAATAGTGTGCACCCAGAAGGTGTTTAATGTAGATGTACTCGTAATGTCAGACACTAGATTTTTTTTCCAATATCTGGAACAACTGCGACAGCTGTGAACGGGTCAATGTTCAATGATTTGCACGTGAGTGACAGAAAATTATGGTTTGGGAGACCCAGCAACCACATTAAAAGCCATTTTCATTTTATTTAACTCATCCAAGCGTATAGAAATTATGTTAGGTTATGTCCTGTACACATTTCAACGATGTTTTAACAAGAAGAACATTTGGATTAAGCGTGGGTAATTTGATCATGCCTTCACCCACTCTGGAAGCATGACCAAACTGACCCATGCTCAATCCAACTTCTACACAAGTAAGAGTTTTTAAATTTGTATGAATTTGTAAATGTGTATGTGTTAATTTACTATACATTTTATTACGACTGTATTGTAACACGTTTGTATACAAATAGTCAAGGGATAAGACACAGTTGGTGGTGTATAAAGGGAGTTAACACATAATAACCCCCCTACCCGAAAAGTCTTAATTGTGAACTCAACAAATATCATGAACAATAAATATGAAATGTATTACCTTCCATTGTGGCCAGATCCCTCTCCATGAGGAAATCCAACTGCACAAGACAAGGAGAGATGCCACTTAACAGCACTTTAACTTGTGACTGTTATTAAAGAAGAGCAGGACTTTGTTCTCTGAAGATATGTCAATTTGTTCATGTGTGATGCGTTTACCCGAACCTGCTCCCGTGTAAGCATAGGAAGTAGTGTAGTTGCTCAACTCCTTTCTCTTTTTGCGTCGGCAATAAATCCAGGCACTGAAGCCCATGAGAATGACCCAGCAGGCTCCGCCAATGCCTGCGATGAATGCCGGCTGCTTGACCACATCAGTAATCTGCTCAGCCAGACTCACGTTGCTCTCCCTGCTGTCGTTATCAGTGTCAACGCCGGCTGGCGCGTGGGGCTGTTCAGATGCCGTCTCTGAAAGAAGCAAACACAGTAACAATAAGATTGTATCAAGGGACAGAAAAGTTGAACAGGCGGAGAGAGAAAAAAAAGCTTCAATTTTCCCATTGTCTGGTTTCATATGAATTCCTGGTCTGGTGGTTTTGGACCAGTGTTTTAAGCTATGTCAAAGTAAAAGACTATGAGATGAACAATTCATCTTTGCCTTACAGAATGTTACTATTTTATACAGGTTTGGACTCACTAATGAAGATAGGCAAAGGCTGACTGTGGGTGCCGACACCAGCACTAGTCACGGCTGCCACCTCGACCTGGTAAAGGACACCGGGCATTATCCCTTTCAACGTCGTGGACAAAGTGTTCCCTTCCACTGTCTTGTTGATGTAGTCGCGTGTCTGGTTGCTGGTGCTACTGCTCACACACCAAACCTGTTGAGATACAAAGAGACAGCCCCATTTGTTTCCATCCGTCCATTTTCTACCGCTTTTCCGGGTCAGGTGGCAGGGGAAGTAACTTCAGCTGCGATACCCTGACTTCCCTTTCCCCAGCCACTTCTTCCAGCTCTTCCTGAGGGATCCCAAGGCATTCCCAGGCCAACCGAGAGACATAGTCTCTCCAGCGTGTCCTGGATCGTCCCCGGGGTCTCTTTCCGGTGGGACATGCTTGGAACACCTCACCAGGGAGGCGTACGGGAGGCATCCGAATCAGATGCCCCAGCCACATCATCTGACTCCTCTCATTACGGAGGAGTAGCGGGTCAACATTGAGCCTCTACCGGATGACCGAGCTTCTCACCCTATCTCTAAGGGAGAGCCTGGACACTCTGTGGAGGGAACTCATTTCGTTTGTTTGTATCCGGGTATTTTGGCACATTCCAGAAAGGTAATTTCAGTCTAGGATCCGATTGGGGAGGTGAGCCAAAGACTGGTTAACAAGCTGGGTGGACATTTACAGTATCTCAAAATAGCTGACGGCCACTGAAGAAATTTTAAGACACTGAACCTATAGGGATACCTAGATGAAATACCTACCCTAAAGTGGTTAGTTCCCGAAATGGGATGCTGTGGTCGTAACCATCGTAACATTCTTCCTGCTTTTGAGATATCTGTGGGGTGTCATAATGTTGTCATGCCATGCACGAAAAACCTACGGCAATCCAAAACCTAAATGAGCCACAATTGGGTTCTCATGCGTGCGATGATGATCCAAATTTTTATTTATAATTACCCCATGGTCAAGTCCGACAGATAGGGGAACAAGGACCAGTGTTTAGTCAAATTAAGTGGTATATGATGAATAATCTGATGCACACGAGCTGGGACACTTTGGTGACTGATGATAATAATGAAGGAGCAAATCCATGTTGGGGCTGTTTCCTCTGAGTGGACATCTCCGGTAATCCACACTTCACTTTGATGCTTTGCGAAAAGTACAGAGGTAACAGCTAGCACCCTTTCTGCTAGAGCAACATTGGAAAAGGTAAGGGTGAACCAAAAGCTAAAGGTTGATGATTGCTTTCATGAAACAACAGTCATTTTGGGACAGAGTAATAATTGGCTTCTTATGGTGGAACAAGCAGCAATAGCTTTATCAAAAGATTGCGTCGTTTGCATGGGTTCAAGACCACTTTGATAGATTATACAAGCGCTATTACCAGATAATTGCACCTTGGAAGTTATAAGTAAAACAGTACCTGACAATGAATGCAAAAATTGGGAATCTGTATAACCAGTGACTTTTTTGGAAAAATGAAAAAACATTGTTTTCTGATTCTCACCGGGTATTTCACTTGCATCCATTTGCTAGGAACCAGAAACAAATTGGGAAATTTATCAGCAATGATGTGTAAAATCATTTTGGTGATTGAGAATTCATTGAAGCCATTGTCACATAGTGACATCTGGTAGTGGTAAGGAGATAACGGGCTTTTTAATAAATTGCACAATAATGTAACATGATTGTACTTTATTCATCCTATGTCTGTTATTGAATCAACTTCTACTGTACAGGTAATTTCATGTGAACAATGGCATAGAAGAGAGCAGCTGAATGCCAAGGATAAAACGATCCAACATCTGCGCATTGGTGTTCCCGTGGTGGTCCGAGTGTAAATTGGCTGACCAAGTGGCAACTGGATTTGAATCTTTCGTATGTCACGACCAACATCTCATGCCCATAGGTGGGTTTAGGAACGTAGATCAACTGGTAAATTGAGAGCTTCACCTTTCGAATTAGCTCTTTACCACTATGGACCGATATAAAGTCCGCATCACTGCAGACTCTGCACCTATCAGTCTGTCGATCTCCCGCACCATTCTTCATTCGTGAACAAGACCCCAAGATACTTGAACTCCTCCACTTGGGGCAGGATCTCATCCCCCACCCAGAGAGGGCATGCCACCCTTTTCCGACTGAGGACCATGCTCTCAGATTTGGAGATCCTGATTCTCATGCCAGACACTTCACACGCGGCTGCAAACCACTCTAGTGACAGTTGGAGATCACGGCTTGATGAAGCCAACAGAACCACATCATCTGCAAAGAGTATCTGCCACCCATTCCCAGCAGACCCTCACAATACGTTTGGGCCTGCCACGTCGGACTGGCATTTTCCCCCACCATCGGTGCCAACTCACTACCAGATGGTGAGATCAGCTGACATCTCCGCCCTTCTCTTCAGCCGAGTCTCCAAGGCATGTGGTCGCAAGTCCGATGACATGACAACAAAGTCGATCGAACTGCAACCTAGGGTGTCCTGGTGCCAGGTGAACATGTGGACACCCTTATGCCTGGTTTTCATTATGGACAATACGTAATGAGCAAAGAAGTCCAGTAGCAGAACACCCCTTGGGTTCTGATCAGGGGGGCCGTTCTTCCCAATCACGCCCTTCCAGGTCTTTCTGTCATTGCCCACGTGGGCATTGAAGTCCCCCAGCAGAATGATGGAGTCTCAAGAGGGAGTGCTTTCCAGCACACCCCCAAAGGACTCCAAAAAGGGAGTGTACTCTGAACTGCTGTTTGGTGCATAAGAACAAAAAGGACCCATCCCCCTACCTGAAGGCGGAGGGAGGCTACCCTCTCATCCACCCGGGTAAACCCCAACGTACAGGCCCCAAGCTGGAGGGAAATAAGTATACCCTCACCTGCTCGGCGTCTCTCACCGTGGGCAACTCCAGAGTGGAACAGAGTCCAACCCCTCTCAAGAGGAGTGGTGCCAGAGCCCAAGCGGTGCGTAGAGGTGAGTCCGACGACATCTAGTCGGAACTTCTCGACCTCACGCACCATCTCGGGCTCTTTCCCTGCCAAAGAGGAACGTTCCATGTCCGTAGAGCTAATTTCTGTAGTTGGGGATCAGATCACAATTCACCCCACCTCTATGGCCCCTCTCACAGGTGGTGAGCCCATGGGAAGGGGGATCCATGTTTCTCCTTCAGGCTGTGCCCGGCCGAGCCCCATGGGTGCAGGCCCGGCCACCTTCGAGCCCCACCTCCTGCCCTGGCTCCAGAGGGGGGGCCCCGGTGACCCGTGTCCAGGCAAGGGAAACTAAGATCCAATTTTTGTACTCGTCATTGGGGTTTTGGAGTCGTACTTTATCTGGTCCCTAACCTAGCACCTTTTTGCCATGGGTGACCCTACCAGGGGCATGAAGTCCCAAACAACTTGAATGGATGTTTGGTTGTAAGAATTTGTAGGTTTAACTTTAGCAGTCAGAGAATTATAACAGATTTCAAAAGCAGGATAAAGTGGTTTAAATTACATTAGGGTAGTGGGTTATCTAATGAACTGATGGGCAAACCTTTTGGCTTAGGGGTCACATTGACCTTTAAAATTCGACAGGTGGGGCAGGTCACAACCAGTTGGTTACGTATGAAAAATAAACAACAACAACAAAGGTATTGTAGTGTTAGCACTTAGATTTAATTTTAATGCGAGCGGTGTTGTTTTGTTGAGTACTTTTTGGTGGAGGGGGCAGTCATCAATATCTGGTGTTAGTTTTGTTGAGCAATTCTCAGAACAGCGGCAGGAATCTTACGTATTCACTACAAAAACTATATTTGCTTAACTGTCCCCATTACTTGATTGTGTACACCACACAAGTTACAGTTAAATTAACATGAACCGATAACTTGGACACTGTATTCAACCTGCTGCCTGGGGGAACCAGTGGCCATTACAGCATAATCAGATGGAACCGTTCAGTATTCCAGACAATGGTCAGATGAATGTAGTCATGATTCTGGTATGATTCGGGCAATTCTGTCCCAATCTTTGCCAGGTTATATTGAACTAGTCAGCGGGCTGGAATTTTCCTACTCCTGAGCTAATGGATACATTTACAGATACACATGACAAAATAAAGCAGCTACGCGTAACTAGTCCATATTATTTGAGAACTACAATATTGCTGAGTGAGTAGAGAGGTATGGAGGTGACGACACATTGCATGTGCAGCTGTCGCCCACAGGTGGGTAAGCCTGTCAACAGCGTCTGGACGGCAGATTGGAAATTTTAAGAACTGGGAGAAGAAATTAAACGATAAACACGGCGCAGACATGGCAGAATGAGCTTGGGCGTTTTAAGTTTTGATGCGGGCAATTTTGATGACAAAAGTGGGTGATATTCTGTTTGCCATATCCTGTATTAAGCACGAAACCTGAAGTAAAAAAAACACAATTTAATTGACAAAGTTTTATGTTTCCGTGTAAACATTATTTATCGCTGCTGAATCATTCAATGACATCACTTCAGGTTTATGATGCCGTGACGTTTGCTCTTAACTTTCGTTTATTTGTGACATGGGTGAAGGGACGTTGGATGTCAGTGCCTGCCAGCCCATTTCGTTAAAGTTAGCGAATACATCATGTCGCAATAATTTACTGAAAACTCTACTCACCTATATTTCCATATATAGCACTTTAACAATCACAACTGTAACAAAGTGCCGTATGTTAAACATTAAACATTAATGAAAATCATACAGGTATCCAATCATAAAATAACAAAATAAAAAGTTATTCTTCCAACATGCCTCCATCATCATTAAATTGAACTGAATGAACATGCTATTAAGATGTGCCCAAGACTTCCTGCAAGAGATTAAATCATCATCCTGCATAATTTACAATTGACAATATATACCAACCAGCTATATTAATACCACTTAGTAGACTACAGAGTAATGATATAAAAATGCAAAGGCTAAATCTAATCTCATATTCTACCGCTACAAAGAAACAATGTTTCATTTTCCTTGCCAATGCGAAAGAGAAAAAACAGTAATTTAACAATATCTTTATGACTGCAGTACTTAGTAGACTACAGCGTAATGATATAAAAATGCAAGGGCTAAATCTAATCTCATATTCTACCGCTACAAAGAAACAATGTTACATTTTCCTTGGCAATGTGAAAGAGAAAAAACAGTAATTTAACAATATCTTTATGACTGCAGTGGATGTATGCGGTTCGTGCATCACAGGAGAGACTTTCTGCATGTTTTGGTGTATTTTTCTCTTGTCGCGTTTTCACTGTGGTGCTTTCATGTGTGCAATTAGCACTGGATGGATCCTGCGACATCAGATGCATTTACCTTGTACTCTTGGATGATGCCGTTCTGCATGTCACTGGGTGGAGGCTCCCAGGAGACAATGATGCTGGAGATGTTGTTTTGCTTCAATGTCGCAACTGTAACAGCTCTTGGCGGTGCACTAGGCACTGAAAAGCAAGAGACAGCTTCAATGTGAAAGTGAACCATAGCATGAGCATACTGACGCAGTGAATGAAACAATAACATAATATATTCATTCATTTTCCATTACGCTTATCCTCACTGGAGTTGCGAGTGTGCTGGGACCTACCCCAGCCATCTTTGGGCACGTACTACACCCTCAGATGTTCGCCGACCAATCGCAGAGCACATATAAATAAACAACTATTTGCATCACACATACCTCAATTATCATGCAAGTTTTGGGGATTTTGGAAGAAACTGCAGAAAACCCACTGAGACATGGGGAGAACACGCAAACTGCACACAGATAAGGCCAGATTTGAACATGAGTCCTCAGAACTGTGAAGCGGATGTGGTAAGCATCATCATGTGGTCATCCACCATAGCAGAATCTTCTTTTCCTTTCAGCTTGTCCTGTGAGGGTTCGCCACAGTGTGTCATCTTTTTCCATCTAAGCCTATCTCGTGTATCCTCCTCTCTAACACCCACTGTCCTCATGTCCTCCCTCACAACATCCATCAACCTTTTCTTTTGTCTTTTTCTCACTCTTTTGCCTGGCAGCTCCATCCTCAGCACCCTGCTACCAAGATACTCACTCTCTTGCATCTGAACATGTCCAAACCATCGAAGTCTGCTCTCTCAAACCTTGTCAGCAAAACATCCAACTTTGGCTGTCCCTCTTAAAAGCTCACTTCTAATCCTATCCAACCTCCTCACTCCTAGAGAGAACCTGAACATCTTCATTCCTGCCACCTCAAGTTCTTCCACCATTGCAGAATAAAATGTCAAATCAAGGAAAAATATGTATACTTTATTAAGACTATTAGAATGATAAAAACTACTATTGAGTCCTTAAAAAGCTAGAATGATCTAATCAGGCAGGCTGATCCAAATAGCTGAGAGCAAACCTTACAACTGTATTATTTTTAATCAGAAGTTTGGATCAACCAGTATACAGTACACCTACAAGGGACTCCACTGCAAAATGTGTAATGGGGGTGAATTAAAAAAAGGGGATTGTTAACTTAACCCAAGTTGAGGCGTTGGTGTATGATGGTGTCATACATCCGAATGACTTGGAAGACTCCAGAGTGTAAGGGGGAATACTTTTAAACCTTTTCATAAATCAAACCAATGATCCCTGAAACTCTGAACTCTTTGTAAAACATCTGTAGAACCATTACCTTCTTCTGGGGTTCGAACCAATATTGTGTGGCTGTCCTTCCCCTGAAATTCGTCAAAATAAGGCCGGATCTTTATCTCATACTCAGTCCCTTTGTGTAGGCTAGTAAGTACAGTGCTACGCTCAGAGGGTGAGTTGATGTCTTGGAGGAGCCATGTTCCACCACTGGGCCGGTAGAAGAGCCGGTAGCCCTGCACATATGGAGACTGACGATCAACCTAGATGAGGAAATGAGACAAGAGTAAAGGAAGACCTTCCCTGCAATAAGCCCCCCCCCAAAAAAATCACAACACTTACAGCCCAGGAGACTCGGACTGAAGATGTAGTCGGTCTGATGGGCTCTTGTAGTTGGACTGCCACCTCACCCAGCTCTCTCTGCAACTGCCTATGGTCCAGCCCCTGACCAGTCGGGCTCACGTCTGAGCCAAACACACATGCAAATCAAGATTAAAGTTTCATTCACTTGACAATCCTGTAGCGAATTCATGTTGCGAGGCTACTTTGACTGACCTTGTGTTCTGACAGGCTCTGAGATAGGGCTTGGGTCACTCAGCCCATAGGCATTGACAGCTCGTACAATAAACAAATAGATGGTGTTGGATAGAAGGCCAGTAATTGTGTGCGTTTCCATCTTCACCATGTCAGCTACAGTTTGCCAAGTGCTGCCGGCTGACTGGCTGTAATAAATGATGACAAAACAAATTGCATTTTCTTAAATGCACGCGCGGATTAATGCGCCAACCAAGTTGTGCTTTGCTTAAGATTTGCCACAACTGATGCCGTAGGATGGATTGCAATCGCATTCATACAAAAATGTCTACCAAGATACTGAAATGTCTACCAATACAAATCATTGCTTAAAAATTGCACAGAGGCTGTCATGGCCGTTTCCTTCTTTGACCCAGTGCGCACCTCCTTCAGTGAGCAGACGCGCCAACCTGCTTCTTGCGCTAATTATAGTCGATATATATTGTCATGTGGGGTCTCATCCTTCGCCAGATCGTTGTACCCAGATGTCACATTCCCGCAGTTCCATGTTCATGTTTTTGATCCTCTGTGTAACGAACAGTTGGAGCACCAGGACACCATGTTACGGCAAGTAATGGGGCGGTTTAATTCCCTGCTTGAATCTTCACCAATCAGGGCCGTCGCCACCCCAGCACCAGTAGCAGACATGGAATCCTCATGTCTCCACGAGTCAGTCACATCGCCGGTCCCCGCCACACATGCTTGCCACTCTCACATCCCAAGCGATTCTCAGGGGACTCCAGTAATATCAAGCCCTTCATTACGCAGTGCGAGTTCCACTTTTAGATAGAGGCTGCCAACTTTCCTTCTGAAAGAGCCAAGATTGCTTTCGTTATTTTCCACCAGGCGGGACGCACAGAAGCGTGGCAGAGAGGAGCTGTGATGCAGACACAAGCCGGATGTGGAGGTCCTTTGTCAAATCTATGCCAACGGTGTTTCAATGTGTGACCCCAGAATGGGAGTCAGCAAATTCCTTAATCACGCTGTGAGAAGGCAAGCGCAGGGTCTCACACTACGCCATTGAGTTTCGTATTTTCGCAGCCGAAAGCCAGTGGAATGACAGGGCACTCCTAGACGCCTTCTTTCAAGCGCATCCATCCCCCCATCCCCACCCCACCCCGCCCACCGCTGTAAACGATCAGTTGATCCTGCTGGACTTTCTGACAGACCCTCATCCATCTCTCTCTGAAAATCAACAAAAGGCTCGTGGATCGTGAGCAGGACAACGCCCGGCGGAGGAATACGCTCTCACATCCCAGGGACACTGACGCTCCTCCATGTGCATCTGCCGATGTGGAGGAGCCTATGCAGCTGGTCCACCTCAGTCTGTCTCCCAAGGAATGTCTACGCCAGGAAAGAGAGGGGCTATGCTTCTACTGTGGGCACTCAAGCACACCGTGGCCCACTGCCAGGTTAAACCAGCCGGTAGCTCACTTCAAAACCCGACAACGGTGAGTCTCAACCTCATTCAAGACAGCTCTGCTCCGGTGCCGCCTTTGGTCACCCTATGTTCAGGAACACAGCCACTCCATGCAACAGCTTTCACTGACTTGGGTTCAGATGCCATTCTTTTAAACTCACTCCTCAATAGAAGCATGTGTCTGATGACTTTTGAGGTACAGCGGCCAAGAACGCATACGTGGCTGATGGCAGTTTTCCGTACTCAGACTCACGTTGACATTCCCAGATGCATTTTTGGAATTTATGTCTTGCTTCACGTGATTTGCGCTCTTGGAGCCAACAACTAATTTGGGTAGAGTACTCTCACAATTCTCTTCCCTTGGCGTCCACTGGGTTGTCACATTTTCATATTCTGCAAGGTTGTCCACCCTCTCTTTTTCCATCCATAGACTGCGACTCATCGGTGCTGTTTGCGTTGGCCATTGTGAGGCGCTACAAGAGAACCTGGGAGTGAGCCCAACGGATGCTGTTGCACCAGGGGCACACCGAGGAGGCTGCGGCAGACCGTAAGAGCGTGCCAGCACCAGCCTACAGGGTGGGTCAGCGCGTCTGGCTTTCAACAAAGAACCTTCCACTCAGAGTGGAGCCACAGAAACTCTCTCCTAGGTTCGTTTGTCCATTCCCGATCACCAAAGTCGTCAACCGGGTTACTATGAGATTGAGACTTTCAAAATTGATGCGGGTCCATGCGACTTTTCATGTTAGACTACTCAAGCCTGCTCAGGTGTCCGCGTTGGTCCAGCTTGCCAGGCCCCCTCCTCCCTAGATTGTGGGCAGGGTCCCGCTTTACGCCATGAGCCAGCTGCTGTCCTTGTGCCGTTGGGGAAGGGCGCTGCAGTATCTGGTCAATTTGGTGGGGTATGGTCCTGAGGAGCGGTTGTGGGTTCCTTCCCGGTTTATCGTCAGCCCATCGGTCATTAGAGACTTCAATGCTGTGCATTCTGATGCCCGTGAGCTATCCGGGCCCGGCTACCAAAGGGGATGGGTACTGTCATGGGGGTGTCCTTCTTCAACCCAGTGTGTACCTGCTCCAGTGAGCAAATGTGCCCACCTGCTTCTTGTTCACGGTAATTACAGTTGATATATATTGACACGTGTGGTGTGGTCTGGTCCTTTGCCAGATCGTTGTACCTTGATGTCATGTTCCCGCAGTTCCAAACTGTACCTGATCTCGTGAGTCGTGCATCTTGGGTTCAGTCTCGAAATCTGGTCATGACACAGGCTTCGAGAATGAAAAATATTCCATTACTGAAGTCACAAACAGGAAAGAGAAACACACTGCTTGTGCGGATGTTTTGCAATGTTCATTTGCTGACCCATTAATCAAGAAATGAGGATCTCTGGCTAACAGCTATTTTTGGCTTCCCTTTGTACATAATATTTGCTGTGAGTAAAGCTGGTCACTTCTGAGATGTTCCTGCACGTTACAGATTTGACATATGATACAATCTACTATCCTGATGAATAATGTATATGAAGCTTGTAAAGGGCATACAAATGCTTAAGAGGAAAGTAGAGCTTGTTATTGGCCTTGCGGTACTACACTAGATTCATTATAGAATTTAATTCCTTCTTCCAATAATCTCTCCATTGCTCAACAAATTTATTATCAGTTTGGCACAGCTGAACATTCACAAAGACCTTCCCAAGCATGTGTTTGACACTTTTAGATGTGCCCCTCAAGGGTACTGTGATTCTTTGTGGTACAGTGCCAGGGTGTGCAATAAGAGCAAAAAGTGAGAGCATGACTCATCAATACTTAGATCATGTCAATGCAGGCGACTTTTGAGATTCTCACAAAGGTCTCACTCACAAAACTCAAAAACAAGGGTGTGACTACCACTAAAAGTGAAAAAAAACTTTGTCTCCTTTTACTGACACATTTACACTCAAAACCTGTTCTCCCCTTCCTCCTCCCAACAAACCTTCACACCAATGAAAAATAAATGTCAGAACTACAATCCCGGTGGGTACACGGTAACACTGCTGCTCCTGCAAGTACTGCGCCTACTGCCACAGTTGACAGCTGACATCTGTATGTGATTATACCCAGAGTGTGACGTCCTCCCTTTATAAAAAGCAAAGAGTACTGTTCCACTTAACACGGCCTTCATCATTTTGATCAGCCATCACCAATCCTGTTTAACTAAATCTATTTCGCTGTACACCATGTCGAAGAGCCCATGCGCATTCGAGTGCATGTCAGCCTCTGCTCGTCCAGTGGAGCCTACCTCGTGGCTTTCTTGTTTGTACAATTGTTTTACATTGCAGTCCATCAACTCCATCGTGTGATGCAAAACCAACACCAGCTAAACCATGAATTAGGATGGAATTCATCGAGAGTTTGATTGGTCAGAGGCTGTGCATCTGAGGGATGTGATTACCTCACACGACATAGCCTTCTGTGATGCGAAAAGTGCCTGAGACTTGTGATAGCTTTGTTGTGTGTGATGTGATTTCTCAATTGATTTTTGTATGACAAAACTGTAACAAACCTAATTCAAATATTATTCACTATAAGCTTAGTCACTGAGACTGTTATGCTTTTTTTTTTTTTTTTTTTTAACCAATCCTTTGAGTACATACAACAGAAACAATACTACTGGATTTCTGCAATGGTGAACAAGTGTTACATTCCACACATCTCTTCCATTTTGGTTTGGTAGAAGATAAGTCAGGCTAATTACATGAACAGTGTCTAATCTTTGATCGATCTTTGGCCAACCTACAGTATGTCTGCTATGCTGTCATCACTGGGGTGGAGGTTCAACAACTTAGAGTGGCTATTTTCTACAAGCTAAATTGTAGAATAGTAACTTTTGAACTCTGTCTGTTCAGTTCTTTTTTGCACAAAGGAGGTCTGTCATAGCTTTTGAGTTAAAAAAAAAAAAATCGGTTGAATATGGCAAGTGCTTAAACACCAGTGGTGGGCGGTCAGAGTCAACAAGGCTTTGTTTGCCTAAACTCAATTAGATGTGCTGATGTACACCTGCCACCTACATTTTAATATTTACAATATGAAATTGTTCCATTGTATTCAATTTTCCATGTCGCTTAGCCTCACAAGGGTCACAGGGGTGATGGAGCCTATCTCAGTTAACTTTGGGTAAAAGGCAGACTATAACCAGAACTGGTTACCAGTTGGTCGCCGGGCACTTAAGTGCAATAATCCATCCATTTTTCCAAGCCGCTTTTCCTCACAAGGGTCAGGGGAGTGCTGGAGCCTAACCCAGCTAACTTCGGGTGAAAGCCGGACCACATCCTGAACTGTGTCATGATCCTGCCGCTCGAGCTCTGCGGGTGCCCGCTGATTGGGAGGTGCACACCTGCGCCTCATGCAGCCTGAGTATGCTGTGGATGTATATGACCGCGATGACAACTGGCCGGCGCCAGTTCGTTGATCTTCATGTCCCCTTCGTGTGCTCCGGTATCCCTGATCGAACCTGTGTGTACCGACCTTCGCCTGTTCTCCGACCAACCTTGTAAGCCTGACTCCTTTGATACTTCTGCCTGCGTTGATTGTTCCCCTGTGTGCCGACTCCTGCCTGCCTGCTCACCTGCTCTCTTCGCCCGACGTCCCAACTACCGCTACTGCACCGGACTGCCTGCTCAATCCCCTACCTCTGCATATAATAAACATGTCTCCTTGAACTACCTTGCATCTTCCGAGTCCTGCATTTGGGTCCTACTCTCGTTCCGATGGGACGTGACAAACTGGTCACCAGTCAGTGACAGGGCAGATATCGACAGCATCACTCGGTGGGAATTTAAACCTCGCTGCGTGCACCAAAGTCAGTAATAGTACACCATCAATGATCCCTCTATGAAATTGGATTAGCTTCTTTCCAATAGTCCATCCTCTTCATTTCATAGACTTTCTCTTGGCTGCATTGCTTCCCTTTAGTTAATATGGAGGTTTGATTAGATGCTATAATCATATTTCAGTCTTTATATGCTGCTAAGCATATCTAACCTATGCAAGGCCTTCAGATTTTTCAACTATATGAACAATGGGGCTGTTTGCCAAACCAATCAAGATTTCAATTCAACCCTAACAGGACAAGCCAAGGCCAGTGAGCTGGTTTTCAATGAGCATTTAGCATTTTTCTTTTCTTTGATTGGGCGGTTAGAGGAAAACATGTCTCAGCTAACCTCATCTTGTAAAATACATTTGAAGCTACAGTATCTGCATGTTAATAATTGTTATTTTTGGTGAGTATTGTGTATTTTCACATAATTATGTTATTAGGTAAATATTGACTGTGATATATTTGAGACGTCTACATGGCATGGTTGCTGTTACATTTTGTATATGTACTGTATTGATGGTTTCTATAATTATGATGTGAAGGCCTTGGTACTGTTTTAGTCTACATGGCACATCACTATTTGACAAAATACTTTTGCAATTTTACTACAAAGGTAATAATGAATTTATGCGGTTCAAAGGTAACAACTGGTCTGATAAGATTGTGCTGTGTTTCTCATGTATAATATGCATCTCCAAACCTGACATAAAAATAATGGAAAAACCTTCTTCCTATGTATACTGCATTTTTTACAATGCATGATTTTGCTTCTACGCCTTTGATCAAAACATGATGTATTATCTTTATTTTGTTACTTTTTTCAAATAATTTTTCAGAAGTTAAGCACTTTCTTGAACACTTAAGTCTTTTTTGAAATTCACAGCCTTACCTTTATTTAGTAAATGGGAAAACATACACTTGTGCTCACAAAATTTGTAAGATGGATACAATTTATTAAAAAAAAGACAAGGGGCCAGATGGAATCCATTTTTATTTGCATGGGATTCAAATAAACTGTGAAGCATTAAACAAAACCATTATTAATAAACAAAACAGAACCATAAAGAAATTAATTATGGCTGTTGTTTAATCATCAGTTGTACTTAAAAAACTTTCATACATTCCGCCAGTGTGTGTAAACCTATGAGCACCACTGTACATATATACAGTTATAGGTACCCCTGTCATCCATCCATCCATCCATCCATCCATCCATCCATCCATCCATCCATTTTCCGTACAGGTGTCCGGGAGCCTAACACAGCCAGCTTTGGGTGAGAAGCGAGGTATACCCTGAACTGGTTTCCAGCCAGTCGCAGGGCACATATAAACAAAGAACCATTCACACCTTTGTGCAATTTTGAGTATTTAATCAACGCACCACAGGTATTTTTGGGATATCGGAGGAAATCTTATTACCAGGAGAAAACAGGAATTTGAAACTGAGTCCTGAGAACTGTGATGAAGGTGTGCAAACCATTTGTCCACCATGTCACCCGACCCTTGTTACAGTGAAGAAAATAAGTATTTGAACACCCTGCGATATTGCAAGTTCTCCCACTTCGAAATCATGGAGGGTTCTGAAATTTTCATCATAGGTGCATGTCCACTGTGAGAGACATAATCTAAAAAGAAAAATCCAGAAATCACAATGTATGATTTTTTTAACGATGAATTTGTGTGATACAGCTGCAAATAAGTATTTGAACACCTGTCTATCAGCTAGAGTTATGACCCTCAAAGACCTGTTAGTCTGCCTTTAAAATTCCACCTCAACTCAATGTATTATCTTGAATCAGATGCACCTGTCAGGTCGTTGGCTGCATAAAGACACCTATTCACCCCATACAATCAGTAAGACTCAAACATGTAACATGGCCAAGACCAAAGAGCTCTCCAAAGACACCAGAGACAAAATTGTACAACTCCACACGGCTGGAAAGGGCTACAGAGAAATTGCCAAGCAACAATCATTAGAAAATGGAAGAAGCTAAACATGATGGTCAATCTCAATTGGAGTGGAGCCCCGTGCAAGATATCACCTTGTGGGGTCTCTTTGATCCTTAGAAAGATGAGGAATCAGCCCAGGACTACACGACGGGACTTGGTCAATGACCTGAAAAGAGCTGGGACCACCGTTTCCAAGGTGACTGTTGGTAATACACCAAGACGTCATGGTTTGAAATCATGCATAGCACGGAAGGTTCCCCTGCTTAAACCAGCACATGTCGAGGCCCGTCTTAAGTTTGCCAATGACCATTTGGATGATACAGAGGAGTAATGGGATAGAGTTTTGTGGTCACATAAGACCAAAATGGAACTTCTTGGTCATAATTCCACTAACTGTGTTTGGAAGATGAATGAGGAGTTCCATCCCAAGAACACCATCTCTACTGTGACGCATGGGGGTGGTAGCATCATGCTTTGGGGTGTTTTCTGCACATGGGACAGGACAACTCCACTGTATTCAGGAGAGGATGACCGCGACCATGTATTGTGAGATTTTGGGGAAAAATTTCTTTCCCTCAGTCACAGCATTGAAGATGGGTCGTGGCTGGGTGTTTCAACATGACAATGACCTGAGACACACAGCCAGGAAAACCAAGGAGTGACTCCGTAAGAAGCATATCAAGGTTCTGGCGTGGCCGAGCCAGTCTCCAGACCTCAACCCAATAGAAAATCTTTGGAGGTAGCTGAAACTCCGTGTTTGTCAGCAACATCCCAGAAACGTGTCTGATCTAGAGAAGATTTGTGTGGAGGAGCGGGCCAAAATCCTTCCTGCAGTGTGTGCAAACCTGGTGAACAACTACAGGAAACATTTGACCTCTGTAATTGCAAACAAAGGCTACTGTACCAAATATTAACAGAAAACGCAGATGGTTAGTGTAATAATTACTGGTACAAGGTCAATATATTTCCTGTTTTCATATAGTCAGCAATGTTCTTATGACTTTAGGGAGAACTTAAGACTAAGAATTAATGTTTAAATTGGAACTGTTACATTGACAGTAGCATACAGTCCTGTCAAACATTTTTTTTTTGTCATGGGCTACCTTGTCGTTGAGGTTTCCTTCAGAGGGAATTTTGAATGCGAAACCATAGGAATATTTGAGCATGTCTTGCAAATAACAAAATGATGGATGGCTAGTTGTGAAATCAGAAGTCAATGATAGTTGTTGAACGATTGTTGAAGTTACATAAAAAATGGGGCTGGCAAAAAAATAATTGCAATATCATTACATATGACAATTTGAAATTTGGTACAGATTTTTGCAAGAATCATGGAATTTGGCGCACGCAATTTGCTTTTGCACCAGCTCTATAGTTAATTCAGTGAGGAAAAAGCAATCCATAAGAATGTTTTCTAACTTGCTATTAGCTATTATACAGAATACGTAAATTAAATGTCACCTGAATGCCTCAATGATGTAGGAGGTAACTGCAGCTCCTCCTTCATGAGCATTGGGCTGCCAGGTCAGAGAGACACTGTTCTTGGAGACATCTGTGACAATGGGTTTGTGTGGTGGACCTGGCAACTGAAATGGCTCAGTGGTGCGAGTTATTGACGGGTCTGCATTCTCTGTATGGCAAGAAGAGGGAGATAAATAAAAGCAGTGTGAAAAAAATGATAGTACTGTATAATCATTGGTGCAAGGAGCTTTTGGTTGTATTTGAAGACAGCTTCAGGAATATTGACCTCTTGCCCAAAACGTGAATTGGCAAGAATGGTAACCTAAGCATCCAACCAGATAGCTTTTTTGGGATCACCTCAAATTACTAAGTAATTTTTACATTGTTTCTTTTTTGGGAACTGTGTTCATGCAAATACTTTTTTATTTATTGCTATTAAAAAGTAACAGATTTGAAAGATGAAACATTTTTTATAGTATTGACCACAAGAATTTCTCATCGCAGCCCAGTACTACATGAAGAAAACATTTGCATACATTTAAAGCAGGCAGAGAAAATCTACCTTTAACAGTGAGCACTCCACTCCAGCTTGTCTCACCGCTGGAGCTGGCAGCCAGGCAGGTGTAAACGCCAGAGTCGGTTTCCTGGCAACAGAAGAAATAAATGTGTGTGTCATCAGTTCAGTGTGTGTGAGTAAGAGTCTGCGCTTCAGTGTTAATGGAGTTATTAGTAGATAAAATGACATATCTCTCAAAACCAGAAACTGTGGTGCTCAGATGGCGGAGCTAAAAGCGAGGTGCGAGAACATTGAGCCCTAATTAACGGCCAACCAGGAGACTTCACTTTCAGTGACACTGATTTGAAAAGTTGAAAGCAGAACCCGACAGATGCATGGAAAAATAGCTTGAAAATAGTAGCGCACAAAATAAAAAAAGCAAATAAATCTTTTTTGATTTGCATTTTTTCAAGTGCATGTCAATACTCCTGGTGTATGGCTCAATAAACTTCTTTTACTGTTTTTGTTACTGTTTTCCATGTCATTCCAGGTGACTTAAGTTATTTTCTCTGTGGATCTACAGTTGTTGAAGTCAATGCTTAAGTCAAGCTACTCGCTTTTATGCTTCCCATCTAATCCCCTAGATACCAGAGTAGGAGATTTAAGGGAAGGATCAAAGAAATAATATTAATTATTAATCAGCCATTTCTGGAGCACCTGTCTTGAACCCAAGAGGTACAGTACATAGTATTCAAGACAGGAGACATGCAAACAAATATATCAAGTGTGCAATAAATCTACCTGCTGGGGCACACACGAAATATGCTACAGTTTTTAGGGGCAAGCAGAAGATCATAAAACAGTTTACAACAAGCCAAGATATTATATTCGACAGAGAGTCCCATGTAAAAAAACCACACATTAATTTGCCATTAGTCATAATGAAGCAACCACAATTTCAGCTGAGTATTTGTTCATTTCAGTTTGGTGACAAATGACCCACAGACCAATGACCAAAGACCTTTGACACCAGAAGAGATGCTGGGCTAAAAAGCCTCTGTAAATCATCCAAAGTCATATCAACCTGAGCAGCCGCAAGTAACGAATTTCCAAATACTTTCACAGTTGCTGAATGAAAACTCTTCAAGAATGATAATGCCAGATATAACCTTAAAATTGATGACAGGTTACCCTGGTGTGTTTCCATGACTCATCAATTTAACAAAAGTTTAGTTTGGTTCCACAGAGCTAGTTGAAATAATAACTTAACTTGGGTGGCTACTGCCTCCAATATCAAGAGAATTGGAAAGTCTCACCATTGTCAATGTCGAGATTCTTGAGTAATCTTTTCAAGAGCCCGCTCATTTTGCATGGGGAAAGATGAAACTGATAGAAACTGATTGATAGGGTCTGTGGCATAGACTGATAACTAACTAACACCAACTAACTTTAAGATAGAATATTGTAGGCTAATCAATGTACAGTACTGTTTTATCCTCTCAAGATGGCATTTAAAGTTACAATTTTTGCATGATAATTTTCTTAATGCAAGTAAAAATTTACAACCATTTATAAAGACAGTATAGATATTGCTATCAAGGTTTCACCAATATTTTCACCAATATTTTCCCAAAATGCAACCTACATTTTGATATCTACTCAGATGTCAGTCAGCTCGACTTCTCCATTAAATCTACAACACTGTTCCACCTTCCTCTTTTAGTGACTACCTTTCCAAACTGTGAAGGCAACATCAATACCAACATACAGTACGCTGCCATCCAAGCAACATATTTATTAGAAATGTCCCTGCTTAGTTCAGCCACATTCTGCCTGTTTCACAACAGCATAAATTTGTAGTAAAAGAGAGCAAGTACTAAACAGGCCTGCCAGCAGCCTAGATCTGTCTCCCACTGAAAATGAGCAACACATGATAAAGCAAAATGAATAATCATTAGATTATTATATTATTAATACCTGTACAATTATGTCAGCCTGTGGAATGATTCTGTAACATGAAACCTTAATTTGATTGCATTTGTTTTGCTTGGAGCTGCAACATTTTCAAATGGTTCTCATTTACACTATAGTGTGAGGGTTCTGTCTTGTTATCTTACAATTCAAAATCTTATTCATCATGCAAAGGAAGTGGGAAAACAAAATCAGGAATAATGCCTTGCTGTGATGTGAACGCATGTTTGCATATTCTCTTCTTTGATCTCTGTAGGCTGGTTCATTGGTAACACTGAAAGAACCATTAGTCAGGCCTGAAGTGGGTTGTAAGTGTCCCTTGCAGGGCTTGAAACAGGTCTCTTAAAAAACATCCTTATTTGTTTTTCCTGACTTCCTACAAGCCCTGACCTCGGGCGACTAGTGGTTATGTTAATGGTGCATGCCTGTGGGCAGACCATACACATCCCCAGATGGCGGTGTCAGGGCATGGGGAATTGGCATGGGTGGTTGCTGGGGGAAACTATCGAAACACCTTTCTATTTAATAAATTCAGTAATTCACCAGTAGCTTCTCTTTTTCTTCTATCTGTGGTTTTGCTTTGTAATGGTAGTTACTGATTTGGCAACACTAGTTGCCTTTTATTCCATTTTTATTTTTCAGGGTAGTCAAAATAGTCAACTTCACCATATGATACGAGTTAGTAAGAGAAACAAAACAAAACAAACACGCACCACATTTTCGTAGTTAGCAATTATGTCCTTCTTTAAATCTAATATGGTTCAAGGAGCTTAAAATTTTCCGTTGCTGCTGGTAGCGCTGTTGTCTTTCTTTGCTAGCGTGTTTGGACTCCAACAATTGGGTTGAACACCAAGGGATTTTTTTCACTGTTTTTTTTTTTTTTTGGTCTAAGTCCAATTTGTACGACCCTCGAGTAATTTGAACTCCAACATTTCACTGTATTGAAACTTTTGGTTGCGGCTGTATCTACAAACCTGAGTGATAATGCTAGTGCTATTAATGACATCCTGGTACATTACAGTACAGTGGTACCTCTACATCTGCATCTATATAACATCTCTAATTACCAAAAATTCAGGTTAAGGAAACAATATTATAGTCTCTATTATGAAGGAAAATTCAGGATACAAAAGGATTAGATTTGTAGCCCCCAATTTCCACCGAATGTAAACATCCTGTATCTTGGTTTGAAAGTGGTGCAACAGACCTGCTCTCCCAATGGCTATCTCCGTAGTACCTTCCTGGCATCCCATTGGCAAGGAGGGACATCGATCTTTACCCATGATGCTTTTCGTTTCCCTTGGACACTCAAGTGTCACCGAATGACATGCTCACACTTTCACACGTTGTCACATGCTAATGCACATTGGGAAAGTGCAACTTTTTCGTGAGTTTTTAATTTTGATTTTTTTGAAGTTTATTCATCTTTCTTCACCCAAAAAACTTTCATGGAATTCAGATGTGTGTATATATCAATTTCTCCGTATGTTTTCCCTCTGCTGTTAAACGTTTGTCTCCTCCTCTGTACCCTATGATGTCTTTTGCTTCTCACTCACCCTTCTCTTCACGCAGTCACCCAAAGCCAACGGTAAATGAAGATAATTTCTATTATTCTTTATATTATGTCCTTTGAATGCTTATTATTGGGCAGGGGGCTTGGAACGTATTAGGTTAATTATATGTAAAAAGCACTTCTACTTACGAAAAGTTTACGTTACGAAACGACTTCCGGAACAAATTAATTTTGTAAGTAGAGGTAACACTGTATTAAAAAAGCATTTTCATGTTAGAGCCACATGTTAAAATTAAGTAAATATCAATGAAAATTGCAAGACAGCTTATGTCAAACAGTCTTGTGTTCTTACGATATGAGCAAGTTTCATGCTATTTATCGGTTACATGGCACTGCAGGCCTTGCCAGATGTGTTCCGTTAGCCAGGTGTTTGACACAAGATTTCGCAGAACAGCAGCAAAAACCTTCATTTAACCTCTAGATATTCAAATTTTATTCCAGGATGTCTTGGAACCTGTGAGGGAAATCAGTGATATGGCTGCGTGGCAAAGATTCCAGGATAATGGCAACTCAGTGCCAGCATTTGAGGAACCAACATGCCATCTGTTCCCAGACCAGGACCCAGATGAGACACTTACTTACATGTATTATTTTAGGATTAAATGTGCCTGCTTCATGGTACATCTATTTAGCAGTTAATGCTTAATGTTTTTCAATGTGCTTTTGTCTCATAGTTTAAGTCGAACAGTTAAAATGTTAATGTTTAAGCAATATTTGTCACTTCATCGTTTTAACGTTTGATTAATGGTTTTGGTCATTTGCGTCCCATCTGGTCTCCTACATTACTGAATCTATGCAGATATGCTAAATGACAATGTCTGAATTTCACAACAATGATTAAACTGATGTAGTATTTAGGAAAGGTCAGAGCTTTGTGAAAATGCACAATTTCGTCAGAGTACTAGATTCACCCTTAATGACAATTAATACCTTGGTATCTGAAGCAAATTATTGATGTAGACAGTGATTCAATGCAATGAGGCTGACTTGACAATAATAATAATAATAATAATGAGATAGCATCGTAAGCTACGTACACCTTTTCCATGAAGCAACAATCTCACTCCAATCCTGTGCATATTCAACAACACTTTAATCACACGTCATTGAACGTGAGTCAGTAAACTTGTTTTAATGGATTAGTGGTTTTTCATACTACATACATCTCATACTACAGTACAATATTTGATAGTGACTGTAAATATAAAGACATTCATATATTAAAATGCTACTTTAACTAAAACCTGTCCAGTTAAGAATTCTAACAGTATACGATGCCAATCCTGGAACAGATTATTACAATAAATATCCATCCATTTTCTTTGCCACTTTCCCTCACAAGTGTCGCAGTAGTGCTGGAGCCTATCCCAGCTCTCATCGGACAGAAAGCAGGCAGAGTACACCCTAAACTGGTTGCCAGCAAATCGCGGGTCACACGGAGACAGACAACAGTCACATTCACAATCACGCCGAGGGGTAATTTAGAGTGTCCAATTAATGTTGCACATTTTTGGAATGTGGGAAGAAACCAGAGTGCCTGGAGAAAACCGACTCAGATACGTGGAGAACATGCAAACTCCACACAGGAAGGGCCGCGATCGAACCCGGGTCCTCAGAACTGTGAGGCCAACGCTTTCCTTCTGCGCCACCGTGCTGTCTTCAATAAATCAAGGTATTCACTTTGAATTCCTCACGAGATAAAATTGACATTAGGCTTAGTAGGTTTGTGAGTGCTTACTCTGGTTCTTCCACCCTTATTTGGCATGTCTTTCCAGATTTCAATCTTTTCTTCAGGTCTCAAATGTTGTGATGTATTGAGGATTTAATTATAAGTCTCAATGATTGTGAGTCATGAAGATCCCCATATCAATCAATGTTTCAGTCTCCTCAAATCTGTGCTATGCTATGGTGACTTCAGGTGATGTTTCATATTTCTGTGCCAAATGGATTTTATTAGCATGGAGTTCAACAGTACTAACAAATGCTAATGGCCTTGTATAATCCTTGTGATGGTGATCACACCTCACGGTTGTGGTTTTGAGAATATACTCCCAGTCTCTCCTCCTACTCTAAAAGTTTATCGTTTGAGTAAACTGTACTGTTCTCTGTTTAGGTCTGATATATTTTTGCAGACTTACGGAGCATCCTTTTGTGTGTAGTACTAATTTTCATGACTTCACAGAAAATTCTGGTGCTGAAGAAAGAAAATGATGTATCATTTTACAGTTAAAATAATTGTTTTGCAGAAGGTTGCAGATACATTTAAACAGTTTGGAAAAACTTGTCAATCTGGGACAGAAAATAACAGTATGCAATATTTGGAAGAAAGCAAATGCAAAAAAAAAACAATGTACAAATTGTTCATACCTGAAGACTGGCAATTTGCAAGGTACCATTTTCCATCAGGCTGATTCGACCATTATTCACTAGAATCCCATGACCATCTTTCTCCCATTGGATGGTCGGAAAAGGGTTCCCCATTATGTGGCAGTGTAACAGTGCAGTTGACCCTGGCGCATAAGTATGGTTTGCTGGTCCTTGCCGGATGATGGGGGGAACGCGATCTGAAGGTGCTGTGGGGATTTAAAATTTAAATGATAAATTGATTTAGACTTATGGCATTTACTCAGAAAAATATTTCATAGAAAGTAAATAAACTCTCTGACTAGTTAATGTGCAAAACATATTCCATTCAAGACTGAAAAATTTGAGGTACGGTCATCATACACCTGTTTGGAAAATCCCATAGTTGAACAGGCAAATTGGGAAAAGGGGGGTAAAAAAGAGACTGAATTCCATGAATTGGTCAGTCATTCACAAGCAAAGACAGGACAAGGTTCACCTCTTTGTGAACAAGTGTGTGAGAAAATAGTCAGGTTAAGGACAATTTTCCTCAACATACAATTGCAAGGAATTTAATCATCCATAATATAATCAAAATGTTCAGAGAATCTGGAGAAATCACTGTATCAAAGCACCTAGGTCAAAAAACAACACTGAATGCCCATGACTTTTGATCCCTCATCACTGTTACCACATGGGCTCAGGAACACTTCAGAAAACCAATGCCAATAAATACAGTTTGGCGCAACATCCATAAGTGCAACTTAAAGAAAGACTCTCCCCAAAATTATAGGAATGGGAGCACACATTAAAAATTAGTAGATGAGGGTTTAGTGTTTCTTTTAATCCCAGCGTTATCCACAGATTTCACCAACATCTCTAAATTGGAAAAGTAATATCAATATTCCTCTCTTGCTCAGACATTGTAATGAGCCCAGCTGGAAAATTGACAGCCAATCAGAGTTTGCCACGCCTACAGTGGTTGCTGTTGTGACACCACACTGTTCATGGATACGTTTCACCAAACAGAGAACGTCCACTATCTGGCATTTTGTGGCCGATTTTTGTGAAAAATAATTACACAACAAAAATGGCATGATGTACAATGTTCAAGCCTGTGCGCTTGAGCCAGAATACACACAGGTGGAACTTGACATGTTGGAGAGGGGGCGTGGCACTAACGACGTACAATAATCCCATTATATGGACCGCGGAGATTTGTTTGATACTTTTCTGTGGAGTTGGTTTAGATGTAGAGAATATACAGCAGGTGTGGTCAGACTTTTTTTTTTTTTTAAATTCAAGTTCTACTTTCCAAGCAGCCAGCCTCTCTCGCGATCGACCGGCGGTGGGGGTTGGGGTAGGGATAGGTCGGTTGCACGCGTACATCGCCGTAAATAGTAACTGGGAAGTGTTGTGTGCTAAGGGCCAATAAAGCGGGTATAACAGAGAGTCGATGCTGCGTGTTATTACTACTCCCGCCATTGAGCAAACAAAACAAAAATAACAATGTACAATGTTCAAGCATTTGAACCAGAATACACGCAGGCGGCGATTGACGTGTTAGAGAGGTGGAGTGGCACTAACGACAAACACTAATCCCATTATATGGACCGCAGAGATTTGTTTGATACTTTTCTGAGGAATTAGTTAACATTTAGAGAATGTACAGCAGGTGTGGCCAGATTTTTTTACCCCAAGTTGTACTTTTCAAGCAGCCAGCTTCTCGCGATCGACCGGCGGTGGAGATGGCAGGATGGGGCACAGGGGGGTTTGCACGCGCGCATCGCCATAAATAGTAACCAGGAAATGTTGTGTGCTTACACGTATTTATCCATCCATCCCTCCATCCATTTTCTCAGCCGCACGTTGGTCGCAGGAGTGCTGGAGCCTATCCCAGCTGTCAACGGGCAGGAGGCAGGTTACACACACGCAGACACGGGGAGAACATGCAAACTCCACACACGGAGGTACAGGATTGAAGAGCTGCAATACCGTTCCGCCTCATAAAGTATGTTGTTGCTTATAAAGTACCAGCATGAGAGGCTATAACTAAGCAGCTAATAACCAGTAATGATGAGATGCGTGCAAATTTCCCCGGCTGATGAACGAGCCTCAACTATGACAGCCACAGCTTCATCCTGTCAGGTTGACCCCACTGGAGGTTAAAGAAGGACAAATTTGGATGTGTTTTCTCAGTTTTGTTGCAGTTTGGTGCAGAACACGTCAGCATCTCAGCTTAGCAAGAACGAATGGTCTGTAATGCTAAGCGCCGGTGACATCGTGGGCGGGGTCAAGGATGTTTCTTCTTCTGGCTGTCAAAGCTGGCACATATACAGATTTTGCTTGGATTTAAAAAATGTTCTTTTTTTCATCTTTTTTCCTTTTTTTTTTCAATTAATGTCCAAAATATATGTAATAATAATATTACTTCACATTGGAGGGTATATTGTACATATTCATTTTGGAGTGAGTCTTCCTTGAAAACGACTATAGAAAGCAAAAGTCATTTATCAACAACACCCATAAACGCCGCAGGCTTCTCTGGGCCTGAGCTTATCTAAGGTGGACTGATGCAAAGTGGAAAAGTGTTCTGTTCCATTTCAAATTGTTTTTGGAAATTGTGGATGTCGTGTTCTCTGGGCCAAAGAGGAAAAGAACGATCCGGACTCTTATGGACGCAAAATTAAAAAAACAGCATCTGTGACGGAATGAGGCTATGTTAGTGCCAATGGCATGGGTAATTTACACGTCTTTGAAGGCATCATTAATGTTGAAAGGTACATGCAGGTTTTGGAGACACGTATGATGCCATCCAAGAAATGCCTTTTTCATGGATGCCCCTGCTTATTTTAGCAAGACAATGCCAAACCACATTTTGCATGTGCTACAAAAGTGTGGCTTCGTAATAAAATAATGTGTCTGACATTGAAGATTTGTGGTGCATTATTAAGCATAAAATATGACAACGGAGACCCTGGACTGTTAGACATCGGAATATATACATCAAGCAAGAATTTGAAAGAATTCCTTCGACAAAGGTTCAACAATTAGTTTAATCAGTTCACAAACGTTAATTGAATGTTGTTAAAAGAAAATGTGATTTTAACATGACCCTGTCTCATATTTTTTGTGTTGCAGCCATAAAATTCCAAGTTTATGATCATTTGCTAAAAACAAAGTTTTTCAATTTAAACATTAAATATCGTGTCTTTGTAGTGTCCATCAATCCATCTTCTACCGCTTTTCCAGGTCAGGTCGGGAGGGCAGTAGCTTTCGCAGGGATACCCAGACTTCCCATTCCCCAGCCACTTCATCCACCTCTTCCGGAGGGATCCCAAGGCGTTCCCAGGCCAGACGAGAGACATACAGTAGTCTCTCCAGATTGTCCTGGATCATATCCGGGTTCTCTTTCCGGTAGGACGTTCCCGGAAAACCTCACCAGGGAAGCATTCGGGAGACATCCGCATCAGATGCCCCAGCCAACTCATCTGGCTCCTCTCAATGCAGTGGAGCGGAGGCTCAACACTAATGACGGATGACCGAGCTTCTCACCCTATCTCTAAGGGAGAGCACGGACACCCTGTCGAGGAAACTCATTTCAGCCGCATGTATCCGGGATCTTGTTCTTTCGGTCACGTCCCACACCTCGTGAACTTTCTACTTAGTTCCTTCTTTACCACAGCAGACCGATACAGAGTCAACATTACTGCAGACACTGCACCAATCCGCACCTCTATCTCCCTCACTTCTGAACACGACCGCAAGATACTTGAACTCCTCCACTTGTGGCAGGATTTCATCGCTGACCCAGAGAGGGAACGCCACCTTTTCTCGACTGAGGACCATGGTCTCAGATTTGGAGGTGCTGATTCTTATCCCAGCCACTTCACACTCAGTTGCGAACTGCTCTAGTCAGCGTTGGAGATCACAGCTTAACGAAGCCAACAGAACCACATCCTCCGCAAAGAGAAGAGATGCAAGGCTGAGGCCACAAAACCGGACACCCTTTATGCCTCGGCTGCACCTAGAAATTCTGTCTGTAAAAGTTATGAACAAAATTGGTGACAAAGGGCAGCCTTGGTGGAGTCCAACTTTTACCAGAAAAGAGTCCGACTTGTTGGCAATGCGGACCAAACTCTGACACCGGTCGTGCAGGGACCGAACAGCATCAGTATCAGGTGGTTCGGTACCCCACACTCCCGAAGAACCCCCCACAGGACTCCCCAGGGGACACGGTCAAACTCCTTCTCCAAGTCCACAAAACGCATGTAGACTGATTGGGTGAACTCTCATGGACCCTCGAGGATCCTGCCGAGAAAGTAGAGCCGGTCCACTGTTCCATGGCCAGGAAGAAAACCACATTGCTCATCCTGAATATGAGATCAGACTTTCCGATGGACTCTCCATCACCCCTGAATAAACCTTACCAGGGAGGCTAAGGAGTGTGATCCCCCTGCAGTTGTAACACACCCTCCGATCCCCCTTTTTAAAAAGGGGGACCACCACCCCAGTTTGGCAATTCAGAGGCAGTGTCCCCAATGTCCACATGATCTTGCAGAGGCGTGTGAACGAGGACAGCCCTACAACATGCCCTGCTACCGAGGAGTTTTTTTAACTACCTTGGTGACCTCACCCACTGAGATAGAAGAGCCCATGGACATATGGACACACTTATACCTGAATATGGTGTCCCTAGGCTAGTTTCTGTAGCCGGAGGTGAGATCGCCAAGGTCCATGCCTTCCGGTTACCCCAATGGCCCTTCTCACAGGCAGGGAGCCCATGGGAACGGGGATCCACATTACCCTTTCGGGCTATGCCCAGCCGAGCCCCATGTGTGCATGCAACTCAGGTACATTTTAATTCTTTTGATATGATGAAAAATAACACTCCCATTGTGCTTTAATTAATCTAAATAGAGACCTAACACATTCCAGGAAAACATCTGCCTGCTCAGAAAGGTTGAAGAAAAACTGTGCAATCCATTTCCTGATGATCTGTAACATTCATTCATTTTCCAAGCCGCTTATCCTCACAAAGGTCACGGTGGTGGTAACGTCTATACCAGCTATTATCGGGCAAAAGGCGGGACACCCTGAAGTTGTTGCCACCCAATTGTAGAGCACATAGAGGCAGACATGTTGGCTATAAAAAATATATACAGTACATGGTTCATTTGAGTGAAACATGCTGTATATTTCATTTTCTGCCTTTCAGAGTTAAAAAGCTAAAATCCAGCTGAGTGTGGCTTTACCATTTATATATGTTGAAAGACAATAATGAAAAAAATATTCAGCAGCATGGTTAGCATATTTTTCTCACAGTTTTAATGTTCCTGGTTTCAATCAAGCCGTCTGGCCCTTCTGTGTGGAGTTTGCAAATTCTCTCTATGATGGAGTGGGTTTTCCCCAGATAATCCAATGTCCTTGCACATTGCAAAAACATTTATGTTGGGCTCATTAAAGATTCTAGTGAGTGAAGTGAGTGTTAATGGTTGTTTGCCTTTACGTCACCTGCCACTAGCTGATGACCAACACACTCAAAATTTGTTGTGTAGGACTAACATCCCATTTTAAAGGAAACATATGTTGCAGCGCTTTCATCACTTGTCTCCTTTGATTACATCAGATAAGACCCCTTGCCGTCTGCTCATTTGGGGGAGGGGTATTTTAATTAGAAACCGATTTGAAGGATGTTTGGCCTCACATCAGCACATATACTGTATTATGAAAAGGAGATCAGGCATTGTGCCCCCAGCCCAGTGGGAGATGTTCATAGTGTTAAGCGGTGGCGTTCAATGCGGCATTCACTTGACTGTGTGCCTCCATCCCAAAAAAAAAAAAAAAAACACATCAGTCTATCATCTATCTTGTCACTTGATTGGTAGAAGGTCGCAAAAGTTGTGGTCATACCCTTATCCACATTTTTGGGTAGAGACATTGGTGATCCTCAAACAGATTTGGAATGGGAAGACTTGGAAGTTGAGAAAAGCTTTCCCAGCATTTCTCAAAAAGTTTCACCTGGAGGAAGCATGGTGGTGCCGTCGCAATTCTGTCAACCAAAATGATATGTGCATGACAGGTCCTTGTTGAGCAAAGACAGACTGGTGTTTTCAAGTCAAGGAGCATAGACCCATGTCCGTGGTCTAGTCTCGTTCCTATGCAAAGGTTTGTAGTGTCTCCCATGGGAATTACGTCCACCAAGGTGCGTATGTCCATCGGTACTTAACCAACTATGTGGAATATGATGGAGACAGAGAGTTTTAGTGGCATTTGAACAAGGACTAAATAGATCCAGATGGGGCTCATTTTCTTTCAGATTTTACTATGTAGTTGTTGTTGTGTCATCTTAATAAGAAATACTTCCTTTCCACAGTAAAAAGTTAATATTGTCAGTGATTAAGAACACTGGACCACAGTGGTCTGATGTGTGAACTATCATTTTCCATGTGAGAGTAGGATCAACGTATTCTGTCCCTCGACACATGTAAGCCCAGAACGTGTGTTTGTGTATGTGTGTGTGTGTGTGTGTGTGTGTGTAAGTGTGTGCGCAAAGTATGAATGTGTGTGTGTAACTCACCGCTTTCCACCTCTAACAGGGCTTTTGTAAGTATGCTGCCCGCCACGCTGATGGCTTGGCACATGTAATAGCCGGAGTCCTCGACATGGACATCAACAATGGTCAGTTCACCGCTAAGCGACACAGAAAAACGGCCTTGTTTTGACTGTTCCTGAATAGGGAACAGCAAGATCTGGAGAAGAACACACACACAAAAAAAAAACACCATCCAAATTAACTTCAAATACATATTCAATATATGTTGATTTTTGGTTGTTTGAAAGATATCAGCTGACTCCCAGGATTATTCTGTTCATAGAGCATTAAATGTGGACTGCCAGATTCCCACAGTGACCTTGGTAAAATGTGCAAAACACAGCACCAAGATCACCATCGGACTCTTTAAATCTCCCCACTTTACGGAAAAGGATAGCCCTTCCAAGACATCAGCGACCACAAGTATGATTTTCTTTTTTTTTTTTTTTTAAACAGAATGTTCAACGGAAAGCTGGGAAGAACCAAAAACGTTTTGGGTCAATCCCATGCTAGTGGACATGGAGGAGGTCTTGCAATAGTTCACTTTCTCTCTCATCCATTTTACTGGTGATTTGAATTTGCAGCCACATAAGTAAATGGACTGTTTACAATCCACCCAAGCGTAAAAGAAACTTCATCAGTGAATTCTCTGAATATCTGAGAAGATCTCCTCAGTTAGGCGGAACGGTGGACTGATGAGTGAAGAGCGTTTGCCTCACAGTTTTGAGGAGGGTTGGGGTTCATGGGGTTCAAATCCAGGCCCCGCTTGTGCGATACTTGCATGTTCTGCCCATGCCTGGGTGGGTGTTCTCCGGGCAGTCCAATTTCCTCCCACATCCCAAAACCATGCATGGTTGGTTAATTGAAGACTCGAAGTGGAGTGCGAATATGCATGTGAATGGTTGCTTGTTTAAGTGTGACCTGGAAATGGCTGGCAACCATTTCAGGGTGTACCTCGCCTCCTGCCTGAAGACAGCTGGGATAGGCTCCAGCACTCCCACGAACCTTGTGAGGAAAAGCAGCTAAAAAAATGGATGGATGGATGGATGGATGGATGGATCTTCTTACGATCAATTAGAAAACAGTAATTCTCTTTAATACCAGGTTTTGGATGGTAAATTTGCAGTGTTTGTAAATTATTATGGACCTCTGAGAATAATCCCCTGCTCTCCTTGTTGTTCAGAATCCTAAATCTACCAAAACTGCATGTTCAAAAATAGAAGAAAATTACAATTGAATCAGGAAGGTGACAGGCAGATTCATTCAGTGTGCTTATTTGTGGCTGCAAGCAGTTCTGCCACTTCCTCAAGCAGGGCAAAAGTCTGCAATATACTGTAACATCTAAAAGGCATTATAGAGTGGTAAAGTCAACTCGTCTGTCAACTTCCGAGTCTGGAATGAATTCCACAACTTTGTAATGGTCAAAACAAGATGGTGAACTTTTGTCGTGGGGAGGACATCAAACCAATTGATTCATACACAGCCAAAGTTTCCATCATGCTTCCCCGCAAAACTCCAGCTATGTGTCATCTGCCTCCATGATTTTTTTCATCACTCTTCATCCTTCTTTTAGAGTAGGCTCGCTCTCCTACACAAATTCCACATCTCATCTGATCCTAAACCGTGCTACAGGCACCCACACTCTCTCATAAGACCTTTTTTAGTGCATTCTAACATGTAACACTGATCACACACTTTTGGAAACCCACACATGCATACATTAGTAGATGTGCAAACCTCTGCCGACTCGGACTCTGATGCAAAATAAAATCCAGAGTCAGAAAAATTCTTGCAAGGTTGACGTGTATGAATGTGTGGGTGAGAGTAATACTAGTGCTACACCATACATGGCACACAAGACAAAGAATGATGGGTTAAGAGAAGGGCGATTTAATTCTTCATGAAGCATGTTGTACATATACATCAAATTGCTTCATAATGAGACTTATTCAATATATCCTGCAGATACTGTACCCTTGAAAGATAAGAGTGTAATCAAAAAAATTAATCTGCACCTTAACATTAAAGTTAGAGTTTCAAGTTCTGTGTTTTGAATTTTGCAGCCACAAAAGTATTGGTACACAATACAGTATATATGATCGATTAGAAGGAAAAAAAGTCCAGAAGAATTTTCAGAGAGACGTTTTTACTACTTTAGACTTCATTTTAAAAACAATATGACAATGTCTTACCTGGCTTCCTTCTTTTTGCCAAAAGACAGCCGGTGGAGGGTTTCCTTTCGTGCCGCAGAGAAAGGTTACAGTGCGGCCAGGTGCTGTGATCTGGTCTCGTGGCCGCACAACAATCTGAGGGGGCACTGAAGAAGAGAGGATCATATAAACTACTTTCAAATCCCTTTACAAATTGTAACATTTAAAGATTGCTCTTCAAATATGTATGATTGTGCAGTGAGGACAACAACCTTTGACAGTGAATGGTCATGTGTGTGGGTGTGTGTATGTGTATATATATATATATATATATAGATATATATAGATAGATAGATATATATATCAATTATTGTCATTCAGGGTGTTCTATTGCTTTGTCATCACAAAAACACGTGACACAATAATCCACACACATCAATTACGTAAAAGCTAGCATTGATTAGTGGTGTGGATTAACAAAGAACAATACAAGATAACGATGCAAATCTCAGATTCAAATAATCCTGCTTTATGCCAGCTACAATACAATATATCTATATTAGACTCGTTGTATTAAAAAAATATAGGTAACATTGTCTTTGAGCTACAATAAACTATAGCAATTCACTGCTTTACAGCTAAGCTACCCCAGGAATAAAGTTCCTGTGCAGGATGACGCAAGCTCTGAAATATTTAACAAACACAGCGTAATACTTGGGGCCTATATACTGCAACACTTGTAACATTCTGAAGCAATAATCACACGTACGGTTGGCTCGGACGATGCACCAGTCATTTCTCAACACTTAGTATGTAGGTTTCATCCCCAGCTAAACCCCCAGTAGATCCTGGGCCATGCATTCAGCAGCATATGAATGTGCTCTAACCTTTGAAGTAAAAACACTTAATACTGAATATGTCTCATTTGGATCTAATTTGAAAATGGAAAAAAGATTAATGAAAATAAATCATTAATACAAATTGGTCCCAATGAAATTCTTCTTACATAATAGTGAAAACAAAAAGGCCTCGTATTACCCAAACTTTTTTCTTCTACCTCTGCAACATCTCTGCAGTCCGCCAATCACTCCACCAATTGAGCACTGAAATCCCAGTCCACTCATTTGTCAGATGCCGTGTCGAATATTGCAACGCCCTCCTCTCTGGTTTGCCCTCCAAGCTCATCAAAGGGCTTCAAATCATCCAGACCTCGACCGCCCGTGTCTTCACCACCACCAAATTGTATGAGAATCAGAATCAGCTTTATTGGGCAAGTGTGTAAAAACACACAAGGAATTTTTCTCTGACAGTTGGGGCTACCCTGGTACGACATTCAGAAAAAAAGTACAACAAAATAACAAAACAAAGAACAAGAGACTGTTTATAGGAACCTTTCCTTAAAAGAGTCACAGGTGTGCAAGATGCAAAGTCTTCTTCCTTTAGAACAGGTAAGATTTTATTTGGGATACCTAACAGGAAAGACATCTTGGCATTAAAAGTTTTATAAATATTACTTCGTGCTGTTTATTTTTCTGAGAAACAATTGTGACGGTTTGATGCCAATAATTCAAACAGCCTAGTCATAGCAGTTACATTAATTGGTTTTCAAAAGGAATTTCAATGGGATATGTGTTTATTAATTATATGTTATATTATATAAATTATATGAAAAAAGGTAGCCCGGTCCCAAGCATGCAGAGGGTTGCGTCAGGAAGGACATCCGGTGAAAAAAAAAAGAAAAAAAAAAGCCAAACAAATATGAGCATTAATCTAAAGAATACCCTTACTGTACCGGATCAGTCGTGGCCCGGGTTAAAAAAGCCCATCCCCGGCACCGTTAACCTGCAGGCCATCGGTGGAAATTCAGCTACTGTGGGTCGAAGACAAAGAAGACGAGGAAACCGGATTCGTCGGCAGGAGAAGAAGAGGCATGCACAGAGCCTACAACTGAGTGTAGGGACTTTGAATGTTGGGACTATGACAGGAAAAGCTCAGGAATTGGTTGACATGATGATTAGGAGAAAGGTTGATATAGTGCGCATCCAAGAGAGCAGGTGGAAAGGTAGTAAGGCTAGATATTTAGGAGCAGGGTTTAAATTATTTTACCATGGAGGGGATGGGAAGAGAAACGGAGTATGTTACTTTAAAGGAAGAGATGGCTAAGAATGTCTTGGAGGTGAAAAGAGTATCAGATCGAGTGATGAGAATGAAATTTGAAATTGAGGGTATTGTGTATAATGTGATTAGCGGCAAAGCCCCACAGGTAGGATGTGACCTCGTTTTGAAAGAGAAATTCTGGAAGGAACTAGATGAAGTAGTTCTGAGCATCCCAGACAGCGAGAGAGTGGTGAGTAGGATGACTCGAGTGGTGGGTAGGAAGATTAAGACAAAGGTAGAGCAGAGAACAATGTGGTGGAACCTGAGGAACGAAGAATGTTGTGCCTTTCGGAAAGAGGTGAGACAGGCTCTCGATGGACATGAGGAGCTCCCAGAAGACTGGATTACTACAGCCAAGGTGATCAGAGAAACGGGCAAGAGAGTACTGGGTGTTTCTTCTGGTAGGAAAGGGGAGATGGAGACTTGGTGGCGGAACCCCAAAATACAGGAAGTCAAACAAGGAAAGAGATTAGCAAAGAGGAAGTGCCTTGAGAATTTGCCTTGAGTATGCTCGTGGAAAAGTACAGAGAAGGTCAGAATGAGCTACATTGTGTCTTTGTGGATCAAGAAAAAGCCTATGACAGAGAACCATGAGAGGAACTGCGGTAATGCATGCGTAAATCTGGTGTGGCGGAGAAATATGTTAGAATAGTACAGGACTCTCTCGCTGTCTGGGATGCTCAGGACTACTTCATCTCGTCCCTTCCAGAATTTCTCTTTCAACTCTAGGTCACATCCTACCTTTATTATTATTATTTACTATTATTACAATTAACAAGTACAAAATGATGCAGTTCTTTAGTTGGGGTACTTATTCATTTACTGTAGATTTTTTTGTACTAAAGTTATTAATTATTGTTGTATCACCTATGGTAGTCAACATATGGCAGTGAACATGATTTAGTATTTGTAAAGGTTTAAAATGGAGCATGGTTATACAAAATAAGTAGACATACAATTCAAATGGTTCTAATCACCACATGCTGTGCTTCTTCTGGGAAGGATCAAAGGATGCAATTTGCAACATATCAGCATAAGCAGACAAAGTGCTCTACCACCAAAGCCTCCCCCGAACTCCAGCCCACACTGTAAACGTGTCATTTCAACAACATTCTGACACTGTTACACGTGGAGGAAGGGAGCAAAAACACCCAAACTCCCAAATGGAATTCCCCGAGGACAATGTTGTGACAGGCAGCTGTCACAGTCCCACACCGATGCAGTGCATTTCATGGACACCTGCGCCCGAGTCAATGCACTCTCATGCTCATGTTGATGCATTCTTTCTTCACCCCCATCTCTCACACACGGATTATAGTTAATTGTGTAGCTACAAAGAAGTTACGTTTTTGAGTCAAGCAAATCCCATCACCTAATATAAAATTTATTATGAGCTTTATGGCATCTTATTTAGGGATGGGGGAAAAAGTACATTTGCCAAACCTCACTCCTTGAGAGATTTAAAAGCAGCGCGACCCTCCAAATTCAACTCTCAAACCCATAGGGATGCTGGTAACACGGGTTTGAGCCTTTGGCAGGACTGCCCCCAAAGCTCGAAAATTTGAACCAAATTGGTCGCATTTGCAACTTTTTTTTCAGCTTGTGCGATTAAGAATTTTATCTTGTCACATTTGTGTGAGAGCATGTTTTAATGGTTGAAAGTCCCTTTGTCTACTGCAGTCCTCCCTCCTCCTGCAGGAGATAGAGGAAGGGAAGTAGAGAGATAGAGAGACAGACAGATAGAACAAGTGAAAGACTGAGAGTGCTGTGACTGTGTCAATCATTGTTAAGAATTCCATTTCGGTTAAAAGTGACTCTCTGCAATATGGCTGACTGGCGACCTCATTGATTGCTTCTTTGGGAACCTTGTGTTTGCTTCAAATGTGCTATATAAGTAAAGTGGATTGGATGGGTTGTTGGCTTCATTAAGTCATGATCTCCAACTCTCACTGGAACTGTTAGCAGCTGAGTGTAAAGCGACAGTGAATAAAATCATCACCTCCATATTTGAGATCATGGTACTCAGTCAGAAAAGGCCATTGTGCCCTCTCGGGGTCAGAGAGGAGATCCTGCCCCAAGTTGAGGAGTTCAATTATCACGGGGTCTGGTTGACATCTGTCATGGTGAAGAAGGAGCTGAGGCAAGAGACGCAAAGCTCCCTGTTTACACACTACCTTCCTACCCTCACTAATGGTCACAAGCTGTGGGTCGTGACTACAAGATCACGGTTGCTAGCAGCAGAAAAGAGTTTCCTCTGCATGGTGTCTGAACTGTCTCTCAGAAGTAATGTGAGAACCTTGGTCATCTGGGAAGGGCACAGAGTCGAGATGCTGCTGCTCCACATTGAGAGGAGCCAGATGAAGTGGCTCGGGCATGTGGTTACGATGCCTCCTGGACACCTTGCTGTCAAGGCATTCAGGGCATATCCCACAGGGGTCCTGGTGATGACCCAGGACACACTGGAAAGACTATGTCTCTTTACTAGCCTGGGAACACCTTGGGATCCCCGGTAGAGCAGGACCAAGTGTCTGAGGAGAGTAAAGTCTAGGCTTTCCTGCCTAACTCTAGAGAACCCATGGGGTCACATATTTAAAAGAGGATTTGGATGTCTTGGGTTCTCTAGGGTTAAACTGCTGCCCCAACGGCCCCATCTGGAGGAGAATGGATGGAACAAATGGTTTCAAAAAGCCAATGTTGGTACAAATACGACCATCCTCATGTCACTGATTTGCACACCCAAACAATCATTTACATATTAGCTGTGCAAAATACTAAAGGAACGCTTATTAAGTGAGAGTTTGCTATAAAAGTAAAGAATGGAAGTTTTGACAGACTTCTTAAGGTATGAGTGCTGAGTTGTATATAGAAATGTAGCAACAGTTGTTTTTTCAAGTCATTTATGCTTGTATGCACTTACAATAATTAAGATTATGTACACTCAATTACGATTTCTAAATGAAGTTTGGTAAACTTATGACTTAATACGTAATTGTGGAAAATAACTTGCCAATTAAAGTCAGAGCCGAGTATCTGGGTAAATACAGTTTTGCCTCAGCAATTCTTCCTAAAACAATGTCTCTCACACACACAGACATCCAAAAAGATGGCATGAAATGAGATACTCACTTGATGAGCAAACTGTGATGAAAGGAGGCATAAAGGGGTGAAAATGAAAAGAGAACAATGAGATGATGAGTTTCTGATGAACGTGAAACAGACTGCACACGATTCCCTGTGTAAAGTGTTATATCGTAGCTAGAACAGTGAACTAAATATCCTTCCCATTACCACATTCTTTTTGTTCTTCTTCAGATTATTATTATTAATAATATTATTCTTATGAAATATTCAATGGCGGAACATTGGCGCAGCTGGAAAGCGTTGGCCTCACAGTTCTGATGACCCGGGTTCAATCCTAGCCCTCCGTATGTGGAGTTTGCATGTTCTCCCCGTGCCTGAATGGGTTTCCGGTTTCCTCCCACATTTCACAAACATGCAACGTTAATTGGACGCTGTAAATTGCCCCTAGGTGTGATTGTGAGTGCGGCTGTTGTCTCGATGTACTCTGCGATTGGCTGGCAACCAGGTCAGGGTGTACCCTGCCTCCTGCCCGTTGACAGCTGGGATAGGCTCCAGCATTCCCCGCGACCCTCGTGAGGATAAGTGGTGAAGAAAATGGATGAATAAATAAATAAATAAATAAATATATATATATATATAATATATATATATATATATATATATATATATATATATATATGATTTTTTTATGTTTTTAATAAAACAAAGGTAGCTTGAATGGACCCATCCGTTTTTTTCACCACACATCACGCTGTTGTCGTGTATGGATTTTTACATCTCCCGCCATGAAAATCCACTTGAGGCATTTGTGTTGCAGGAGAACCAGGAAGTGACATTTCTAGCTAACTAGACGTATAGTCACAAAACTCGAACAACTTCTCCGAAAGCAGCAATAATAAAAAGCTCCGTCCGCGTCCGACGACGTAATCCTTCTCTCAGAACGTAACAAAAGAGCCGCGCCATATCGCCGGTCGGGCCGGGAGGCTGTGTGGCCCGTGTTGTCAGACCGTCCCAAGTGTGTAAACAATGATGTCACGGCACATTTATGTCAGGACAGAAGCTCCCCAGACAGAGCGCAGCCGAAAACAATCTGATGAATGGTTTACATCAGGGATGTCAAAAAACTAAAATTCACCGTGGGCCAAAATTTTAAATTGAACAAAGCCGCGGGGCAAGGTTGAACAAATTAACCTTTTAATATGGAACCAAACAAGTGTGTAATACTAATATTCATGTCTAATATCAATTTGAAAATTTCGTCGCGCAACAAATATAATCACACCGCGGGCCAAATTTGACCCACGGGCCGGAATTTGACACCTATGGTTTACATGACAAAGTTAGACTTCTGATCAATACGGCAAAAGGTGTATTGCACCTCTGTGAGTCCGAATGCAGCTTTTTATTCCAACTAAGGCATTTTTTGGGAGAATTCTCCCTCAGTTTGGCCTGACAACCTGATTCCAATCGGAATACAAAGCGCCATGTAAACCAGGCGACTGTCAAAGAGGTATTCAGTCAACAATGTTTATTCCAGTGACTGTAGTTTGTTGAGCTACAGAATGACACAGCAGTATTAATGTATTGTCATCATTGTCAAGGAATATTTTTTTGAGAGAGCACTTGTACAGGAGCTTACTGGATACTGTATGTGTACTCAATGATGTGGCTCGGGTGTGCATTTGCTTCACCGTGTCGCCCATGGACAAAGTCAAAATTATAATTTCATGAATAATGTACTACCTACCCATTTATTGGATGAATGCTGAATTGCTTTTATCTTTGTTTCGTGATGCGATAATAAAAAGCAATAAAAACTATGAATTATTAAAAAAAAAAAAAGGTCAGAAATAGCGCACCAAGATGGACTTTTACCGTTGCCATACCGTGTACTTGCAGGGAAGCTGCTGCCTCTGCTTTGCCCACACTGTTCTCTGACACACACGTGTAAGTGCCCTCATCTTCTGCTCGCACCTGTTTCAAGTGGAGACTGTTGTCACTACGGAGCTCATATCTGCAAACACATCAAAATACTGTGAATTCGAGCAGTTTGCTTTCAAAACATACAAGTGTCAACGTCTCAACTGTTTACTCCATCAATCAATCTTTTGAGCTGCTTATCCTCACACGGGTCGTGGGAGTGCTGGAGCCTATCCCAGGTATCTTCAGGCAGGAGGCAGGGTACACTCTGAACTGGTTGCCAGCCAATCGCAGGGCACATAAAAACAAACGAGCCTTCGCATTCACAATCAAACCCACGAGCAATTTAGTCGACAGAAAAGCCACACAGGCAGGACCAGGATTCTCAGTACTAATGTTTTTCATGGCAGTGTATATTACCAATTTTGGCAGATGGCACCAATAGCTTGCAACCAGATGCTCAAGGTGAATATATTGAGTGCATTACAGTTACTGTCTGCTTTACCTGCCCCGAGGCAACTCCCCCTCCTCTCTCCGCCAGCGAACAGTGGCACTGGATCCCCATGCACCTTGCAAAAGAAGTCCACTGTATCGTCCTCCAGAACCACTTGGCTAACAGGCTGCTTTGTGAACACCGGCCTCTCTGACATTAGACAGAGATAAGAAATACAAAAGTCGGTACTTGCTTTGGTGACTTCTGAGAAAATGATGACTAGTATACACGTAACAAAAGATTGAAAGACAAATACAGACATGTAATCGTTTCAAATTCAAGTCCATTCCACCTGTAGTCTAAGTCATGTTTCTTCTTGGTAAATGGTGAAATAGAAAAAAAGAAAACAACAACAAACCGGGTGAAGATAGCACAGTTTTCATTCCCCTCTGGGGAACTAAGCACAATCTGCACCAAATCTGTATGATGTATGTATGATATCTTAAGAACTTTGCAGGAACGCTCCCAGTGTTACCATCACAACAACCCCATTAGTGATCGTATTTCTGAAAATTTGAATGGCTGATGTCAAATCTGTTTGTCAACTGGGCCAGATGAGATATTTCACCTCACACGACACAAATGGCGTATTGCAAATCTTACAATGTTCTCAACAACCACACACAATTGAAACATTCATTACAGGGATTAAAAGGTATGCGTGCATGACAATGCAAATCTGGAAAATGGTCTTGTCATCTTACATCCAATAATAAATACAGTTGTACCTCTATTTACAAAATGAATTCATTCCGGAAGTCATTTTGTAATATGAAGTATAAGCAATTTTTACTTGTCAATAACCTAATCCATTCCAAGTAACGCCCCCCCAGTCCACCCCCACACGCTAAAAAATGAGAAAAGCAAATTATGCTAGGGGTAACATGTCTAACAGTCTTGGTCGATCGCGAGACAGCGTGACAAAAAAACAAACAAAAAAAAAAAAAAAAACTGCGCAATTGTGCACCGATGTTGCAGTCTCTTCGCAGATATTCTGCATTGCGCGCAAAAAAAAAATCCAATGCAAATTCAAAGTATAACATACAGCTATTCAGTTTGTGGCATTTTGCAATGTGATTCAATGAGTGAGAGATGACTTGTTACATCCACTGGCACAATTCACATATGTGTACTGTAAAAAATGAAGCCACTGGTTTCTTTTAGCTACCACGCGGAACTTTCTCTCACAACGACTGCTGCTCCTCCACACTTTCTTTTTCCTAGTTTACCTTACACCTGCCCCCATTCCCGGTCTTAAAGACATACACTCATAATTACAAATATTACAGTACTCACGCAGCCCATCAATGTGTTTTATAATGACAGCGTCCAGCACCACTGCTTTAGTTCACAACACAGTCTGGGCAATGTAGAGCAAAGACGAGCGAGACATGCTGCTTATGTTTACTTTCGATATTATTGGAGAAAGTTAAAGAAGAAATGCTGTTGTTTTAAGATGCAATGACTGTCGGAGTATGTGAATAATCGAAAAAAAAGTAGTTAAACTAGATGGGATTTTCTCTTTTCCGAGTGGGAAAGGTCTGGTCTGAAGCCAAAGTAGAAAGAGCAGGATAGGAAGGTGTGTAATTTTAAAATTCCCCCTTGGCACAGCCTGATTCAGGATGAAAGCACAGACAATACAGTCACCCCCCCTCCCCTCGGTAGCTCGTGAGAGGCTGGCTGCTTGAAAAGTAGATCTTGGGGTAAAAAAAAGTCTGGGCACCCTTGGTCCAAACCATCGAACTCTGCACTCTCAAACCTTGTCTCCAAAACATCCAACTTTGGCTCTCCCTCCAATTAGCTCATTTCTAATCCTATTCAACCTGCTAACTCCGAGCGAGAACCTAAACATCTTCATTTCTGCGACCTCCAGTTCTACCAATGTTTGTCTATCTTTTGCTTTGCTTTTTCTCTGGATTGTTCCTGTGTAGATTCCCCTGTTATATCTAATTTAATTCTCTATTTCTCCCTGTATTATCTGTGTGTGTTTGAGCCCAACAAAATACCTCTGGTTATTGAGCATTCTTATCTCATTCTTGTAGCAGCCTTCAGATTGTGAGACAAAGGTTTTCATCACTTTGTCCTCAAGTTTTAGACATCTAAAAAGAGATGTGTTGCTTCATTTGAGATAAAATAATTTTATTTTAAAGCGTAAACTTAAAATCACGCGAAACTGAAAGTAATGTGGGCGTCACTTCCAATTTATTCTTTTTGTTGGATTAATTGGATATAAAGTTACCTCATATTTGCTTTCTTGTTTTTTTAATGCTTCATTGTTTGTGTGATGTGGTGCAATCGAGAGGGCCATTGGGTGCCATGGAAACTTTGCTATGATGTATTTAAACAATGTGATCCAATCAAGTTACATTGGGTGCCGTGGAAACACCAGACAGTGATGCAGAAGACAATAAAAAGACTGACGATCTCAAGAGCATGGTGAAGACATCGCAAAGACTCACATGCACTATTTTTGTCACAGTTTTTTTGTTTTTCACATTTGCTATGTAGTGATGCGAACCACGCTAAGGAATAAAAAAACTGGAGACGTGGAGATGAGATTAGAACAGATTGGAGATTGTGAAAGAGACACATCCCACGTTCTCTTCACGAGCCAGAAGTTCCTCTTGTCTTCCTTCCTTGATAATTTTACTTTAAATGTCCTAGGCTGTTTAAAACTGACACTTTTCTCCTAAATTGAGGAAGTTTTTATACAAACCAATATATTGTACAGCATCAATCTATGTTTATTTGAACCTGTAAATTAAAAATATGTGACAATGTAAACAAAAATGTGCCCAAAGTTCCAAAGTTTACCTGATCAAGTAAACCAATGTGATATTTGGATTCAGAACATCTAACTTGTTTCATCTCAAAACTTGTCGACCAACCACTTATCTTAGTAAAGAAAGAGATTTTGCTGGACTTGTATTGATCCCATTTGAACATCCACTGTAATGTGGTTTAAACAGACAATGTAGAAGCACACTTCTGCATTTTTTGCAAAGAGTGCTAAACATCTTCCACTATTTTTTTTTTGCATTAAACTTAAATGGATCACTATCCAGATCATAAGCACCAACCATCTTGTTGTAGGTGGTTTAGGTTTTTTTCAACTATCTGATTTTCTTTAGTTCACCTCTTTTGCTTAATCCATACCACAGAACCACACAAAATTGACCCATGGGTTCATCGTGATTAAACGAGCAACACTAAGATAATGATAGAAGGAAAGAGGGGTTATTGAGAAAAAAAAGAAAATATACATTTTCGATCTGCCTGCTAGGTTCAATAAACACTCCCTAAGCACTTATGCAGCTGGTCTGCTGAGAGATTCCAAGAATAGGGGAGACATGGAAAAAAAATAGCATAGAGGTCAAGGAAGCAAAGGAATTATGGCAGGCAGAGGACACACATTCACATTCCGATCCATTCAAACGGTGTGATCCTTGACATATTTCAGAAATAAAACACAAATAAGAAATACAATGTATTACAGATTGTGCTCACAGAACTACCATTACAAACTACAGAATTGAAAGTACTTTCTGATGTTTTTTAATACTGCCATCAAACATGTGTACATACTTTATGTACAGTATCACTGTAATTTTAGAAACAAAATACTTACCAAATACAACCAGTTCAGCTGGATCACTGTCTTTTTCTCCAACCATATTGGTGCCAACACATACGTACATGCCAGCATCACTTTTTCTGGTATTGGAAATCATTAGTTTGCCTCCTCGGATCTGAAAAAGGACAGATGCATTTTTTTTTTAAGGGACGAATGCTTGCCATAAGAGAGGAGGCCATGTTGCCTTATGTTGAAGAGGACATTCCCTTGAAATGGGTATTTCAACAAGGCAATGACCCCAAACACAGTGGTAAACGTGCAAAGACTTGGTTCCAAACCAACAAAGTTAATGTCATGGAGTGGCTAGCTCGATCCCGGACCTTAATCCAATCAAGAACTTGTGGGGATACATCAGAAATGCTGTTTCTGAAGCAAAACCAAGAAATGTTAATGAATTATGGAATGTCGTTAAGCAATCTTGGAGTGGAATAACAGCTCAAAGGTTGGTTGACTTCTTGCCACACAGGTATGAAGTAGTTTTTAAAAAACTGTGGTCATACAAATAAATATTAATTTAGTGATTCAAAATATTGGTAAATTCTAGAAGCAAAAAAGTTTGTACATGTAACTATAAAAAAATATACTGAAAATGTGGATTAATCTGGTTAGCCACATTGGAGTGACATTATTTTAAACACTATTGTAAGTATTAAACCCTTTGTTCAATATTTAGTAGAAGAACCCTTTTGAACTAATACTGTCTTGAGTCTTTTTGGGAATTATGTAACAAGTTTCACACCTGGATTTAGGGATCCTCTGACATTCCATCTTGCACCGTGCAGCTCTTCTCCAGTTCTGTCAGGTTGGATGGTGAATATTGGTGGAAAGTCATTTTCAGGTCTCTCCAGAGATGATCAATTGGGTTTAAGTCAGGGCTCTGGCTGGGCCCTACAGGAATAGTCACAGAGTTGTTCTGAAGCCACTCCATTATTTTAGCTGTGTGCTTAGGGTCATTGTCTTGTTGGAAAGCAAACCTTTGGCCCATTCTGAGCTCCGTAGGCCTGTCCTTGGCTACATTCATCTTTACCTCAATTGCCACTAGTAATCCTGTCTCTGGATCTGAAAAACATTCCCACAGCATGATGCTGCCACCACCACCCTCACGCTTCACCATTGGTATAGTATTAGACAGGTGATGAGCAGTGCCTGGTTTTGTCCACGCATACCGTTTGGAATTAAGGCCGAAAGGTTCTACAAACCCAATTCTAATGAAGTTGGGACATTGTGTTAAACATAAATCATAACAGAATACAATGATTTGCAAATGATTATCAACCAATACTTTAAAGGGGAAATCCAGTGGTTTGCATTTACAATGTATCCAATAGGTCATGTAATATGTACACTATCTTGACAATGTGATGTTAAATTCTCTCTCATTTAATAGTGTTTCGAGAAGATTTTTAATCGACAATTATGAATTTTCAGGGGCGCTGCTATTTTCGCGAGTCACATGACCTATATGGGCGTATGTGACGTGTTACGTGCTGTACCAAACGCTCGATTACGTGGGACACGATTATGCCCAGTGCTGATTTCTCTGATTTATTGTCATCTGATGAAGAAATACCAGTATCAGTTGATCGGGAAGACAGAGGAATAGTTCCATACACATCTGTGAGCGGTACAGCCGTGAGCAGCTCTCCACCGCTCGGTTGATCGGAAAGACGGAGGAATATTTTGATACACAGCCGTGAGCGGCTCGGCCGCTCTGTTGATCGGGAAGACGGAGGAATACTTCCATACAGATCTGAACCTGTGGCTGTAAATAATGCCGCCAAGCGGCGGAGCCATGAGCTGAGCGCCGCCGCGGAGGCGTGAGCTCGCTCCCCACCGAGGCAGGAGCTCGCTCAGCCGATCCACCGATACTGCTATTTCTTCATCAAATGAGGATAAATCCAAGAAATCAGCACTGGGCATAATCGTGTCCCATGTAATCAAGCGTTTGGAACGACACGTAACACGTCACATATGCCCACATAGGTCATAAGATTCGCGAAAATAGCAGAGGCCCTGAAATTTCATCATTGTCGAGAGGATTTAACATCACATTGTCAATATAGACTACATATTGCATGACCTATTGGATACATTGTTATTTGCAAACACTGGATTTACCCTTTAATTGCATACAGTACAAAGACAATATATTTAATGTTCAAACTGAAAACTTCGTTTTTAACAAATGGTCATTAACATAGACTTTTATGACTGCAACACATTCCCCCCAAAATGGGACAGGTGGCAAAAAAAAAAAACTGATAAAGTTTGGAATGTTCATCAAACATCTGTTGGGATCGTCCCACGGGTGAACAGGCTAATTGTGAACAGTTGGGTGCCATGATTAGGTATAAAAGGAGCTTCCCTGAACTTCTCAGTCAGTTACAACTGGAGGTTAAACCTGAAGTTGAGGAAATTGTTTCCCTGGGAAAGGCTGGGGACATTGACAAGCTGGTTCAAGAGCACTAGGAGAATCTTTTCACGGAGAAGCAAAAAGAGCTGGAGGCGATGGAATACACGACAATGCAGGAACCGTTTGCGGGGTAGAGAGGGAAGCAGCCACTATTCCGGCAGCCACAATAAATAAGTGTTGACGAAATTGTATGACCAAGACTCATCCGGAAAATGTGTTACCTAGTCGGGCTATTCACTCACTTCAATGATGTTTGCCTTGCACATTTCTGCAAGATTATTGAAAGCCATCAAAGGCAAACGTCCTTGCATTGGTACGAAACATTGAAATTAATGTTATTGTTTGTTCTGAATTCATAGTTGGGGGAATTTATTATTTTCAGTGGAATTAAATTGTGTGCGTGCCTCCTACTCACCATTCCCCATATTGCCTCGTCACGCACCCTGCTCTTTGCATCATGGCTCAACACCAATGGTGAATTAACTTCATTTTTTATTATTCTTTACATTATGCACACTTTGGATGTTTTTTTAAGGTAAATGAACATAATTTTGTATTATTATTATTATTATATTATGTACACTTTGAATGCTTATTTTTGACTGCGGGGGGGGGGGGGGGGAGATTCCTGGGGGCTTGGAACGGATGAGGCTATGTGCATCACAAATTTGTTTCTACTTACAAAAGTGTCACATTACGAAATAACTTCTAGAACGGAATATGTTCGTAAGTAGAGGTACCACTGTATTACAGCATTTCTGAATCCTGACAGGCAGCAATTGGGACATTGTTGCCCTTCCTCTGATAGAGAGGCAATTGCTTTGCATGAAGTCGTAACACCAAGAAGGTCTTCCTGCAAAATTATTTATATTCATCTCCTTGGCAGCTCCCTGGGCATGGAGACGCAACTGCACTGTTGACAAGCCTCTCTCGGGAGTGTGTTTTTCCATCACCGATGTGGGAACTCGTTCCTTTAAGGTTCCGTCACACCATGACGTTCTGGTCAACGTCCTCTGAACATTTCAATTGTTCTATTTTTCAGCGTTCTCAAACGCGGATGATACATCTGGCGTGTGATTAACGTGTGTCTAACGCATGACTTATCGTGTGTCTAATGCACAAAAAGCGTGTCTAACGCACAAAAAGTGTGTAACAGCGACCAAATAAGATACTCCTAAAAACCATTAGCATGTGCAAATGCGTCATTGGGGCGCGACGAGCGATTTGTCAAGGTAAGACAATTGTGTTGAGCGTGTGACTAATAGGTGAATAACAACAGAAAAGCGTTTTGCTGGCGTGTAATTTTTACAGTGGAACCGGAACTAAAACGTTGGAAAGTCACTTCAGTTGTTGTCGTGAGTTAGAACAGTGAGCATCGTGCCGCCGAGAAGAACAAAAGTTAGGGCGCGGACTTCAGCAACTCACGATGCTAGTAAGAAAGCGAAGCCTCTTTCATCACGAGCAATGTGCTTGGAGGAAAAACAACAGCAGGAGGAAGAGCACGTCCGTGAAGTCACGCACAATGTGACACCTCCTGGGGACCTTAAACACCTTGCAAACCCCAGTGAGGACGGTCCGACAAAGAGACAAAAGAAGCAGAGAAAGGATTGCAGGATCCTGGTCCGGGCTGTTGAGGATAGTCTGGTGGAGTTTTTCCGCGAAAACGAACTGCTGCTTTCTGGATCTTCCTTAATAGGTGCTCTCTACTGTACCTTAATATTAAATGGACCTTGCTTTTACAAAGCATCGGCTTATATACCCATATGCATGGAAGTTCGGGAAACGCTCGAATGACGCTCAATGGACACCAAACAACGTTCGTTTCACGTTGGTTACACGCTTTGTGCGCTAGGGGATTGTTCAGTGGGCGTTGACAGGTTGTCAGTGAGTCGTTCACTGCAAAGCAAACGATTAAGTAACAACCAAGTAAAGCTAGAGTTACGACTGACTAACTGTAGGCAAATGCGTGCAACGCTCGGCGAACCTTAGTAAAACGTTCCATGGATGTTCTTGAACATTCTGCAGCATTTAAAATTAAACGTTGATGAACGCTGGTCTCGGTGAGAACTTTTGTGCATCTTCAAAACTTTTTTTTCCCGGACCGGTGTTCTCCGCCGATTCCCAGCGATCATTGACGTTCACTGGCGTGGAAACAACGCTACTCTGGAGCTATCCTAACGACCATGGGCAACTACCCACGTTTCCTCAAACGCTATAGGACGCTGGCCAGAACGTCATGGCGTGACGGGGCCATTAGCTGTGGCCGACTATCTTTTAGCCCATGATTTGCTTTTTATGTTTTTTTTCATTTCAGTGACAGTAACCTCTGGTTTTCACCAGTCCTCAACAAGTTTCTTGCTCACTCCAAACTTTCTTTCTGATGCTCTATTACTGTTTTCGGCTGCATATTTTGCGACTTGCAGTTGGTACTCTGTGGAGTATGATTTTCTTTTTAATCCCATTTTTGTTCAGTCCTTCTCAATTACCACAAATGTTGAAATGATCCATTTTCAGAGGTTCATAAGTAGCAGGTACAGATACACAGGGGTAGAGCACCCTCTTGCATTGGTCAGTCTGAAAATAATTGATGAGCGGCTCAGAAAATGGATGGATGGAGATGATAGTGTTTATAATTTTACATATAATCACTCTGGAGTACAAGTCGCACCCCTGGCCGAACTATGAAAAAAACTGATTTATAACCCGCAAAATACGTGACCAATGGCAGGGGTAACTTACATATCTACGAAGATAACATTAATGCTGAAAGGTAGATAAAAGCTTTGGAGAAACATATGCTTCCATCCAAGCAACATCTTTTTCATTGACACCACAGCTTATTTCAGCAAGACAATGCCAAACCACACTCTGTACAGGTTACAACAGTGTGGCTTCATAGTAAAAAAGTGAGGGTACTAGACTGAACTGACTGAAGTCCAGGCCTGTCTCCCATTGAAGGTGTGTGGCACATTATGAAGCGTAGATTACAACAACAGGGGGAGCTGTATGAAGCTGTACACAAGTAAGAATGGGAAAGAATTCCACTTACAAAGCTTCAACAATTCGTGTCCACAGTTCCCAAGGTTTATTGAATGTTGTTCAAAGAAAAGGTTATGTAACACAGTGGTAAAAAAAAATTACCCAGTCCCGTATTTTTGGAACGTATGGCAGCCATAAAATTTTATGATTCAATGATTATTTGCTTAAAAAAAAAACATTAAATATCTTGTTTTTTGGAGTGCATTCAATGCAATATAGGTTGAACCTGATTTGCAAATCATTTTTTGTTTTTGTTTTTATTTGTTTAACACAGTGTCCCAAATTCATTGGAATTGGGTTTGTATCTTGGTCTCATCAGACCAGAAATTCCATTTCTCTCAATCTTGGAATCCTCATGTGTTTTTTGAGCAAACTCCATGCGGGCTTTCATGTGTCTTGCACTGAAGAAAGGCTTCCGTCGGGGCACTCTGCCATGAAACCCCGACTGGTGGAGGGCTGCAATGATGGTTGACTTTGTAGAACTTTCTTCCGTCCCCCCACTGCATCTCTGGAATTCAGCCACAGTGATTATTGGGTGGTTCTTTCCTGCTCTCACCAAGGCTCTTCTCCCCCGTTTGGCCAAACGGCATCTCAAAGGAAGGGTTTTGGTCATCCCATACATCTTCCATTAAAAGATTATGGAGGCCACTGTTATCTTGGGAAACGTAAGTGCATCAGATTTTTTTTTTTTTTGTACCTTTGCCAGATCTGTGCCTTGCCACAATTATGTCTCTGAGCTCTTCGTGCAATTCCTTTGCCCTCATTATTCTTGTTTGCATTGAGATACAATGTAAACTGTAATGTTTCATATAGACAGGCATGTGGGTTTCTTCATCAAGTCCAATCAGTATACTCAAACACAGCTAAACTCCAATGAAGGTGTAGATTCTACAGTGTGGGCAAACTACAGCGCGTGGACCACATCCGGTCCACTGACAATTGCAATCCGCCCTGCCAAAGATTGGTACAGAAATGCACAAATCATACTAAAATCATGCCTATTTTCAATAGACCTTGTCATACAGTGAAGAAAATAAGTATTTGAATACCCTGCTATATTGCAAGTTCTCCCACTTAGAAATAATGGAGGAGTCTGAAAATTTTATCATAGGTGCATGTACACTGTGAGAGACATAATCTAAAAAGAAAAATCCAAAAATCACAATGTATGTTTTTTTAACAATTTATTTGGGTGATACAGCTGCACATAACTATTTGAACACCTGAGAAAAAAAATGTTAATATTTGGTACGGTAGCCTTTGTTTGCAATTACAGAGGTCAAACGTTTCCTGTAGTTGTTCACCAGGTTTTCACACACTGCAGGAGGGATTTTGCCCCACTCCGCCACACAGATCTTCTCTAGATCAGAGAGGTTTCTGGGCTGTCGCTAAGAAACACAGAGTTTCAGCTCCCTCCAAAGATGTTTGATTGGTTTTAGGTCTGGACAGCAGCTAGGCCACGCCAGAACCTTGATATGCTTCTTACTTCTTACGGAGCCAGTCATTGGTTTTCCTGGTGTGTGCTTCGGGTCATTGTCATGTTGAAAGACCCATCCACGACCCATCTTCAATGGTCTGACTGGGGGAAAGAAGTTGTTCCACAAAGTCTCATAATACATGGCCGCGGTCATCCTCTCATTCATACAGTGCAGTCGTCCTGTCCCATATGCAGAAAAATACCCCCAAAGCATGATGCTACCACCCCAATGCTTCACAGAAGGGATAGTGCTCTTGGGATGGAATTCATCATTTGTCTTCCTTCAAACACGGTTAGTGGAATTATGACCAAAAAGTTTTATTTTGGTCTCATCTGACTACAAAACTTTCTCCCATGACTCCTCTGTATCATCCAAATCGTCATTGGCAAACTTAAGACAGGTCTTGACGTGCTTGTTTAAGCAGGGGAACCTTCCGCGCCATGCATGAATTTCAAACCATTATGTCTTAGTGTATTACCAACAGTCACCTTGGAAACGGTGGTCCCAGCTCTTTTGAGGTAATTGACCAAGTTCTGTCATGTAGTCCTGGGTTGATTCCCCACCTTTCTAACGATCATTGAAAGCCCACGAGTTGATATTTTCCACGGGCCTCCACTCCGATTGAGATTAGATAGACAGGTGTTCAAATACTTATTTGCAGCTGTATCACACAAATAAATCGTTAAAAAAGTCATACATTGTGATTTCTGGATTTTTCTTTTTAGATTACCTCTCTCACAGTGGACATGAACCTACGATGAAAATTTCAGGGCCCTCCATGATTTCTAAGTGGAAGAACTTCCATTATCGCAGGGGTTTCAAATACTTATTTGGTTCACTGTACATTAAGTATATTCAAACCCAAAATTTAATTTAATTTATTTAAAAGTTTTTGCCTTGTTGTGTGTATTTTGATGGAGTACTATAAATATTAAACCACCAATAAAGTTATCATAAATAAATAAATAAATAAATAAATAGACAGACAGGATGTCAGACAGAAAATATGTTGTGCCCAGAGCAGACAAATTTGGACTTTCACAATGTGAGACGACTGCAATAAAATCTTGTACTCCAATATCATCGCATTCTGTTTTTTACGATCACTGGTCAACTCACTCAACTCAAATACGATTGGATACACTTGTTGCCAAGGTGACAAGAACAATATTGGATCGGGTCATGTTTTAGCAGAACAAAATGGAGAAAAACGTGTGTTGGTGTTCACCGGTGCTCGGGAGAGAAAATTTCTTTCAGGCTTTCTTGAGGTATGTTCATATATTTTTCAGAAGATACCGCTCGCAAATGGACAACAAAACATTTTTGAGCCTATTAAGCTCATGCGAGCGCTAACCGTTGTCACCGAACATGCAGGTGTTCTGTCAAATCATGCTCTAAAGTTTTGAGTTTGTTAATAAAGCCATATAAATTCAGTCAGTTAGCACCCGTTATTTATGTCATATGAGCTGATTGATTAGAATAGATGACCTGACTAGAGCAATGATTTCCAACCTTGATGGAGCCAAGTCACATATTTTATAATTGAAAACTCTCACAGGACACCAACAAACAAAAATGTCACAAAAAGTGGATACATTAATTACTGTATGTACTTCCTGCCATCTCATGACATTGATTTGTTCTGTTTGTCACTATGCCTCATTGGCATAAATAGAAGAACAAATATACATTATTGATTGTAAATATATATACATATATTTTTCCGAGGAATTCACTACACAAGTATGTACATTAGATGAGCAAGTAAATTTATACAGACACATTACTCCAATCTTGTGATTGGTTATCAGTTACAGGTTATCATTTTTTTAAATTTGGTGTTCAACCCCCCAAATCCCGATTTGTGTAAAGCCTCATATGAAGGGTTGTTTCTTGCGTTCAGTAAATATACAGTGGACACACTGAAATAAGATAGCATCATGTGAAAAGTACATATAAATGTGGAACAAAATATGGTGATAGGCACTTAAATAGTAATTGAGCACTCAGAGAAATTAAATGAAAACAAGACATCACAAAGAGTTAGAAACGGTATGCACGTTACCGACAAAGTGAAATATCAAATGTGCAGACCAACGCCAATGAAAACAAAAAGCTCTGTGTGCCTTGATAATGTTTACAACTACCAGTAAACTTACTGTGATCCTCTCCTCTCTGTCATTGACCTGAACATTATTTCTCTTCCAGGAGATAGTTGGTTCAGGATGTCCTCTGGGGGGAATACACTCCATGACAGCTGGCTCACCTGCTGCCACCACCACATCACTGGGTGTCTGACGAAAGTCATCTCGTAGAACTGAGAGAAAAAAAAAGTAAGTAAGTAGTATGTGAAATATTTGTTGCACATTAGATTTTTTTTCATAGAATAAAGCTTGTGTGCTTCTGCTTAAGTGATAAGCATGATCATTGGATTGGTGGTACAGTGAATCCCAGCTATTTGTTAGACATTGGGACTGAGTTAAACAATAAAAATCGTGTCAATAGTTGAAGCTATGATAATAACTGCATTGAAAAAAAATTTCTTTTTTTCAATCCAGAAAATTGTCAAGTAGGTGTGGCTAAACTTCCAATCAGCGTTTCTGCGAAAAATGAGGTTTGGTCTCCCACATTTTTTCTTTTAATTGGAAAAGAAATCTGTTAATCGGTAAATCCAATACGAGTGAGTGTCCACTGTAATGTTAAATTATGGACACCACTCAATAAATCGCAGATAATTTTCTAATCATAATTCACTTCACTGTTGTTGAGCTTTTTCAGTGACTGTCATTGGCACACATTATTAAAGAACACAAATGAATTATTTAACCTGACACACACAATTACCCCGGTGAATTCACATGAATAAATACGTTGGGATATGGGGAGGAAAACTAAAAGTCTGCATACAAATGTATCCTTCAAACAAATAAACCCCAGTTGAGCGTGGAAAGCCACGTGACTGCAGCAAGCATAAATTATATAAATAACTTGAGGCAGTTCTACACAGTGTTTATCAAATGAGTATTGTGTACCTCCTTCACAGTATCGTTGGTGCTGCTACAAAAAACAAACAAACAAACTCCAGACAGGCAAAACTGCTGAAAGGATTATTGGCACTCCACTACCCATCCTCGAGAACTTGCACGCTACTAGAACTAAGACAAGGCTTATTCACATCGCACTGCTTTGGGACAAAGTACACTGGTGGGAACAAACGACACGGACGGCTGTTGTCTTTCATCTTTGAACATTTGGACATTTCTGGAAGATTCGCTAACTTGGAATATTCCCTGGAAAGAACCTGTTTTGCCTGTTTGGGAACATTCGTTCAACGCTTGTGCGTGAGTATTCACCATTTTGGCTCGACTACTCACAACGTTGAAGTTCTACAGTGAAGAACATAAGTATTTGAACACCGTGCGATATTGCAAGTTCTCCCACTTAGAAATCATGGAGGGGCCTGAAATTTTCATCGTAGGTTCATGTCCACTGTGAGAGAGGTAATCTAAAAAGAAAAATCCAGAAATCACAATGTACGATTTTTTTAACGATTTATTTGTGTGATACAGCTGCGAATAAGTATTTGAACACCTGTCTGTCAGCTAGAATTCTGACCCTCAAAGACCTGTTAGTCCGCCTTTAAAAGTCCACCTCCACTCCATGTATTATCCTGAATCAGATGCACTTGTGTGAGGTCATTAGCTGCATAAAGACATTTGTCCACCCCTTACAATCAGTAAGACTCAAACTTGTAATATGGCCAAGACCAAAGAGCTCTCCAAAGACACCGGAGACAAAATTGTTCAACTCCACACGGCTGGAAAGGGCTACAGAGAAATTGCCAAACAGCTTGGTGAAAAAAGGTCCACTGTTGGAGCAATCATTAGAAAAAGAAAGTAGCTAAACATAACGGTCAATCTCAATCGAAGTGGAGCCCTATGCAAGATATCACATTGTGGGGTCTCAATGATCCTTAGAAAGATGAGGAATCAGCCCAGGACTACACGACAGGACTTGGTCAATGACCTGAAAAGAGCTGGGACCACCGTTTCCGAGGTGACCGTTGGTAATACACTAAGTCATCTTGGATTGAAATCATGCATGGCACCGAAGGTTCCCCTGCTTAAACCAGCACATGTCAAGGCTCGTCTTAAGTTTGCCAATGACCATTTGGATGATGCAGAGGAGTCATGGGAGAAAGTTTTGTGGTCAGATGAGACCAAAATGGAACTTCTTGGTCATAATTCCACTAACTGTGTTTGGAAGATGAATGAGGAGTTCCAATCCAAGAACACCATCTCTAATGTGACGCATGGGGGTGGTAGCATCATGCTTTGGGGTGTTTTTTTAAGCACATGGGACAGGACGACTGCACTGTATTAAGGAGAGGATGACCGCGGCCATGTATTGTGAGATTTTGGGGAACAAACTCTTTCCTTCAGTCAGACCACTAAAGATGGGTCGTGGCTGGGTCTTTCAACAGGACAATGACCCGAAGCACACAGCCAGGAAAACCAAGGAGTGACTCCATAAGAAGCATATCAAGGTTCGGGTGTGGCCAAGCCAGTCTCCAGACCTAAACCAAATAGAAAATCTTTGGAGAGAGCTAAAACTCTGTGTTTCTCAGCGACAGCCCAGAAACCTGACTGATATAGAGAAGATCAGTGTGGAAGAGTGGGCCAAAATCCCTCCTGCAGTGTGTGCAAACCTGGTGAACAGGAAATGTTTGACCTCTGTAATTGCAAACAAAGGCTACTGTACCAAATATTAACATTGGTTTTCTCAGGTGTTCAAATACTTATTTGTAGATGTATCAAACAAATAAATTGAAAAAAAAAATCATAAATTGTGATTTCTGGATTTTTTTATTTTTTTTTAGATTCTTTCTTCACAGTGGACATGCAGCTACGATGAAAATTTCAGACCCCTCCATGATTTCTAAGTGGGAGAACTTGCAATATTGCAGGGTGTTCAAATACTTATTATCTTCACTGTATTTTGTGTTCATTATTTTAGCGTGTTTGTGTTGTATGTTTGTGTGTGTGTGTTCCATTTTGCTGGTTTGTCGTAAGTCGGTCATGTGACTTGCCAAAATGGTCGTGCCAATGAAAATTCATAATTGCCGATAAAAATCTTCTTAAAACACCATTAAATGATATCAGATTAACCTCAAAAAGGGTACAGTACATGACCTATCGGATTAAGGTTTTCCATTTTTCAGTCAATGAGCAGGGCATTCATTTAATTGACTGTCTGATGTCGTCCTACAGTGTCTTGAACTACTGGAGACATATTCCTTGTGTGTCTTAGTAAAGATGAGTGAGAGTAAAGATGATTCTGATTCAGATTATTTGGTTACCATCAATACTCTACATTTTTTGTCTGATATACCTGAAGGCACGTGATTTTTAACTTTCAATCTCGAGAGCTCTGTGACCTCTCAGATTACAGATATGGGGAGTGGTTTTGTAGTTGTAGATGCCCTGACACGAGGATGAGGCGAAAGCCACAGAGGCCTGCAGGCTACAAGTGTGGTCTAAGACAGTCCACAGAATGGATCAGTTTCTATGACAAAAATGATGACTAGTAACTTTCAAATTCCTCCCTGTTTAAGATTTTGAACCTTATATGACAGATGAAATGTTAACATCAAAAAGATATAGGATGTTGAACTGATGCCGGGGGTGAATCATGGTTGATTTACATACATTTCAGAGATATGAGTGATATGAATAAGTCATTATTGATGCGAAAAACTGACTCCAGATTAAAGGCTGCAAAACCTATATTCTTAGAAACATACTGCTCCTACAATACAAATACACAACCACACATATTTACTGTAATTTCTCGTGAATAATGCACAAAACTTTCAAAAAATATAGCAGATAATAATAATAGTACGTCAATGGCACACATTATATTTATGTGTAGACTAAAAATCTAATGAATGCTTTAAAACAAAAAGAATATGTATCCAGGACTTGAGAGGTTCGAAGTGGAGGTTGAACCTGAAGTTCAGGAAATTATTTCGATGGGAAAGGCTGAGGAGGACATTGACATGTTGGTTCACCACGAGGATCTTGTTACCTCCAAAAATGTGTGAACTAGTCGGGCGATCGCGAACTTTTCGATGACGTTTGCCTTGCACATTTCCGCAAGATTATGAACCGTCAAAGGCAAACATCCTTGGATTGTTATGTTACAAAACATTGAAAGTTAATGTTTGTTTTTAATTTACAGTTTATGGAATTTATTAATTTTATTGGAATTAAGTTGTGTTCATGCCTCCGCCTTTGAAGACGCCACAAAGCCACACACATGAGGCCAAAGGTAAATGAACATAATTTTTTGTTATTCTTTATATCATGTACACTTTGAATGCTTATTTTTAAGGAAAATTAACATAATTTTGTATTATTCTTTACATTATGTACATTCTGAATGCTTATTTTTGGGGGGAGATGAATTGGGGGGCTTGGAACGGATTTGGCTATTTACATGTAAAATGCATTTCTACTTACGAAAGTTTTACGTTAACGAAACAACTTCTGGAACAGATTAATTTCCCAAGTAGAGGGACCACTGTAGTTAGAAGTATAACTAACATGCAAACCAAACAGCTGTCTCTGGGTAGAAAAACACAACCCTCCTAAAAAAAGTATGTGAGGCTGAGATAGAAGGGAAAATCAATCGTAGCCACTGCACTAATATTGGGCTGCACCAATACAACCATTTGGAATATCATTAAAAACCACTCGTGCACTAAGTACCAGATCTTAAATTGTACAAAATAGCATAAGCTGACAACAGAAACATTGTGAGGATTGGAATATACCGTAATTTCTCGAAAATAATGCACACATTTTTCCAAAAATATTTTTAAAAAGCTTAAAGGCTTTTCGCTTCCGGTGCCTGACCTGGTGGCAGCGAAAACAAAGAGGCTCCGGCAAACTCGATCGTACAACAAATAAATCCTGCTGAAGTTGGACCGAATGTTGCAAATACTCGACGTGGGACGCTCCTGGTGACGACTTCAGTGGACTAAGAATCATTCTGGAAAATCTTAGTACCCAAATTGGAGCCGTATTTTGTTCACGTTTGAAGCAGCGCGGCCTAGCATACCCTAGCCCCACTTGCTAACAACTAGACATATTAGTAACGATCAAATTTTTTAAATTTGGTTGCCAGTTCCAATGCCTTGTCTACTGCCCCAAAGACGAAATGGCAAAAATCAATAAAGAAGAAGGTGCACGGCAGTGGAGAACAAAACTGTGTCTTAAATTTGTTAAAATTAATTACCAATCGCCTCAGTGCAACACTTGGAACATGATTAAAGGGTTCCCTCATTATTCGCAGGGGTGACATTCCTTAACGCCCCCCCACAGATAACGAAAATCCGCAAATAATGGATGCAGTACTAAAATACCTTTCTACTATATGTACCAGTGACCATAAAGTACATGTAAAGGTAATGATTTTTCTCCAAAATGGACAGCTCACCTGTAGTGCACAACAAGTTCCAAAATCTGGAAGTGTTGCTGTGACTAAATTAATGAAGAGCACCTGAACACACTGGTTACATTGTGAGCATGCTTGTTGGTATGTGTTTTAGTGTGTATGCAACCTACCATGTGATGGCACTCACAAGCAAGTGAGGAACAATTGCAATTTTATATTTGTAAGCAGAAAAGCTTACATTGCTCCACACGCTCACAATATAACGCAAGACATTAGTCACGATGTTGCTCACACACACAGTGTCACTTCAAAACCAAAATGATCACTCTACATCAAGCAAAATAGCATATCTAACAAATAATAAAACAATGACTGGGAAAAACCCTGCACTTTAAACTCTGTTTACATCCTCCCAGCATGCTCCCACCATGCTTTGTGACACTAAGGTGGTCCTTAGTTGTATGTAAATGGTAATTGAAGTGCATGTTTTGTGTCAATGATTTCTCTCGTCATTGTCTTGTTATTATTTGCTAGTTATGTGATTCTGTTTGCTGTAGTGTGATAACTGTGATTTTGATGTGACACCTTGAGTGTGAACAACATCTTGAGTAATTACTTGGGCAGTTTGGGGGCCATGTAAGCTTTTTCTGCTTACAAATGTGAAGTTGGAATTCTTCCGTGCTTTGTCGTGAATGGCATCATATGGTACCTTATGTCCATGCAAAAACGCATGCGAGCGTGCATGCTAACAATGTAGCTAACGTGTTCAGGCGTACAGTGCTTCATTGGACTAGTCAAAAAACATTTACAGATTTTAGAATTCACCATGCACATAAAGTTTGTCACATTATAAGGTGCTCTATCAATTAAGGAGAGAATTTAAGACTTCTATATGCACTATATGTGGGGTACTGAACGGTGAACTGCAAATGGACAAGGGCACACTGTATAGTATTGTGCAAAGGAGGCTTTGACGATGTGTAGTCTGATGCGCCTACAGCCTCAGCCTGCACCATGCGGAGCTCTACTGATGTCACCTCTCATTCAATTGGGTGAGTGAATCAATAAAATAACTCTTGCCAACATTTAGACAGCTCACGAGGTAAACGGCTGCTTGACCACACTGATGATATTTCGCATTTATTTTTGTAAATGCTCTAAAGTAGTTTACAGATGGCCTTTTTTTCCCCCCATTTTCTCTCAGCTCTTAGATAAACCATTCAGGGTCAAGACATTGTTAGCTTCCTCAACACTGCATAGCTTGCATCTTATAATAAGTAGCCATGCTAATGGAAGCAGTTGGGGAATTTTAGTATCGACACAATGTTTAGAGAACTTCAAATAAGTCATTTAATGATGCACTGAGATGTTTCATCAGATTTCCATCTGTAGCCCCAACAGACATTTATCCTAATAACCATTCAAGGATGAAAAACAAAGCCTTACTATATGGAGCAGATTCTGGACTGTCACACAACATGAGGAAGAAAATCCAATGTTTGCTACATGATCAAATAATGCTGTATAAAGCTGTTTTATCATAATGACCAGTTGCACACCATTCTCTGATTGTCGCTCCAAGGTCCTCTGATCTTTCACGTCCTGCCCTCCACACTACTAGATCTGAGTGAAAAGAGGGGGAAAAGTTTATTAGGTACTGGCAATTACCCACGAGAGCCCTGGGGACACATACTACGTGTGTTCACTTGGACCCTTTCCTCTAACCCCTTATACAAAACCAAAATAATCCCCACCACTGGGCCCATACATCTTGCTTTCATCATTATGCAGATTAACACACAAGGGGAGAAGATATTGATTTGCAATGCATTGAAGTATACAAATATAATACAATGTTTTTGATAGAAAGTGTGAATAAACACTTTGTCTACAGTATATGTTATGTATTTCGAGACAGTTTTTTTTTTTTTTACTTGTTCGTCAAGTTTTTAAGGAATTGGTCACTGCAACAGGCCCAAGAATTGGAAATACAGTGTTGAAATGAAAAATTAATTACTGATTCCAGTTATTTGACACCATTTGAAAACCTCCCAGTCTTTTAGTTTTCTGTCAATCAGACCGCAGTTTAAATTGTGACAGAAAGTCACTCAATGGCAGAATATAATCATCTGCACAAGTTGCTAACAAAACCACTGTCATCCGCCATACGTGGAAAAACACCAGAACCCTTCTTTCATTTTACTAACTGAATGGAGATCAACAACACAGCTGGGGTGAGCTGCTACTCACTTGTAATTAAAGCACTTGATCATTGTCTGTAATGTCATAAGGATAGTGTGTGTGCACACATACTTGACAGCAGCCCCCAAACACCCCATGTATAAATATTCATAAAGCTAATAGATAATGACACATCGTCCCTTTGGTGGCAGGACAAGAAAAGAGATTCAGAGGAGGGAATCAAGAAATGCATTTCCAGGTTGAAGCAGAGTTTTGAGGGGAATGTGTAGGCCATCTTGCAACCTGTCCCATAATATAGCAACAAATTTCATCCAACCCTCTTGTTCCTATATCACCCGTGTTTAGATGCCCACAAGCATATCATCTCTGTTCTTTCGAGGCAATATATGTTCAGGGCCTTGGTCCCAACAGAGGCCCCTGTCTGGAGTTGACACCAGGCTTTCTCATTATCCGGAGTGGGCCCCCTCTGATCCCTATCAACTATTGCACCATGATGAAAGAGCCTACACAGGATATTGGTGAAGGGAGTGTCAGGAGAGGCTTTTAGAAAGGGCAGAGGGATTGTATGTGTGCATATGTGTGCGCTGCTTAGCCTCCTTCCCAACCAAATTCAAAGTGCAGATAATTTCACACTGGCTTCCCAGTCCATTGGTACATCAGAGGTGTACTTGTATGGAGTATTTCAAATGGGCTTCAGACAGCCATGTTGGCAGGTGATATGAGACAATTATATGCATAGGGATGTCATTTCAAGAGCTACAATTGCTTTCAACGCCAAGGGGGTATGGACAGTGAGTCCCAGGTGTTACTTTACATTTTGGTTGCAGATGGCCTTTGTTACGCCTTTGATACGAGGTTGAAAGCCAGCAAATACATAGTTCAACTTTATCTCTCTTGCATATCAGTAGTTTAAGCAGAAGATAACGAGATGAGGAAAAAGATGAAAAAATGCTTAGAAGGCCACTGTGAAAGAGGCTAGCTTTAAAAATATATCTACTGAATTTGCCAAATGAAGTAAAATAAAGCTGGTCAGATCTTGCAGCATTTTGTAGGAAAAGAGGAATGCAACATGCACAACAACAACAAAATTATAAATATATAAAGTAAATTCATTTTGTCACCATCATTTTAAGAGGATTGGGGGAAAACCCTGTCTCGAAGATTAGTTTTAGTGTGGCTGCCATGCAACCAGTCAGTGTGATAAAACTTGAAAGCCTTGAATAAACCACATAACATGGTGAACGTTCTGGAAAAGCCTATCTGGCCAAAAGTGAAATTGAACCTGGAATAAAATGAATGACTGTGAATCATGTTTCAATTATTCCTTCCACTAGCCCAGAAAGGTCACCTTTTGAGTCGAGCACCTTTGGTCAGACATCAATGCGTGATGTATTTTTCCCTTCAAATGAACTTGTTTCATTATCTTTTGTCCCTCAGCATGTCGCACAGTGAGCCCACACATTTTACAACAAGAACAGCTGCCCCAACCCCAAACAACAAATTCCTCATGCTCACACAAATAACCACAACCACGCTGCTGCCAAAGACTGGAGGCTGATGGTTGAAAGCCTGGTCCCAGTAGATATTGGGACTGGTTTACTCAGGTGAAATGTTGCCAACAATCAATAGATGTGTCATCTTTGCTGACAGACAAAAACAGCCAACTTGTTTGGTACAGACCTAGAAGCCTGGATGCTAACATGATTAACACCACAAGTTGACAGAAAATACCTGCAGTGCAAAATCCTATTTCTCCCAGTAGACCTCGAGAAAACCAATTATTTGCCACCAGGCTCAGATACCGCTGAAATTTAATCTACGAGTCAGTGTGATGCATTACAAGCAGATGTTAAGCCTGCGATTAATATAGATGAAGCACTTTGAACAATATAATCATCAGGCAAACATTCAATTTAATTTTCATGTCATGCTCAGATCTTCTTTACAATGATTTAAACTGTTTAATCACATCACTTTGTGTAAAATACTGTCTGAAATTGAATTAAGTGATAAAAGAAATTAGTTACTGCCGTCCACCTTGGAGCAGTGGGGGCCCGTGGGTGAATTTGATGAGGTTATCTTTCAAGGTGTGGCGTTTCATGGCTTCTTAAGCCCTCATAAATGGTGAGGCCTTGGTCCATCGTAGTGTCCTCTCACAGGCAGAGTGTTACAAAGGAGGTGTGTTTAAGGGTAGACAGGAAGATGAAGTTCTGGGGGGAATACTTGGCAGCAGCGCAAACTGCAGGCAATGACTGCGGGCCTCACATGCAGCAATGGACAGGAGGCTCTCATTATCAATCACAAAAACACAAGATAGAAAGAGGGTGGGTGAGCGTGTTTTAGTTTGTCTGTGTGTGTAATCAAGCAAATTGCAAATGAAAATGCTCAAATTGGGCAGCCGGGCCAAATGGTTAAGATCACCACTGTTGGGATACTCGTCAATTCTGGCTATCGACCGGCAGGAGAGTGTGCTCAGTGGACCTTGAGCAAGAGACCAACTGATACCCTCAACTTCTATCTGGGTGCCAGAGTAGCTCCCTGCTCTAGTGTTCCACTTACTGTGTGCGCTCACTCGTGTGATGGGTTGATAGAAAATGTTCACTTTTGTGAACATTTGCAGTGTATTTCTTGACAATAAAAATTACGATTCTTAATATATTTGACGACCAGGACAACATGAGGACAATCTGTGAGCATAGAGCTGCATTCATGGACCTACAACATCAGGTTTTAATGGTCCTCATATTTTATACGACAGCAGTATTCATGTGTGATACAGATCTGGCACCACCAATCAGGAAATGCAATGTCAAATTATGTGATAGATAGATAGATAGATAGATAGATAGATAGATAGATAGATAGATAGATAGATAGATAGATAGATAGATAGATAGATAGATAGATAGATAGATAGATAGATAGATAGATAGATAGATAGATAGATAGATAGATAGATAGATAGATAGATAGATAGGTCTGTGTATCTTATTACACAAAATGAAAAAAAAAGCCATAATACTAATACTATTGTCTATATACTAGTAGCAAACAATTTCAGCAGTATGACAGTATAGGAAATGGAATGCAAAAATAAGAACAAGAATGGCCCCAAAATAATCAAAACAAGCAAATAAATAATTTCCTTATTTCTAAATGTAATAGTATTCCTTTCAGTGACAAACAATTAGGGAAGATTAGGGAAGGGAATATGAGGCAATGTTCGCTGTTACATATTTTGCATTAGTATTGGGCTGGGATAACCTCATCAAATTCACCCACGAGGCCCCACTGCTCCAACAGCTAATTTGGGGGATTTAGCCTGAATATTGGAAGATCATTGGTTGGAAACCAGATGTTTACCAAATCTAGGAAAAAAAAGAAACACTGAGATTGAGATGGGCTGATGGAGAGAATCCCTTATTGGTCCCTCAGCAAAAAAATGACCAATAAACTGAACTGCTGAAAAAAAAAAAAAATAGCTGTGAAGTACAGCCTTCAACTCAAACAGGCAACATATTGCAATTCGATACAATCTTTCCAAACTGCTTACATGGATAGTGCAAATCAGCAATAAATGTTCATCCCATTTGAGAGGAAGCTGCGTCTCCACCTAAGTGACCAACTACATAACATTGAGGTTAATCTGCAGCAATCTTGCCATGGAGGGAAATTTTTCTTAAAAAAAAAAAAAATAATATTTAAATATTTAATCTAGAATTCATGACCGGAAGCACACATAATTTTGCTGGTTACACTCAAATTCTGTTACATAGGTGTCAAAATCAGGACGAAATCCAGCCCGGGAAACCAAGTCATGAGTTTAAAACTCCACAATTCTTGTTCAAAGGTTTTACCAAAATCTTTGATTTTTACATATGAAAAATAATTCATTTTAACAAACTGTTAAATAGTTTATTATCCTCAAATTCTGATTTCAAAAGTGGTGAACCTTTAATTTGTTGTGTGTTGTGTATATGCATTTCAGTCACACCGACCTGCTGTGGGTAACTACAGTGTGGCCTGTGACAAAAATGTGTTTCTATCATAATGGAATTGCATCCATCCATCCATCCATCCATTATCTGAGCCACTTATCCTCACAAGGGTCGCGGGAGTGCTGGATCCAAGCTATCTCCAGGCAGGAAGCTTTGCACACCTTAAACCTGTTTAAAGGCAGGGCACACAGAAACAAATAACCATGTGCACCCACGATCACACCTAAGGGCAATTTAGTCTCCAATTACTGCATGGTTTTGTGATATGGGAGGAAACCAGAGTGCCTGGAGAAAACCCATGCAGGCACAAGGAGAACATGCAAACCCCGCACAAGTGTGGCCGGGATTTGAAACCCAGTCCTCAGAAATGTGAGGCAGACGCTCTTACCAGTCACCCACCATTACAGCGAATTGCATTTCTAGTTTTTCAATTATAACATAGAGTTAGTACTTTTCAAACACAAAATCCAAAGTACAAGTTAAAATACAATACAGCTAAAAATGGCAAGGAAAAAGTATGTTCCAAATGTGCTGCCTTGTGTCTGACTACACTTGCGATTGAATAGAAGAAATTGCATACTTTGATCTAGAAAAGTTACATCACAGTATTGAAAAGCTCATTTGCCCAAGTCTCTACCGACAAGTTGTGTGCCCTCGATGGTGTGGGAGCAACGAGAATGAAATGGCTTCAAACTGCTGACTAGCTTCTCTCTCCTGCAGACACATGAACACAATTAGTATTAGCCAACAGGACGAAACCTTAGAGCCCACACCTCACATGGCTACATGAGGAAAGTCAGTGTAGTCCATAGTGGATTCTGCTGTGCTGTTAGGGAAACTGGATTCGATGCACATAAGAGTCAGAGTTACCAGCAGGATATCGATCACACAGATGATTTAGCATCTGTGTACACTGCAAAGAAGCGCAGCTTGGACCGCTCCCTCCATCTAGGATACATGCTACATTGATGTCAGAGACAACTTCGTAACTTGAAACTTCGCAAGTAGAAACGTATTTTACATGTAAAGAGCCAATCCGTTCCAAGCCCCCCGAGCCTCCCTCCCCCACACACCTACCGCCAAAAATAAGCATTCAAAGTGTACATAATGTAAAGGAAAATACAAAATTATGTTCATTTACCTGAAAAATAGGCATTAAAAGTGTACATGATGTAAAGAATAGTAAAAAATTATGTTCATTTACCTTTGGTGTGTGGCAAGTAAAAAGTCTCTGTGGTGTCTTCAGAGGCAGAGGCACGCACCCAACTTAATTCCACTGAAATTATTAAATTCCATAAAGTATCAATACGAAACGAACATTAACATGAACCTCAAATGTTTCCTGAAGTACCAATCAAAGGATGTTTGCCTTTGACAGCTTTTAATAATCTTGTGGAAATGTGCAAGCCAAACGTCATTGGAGTGAGCGATTGCCCGACAAGTTAACACAAGATCCTCGTGATGAACCAGCTGGTCAATGTCCTCGCTTCTCCATCGATAGATCCTCATGGTGAACCAACTTGTTGATGTCCTCCTCAGCCTTTCCCACCGAAATAATTTCTTCAACTTCAGGTTCAACCTCCACTTCGAACCTCTCAACTCGAGCAGGAGCGGTATGAGGCCACATGGCAGCAGAATGATGGCACTGGCCATCAATTTCTTGGGGCCCATGGTGAAAGAAGATGAATAAATCTCCAAAGAGGTTTTTGAGTGTGCGCGAGCGTATGACAATAGATTCAGTGACGAATATACAGGAAGTGCGTCACGGGTAAAGATTAAAACTTTGTACACAATGACTTGCACAGTGGGTGGACAATGTATAATTGAGAAAGGGAGAAATCAAAGGCAATCAAACACAAGATTACGGCCCACTAAATGCTTGAATAAAAAGCTTGAAATCTTTATGATTGGTATTGAGGTACTTTTTGCAGAAAATTCAGAATTCAAGTATCATAATACTACTCGTTTAATCTTTTTAAAGATACTGTATTGTTGATCAACTGTGGAAAATAGTTTTCAGTGGGGATTTTTCTCTCGCCCGCCCTGACGCTCATGGTATGCAGTGTATTCAGTTGGATGAATTATAAATGGGGAAGATTACAAAAGTAATGTATGTTTTTCACTGCTAAGGAGAGCAATAAAAAAAAGACAGCTCTCCTGTACGCTTCTGTTCACCTTCCACCAAACCAGGACCCTGGGGGGCTCCCAGCAAGAATACAGGGGTGGTCGAAAGTCCTATGTGTGGTCAGCTCACAAAGCAATTCCCTGGTCCTGAAAAGAGGATTACTTTCATTTGAAATAGCAGCTGTCGTGTGCCCCATAGCATCTGGGATAAGAGAGTCACTGTAAATTACAAAAGATCCATTGTCAGGCAAATGACGGCCTCTTTCCGTTCCCTTGTCCCTTTAGCCTCTGCTCCCCTCACCTAAGACTATCCCCCACAACACTTTATGGTGGTCACCAATTTGGAAAACCAAAATCACTGGAAATATGTCTCTATAGACAATAACCATGACCCAACAAATACACAGCCACTAACAAACCCCATGGATTATAGGCCATTGTGGTGCGTGATGAGGAGTATGATCAGCAATTCCAATTGAAGAATAGCCAACTGAGAGAAAACATTTTGTGCATTTAATCTAATTTACGACAACTCGTGGCATTACATATTTAGTTAGTGTCTTTGAACAAAGAGTAAGACAATAACCTTTACCTGACCTAACCTAACCTTGAGAACCAGGGTTCAAATCCTGGCCCTACCTGGGTGGAGTTTGCATGTTCTCCCTGCGCCTGCGTGGGTTTTCGCTGGGCACTCCGGTTTCCTCACACATCCCAAAAACATGCAACATCAATTGGACACTCTAAACTGCCCCTAGGAGTGATTGTGAGTGTGACTGTTGTATGTCTCTATGTGCCTTGCGATTAGCTGGCAACGAGTTCAGGGTGTACCCTGCTTCCTGCGCGATGATAGCTGGAATTGGTTCCAGCATCCTGCAACTCTTGTGAGGATAGATGGCTCAGAAAATGGATCCATGGATGTATTCAGTCCATCTGGGATGTTTTTTTTTTTTTTTTAACCGAAACAATAAGTCTCTGAATACCTACAAGTCTCAAATGTGTGACAGTGACAGTTTCAATAGTGAGAGATTAACAATACTGTGCCACCTCAGAATTACATAGCATATTTCCTAAAACTGCGTGCACGAGACACTTCATTAGGTACACATACGGTATCCAGTAAGCTCGGGCTTCCTCTCACATCCCAAAAACATCCAATTGGACACTTGCCCGTAGGTGTGATTGTGAGTCCGACTGTTGTCCATCTCCATGTGCCCGGCAATTGGCTGGCAACCAGTTCAGGGTGTACCCTGCCTCCTACCTGATGATACGAACGGTGAGTACGTCATCACAGCATGTGACTACAATGGAGAAATCACACGAGATGATCTCCGCATTTTCTCCATGCAGCAACTTTTTTTTGACGTGTGCGCGGCAAGCTATGCAGATGTGCTGGCCAGGGCAATGCGTAGGTCACATTATGCAATATGGTGGTTGTCGAATGCGTGACCGAGGGAGTATAATGTGGCTTTAAGAGGTCAGGCATCTGTGTGACTTAGCATATACTGTAGGTGTATGTCAGCAGGCCACCCACAAACCTCCACCCCAAATCACGTACCAATACATACAGTAAACTGTGTGTTTTCGCTCCTAAGTCTCAAATGGCCAGGCCTCAAATCTTGCTACATGCCCAGCTGCAGTCACCCACATTTGAAAAATATATTGGTGTGGTGAGTGATGCTCGCAGATAAAGTTGCAGGTGTGATAAGGGATGGAATCTCTAGACCTTAAAATAACTTATTGGATTAATATAACTGTGAATTAAAAATAAAGGAAGAATAGTTTCAATCTTTTACACGGTGAGCAAACTCCCAAACAAATTAATCTTGGAGCAGAAATCCATTCCCATGGGACTGAAATGAATTAACTATCTGATCTTTTCTAACTCTTGGGGCCCTGAAATAAAGAAATTAATCCTACACAAATACACACAGCAATAAATACAATCAAGGGACAGAGAGAATTTGAATTTACGATGAAAACATCCCGACACCATTTCATCTTTTAAGGATATCAGGTGCCATCAATATTCTTTTGAACTAACCCAGTTACTCCATTGTTGTGTGCATGCTGTATGTCATCAAACGTATCCCAAGAGAAGCTATATCTGTATCTGTGCACATGAAGCTTTCGAAACCAGGGAAATTACCTGTAAGGACAGCTATTTAGTGTGTCTGCCACTGCAGCTCAGAGAAATAATAAGGATCACAGGACACAACAGTTGGAGCAAGGGCAATTCATTGTTCTCAGCAGCCCCTGTGGCCCTTGTGCTACTCTGTCATTTAAAGGGGAGGAGATTAAATCTCTTCCTCACACCACCTGTTGTAGAAGCCCTATCACAGACATCCACAACACAGACACACACACAAACCCCAAAACCCATCCTTTATAATGCAGAAACATGCATATATGCACACGCTGGTCATTAGTTACGTCCACCTTTAGTATTGTATAATTAATTCATGACTATACCCTAGAGGGGGCTTTGGCTGGTGTGACTGCCTCAATCACTGGCCGAAGGCCAGTTCATGTAGAGGGAGGTAAGCCAGAGGCCTGTGGCCTCACTTCAGCCGTCTGATCTCCCTCTTTTAAACCACTACAGCCATTGGCCCTTATGACCACAAGTCTGCATGGAGCTTAAATCCTATTAGTGAACATGAAAACACATCATGCAGAAAGATACATACAAACATTACAGAGATTGGAAAAATTGATCGAATAACCGAGGTTGTTTTTCTTTGGAAAAATGATGTGCTCATTATTCAGCTACCCCCTATCTGTGATCAATTAATGTAATTTCTTATGTTTAATGTGCATTTTGCCCCCCCCAAAAAAAAAAAAGTTAAGTCATTATGGCACATTATACATAGGTAGAGCTACAAATAGAAAAACCTTTTATTCATGTATCCCGCTATCTGTCTGGAGGTTATGGAGCCCCAGACATGACATAAAAAAAAATACTAGTTTATCTGTACAAACAACTAATTTGTATACATAAACTACTACTTCTTGTGCAGGAAATAGTTATAGCGTGCACACAAAGCAATTATTCATGCACGTGAAGTAGTTACTGCATGTGGATGAAGAAGCCACAGTTCCGTAATGGACTGGAGGGTAACCAAATCGAGCATCAATTTACCGTCTTACTACAAACAATGCAGCTGGAACGACAAGACACATATGATGGCTTCACGATAAGTTAATTTCCTTATCATTTTCTTGTCAATATCCCATTACATTGGGTAGCTTATCAACCTGAGCCTCACCTAGACCTTCAAATTGAGAAAAAAGGTGTGGTCGGTTTGCGTGCGCTCCTGTCCAGTATGAAGCCACTGGTACTTTGTGTACACCCTCTAAGTATTTAGTGAGCACAAACTACTTCATACGTATAAAATAACTATTTTGTGTGCACAAAGGGGTAGTTCATGCACACACACAATGTAATAGTTCATGAGCACATCGTATTAGTTTGTGCGCGCAATGTAATAGTTCGTGTGAACAAAATCATTAGTTTACATAACTTGGAAGGATTTACGAAATATTTTTTTTATTATAAATATTAACAACAACCATCGTGAATTTCTTTTTGGTTGTGTTTTGTTTAATGACAATGCTTTTCTGAAATGTTTAACCTTTTAATTTTATTTCTATCAAAAAAAAATACTGTATTTTTCACACTATGAGGCGCACTTAAAAGTCTTTAATTTTCTCAAAAATTAATTGTGCGCCTTTTGTGCACACTGAGTTCCAAAATCTGTGAAGATATTGTGCCGAATGTCCGCTTCTTCCCTCTTGGAATTACCTTCTTAAACAGATAACTTACAATTCAACAGCAATAACTTGTTCAACGCAGGGTTATATTTCCAAAAATTGCCACTATAAGTGAAATCCACGTAGTAGAAGTTGAATTTTTTTCATTTTTTAAAATGTTTTTTCATTAATGAGATATATTTTTGTTTACAGATGTGTTTTTTTCATGTACAGGATGTTTTTTTCCTCACATTAACATCAATTATATAAATTGGGCAAGCCAAACGCATTCTGTACTGTACAGGACACAAACCCGTCGAAATGCCGCAGGCCCCACCGGCCGCCCAACTGGGTACTTAGGGCAGTTGACAATGGTCTACCATCCCTTAGGCAATTGGAATGCAAAACACGATGTGGGTTTACCCTGAGTGAATCAGGATACAGAACACAATGGACATTGATATGCTGTAAAAATAAGCCTGCTAAAACATTGCACACACAAAATTCCACACAAAAATACATTAGCGAAGCCGTGTAAAGTGAATCGTGTTGTATGTAGCGAGGGGAGATAGTAAATAGAACAATGACAAATTAGATATTAGTGTACTATGGGGCAGTAGTGCTAAATCATGTAAGGGAAGGACAGAACAAGCTAAAACAGGATGGGGACAGGAGAGGGCATGTAGGACATGGATCATGAACCCAACAGTACACGTGTGGTGGAAGTGGCTAAGTAAATTCTAAATCGGAATAGAGTGTGAAATGAAGGAAAATTCACATACTCGTGAGTTATTTCTCACAATGAATGAGTGGCCCCAAACCCAATGTGGCTGCTGACACATGTCCATTGTCCAAGCCACTTATCCTCACAAGTGTCACAGGAGTGCCGAAGCCTATCCCAGCTAATGCAAATGCCGGAATACACCCCGAACAGGTCGCCAGTCAGTTGCAGGGCACATATTGACACCATCACTGAGTGGGAAATTATCCCACGCCGCCTGCAACCTAGTCGGGCTTGTGTACCTCTACATAATTAGTGACCTTGCCTGCGGAAACATCTTTCATGCACAATGACTGACAGCAGTATCCTGTAATTGCTTTGCCGGCACCACGGATGCTAAGGAACCACCCAATCAATAAAGAGTCAGGACCAGGAACAGGAGTCTACCCGAGAGCAACCCAGCAGATGGTACATGTCCCACACTGAGGGACCCAGGATGGTCTACTGGCCCCACCAAGGCCACGACATCTGGGGACTCAGGGGATGGCGCAGGGTACCAATGCCACCCGCCCCCAGCCAAACCCACCACACGCCCAGCCACCCCTCCTCACATCCTAGGAGACCCAGACACCCCCTCAATCCCCAGTCCCCACAATTCAGCCAGTCTCCGACTCAGTCCGAGGGCGAGACGGTGTCCCCTCTATGTTGGAAAAGATGGCAGATAGGGATGCCTGACAAGGGAGTGATAAGGGAGGAACCCAGAGAGCAGCCGCAGGACATGAGAAGGAACCCCACACCAAGCAGCCTTCCAGCCCGGGGACTCAGAAGGGCCCTCAGTCATGAGCACTGCCATGAAGCTAGTGAAAACCCACCTCTCGCTTTGTTACGCTATGTCCCCATCATGGAGGCCAAAAAAGGTGTCTGTAATGCAATAACATCCTGGGGGGCAGGCCGGGCAGAGGGCCTCGAGCAGGAAGCAGAATTGATGCCCAGCATATATATATGTGTGTGTGTTTTTCAATCACCTTTTTACACATTATGGACGAAACGAAGAAAGCTGGGTGTTATTGCAATGCTGGTCCAGCCGAAAGAAAAGTAATGACCATGGAAACGAAGCTTAACATCATAAAAAGATCGTAGAAAGGAGTAACACCGACGAACATCGATAGAGACTTGGGCTTCAGTCAGTCGACCGTGGCGATCATTGTTAATGACAGCCCGTATTTTAGCGCACTGTATCCATGATAGGGTTTCGCCACTATGACGGATATAGTGATCACGAAGCAACTTCTAAAAAAATTAACCAATGTTCTTTGGTCGTTGCCGAGATGGAAAGATTACTTAAGTTAAGGATTGAGGATCAGTATCAACGTAAACTTAATGTCAACCTAATGTTCATTAAGGGAAAAGGCGTATTTTCCTAATTTTGAAAGAGCAGAAAGGGCGCTGAGGACGAATGTACCGCTAGCAAGGGCTACATGCGCACGCTTCCTTAGCGCTAGCTAAGCGCAGCCTCCCCTCATTCTTTGCCATCCACCTCTCACAGTGATGAGTCTTTTTTTTTTTTACTTTAATGTATTTTAGTTTTTTTATAAGAAGTACCAACACCCAACTATTTTCTGAGCCGATTATCCTAACGAGGATCGCAGGAGTGCTGGAGCCAGTTCCAGCTGTCATCGTAAATTTTGACTTTAATGGTGAAATCCGATTTATGCCAAAATTCAGGCTATGTCCCTAGTATAGGAATGGAGCTCGGTTGTAGACTGACGACTCCCTGTATATATACAGTAATCACAATTTTTTTTGCAATTAATGGGGTCCAGAATCTCCCACAAAATTTGAAAAACCGCAAAGTCGGACAAACCCCCCCCTACCCCACCACCACAAACCCCGCCACACAAACACACACAAACACAAACTAACAATAAACCACACAGACAACAATAATTTTCATGTATGTGTATCTGGGTACCGGAATGATTAAGATATGTAAACAGTATTTCTACTTTACAAATTTGAGACAAAGATTACAACAGTACCGATATCTACTTAAATCTTTACTTATAAAACCTTTTTTAATCTTTCCTGCAACAATTGCCTGACCATGGTCGGGAAACACAGGGGAGACGCCTTGGTGGCGGGGACAATAATGGTATGAACCACCGATTTGCTGCTCGGAAGGCTTGATTAGATCCTTTAAAAACCCACTACCTGACCCCAAGTGTAAGAGGTGGACCCCCAGCTCCCCCTCCGCCAGACCATGCAAGGACAAAAACCCTACAGCCCCAAGGAGACCACCTGTCACAGAAGCTGACAGTAGCTACATGATCTTGCAGGTGGTACAGAGGTGCAGATCAGTATGCATGTCCACGTTACTGTGTATGACAGCATGCAGATTAAAGTCCAAATCATGGGCTGTGTGGTTCCAGACTACTGGAGGTTAATAATCATGACAGTGGGGAGCTCCAGGAAAGCACAGCCAGCAAAGAGGAACTAGTGAGGAGGAAAGAAATGGGGGAGCTGAGAAATATGAGGTTAAGAGGGTTTACTTCATCACCTTTATCACAACTGCCACACAATAATCACACAGTAACACTTAAATCATAATAGCCTCCAAATACTCAGTCCCTGTATTGCAGTGCTACCCTTTCTGGAAATGATACTTTCAGATGTTGGTACACATTCACCCTATACAACAGCATAAATCATACCATTCAGACAAAAGCTCTGCAGCCCAGTGAGGTCGTACCCATACTTTGGAAGCTGTACCTTAACCCTTTTCACATTTTGAACTCTCTTTTCCATCCACATTTGTGGGTTTTCCCCAAAATATAGTATGACAAATGTGTATGTGCAGAGAGATAAATGAGGAGACTAAGTGCTGCTAGTGCAGCTCAGCTACCTCATTTCCACTGGCTTCTGGGATTACCATGTTGAGAAAGTTGGCCGACAGTTCTTATGGCATTCACATGAAGCCAGAGAAAGACAGAAGTTTCATCACATCATCATCAGTTCACCAAAATTTCACACGGTACTATCTTATCTTGCCCACCACAGTAAGAGTGCAGGCTAAGGTGTTTTCCCCCCGCAGGAGCAAAGAAGTCAACTTTTTTCAAAAAGAATCCCACCCCACTCTTGTCACCAAAGAAAAAGCCCATCTTACCCTCCCGTTTTGGAGTGAATATTCATGAGCCATAAAGCCTGCAGTAAAGCTGTATAACGGGCATAATAAAAATGTCAGAGCTATAAAACATTCAAAGAAAAAAAATGCTAGGAGCTTTGGGCTACTCTCTCTGAATGTCAAAGACCAACCCTTGGCTCTGTGGCTCTTTGCTCAATTAGGATTTACTTTGATGTAACAAAACCTGTTCCCTGCTTTACAAAATTGTATGAACAAAGTAAGCTTGGAGAATTTTCAGGAGATGCCAATCCCTAGCATCATCTCTTGGCAACATTCTGAATATTTTGTCAGGAACAGTTTGATTTTGTCAAGAAAATGTTTAGATCTATTTGATAATAAATTAGCCAACGCTTGGGCTTCTCTGCAGATGCGGATTTAAATCTCACAGTTCTAAGCAATGGGGTTCAAATCCCAACCCCGCCTGTGTGGAGTTTGCATGTTCTCCCTGTCCCGGCATGGGCTTTCTCCGGGCAGTGTGGTTTCCTCCCACATCCCGAAAACATGCAACATTGATTGGACGCTCTAAATTGCCCCCAAGGTGTGATTGTGAGTGCGAATGTTTGTCTCCATATGCCCTTCGACTGACTGGCAACGAGTTCAAGGTGTACCTCGCCTCCTGCCCGATGATAGCTGGGATAGGCTCTCGCACTCCCGCGACCCTTGTAAGGATAACCGGCTCAGAAAATGAACAAATGTAAAGTATGTCCTTACACATATTAACCAACAGATAGACCAGGATACTGTCACAATAATTTTTGCTAGGTTAATCATGAAACGCCACATCCACTATTTGAATGGATAGACCTTCTCCATGTTACTACATTACTACAACTTTTACATCACTCGAAAGCATTTGTAATACCTTTTTAGAACATTTACAAAGCCCAGAACACATGCCCACATCAGATCCAATGAAACAGCGTTGCTAGGACTGATGGGAGGCAAGTTTCATTCAATAAAAAAATACATTATGGAAGCCTTGAAAAGTGTGGTCTTTTACAAACTGAACTGCTCGCCTATGGCGTCGATATCAACGAACAAAGCTGGAAGTTGGGAGGGGAACAAAGTGTCAGCATATTCCATGTTTGTGGATGGCCGGAAAAGAAAACAAGGACTCACGTCTCTTAGCCATGCCCTTCCTACTGCAGTTTGCTGTATCACGTTAATTCATATCTGCAAAGCTTGTTGCAGCAACCACAAAAAAAAAGTGCTTCATACAAGTGCATCTTGCACAAATAAACACACTGTGAAAGAGTTCATAGAATTTCAGCATTGCAATTCAACGAGTGAGACTTACAAATCATCCAGACTCATTCAACACACAAAAAAAATGCTTTTCAGCAGGTCATTTCTAACCTCATTGCCATATTAATTTTTTTTTTCTTCTCAGGTACCATTCGAGAGGGTAAAAAGTGGGCTTTTGTTAGCTGCAAGCTAAACTGACAAAAAAAACGTACAAAATAAAATAGTTTCCTAAGTAAGTATATACTTTATGTTTTTTAATTGAACTACAGAAATCCATGATGTTTCCTAATTCTAATTAATGGAGATGCACCTGGATGTGAAGTAACGTGACCCAACCACTGAGCTGCCACGCAGAAACTGGTGAAAGGCAATACTGTTCTGAAAAAAATGTCCTAAAATTGCACTTTGAGCTGTTTCATTTTGTCCATTTTTTATTTATTTTTTGTACGGTTTTGAACTAAAATGTAATTAAATCAATTTCTCCAGTATTAACAACATTCCCGTCTGTGTCCAATTTTTTATTTAGTTATTGGGAGTCAATTGTAACAACGCATGCCGCATTCTGACAAGTGTTTTGGCGGTAACAACACAGAGTCGTAAAGTATCATGGTATTTTCTGTAACAATATACTGTTATGTGTTTGTGCATTCCTATTCCTTCCCATACTTTATCTACTGCATTCTAAAATAGTAATAAAAAAACGAATGTAATGAATTCTGGTAGGACAAAAACAGTATCACACAAATAATATATAATTGGTGGTATTAAAGCATACTGCGGCCCTCCTTGTCTTTGACCTGAAACAGATGGAGTGTGAGAGTTTCAGGCTCCAGAGCCAACTACCATTCCCACTGTGTTGGCTCAAAAGCTGATACCAAATATAAACAGGCATATGCAATGCAGTTCCTCCTCAGTTCGCTTCAGTTTTTCCAAGTGATAGGCTGGGGAGTGATGCGACACCATGGCAACCTTTGCGTTCACCGGTGCCATACTGAGCCCCCTGGCAGCTGCAAGATGGTTCATATGTTGGTGGCCTTATTTCCAACCTCATTGATGCCTTGCTGGCAATAGCTTGACTTTTGGCACTGATTATTCATTAGTCATGGTCGACTGAATGAACAAAAGGATATTTGTAGAATTTGTGTGGGTGAGCAGGGGCTAGGCAGGCTGGGATAAAGTGATTTACGATACCTCAATTTCTCTGGAAGCCAATTTGGTTAGCTATAGATCCCCCGATGGGTTATCGACAAGGTTAAAAAGAATTCTCTCTGTTGTCTGCACACACTGCATGGAATCATTATATTTATACATCAATATGCAGGAATTTTTGGGCCGACTTAAATTAGGAGCTTAAGGGGTAGGGTTTGGTCCCCATATTGCAACCTGCCAGATGTCACACCAAGTACAGGGGGGGATTTTGAGTTAACCGAGTGACGGTAAATGATAAGAGACCCGAATGAAAACTGCCTTTAGTTTCCCCTGCTTTTACAGGCTTAGATAACATTGTCATGTCGTGTCATTATCCAAGCCGTTTATCCTCACAAGGGTTGCAGGAAAGCTGGAGCCTATCCCAGCTTGCTACGGGCAAAAAGGCAGAATACATCCTTAACTGGTCGCCAGTCAGTCCCAGGGCAGAGCGAGAGTCGATCCCACGCTGCCCGCACCAAAGCCAGGCATGTGGACCGCTACACCATCAGTGACCAGATAACATTGTTACTCGTGAACTCTAACTGTACAGTCACTGTTTCCATTCGATGTTGGTTCACACACTATTACAAAAAAAAAATACTGCGCTGTCTGAGGGGTGGGGTGGGGGCTGAGGGTCAACACATATTTACACAAGAGCACTCACTCACTATGAAGTGGAAAAAAGACACTTACTTGCCACTTCCAGAGATGCATTTCGACTGACTGCCTCACCCAGGTAGTTGCGCGCCACACACACATAGACCCCTTCATCGGGTTTGCTCCGCCGACCATGGACAATTCGTAGGAAGAAGAGGGAACCAGTGGGTAAGAGCATCCTGTGGGAGCGAGGGTCCTCGCGGTCTGTCTCGACTCGCTCACCATCTTTGTACCATTCCACCATGGGAGTCGGCCGCCCCTCTGCTTTACAGTTAAGGGTGGCTGGCTCCCCCTTGGATACAATCAAATCAGATGGATGTTCAACAATTCGCGGAGCAGCATCTTCTACCCTGGGTCGGGATCCTGGAACAAGGAAAAAAAAAAACAATGGAGTGAAAAAGCATGAGACACAGAAAGCTGTTTCAAATGTACTGTATCTTCAATAAGAGCAAGTTTCGTTTGTGAAGCCCCCAGGTTAACAACCAATTAAATGCAAACAGCACATTAGTATTTTTAGATTTGTTTTAGATTCCTTAGTACTGTAACTTTAAAAAAGACTACAAAACATTGATTAGTGATAGATTCAGAACACATTATATGTATGTTATGGACAAAACCAAAAGTTTCAGCTTCCTCCCTGACCATCTCGACAATAGTGGTAAGTTGAATGGTGTTAACAGGCATGAGCATTTCACGGAAACGATCGCTCCGTTACCGTGTCGTTACCCAGCCTGAGAAAACACGAAACCGAAAGTCCGCTTCCCAGATCTCAGGGCTTACTCTTAATAAAATTTGGCCATGTGTGGAATGTAAAACAAGTTCTCAACGAAATACAACAATCTGTATAAAACGAACCTACATGAACCCCTTTATTTTTAATAATTAAAACGCCCAGCTTTGTCAGTGTGGTTTACAAACAGCACCGGTTTCCGCTTCTGCGCTACGCATGCGCAAGGTCGAGTTATTCATCAAACTCAAACGCTAGTCAAACATGTCGGTTGCTAAGCGTAAAAGACAAAAATGCTCATGCCTGCTCAGGCTTTATTCTGAAGTACATGTAAAAACCGGTTACCATGAGCATCATGAATGGGAACCGAAAAATCGTTTCCCGCCGTTTCTCAGGACAAAAATCAACGGAACCGAAAGATCGGTTACCATACTTGCCGAAATCCTCATGCCTGTGTTAATGAAAAGCTAATAGGAACGTCAGGTGGATTATGTTTAAACCAGATGTGTGTATTTCTTTTACCTGCAGTACTGTTTATCCATTTAATCCATCGACAGGAAATCTACCCTCTTCTGTATTTTTTGTGTTTCACAACACACAGAGAACGAGATCACAAATAGGCAGGGAGAGATGCCACCATGAGGTGGCACACAAAAGTGCTGCACCTCTAAGGAGTTAATGGGTCAGGAACTAGTGTCTTGCTCAAGGCCACAGTGATAGTAGTCAGGAAGCAAATTAGTATCTCCAACAACTACTTGACTTTTTTTTTGTCTGCAGTGGGGCTTTGTGACCGTCTGAGCCACTGCCGTCCCATGTGATCTATTTGTACAGTTCTTTATTTTGTAATAGAGTATCATAGTGAAAATCAATAAGTGATGGTCACTCATATACTAAATAAAGGATACAGCTATCTAATAATTTAATAAATAGTAACGTAAACAAAATATGTCCCCCGTGATTGACTCCCAACAACTTCAGGGTACCCTTCCTTTAGCCCAAGGTAACTGGGATGGGCTCCAGCACTCTTGCGACCTTTGTGAGGATTAGCGGAATGGATCATGAATGAATGAATGAACAAACTTAAACACGAATACAAATCATTTCCTGACTTGGAGCAATACTGTATTTGGTTCCAGTTTCAGCTTTATTCAAAGAAAATTTTCAAAATAGTTGACCCGCAGTGGGAATAAGCAATTTTCTTTACCTTTTGGATTTAACCTACTCAGGGGTTACTAGTGTGGATCATTGTCTTCAATTTGTAGTTGTCTGGAATCAAATTGAAATCTAAGTAAGAATAAGCATGCAACAAAAATAATAAGTTGACCCATTTAAAGTTGAGCAGGGTAAACACCCTCTGTGCAAAATGTGAATCATACATTTCTCTAGTAAATTCAAAAATGAAAACTGGCACTTTTTTAAGTTTTTCCCTTGGGGTCTCTGAGCATTAGATTGGGAGCATAATAGCTTTTATGCAGCATATGTACTATGGCTGGCTGGTCTGGGATGGGAGTCTGATGGGGGGGGGTGTCAGCGGGACACAGTCTGACTCATAAATTCTGCAGTTAGAACAAGCCATGTGGAAATGTAAAGTCTCTTTTAAAAGGGAAAAGACCACCATGAGAGTGCAAGCTAAATATCATTGAGAATGTTTGAATAGAAACCTCTGAGCATTAGTTTGTCAAGCCATGTCTCATATCCCAAGACATTTGAACTTGAAAAGAGATAACTTGGCAAAAAATCTTCTGTTAAATAGTAATACAGTGACGTAAAACTTAGTGAACTAACATGACTATATTTCAATGTCTAGTGAGGCATTGTTAATACAGAAAGGCCACAATACACATTTCTTGTCTTGGTTAAAATAAGCATAAATATACAGAGACAGTAAGGATGGAAAGAACAAAACAGAGATGGTAAGGATAGAAAGAACAAACTCAAATCTATTTCCTTGGACAGCTGGAGTCTGCAAAGTGTAAGGAGTTGCTTTGACAGTGGTGTTTAAAAGGAAAGACTGGACTCTCTGAGGACCTATTACCTCCTGGTGAACATGGGACGCGAACAGAAAGCCAGTAAGTCTCATAGTTACACGATAGCTAATCAAGCCTCAGGGGTACTGGGAGGGTTAAACAAGAGTGATTTGAGAAGAAAAGATCAAATACCATTTAAAATGCAATGCCGAAAGCGGGCTGTCAGCCCTTGACCGATCTACGTATGCATATCCATGGAAGGCTGCTTGCATCGTGTTAGCAATGCTTACCAATGTTATAATTATTATGAACATCTACAAGATAAGCGATGTTGCACTGAGGTGCATGGTCAAGGTTGGCACATGACGGGAAGAAAATAATGAAACCATGAGACTGGCATCTGTTAGTGAAGACTACTGAGCGGTAAAATGATCTTGCAGGCCTTCAGTGAAACTTCAAAACAAACTTCCTGAAAACCATGCCTCCTAAGATAACCTGCATTGGAGCCAGTCCCTTGGAACAATGGGACCCCATTAACAAGCCAACTTCACAAACAGTGCAGGAACATCCTTTACTATTACCTTGAAATGATTCCATTGTTTTGCTCTTTCACAAGTAGGAATGTGAGAGCAGTTCACTAGTATACAGTCCTATATAGAGTTCCTTTCCCTAACCTTTCACATTGAGACCTGAGACGCATTTACTTGGCATAACTGTATCCTTGCCAAGCATTGTGGTGAGACTTAATCTTACTGGTATGGACTTAGCCTTGAGACTGTTTGACACATCAATAAATACTGCATCACTTTGGATGTTTAAAAATCCATTAATTATTTTTTCCATAGCTGATTGTTGCTCTGAAGAAACTCATATTGGCCCAATCATAGAAGTACTTTGAAATTTGAGCTGAATATTAGGGTGAATTTTCCTTGTCATAGTTAAAATCGTGCAGGCAGGTAAGGGGGGTTTTCTTGCACACTTTGCACACAAGTCTGTAACGGCAGTCCTTTGCTCGATGTCCAGGTTTGAGACATCCATGACATAGTTTCTTCTCCCTGATGAACTTTCTTCATTCCTCGAGTGATTTGCCTTTAAACTGTGGGCAACAGTAAAGTTTATGGTCGGTGCCTTGACAGAGCGGACATGGGGGTTTAACTTTCGATCTTGGGTTTGTATTTTCAGTATCTACATCTGCCTGTGTGTGTGAAGAACATTGGAGGTGGACCTTTTTTCCTTTTGATAACTTCAGGAGAAGTTACGTGATTGGATTGCACACAATCTGTGCTTCATATGACACAAACTCAGCAAATTGCTTCAGACTCAGAAACTTTCCACTTTCAATCATGAATTGAGTAGTTTGCAGATTCCACCTTACAGATGCCCAGTCAGGTAACTTTTAAACACGTTTTTGGTTCTCCTCGCAATCATTAAGAATGCTTAAGCCTTCTACATGGGGTAAAGCCTCATGACGCCTGAATTAAATCACCAAATGCTCTAAATCCAGTAGAGCTCTTTGTATCTTTGGCCATTTTGCCAGCCTCTCCCTAAACGCTTTCTGTATAACAAATTGATGTCCATACCTTTGGTTGAGACGCTCCCATGCGTCCTTGCGTGTATTACTGTCATTTCTATAGAAGATGCCATCATGTCTCCTGTGAGCTGGACCGCCAAGATATTTCTTTAAGTAGTACAGTTTGTCAGCATGTGAAATGTTCTTTTTCTTAATATGTGCAACAAATGAAGTCTTCCACTCAATGAACTGTAATGGGTCACCTGTGAATGTGAAGGGCCCTGGCACTGGGAATCTGTTCATGGCGATACTGTAATATACAGAGGGCGATACTGTGATGTACAGCTTCAACTAAGTAAAGAACATCGGACTGCAAAGGTGAAGCAGACATCACATTTTTGTTAGACTTGTCAATATTAGAAGGAAATGTAAGGGCCTTTGAGGGGCTCTGTTTAATTCCACAGAATGAACACTGCCCTCACTTGTTATTTCTTGTTCATAAGTCATTAGTCAAGCTCGAGCAGACTTCACATCCTTTTCTCCTTTGAGCCTTTCTAATACATGTTGCAACCAATCAAGATTTTCTCTGTTTTTCCTCTTAAATTGCAAATGCATATGCTGATTCCTTGACTTCAAACTCTGCTGCAGCTTCTGCTCCTTTTACGGCTCCGACTGACTGAGTACGACTGACTGACATAAGAGTGTTTATCTGAGAGCGTTACAGAGGTACTGTAAATGGATTGAGCATAGTATGGGTTGAGAAACTCATGGAGACCTATTTTCACTTTGTCACTGTATTCATGAGAATCTTTCACATGCAATCTTAATAATCTCTCTTGTGACTTCTTCACATGCATCTGTCGGTCGCCTTGTTTCATTGGAGAGAGTAATATATTCCCTGACTTTCAAATAAATCATAAAGATCTCTGGCTTTCTCTACCCTGCACACGAGTGAGTGCAGCAATTTGATTGTTTGGGATGTCTCCTTTTAACTGCTCTTGTGTTGTACGTACTTGTTTTTTTCCACTCATTATAAACTTCAAGAAGCTGTTTTTTATTTTCTGTTGGCCTCCTCCTCCTGATATTCCCGCATCCTTTCTGTTACGACAGTCGTTATTGATTAACGTCAACTTGTCTAAAACTTCAAAATAAAAGCCTTTGCATTATTGCAATTGCTATGACTGTTAAAACATATGAAGCAATTTAAAAAATAAAACAAAGTCCGTCATTTACACTCAGGGTACTGTAAGCAGGCACGTTGTCATGCTTAAGCAGCCTCAAGTTGTACTGCCGCAGCTCTCACCTCTTGTGCACTCAACAAAGCAAACGACACAGGATCTTTCTGTAGACCAGGGGTCAGGAACCTTTTCGACGGAGAGAGCCAGAAAGGCCAAATATTTTAAAATGTAATTTCAAAAGATCTATACAGTATTTTAAAAACTAAGTACCGTTATTATTTGTATTTGCGCATTTATGTAAGACCAACACTTTCAGAGTACAATAAGTCTTTAGAATTATTTTAAATAACATTGTTACACTGTTGCTAACCAATGATAACAAAAGTACTTCTTACCATTAAAGCGACATCTTGTGCTGGATGGTTTTGCTGACGGCTTTTTAGTCTGTTTCATACGTCATTTGATTAAGCTTTTAATTCCGTTAATCATGAACGTAATTCAATTGGATTTGCCATCATGCTGGTACGATGGTGAACAGTTCTTGCTGACAAAGGCGTGTCTTTTATCCATTTGATTATCTTGTCTTTATGTGAAGTTGGCAAAATGTTTACTTGCGACATTCAAGTACGAATGCTGGAGCATACTCCCCATCTGTGAATTTAGACACACAGCAGAACCCTCCCTCTCCACGAAGACTGTCCATTCTTGTTGAAAATTTCGGTACTCCTCATATTGTTTTCTTTGAGCGACCTTTGTCAAAAGCGTTTCCATAATTAGTTGTTCCGATACGATCGCCGTTTGACCCTTCTGTGCCTGTGGACATCGATTGCCACACCAAACTACAGCAACCCTACAAGGACAAACCATTTGCATTGCCTGCACGACAGAAATCACATGTACAGTATGTCGTTATGAGGGCCGCAAGCCATATGCAACCACCAAAAGAGCCAGGTATGGCTCGCAAGCCATAGATTCCCGACCCCTGCTGGAGACGTTCTCAGTTGATTATCTGGCTCACATTGAAGGGAAAAATTAAGACTATGGTTTGAAATGTCTCTTTCATGTCACCATTTGCAGACCTTTCCTAACTACATTAGTGAATATACAAACACAGATGTTAAAATAATGAGATCATGTGAATCATGAATTGAATCCTGGAAGGCAAATCAAGCTTCGTACAGATCCATCCACCCACAAAGCCCCTGACTTCTTAAATGCAGTCAGCGCTAAGCCAATTCCACCAGCTCATAGAGACAATCAAATACAATATGTGTCACCAACTCCCTGAATAAAAAGATTCCATTCAGTGTGGCCCTGCAGGGAAAAAGAGAGGACTTTTTATGGCTGTATGTTATATGCAAATGGACAATGTTTAACATTTCTCCCTGCATAATTCACTGTAAGCCTGATTTTCTGATCTACACCTATCATGAACAATTTTATTTTCATACAGAAGTGCGGATGTATCGGAGAGAGGCATGGTAAGTAAATCCAGAAGAAAATGATTACTACATTTATTCAGTGCAAAAAAATTCTGAATTTAATGGTTATTAGGGAAATCCGAATAAAAGAAAAGGATTGGTCACACAAAATACCACAACTTTCTCATTCCACACCCATCGAGAATACTTTTCCCCAAGTGCCATCTTGAGCATTTTTTACATCTTTACTGGCTCCTTAAAGTACTAATGCAGGGGAAATGTATTTTATTTGTCTATCACACAAATGTAGCTAAAATTTCATGACAAAAATATTTAAAAAAAATTCTCAACACAACAGAAATGAAATAAATTACCGCCAAAGTGCACATTTTCTTTGGAACCCGAATACCTCTGTCTGTTTCAAACTGAGGCGCTGTTGAAGCTGCGTCCATGTGACGTCACATGTAGACAACCCCACTAAACACAATGGCTTTCTACAAAGACAATCATGCACGCTGCGAGTGGGATTTCGAGGATATAGACAGCAGTGATGAAGAAGTTCTTATGGAATGCTCTGTGAAAGAGATAGGAAATGAAGAAGAGGAATTTTCTCATGCTTGCCATGTTCGAAAAACAGGTGTAATTCAACCATATACGTATGTTCGAACTGGAGTTGACGAATGCAACGCAAGTACAGGATTTGGCGAAACCTGACCAAGTTGATGTGCAACGTCGCACCAAAAACATAAGACTGGTATGTGCCACAAGAAATCTACGTACACCTTGTTGACGAAATAATCAAATTCAAACACCTTTAAAGGTCTGATGCTGCTTGCACACAACAGTGAGTCATTGTTGTTGTTGTACTAGCGACTGAGTCGGTGTAAAACAAAAATTGAAACCTTCGGTATCGTTCTGCATTTAAAGATCACATCTATAGTAAGCTCTAAGTTGGACAGTACATTACACTTACATTTAGTCAGTGATTATCGTTATTTAAACTAAATGATCAGTAGTTGTAGCTAATACCCATATACATAGAAATATGTAATTTGTATTTGTATCTTTATTAGAAGGAAAATGCAGCCCGATGGGGGCACAAACCAGTGCAATCTGTAGGCCGGTCCCGAGCCCGGATAAATGCAGTGGGTTGCGTCAGGAAGGGCATCCGGCGTAAAAACTGTGCCAAACAAATATGAGCGTTCATCTAAAGAATCCCATACCGTCGGTGGTAATTCAGCGACTGTGGGTCGAAGACAAAGAAGAGGAGGAAACCGGATCCATCGTCAGAAGAAAAATAGGAATGCACAGAGCCTACAACTGAGTGTAGGGACTTAGGAAAAGCTCAGGAGTTGGTTGACATGATGATTAGGAGAAAGGTTGATATTCTGTGCATCCAAGAGAGCAGGTGGAAAGGTAGTAAGGCTAGAAGTTTAGGAGAAGGGTTTAAATTATTCTACCATGGAGTAGATGGGAAGAGAAATGGAGTAGGGTTATTTTAAAAGAAGAGCTGGCTAAGAATGTCTTGGAGGTGAAAAGAGTATCAGATCGAGTGATGAGTCAGAAAGGCACTACAAAGGATGAAAAATGGAAAGGTGGTCCTGATGACATACCGGGAGAGGTATGGAAGCAATTTGGAGAGATGGCTATGGAGTTTTTGACCAACCTATACAACAGAATACTACCAGGCGAAAAGATGCCTGCAGAATGGAGGAAAAGTGTTCTAGTTCCCATTTTTAAGAACAAAGGGGATGTTCAGAGCTGTGGGAACTATAGAGGAATAAAGTTGATGAGCCACACAATGAAGTTATGGGAAAGAGTAGTGGAGGCTAGACTCAGGACAGAAGTAAGTATCTGCGAGCTACAGTATGGTTTCGTGCCTAGAAAGAGTACCACAGATGGATTATTTGCCTTGAGGATGCTAGTGGAAAAGTACAGAGAAGGTCAGAAGGAGCTACATTGTGTCTTTGTGGATCTAGAGAAAGCCTATGACAGAGTACCAAGAGAGGAACTGTGGTACTGCATGCGTAAGTCTGGTGTGGCAGAGAAGTATGTTAAAATAGTACAGGACATGTATGATGGCAGCAGAACAATGGTGAGGTGTGCCTTAGGTGTGACAGAGGAATTTAAGGTGGAGGTGGGACTGTATCAGGGATCAGCTCTGAGCCCCTTCCTGTTTGCAGTGGAAATGGATATGCTGACAGATAAGGTTAGACCGGAATCCCCTTGGACCATTATGTTCGCAGATGATATTGTGATATGCAGTGAAAGCAGGGAGCATGCAGAGGAACAATTAGAAAGATGGAGACATGCACTGCAAAGGAGAGGAATGAAGATTAGCCGAAGTAAAACAGAATATATGTGCGTGAATGAGAAAAGTGGAGGGGGAAGAGTGAGGCTACAGGGAGAAGAGATAGCGAGGGTGGACGACTTCAAATACTTGGGGTCAACAATACAGAGCAATGGTGAGTGTGGTCAGGAAGTGAAGAAACGGGTCCAAGCAGGTTGGAACAGCTGGCGAAAGGTGTCTGGTGGGTTATGTGACAGAAGAGTCTCTGCTCGGATGAAGGGCAAAGTTTACAAAACAGTGATGAGGCCGGCCATCATGTACGGATTAGAGACGGTGGCACTGAAGAAACAACAGGAAGCAGAACTGGAGGTAGCAGAAATGAAGATGTTGAGGTTCTCGCTCGGAGTGAGCAGGTTGGATAGGATTAGAAATGAGCTCATTAGAGGGACAGCCAAAGTTGGATGTTTTGCTGACAAGATTCGAGAGAGCAGACTTCGATGGTTTGGACATGTTCAGAGGCGAGAGAGTGAGTATATTGGTGGTAGGGTGCTGAGGATGGAGCTGCCAGGCAAAAGGGCGAGAGGAAGACCAAAGAGAAGGTTTATGGATGTGGTGAGGGAAGACGTGAGGGCAGGTGGGGTGTTAAGAGAGGAAGATGCAGGAGATAGGCTAAGATGGCAGAAGATGACACGCTGTGGCGACCCCTAACGGGACAAGCCGAAAGGAAAAGAAGAAGATCTTTATTAGAAGGATATAAGGGGGAAGTTATAAATTTAACATCATCAATTTCTTATTTGTTGTTAAGGTAGCTTTGCATACATTCAAGAGTGTCATATTTTCACTCTTTAGTCAGAAGATAATGAATGAATAAATGATGGGGCTTCATGCCACAGCGGCATTATTTCAGCCTTATCTTGGTGAGCAAAAGATTGTAATGAAATAGAACTTTGTGCTTAAAACAAAGCAAATAACATTATTTTAACTGATTACATTTTTTACCCAGGTGTAAATGTGGAAATTGCCAGTCAATGCCTTCCCAGAGAGAATGCCGCTGCTGTAAGGAAATAACAGAAACCGCCCGGAAGTTGGATGGAACTGCCTTGGCTTGCATTGGTAACTACGAAGGTTTTCACCCAGTCTGTCTAAACCCATTTGTATTGGAGACAGACTGACATGTCTTTCAATGCCATTATGGCAGAAACGCCTTCACAGGAGAAGTACATGAAAGAAATCCCCACGTGGCCAACAGACAGTTAGTGAGGTGGTGCTGGTGGCCTCTCGGCAAGAGCTACATGGATGTTTTACCATCATGTGCTCTGCAGAGAATCTGATCAGAATTTCCACCCCGAGGACTTGAAGATGATGCCGTGTTCACAGGATTTATACCCAGCTGATGAACATTACCCTTTTCTTTGTATGAAAGCGAAAGTGTGGGTGTTGATCTTTGACTGGTAATTGATGGACATTGCTGTCATTATGTGACAGTTTCGACTCTAAAATATATTTTGTTGTTCTGGTGCAAAATTCGCCTTTCAAGTTGACTCTAATTAGAGTAAGCAAAGTGGTTTAAGAATTTGTGATATCTGTACGTATTACAGCACTGAAAAAGTTTCTAAACTAAGTTATTTTTTTTTACAAACCACTGAAGGTGAAACCATCATTCAATAAACATTTGTATGTGCACATGCTAAATTTGATATTGTTTCATCCCATAAAATGTCATTAAGAGCTGGAGAGTTCAAATCCAGAGTATGCCACCTCATCTTGCTGTCACCATGGAGGTCATATTTACAGAGGTTCACACAAGTAGAGAAAATGACTATTGAACAGACCAGACTAATGCAATAATTATTTCCATCATGCAACATGACTGGTTAATCAGCATGCGTCAGAAGTTTGTAACACGAAACCTCTACCCCTGAAGTTCCATCAGGATAGAATTTTGTTTCAGTTTAACAAACCGGACACAGTTTTTAAATCGGCTTCTTCAAATTCATAATTTTTTTAATTTTTATTTATTTACACAATATATCATTTCAACATCATGATTTGAAAATTTTTAAAAATGATCCCGAATAGCCAAATCTTTGCTTGTTTTTTTTGTACTGGCTGCTGAGAGGTGGTGGCGCTTGGTTGTCAGCACAGGAAGTCGTTAGGTCCGCATCCACATAGAGCGTCCGGAGCTCTTCTAACAGGCGTTCAATGTACCCTGAAACATGGAAATTACATTACTTCATACATATGCAGATCCTGCTGTCCTTGTTTACTCCTTCATCCTATCGGTATAGTATTTTCTAACATGGATTTGGACACCACAGCACACCAATAATCATATGAGGCATTGAAATTAATTCAAATTCAGATTTATAAAATGTATCTGACCCACCTATTAACATATCTGAGGACTACATGTACAAGAAAACTGTAACATGATGGATTATTAAACTTACTCTTAATCTTTCTCATTTTTCATATGCTCGTTTTTTTAAGTTTGGGGTTACAATTCTCTTTGTCTGGTGAATGGCACGAGTGGATAGTTTGACAGACATGAGGTAGTAACTTTGGCCTTCTGCAAGATAAAACAAAAAACATTTCATTCATATTTTCTATTTGGAATATTTTATCAGATCAGAGTGATGTCATTGTTCATAGCGCATTCTTCACATTATTTTCCATGCATTTAGCCCGTATTTTAAATAATTCACCGAACATTTGAGAGCACACACTGCTGTAGTCGAATTTGAGGAAGACCTCAGTATAAACAGTACACTAACTTAATACAGTGTACAAATTCCACCACCTCCTAAACATCACATGGATACGGATTAGCTGACATATATTTCTGTATCGGTATTGTATTGGTAGATACTTCTCAATACAAAACAATTGAACACGCACGTACTTACTTGCTACCGAAGCCAAGTGAACGCTGCACCGGGTTTTCAAAGCAGTCCTCCATGAAATGCTTGGAACATGTTACTGTCCACTGATTTGTAAGTCCAATGCGCCCACTTTGTCTTCACAAACGTGGTCCATAACCTGCCAATGCCAATCTGTTCATCTTTCAGCCATTCATGTAAGCGGACTCCGTCAGCGTTTGACGCAGAACAGTCGTATGCAACACACTTCCTCATTATCTTTGCTAGCTTTTTCACTCTCTGCCTAAATGTTGTCGTGATGTGACGTCACATTCCGGAGAGAACCGGAACTTCCCGAATCCAAGCGACATTTCGATCAAAATCTTGAGACCGACTTATTTTATTTCTGTTGTGTTGAGAATTTTTTAAATATTTTTTAATGAAATTCTAGCAACATTTGTGTGTAAGACAAATCAAATACATTTGGAACCACATCTGGATCAAATACATCTGGATTAGACCTTTAAAACCCAAAAGCCTCCTAGTTTGCCCAAAGACATTAATTTGGAAATGCATATATTCAAAGTTAAATTGCCAGCAGTGAGGGGAGGCACGCTTGGATGCTTTCACTACAGACTCCTAAATCTTGACCCTGCAGGCATGGAAAATGAGGCACTTACATGAGAATACAAGCCACCAGGCCCTAAGGAGGCCACCTCTATTAGATCAAGTGGGTGTTGATGCTCGGCATCTAAATGGGCAGGGTCAACTTTGCAAAAGGAAATTGTGTGTTTATCATTCGTCTCTGAGGGCCGTGAACTGTTTTGTGTTTTAAGATGGAGGCTGTTTTTTTTTTTTTTATAAAGATTTGAAAGATCATGGAAATGAAGTGCAGCAATTCCTTTCCTTTACTTCAACCCTTTGACTTTGAAATCCAGACTTCACAACTACAAAATTATGCACTCATGATCACACACCGGTGACATGTCCAGGGTCTAACCGATCCCTTGGCCAAAATCAATTGGAATAGGCAGCTCTCCTGCCTCCCTAATGAGGACAACATTCTCAAAATCTTGCAAAATAATCGCTATCGATTTAAGTATGAAGATTGATCTATGATCTATTCACAATTTGAGCCAGAATGTGTCGGTTGTTCAGTTAAGCCACTCAATACATATTTGGAAGTAAAGGTTAAACTGTGGGTGAAATCTCTAGTAAGAGAAAACGTTTTTCAACGACTACAAGAGAATTTAGTGAAGCAATAGGATCTGTTTCCATTACACGGCTGGCATCTTGTGCCCTCTCACTGTGAGGTAAAACTACAAGTTAGCCACAAGTCTAGCCATACTGATGGCTTATCACTATAAACTGCTGGGAAATTGCTTAGGCTTCCTGTTCCATAGCAACATACAGTATATCCAAACTTGTTCCCAATTTGTGTACTGTATGGGTTTCATTAAACAAAACAACAGTCCAACATTAAATTAATATAAAAAGACAGATATGAATGAAAATTTCCTTGTTAAATGAAGTGATTGGTAGTTTTTCATTTTCCTATGAGCTATGTCAAAGTTGACAACCTAAATCAGCCAAGAAATCATTTGGAATCAAGTAATTATCAACTATCACAATTATATCCATCCACTTTCTGAACCACTTATCCTCACGAGGGTCGCGGGAGAGCTGGAGCCAATCCCAGATGTCAATGGGCAGGAGGCAGGGTACACCCTGAACTGGTTGGCAGCCAATCGCAGGGCACATCGAAACAAACAGTCGCACTCACAATCACACCTCGGGGAGTGTCCAATTAATGTTGCATGTTTTTGGGATGTGGGAGGAAAACCCACGCAAGCAAGGGGAGAACATGCAAACTCCACACAGGCGGGGCTGGGATTTGGGACAGGGTAAGGAGCAGACACGACCGGTCAAAGATTATGCTAACCAATTTCTATTTGCAAATACATGAGGAGAGGAAGTGTGATGGAAATGGGGTGAGTATGCATGTTCACAGTTATATGAAAACATAAAAAGTACTTGGATAGCAAAGCAAAACAAATTAATTCATATAGGCCATTTCTTACATAAGTGTTTTACATGATTTAAAGCATTTAAAAAAAAAGAGAAACAAACATTTTTAAACAGAAAAGATGCAACTAAAACAGCGTCAAGTGCAGGAAAAGGCACTATTACCATAATTTCTCGGATATAATGCGTCCCTGAAGTATAATGCGCACCCCCAAAGTTGACCGAAAACCATCAGGAAAACCCTTCTACCGATGTACAATGTGCACGAGCATTTTGCTGCTACCTATATGCCTAAAATATTGTGAATTATCTGCATTTATATTTTATTAGGTTTGTAATTGTATTGTTTTTCAAAAAAAACTGTCTCTACAACAATCATGAATATAATCAATGTGCATGTGCTGATGTAGCGGGAATATAATCTCAAAACAGGCCACAGGACACGCTTGTCCTGGTCCCTGTAATTGTCAGATCAGAATCCCTCAACCAACTAAAATAATTGCTCAGTGATGTCACGTTTTAATACTGTTGATAACACATATTACAGTCAGAAAAATATAAAATATTTAACACTGTTTATTAAACACTGCATTAAATATTCGTGCATAAAACGTTTGTGCATAGAGCAGTTTATCCACTACATTACAGATCCTTGGCCAAGCCTTCAAAAGAAACATCTGACTCATCTCAAATTCAAAAAAGATCCATAGTAGCTTTATTTAGTGCATCGCTGTGGAACTCATCATTGATGACTTGAAACATTTTTTTTAATCCCAAGAGTTTGGGATGCGCAGCGCATCCTCTCCCCCTCCCTTCAGATCCAATCTGTTGAATCTTTCGCCATGGCTTCAGGTGGCTATCAAAACAACGTGAGCTCAAACTATGTAGAAACAAGCGTAATGGGCACATTTTTTTAAAGAGCGAGCATTTCAATTGTGTGCGCTCTCCTGTTTTTTTTTTTTTTCAATCTCCCCGTGCATCGTATTACGCTCGTATTACGTAGTTAGAGCTCACGTTGTTTTGATGCTCACCTGAAGCCATTGAGGCGAGCTATCGTTGTTTTGGACTGCGGCGCAACTTTCGGGTTGGCAGTATCATCGGCACGAGTGATGACGCATTTCTGTTAAAAAAAACAGCTGCTCAACTGGCCGTTGTAGTCGACATTTTTTGTCCTAGTCTAAGTTTCTACAAACTCATGGGCAGTTGTTTCTGATCTTTGGTGCAGTAGCACCAAGCATGCTACGCTAACAATCATAAAATGCAAGCTTCCCGAGGAGTTCAGAGAGCTCAGGTTGGGGGCGCACATTCCCGTAATATATATAAATGTGTGACATAAGACATATCATATTGAAACGTATATGTATGCATTTTTTACCACTCTATGTTCCTGTATAAAACTATATAAAGTGATTGTATTTTTGATTTTTCATCCATACCTAAATATAAGGCGCACTATTAACTTTTTGTAAATATTGTAGGAAAAATGTGCCTTATTTTTGAGAAATTACGGTATATATAACAAGTATTATGTTTTCAGTTCATACATCTGCAAAGATTTGTATTTATTTCTTTACCAGGCCAATAACATAATAGCCACCCAGTGACATAATAAGTTATTATAGTATTAGCCAAAAGTTATGATGGACTTTTAAATTACATTATTGGCCAGTTGTTAACCTATGGACATATTACATGATAAAAAGAACAAATGTATTACATTATGGACTTTTATGACTGTATGTTATGGGCTTCTACATACAACTAAATGTTAAACTTGCAAAACTAAAGCATTATCAATTAAATATATGGGTCCTAATTGCTTTGGCTGAGTCCTAAAATAAGCATCTCCATTTAGGAAAGCCTATGTAACTGTCAATCATCAAGTAATGCTGCAAAAGATAAAGAGCTAAAGCGACACTAACCGCTTTGGGTCCTTGGGTGCTCTTTTTATATCTCAACACTTGAGTAAGATAATAACAGCTATTCACCTGCCACAGCTCTAAAGTCAGCTATTATATCATGACAGTTGCTGTCAAAAGTCGTCACTACAGCATCACTTTGATGTGACCATACCCCTATATTCAAATAATCAGATGGATTTTTTTTTTTGAGCATTCAAGTGCTCAAAACTATGGTGTCAGGACACAACAATTCCAAATGCCACAAGACGGCATTAATACACTATGGAAACGCAAACGCCACAACATCAATTGAAATCAAAACACAGCAACATTAATGGACAACGAAAGTGACCGTCGGGACTCTTTTCGAAGGTATACTTCGTCTTGGTTACAAGGGACTCATATTGACAATGCTCCAATAGGCTTCCCTTTTTATTTCAAAAATAAAAATATTTTATTAGGTTATCCTTATGAAACTAAAGTTGGGGAAAGAACTAAATATCTCACTCTTCCCATGCCATTAAACACGAGAGACACACATGTAAAAATTTTGCAAAATCAATCACAGGCCCACGTGGAGACAGACAACACTCACAATCACACCGATGGGCAATTTAGACTCTCCAATCAATGCAAGTTTTCGGGATGTGGGAGGAAACCGGAGTGCCTGGAGGAAATCCACGCAGGCACGGAGAGAACATGCAAACTCCACACCAGGTCCGCGTTTTCAGACTCACTCCTCATAAATGTGAGGCCCATGCTCTACAGCTGCTCTACCGTGTCGCCTTCTTTTTGTCTGTTTTTTAAATGCGTTTGTCTTTATACCATTCTTGTTGCTAAATAGTCCTAAACAAAATTGGCCAGCCAATCATGTCACTCGTGAAGGATCCAGTTTCTCATTGAAATGAAGGTTTATAGTATATGTGATGTGATTTTTAAGAGTAATTTTGTGGAGCATATTGATTTTTTTTGGCTGAATTAGTTACCATGTGTTTGATGATTTCTGTATGCTTGATGTGATTATAAAGTGTAATTTGGTGGAGTATTATTGATAATAGGTTACTCAGATTATCTGTGTTTCGCTAAAATAGGTTACAGCAAGTCCAGGGATCATAAAACAGCTAATACATTCTGATTCTCAGAAGTCAGATGATAATGACGCACCTGTCTCAAGTGTCTTTGGTTACTTCTTCAAAAAATTAACGAAAAAAGCGAACAATAAAGACATTGGAATATTGGCTGAGGGGGTTTTTTTGCCAGCAAAGAGGATGTAAATCCAAGTTTTTTTCCGATACAATATTTGAAAGTTTGTATTTACTAATCATTATTATTTTGAACACACACAGAAGTCACACATTCAGTAGGCCTTGTTGTATTTTCAAAACTTCAACCGAAGACAATGAAGACTCTAATTCAATAACAGGATCCAGAGCATTTGATGCTATGGAGGCAACACAACACAGCCACGTGGATTCAGTATTTAGGAGGACTATTATTTCTTCAGCCATAAAATAACTTCCATATGAGAGAAGCTCTATACTGTGGTGTTAAGTGCTCCTTATCAGAGTCATAATTCAGATGCTATTTCAGTAATAAGGCTGGCAAAGGAGAGGGCTGCCCACCTAAAACCACTGGAACTACTTCCTCGGGCTGTCCATCTGTTAACAGGCTGAGTTGGGTAACTCATGCATATCGTGTCAGGCCTCTCAGGGTGCCGCACTTGAGGCCTTTAAAGCTGACTCGTCTTGTCAGCACCCGCTGCTAAATAGAGTCCTTGTGCAGCTGAGTTCCCCTTCTTAAAAGTCAATTGGGAAGTTTTACCACATATTCGCGTTTATTAAAGGTCGACCAACATCCCGATATACATTTTAAAATTGATATTGTTATGAAAATTACATATAACATTATTCACTTCAATGTCTATACAAATTCATTCATGCGCAAAGATGCGAAGGTCTCACTCTACATGCCAGTGGCAGCCATATTGCCTACAACGTCATTTACAGGTGTCACACTGGGACATTCGCCATTGAGAAGACGCTGTGCCACCTGCTATGGGAGGTGGACAACGGAGATTTTTGTATTTTTCTGTCGCCCCTTCTGACATGGGAGCTGTTTTTGACGAAGAGAACATCTCACAGTCGAGTGAAGTGACCGGGGCAACATTAACCCATCATTTCAAGCCATAGTTAGATGATATGGGGATCACTTGCAACAGACTCCCCAACAGTAAGTATGACAGTTTTAGTGTACTCAGGAGGGCCCATGCCGGGCGTAACTACTTCAGGGCCTGCGGGGGGGGGGGGGGGGAGCTCCTTTCTCCTCCCGCACGCAGCCAAACCACTTCCCCGCCCGATCCACCTCCACGACAACGATGAAGAACGCCGGCCCTGGCAGTGGCGGCGATGAACAAATCTGGCCCATGCACACTGACACATTTAGCACCCATGACTTACGTGCTTTATTAAGTCATCTTTTGTTACGTTCTGAGAGAAGGATTATGTCGACCCCCCAACTATTTGTTTTTCATAGCTCTATACCCACCTGTCATTTGGAACTCACAAAGCTCTCATCCTATCCACGAACCAGGTCATTTGGAAACGTGAAGAGTTAATCCATCCTCCTGAGTGATCGAGACGGCATTTTGGCTAACACGCAGGGGAAAAAAAAAACAGCTATTTTACCGCCGGTAAACCCACCAGTGTGGGCGTCTGAAAAAAAATGTCACTTCCTGGTTCTTCTACAAGACGAATGCCTCAAGAGAATTTTCATGGCGGGAGATGCAAAAATTGATACACGACAACATCATGGCGTGTGGTGAAAAAACAGATGGGTCCATTCTGGCTACCTTTTTATTTTAATTAAAAACATACTAAATATCATGCTTTATGTGTCGGTAGACCTTTAAGTTGAGAGGAAAATGAATAAGCAAAGTTATGTTACCTTGGATATAACAATAATTGGTACATGACCATTGAAGGAAATCAACTGAAATACTGTATTTTTGAAGATTTATTGAAATGACTAAATTTAGCAAGCTAAAAGCAACCTGGAAAAAAAAAAACTGTCTGAAAATAGGTCACGATGCCTCAAACATCAATTTCAATGTACTGTAATGTTTAGAGGAGAGAATTTTTTTCCCCAGTTTCCCATGTTCCTCAAAACGACTCTAAACAACCACTTTTCAAGATGCCAAATGTGGAAACATGATCCGAGGTTCATATGTCATAACACCACAAAGCTGTTAAGACAATATCGTCTGCATTTGACTATGGCTTGCCGAAGTCTGAAATTACACGATACACGTACCTCTGCCTAAAAGGTAGTGTTTAGGCCGACTCTTGTGTGTTTGCGTGTGTGTGTGTGTGTGTGTGTGTGTGTGGTGTGTGTGTGTGTGTGTGTGTGTGTGTGTGTCTGTATGCATCCGTGTACTCTGTTTGATTTTGGGCTGGATAACTTTATGGAGAGGTGGTGTGTGAGCCAAAAATCTATTAAATCAATTTTTTTACTGATCCAGTTAAAGTAGAACCCAGGATAACACATCAGGAAAAGAACGTCGAAATCTTCCAAACATATAAGTCCTGTACAACAACAACGCAAAAGGAGGATTTTTTTTTTTTGGTGTAAACATGCATGTACTGATGACAAGACAAGACATCAACAGGCCATTGGTGACAATAAATAAACACTTCACTGGAGAACCAACATCAAGCTCATTATCTTTAGCACCACACTCAGCAATTCCATTATCGCACAACTTGTTCAATTGAACATGCATGACTGAAGGGGAGGAGAAAACGTTGTGCTAAAAAATGAAGGCTGGCAGTAGATGTAGTTTTGATGCGGAATCAACGTTTGTGTAAAAGAGCCAGCTCGAATGGGTCCTCACAACACACAAGACCAGCATGCCACATGCAAAGGATCAATAAAGTTCATAAAGTCCCCTTTTATGATCTTGTGTTCAGACATTTGCTTTTCCGGTTAAGAAAAGTTCTCATGTGTTGCTCACTGTTTCACATCAGCTGTTATTTTACAAGGAACCACAAAAACTACAAAAACCTATCCAATGTATTTGCAAATGTTGGAATCAAGAACGTTTCCTGACTATCCAGAGTGGATCACACCTTTTCTATTAACCTTTCCCTTGAGTCTTTGACTGTAAGCATGACTAAATAATGGGAGTCTGGCTTGTCACTTATATGTAGATAATTATTTGTAGGATTTTCAAAAGAGTCACTTATGGTGGAGAGCTACGTTGGCTTGATTCTGGTGTGGGCAGCATGGATTCAGTTCTGCCTCAGTGACAGGATGACTGTGAGTGCGAATGGATGGATGGGTGGATGGATGGATCGGAGTCCTAAACCTTAGTCTTGAAGCAATTCATGATTTATACATTGGATTCATAAACAGGCACACACATGCGCCCACACACACACACACACACACAACACACACACACACACACACACACACACACACACACACACACACACAAAGGGTTTCAGTGCCCGCAGTGACAATTATGAGAGGCAGTATATGTTGCACTCTACTCAAATGTGTCTGACCAACACTCTCCTTCAGATGCATTTTTATGATACATGCGAAGATGCCAGTCCATGAACCAACTTCAAAAAAACTTAAAACTAGTACCACTTAATTTGCACTGCCACAGAAAATTTAACAATTTCTCATTAAAATGTGGTATCTATCTTAATACAAAGGCTTTAATACACGTAATAAGTTTCAAGAAGAATATATATATATATATATATATATATATATATATATATATATTAGATGAAGTTCTAATTTGTTGTGCCGAAGAACTACACCGCATCATTGCACCTTCTAATATTGTTTATGGTCATGTCAATCTGAATTAGGGATACATCCCTACACAGTCCGCTGCATATTCACAAGTCATTGTTAAAGACGGCACAACTGTAATTCTTTGTGCAGATGATATGTCATCTCATAATTGGCCTAATAATGTAGATAAATGAGCAAGAGTCACTCCCACCGAAGTCAGATTTCAGTGGGGAGCAGATGTTGGACAGAATCTGCGGTCCCTTGGGCACGTCCCCAAGTGAAGCTGCACATGGGCTAATCGTATGTCTGATGTTTTCAGGCCTTTTAAACAGTGTTAACGACAAAGATTTCTTTTCTTAACAATAAAACGTGTGAAAATACACTTAAACGTGTTATATGTACATCCGTGCACATAGTTATATTTGTATACGACAAAAGTCTATGTCCAAAATTACACGCAAACTTATCTCGCATTTAAGAGGACACCTGAGAATGAATTCTATCCAATTAAAATACTCACGAATTAAATGCCCTCGGTTTTCGATGGGCTCCTAATGATAACTCGGAAGAGTAACCTAGACCTTGTTTGGGAACTGATGACGTGAGGCGCATGGGCTCCATGTGTGTAAACATCACTCAAATCCCAAGGCAAAATTCAACTCACCATACGCCAAATTCCAGGATGCAAATAAAATAAGCAGGGAGACCAAGGTCAGCCGACACTCCATTATACGCTAAAATGTTTCACAGGTAGACGACAGAGTCGAAGTGCGTTCAATGTCGTCGCCATACACAGTAAAACTCCTCTGGCAGCACCAAAGCCGCTACTCTACTAGAAATCAGAGTTTACACAACCAAAGGGAATTTTTGAGACCCTCTGGAAGTCGATGTTTAATCCAGTGAACAGTCCATGAATACCGAGCCGCAGGTGATGACAGGACAGACGGCTGTGAACGGAGCCAGCCGTTCGACAATTGCGCTTTGAAACCAAAAATGGATAACGGCAAAAAATAAATAATTAAAAAAAAAAAAAAACGTCAATACTGGTCCTAAACGTGCACGGAGTGGCCAGGATGACAGCAAACAATTTAAACACAGCGTTCCATGTCCTATTACTTTTCGCGTCTAACGCTCTCTCGTTTGTTACACTAGACACACTGCGCTGAAAAGCGTTTATAAAGGCCAGTGAGTGAGGGAACGGCTTCTGGTAAAAATTTTCAAAAGTAAAAAATAAAAATATATATACTCCAACACGGACACGACATTGAGATTCATGTGGATGCATTTTTTTTAAATTCATGTAATGTGGTGATAAAATTGTGACAATAACATCTAGTTTATCAAAATATATCCTTAAAAACCAAGCCGATTCGTGACATTTGTATTTTATTTTGAAAGCATCGCCCTCGCGCTACTTTTGCGGTACACTTTGCTTCATAAAAAGGATTGCTGTGTTTCTTAAAGGGACAGTCAGCAAAAAAACGCAGCACGCATTCGTGTGAGTTGAAGGAATTTTAAGAACTGCTCCGTTGTACAGTTGATGTTTCGAAACAAAAAGATTAATGGAGAACATATCAACAACAGAACTAATCAGTCACAATTGTGATTAAATCTTGAATCACAATTTTACATATTAACCACCTGCATCAGTAACCCGTCTGGGGTGAAGTCATACCCATATGATCTCGTGACAGATAGAAGCCCCAGAAAATTGTATTTCCAATTTACGTTATTGAAGTGATGGAGGTCATGTGATCTTTTTTTTCCACAATTCCTCTTACCCATATGAAGACACAATCAAAGACATCTTACTAGGTACACTTCCTACTAATTATATTGTGAGCCAATCAATTGAGCAGAAGCCTTGTCAAGGTTCCCGTTATCTGTCTAATTGAATTTATCCCGGCTGTCACAGCAAATATACACACTGCGCATGCGTTCTTTGGAGAACCGTAATTATTTGCTGTTCCGCTATCATGCTGCAACGAAGCGCCGTGCCATGTTCCGTAAGGCCCAATTGAAAAATGTTTCATTTGGACAACACCGCGCTGTGACTGAATGGAAGACGGCGTAGGAGAGGTGGTGGTGCTGGAATGATTTCAGCGTGACAACAGCAAGAGAGGTGGGAATTGAACGGTAAACAAAATGGAGGAAATAATAATAAATGTGGTGTCCTGGTGTCCAGAGCTTTGAACTGTGACGCTGTGAAGAGGTTCCAGCGATGGGTGAATGTCTTCACCTTGTTGAACATACTCTACCAGATTGGTTGACAGTAGTAGACACCTGTTATTTTAGCATTTTAAACAACAATAAACAATACAACAACAATAACAATACAAGTCAATGAAAACACAGCATAGCCACACATTTTTGACCACAACTCCTTATCCTTATTTTAAGGACTTACTGGGCTTTCTGTTGTAACTACTTTTGGAGCACACCAGTGGGAAAATTCACTGAGCTCCTCCAATTGGGTTACTTTAGCAGCTAGTACCCAATATCGCCACGTTTGCACTGGGCCGTCATCCTGCACTCTTACCCGCGCTGAGAGAGAAAAAAAAAATACCCAACTGCAGTCTGAAAAGCTTTTACACTTTTGCCTGTGCAACTGTGGATGGGCGCAGCCTCCTGTGGACGCCAGATTACAGTGACAATCAGCAAAAAATTTCAAGGCAATTATATAGTTTTCTTATAACGTCTACGGTGAATGTTCTGGCGCCTTGTGTTACTAGTGAAATATGGTTCATAGGTAATGTCAAATAATGGTGAATTACTGTACAGTATTTGGTTCTAAGAATACACATGCGAGAAAGAAATTCTAACTTGACCCTTCACCACTAATTATTTGGAAACTGGGTAAAAAGACACATTATTGTCAAGGAAAAAAACAGAGATTGTGGCTTTTACAAAGTTCACTACTCTTCAGGAAATGTCGAAACATTTCCTTGTTCAGGTTACCCTCCTCTTTTGGATTGAGAGAACGATGTTGATTGGACACCACATTTTGATTTTTTCAATTGATCCTTGTGAGGATAAGCAGCTAAGAAAACAGATGGATGGGCATCTAACTTGTCTTAAATTTTTTATGAAATAGTTGACAAATGATTATGGCATGAATCGGTCTCATAGTCTTTCAGTTTCAAGCCTATTTTATCCTCCAAAATGGCGGACAAGCAAATACTAATTACATGATTAAAAAAAAAAAAAATCCCTTTTATGCTTATTGTCATTGTCACCAATTGTAGACTAATTGTCATTTGTTAATGCATCATTTCTCAATATAAATATCTGACTTTGTACTTATTTTGTTCTTGCATAACAGAAAAAAAACCTGTGAAACTGTGAACCTTCAGAATCTGTGAACATATAGGGGGCGATGTGGTAGTGGTGTTATGCAGCATTTGCTGTATGCATTTAAGAAAATTGCAGATGGAAATCATTGTCTCACTCTCTAGCAATTAATAAACCTTTCCATCTCAATATTGGAACACACACACAACCATATGCACTTTCACGCTCAACCTCACACACAGAAATGCCCGTGTTAAATGACACATACACACACATACACACACACTGTATTACATATACATAAATGCTGTCCATATAATTTTGCTTTAAATCCAATTATACAACTATAATTCACTTCTCATACTTCTCATACCGTGCAGATGCTTTATTTCCATCTCCACTTGCTTTGCCTCGGTTGACATTTTTTCTTGCCATTCTCATTGTCTGCTTTGGGGTTCAAGAAGCAGCATGTCTGCTTCTTAACAGGACATGTTTCATTTAAACCACACATTTTCATCACCAACCAATATGATGAAATTTATCTGAGTGGTTATTTAACGACAGGAATATTTTATGCTGGCAAAGGTAAGAATCTAAATGCAAATTTTCCTTACGTTTGAAAGCCCTTCTGATCCCGAATGCGCTGCTAGCTCCTGTATGCAAAATCATGCAATGGAAATAGTATAACACTAAGAGACAAAAACACACTCCACATAGTACTTCAAAATGTCACTTTTTATCTGAGTGCATGCTTTGGCCTCCCCTTGATTTGAAGCGAAAAGCCATATCACATGTGCCAAGAGATATGGTAAAGTAGAGCCAATGAGTCCTGACATACCAAGAGCCACAATCCTGCAACAAAGCAATAAACAGAAAGTGAGTTTGAGTGCTGTTGAGGGGAGGAAATATTTGGGGCTACACAAACCTAGTAACCTTTCATCATGCTTAAAGGGCCACTGTCATGAAATGCCTGATTTTTAGAATGTTATTAATGAAAAAACGGCAGCCGACATAGACCCATGCATTTTTTCACCACAAAACATGACTTTGACGTAACACCCACCATGAAAATCCTCCGAAGGGATTTGTTTTCGAGAAGAAGCAGGAAGTGACGTACATGGCAGGACCGCCCTCAAATGGACTTGTTGGTTTCCATTAGTTTTACCTCCGGGAAGGTACCTCGTTGTTCCTTCATGTGAGCCAAAATGCCGGCTTGTTGCATTGCTGGACATTGCTTGAACACTCGAGAGGATGGATTCAACCTTTATAAGCTTACAAGAGACCCGTTTCGTTGTGAAAAATGGATTGCACGGGTGCAATGGACGAGAGCTTCGTGGGTTCCAAATGACAGGTAGGTGTGTATACAGCTACTAAAAAAAATAATAGTTTGGGGCGGACCACATAATCGCTCTCTTATAATGTAAGAAAAGATCCGCAAACGTATGACAGGCGTGCCAAATGTGTCGATGTGTGCGTCGGACGGTGTCGGGCTCGCCGGCGAAGGCTGCTGCGTCGCTTCACCAGCGAAGGCTGCACGTCGGCCTCGCGGACGGCAGCAGCTTTCTAGAATGCTGCCAACAATGCCGCACTCAGCCTCGTGCGACGACAATGCCGAAAAGCGCCCCGGCTCGACGGTGTTGTTCATCGCGGACGGTGGCAGCTATGAGTGCCGTAAAGCAGCCAGGCTCGGCCCCGTGATAAGCCACCTTGGCCCCAAAAATGAGCCACCCCGGCCGAGGCGCCGCGTACACCGTTCACGGCTTCAGCAAAGGCTGCGCGTCAGGCTTGCAGACGGCGGCGGCTCCCCCCCGGCTCGACGGTGTTGTTCATCGCGGACGGCAGTGGCTATGAACAACGCCATAAAGTTGACCGGCTCGGCCACGATAGATCATCTCCACCACGGAAGTGGATCGGACGGGGAGGTGATTTGACCGTGATCGCATATCATCTGAATATGGCTTGAAATAATAGGGTAATATTGCCCCGGTGACTTCACTCGGTTGTGTGATGTTCTTCGAAAAGAGCTTCCGTGTCAGAATGGGCGTGTTCGTCTCCTATAGTTGGGTCCACTGCGTGTTTTCAATGGCGAATGTCCGGGTGACGTCACGGAAAGGGGATGCAGCCAATATGGCGACCACTTGGATGTCGTCAAATGACACTTCTGCAATTTTGCGCATGGATGACGTGTTCTCCGCTCATATTTATTTTTTTGTATAGACATTGAAGTTAATAATGTTATATGTATTTTTCATTACAATATATATTTTAGAATATTTATAGGGATCAGACTTGACCTTTAAGTATTGCATACCCATATGTGGATTAACACATACTGAACCTGTGGACACAGCGGAAGCTAAAGATGCCTCAATTACGCAATATGTAGTTGAACGCAAAGATACTCTATTTTAGAACGACAGAAATTTCAAGAACCAAGCAGAGCCTTCAATAGCCCAGATAGTTCTTTCATATTTTATGCATGGACATGTTTAATTTAATTGCAGAAACTGATTAATTGAGCATTGCGCTTTGATTGAATAAAACATGATAAAGCCCTCAACTGAATGCAGTTCCACTCGGATGTGACTGATGCTGCTACTTTAATGCCTTTGTAAAACATTTGTCATTGCAGACAGTGAAATCAAGTACTCTGTGAATTTAGACTCATTATCCACTTTTCCAACTGAATTATAATGACAACCCATCAGTGAGGTTTGGCGCAGTGCAGTGTTGCTGAGTAACTAATAGATCACGTGTCAGCTCTTCACACACTGGCTTTTGTGAGGTCTCCTTTTGGGAAAGTGTTGTGTTTGCACCATTATGAAAGAAATTAAAAGAGGGACATTAATTGTTCAATTACTTCAAATTGTTTGGATTGGAGTTGGTTAGTCCATAATCTACTGAATGTTTTAAGTGCCACTGATACTAAAATGTACAGTTAAAAATAGGTATTTTTATCAAAACTATATATAATCTTAATCACTTTGATGATAATATGAGTCGGAAAAAGTGAGCTGGGAGCTTTTTATCAAAGCGCAAAATTCAGAAAGTATGACTCGACATCCCAGTGGCGGCCATATTGTGTGTGACCTCATGTGACGTCTCATGAAGGCATCAACACAGGGGCAGTCGCCATTAACAACACGTTGTGCCAAATGGAATGGCAGATGAACAAGAGCAATTTTGGGATTTTTCTGACACCCCTTGTGAGACTGAAGATCTTTTTGAGAAAGAGAACATCTCAAAAGCGAGTGAAGCGATCGGTGCCATTTTATCATATCGTTTTGAGCCATATTTAGACGCTATTCGGACCAGTTCTAAATAACAACAGTTTCCCCGACAGAGAGAAGAGGAGGACAAGGAACCCGATGGAATATTCAAAATGACTGGTCCATAATTGTTCGATTTCCTAAGCCTGTTTTTTACAAGCCTTGTGTATATAGTGCACTTAGGAGGATCCATGCCAGGCAAAGTAAATATTTCAGGGCTACCCAGACACCGGTGGTGGGGTGGAGGTGTAGCTCATTTGTCCTCCCCCCGGCGCGACTGCACGCAGCTGTCACGAGCAAGTGGCATGGGCATCCAAATGCAGGACTCCGAGACGAGGGCATGATATTAAGCGAGGTTTTATTCGGCAATAATCGAATACCAATAAGCACTCCAAAATAGGCAAGATCCAAAAACATGAAGCAACGGGCGATGATTATGAGGCAACACTTGACACATGAACAAAATCGTAACAAGACTAAGGAGGCACAGATACGCGGTGACAAGCGGGTGCTCTACACAACACTTGCGAACCTACGAACAGTAGCGGAGTATCCCAAAATGCAGGAATGCAAACGCAACGAACTGGCAAATGCCGCTGATACATTCACAGCTTAAATGCCCGGTCTAATTAGTGTCCAATGTACAGCAGCTGCGTGACAGCTGTCAGAGGTGGTAAAGCCCTGGCCATTCCCCTCACAGGAAGGAATGCCGAGGGCAGTGGCTTGGCCATGGTCCTGACAGCGGCCGCCCCACTTCCGCATTGGGGTAAACGGCGACCCACGCCACCGCAACAGCAGCTCGCGCCACCGCTAATGGCGACACGCACGCATTGACACACTTAGCTGTGAGCTTAATCCACAGCGAGGTTGCTCCACCGAGCCCTTGACTTTACAAACTCAAAACTATTATGTAGAAACTTTTTTTTGTTTCTAGGATTTACCAGTTCTTTGAATTCATCCATCCATCCATTTCTGAGCCGCTTATCCTCACAAGGGTCATGGGAGTGCTGGAGCCTCTCTCACTTATCACTGGGCAGGACGCGGGGTACATCCAGAACTGGTTGGCAGCCAATCACAGAGCATATGGAAACAGACAACAGTCACACTCACAATTACACCTAGGGGCAATTTAGATTTCCCAATTAATGTTGCATGTTTTGGGGATGTGGGAAGAAAGCGGAGTACCCACAGAAAAAGCACGCAAGGATGGGGCGAACATCCAAACTCCACACAAAGGGGCGTCGGGATTTGAACCCGGGTCTTCAGAACTGTGAAGCCGACCCTTTAAACAGTTGTTTGACTGTGTTGCCCTGCTTCACTTATTGTAACTTGAAAAATTATTGCACAACCTCTGTTTTTGAATGACCTGGTTAATAAATGATTTAGTTTTATGAACGATTTTTTAAAAGAAAAATTACCTTAGATTACATACTATTTTTGATTTGAGAACACACTTGGCATGGCAAGAAAAGGCTCATGATAGGTGACACGGTGGAGCAGCTGTAGAGCATTGGCCACACAGTTTTGAGGACCGGGTTTCAAATCCAGGCTCCACCTGTGTGGAGTTTGCATGTTCTCTCGTGCCTGTGTGGGTTTTCTCCGGGCACTCCGGTTTCCTCCCACATTCCAAATACATGCATTAATTGGACACTCTAAATTGACCCTAGGTGTGATCGTGACTGCGACTGTTGTCGGTCTCTATGTGCCCTGCGATTGGCTGGCATCCAATTCAGGGTGTACCGTGTCTCCTGCCCGTTGACACCTGGGATAGACTACAGCACTCCCGCAACCCTTGTGACGATAAGTGGCTAAGAAAATGGATGGATTAACAGTTGTTTGTAGTTGCTTCATTTATTTGCAGTATTTTGTAGTATTTTGTCATATCACTGCTGCCAGTAAAATATTTTTACACATTCTTTCCAGTAAGAAATTTTCCACTGCGGTCTAGCCCCCCACAGAGATAGCCACACGACATGCCGGTTTTGCACTAGTCGGGAAAATGAAGCCCAACATGTGCTACAGAAGATGCACAGGTTTTGAGTCGCACGAACATGGAGGCATGGAATGTTTGGTGGTTGCCTCGACTATCAGAAGGCAGCTGTTGTGCTTCATTATGAGGTCTGTAATCTGCGTGTCTGTCTCACCACACAGAAGCAGTGAAAAAAAACATTGTGGCATGTTAGGCCCGGAAACAGAATTCTACACAATGTCCACATGTATATTTTGGCAGAATATGTAAATCTTTCAAATAGCCTTCCACTCATGCTCCAAGTGAATCAGTGTACACATCGCAGCAACCTGCTCTGTAATTCAACCTATGCTGCCAACCCACTCCATGGAGCTCTCATCCATTCCTCTTCTTGGAGATCAAATGACTCTTCCAATTTTCCAACCGTGCACAGGCTCTGGGGAGTCAGGAGAGTGGCAGCAATTACGGCTTTCCCTCTCACACACGTACAATGACAAAGCTGCCAGAGCGCCCCAACAAAATTGTCTGCATACGACAGACAAGCCCCTTCAGCTTCATTCCTGCGCTCGCCCAGCGTTAACAGGGAGCTCTGGCCTTTTCTATTTGCTATTATGGGGTGTGACAGGAGTCATTCGAGCATCACAGTTAGGTGCCATATCTGAAATTCATTACTTTGTGGCACATTAAAGGTGTGCCAAATGCTAGAAGTTTTTTTGCTCTTACCATCCATCCATCAATTTTCTTAGCCCGTTATCCTCCCAAGGGTCATGAGGAGTGTTGTAGCATATCCCAGCTGTCAACACGCGGGAGGCGGGGTGCAACCCTGAACCGGTTGCCAGCCAATCGCAGGGCACATAGAGACAAACAGCCGCACTCACAATTGCACCTAGGACCAATTTAGAGTGTCCAATTAATGTAGCCTGTTTGTTGGGATGTGGGAGGAAACCGGAGTGCCCGGAGAAAACCCTCCCAGGCACGGGGAGAACATGCCAACTCCATACAAGGAGGGCTGGGATTGAACCCGGGTCCTCAGAACTGTGATGGCCCCGTCACACCATGACGTTCAGATCAGCGTTCAATAGCGTTTGAGGAAATGTTGGTAGTCACCCATGGTTGCCGGGATAGCTCCAGAGTCGCGTTGTTTCCACGCCAGTGAACGTCAATGATCGCTGGGAATCGGCGGAGAACACCGGGCCGGAAAAAAAGTTTTGAACATGCACAAAAGTTCTCACCGAGACCAGCGTTCATCAACGTTTAATTTTAAATGCTGCAGAACGTTCAAAAACATCCGTGGAACGTTTTACTAAGGTTCGCCGAGCGTTGCACGTGTTTGCCTATAGTTAGTCAGTAGTAACTCTAGCTTTACTTGGTTGTTACTTAATCGTTTGCTTTGCAGTGAACGACTCACTGTTTTCGCGGAAAAACTCCACCAGACTATCCTCAACAGCCCGGACCAGGATCCTGCAATCCTTTCTCTGCTTCTTTTGTCTCTTTGTCGGACCGTCCTCACTGGGGTTTGCAAGGTGTTTAAGGTCCCCAGGAGGTGTCACATGGTGCATGACTTCACGGACGTGCTCTTCCTCCTGCTGTTGTTTTTCCTCCAAACACATTGCTCGTGATGAAAGAGGCTTCGCTTTCTTACTAGCATCGCTAGTTGCTGAAGTCCGCGCCCTAACTTTTGTTCTTCTCGGTGGCATGATGCTCACTGTTCTAACTCACGACAACAACTGAAGTGACTTTCCAACGTTTTAGTTCCGGTTCCACTGTAAAAAAATTACATGCCAGCAAAACACTTTCCTGTCGTTACTCACCCATTGGTCACATGCTCAACACGCTCGTCTTACGTTGACAAATCGCGCGTCGCGCCCCAACGACACGTTTGCACACGCTAATGGTTTTTAGGGGTATCTTATTTGGTCGCTGTTACACGCTTTTCGTGCGTTAGACACACTTTTCATGCGTTAGACACACGTTAAGTCATGTGTTAGACACATGTTAATTACACGCCAGATGTGTCATCCGCATTTGAGAACGCTGAAAAATAGAACGATTGAAATGTTCAAAAGACGTTGACCAGAACGTCATGGAGTCTTTAGGCCAATGCTTTCCAGCTGCTCCACTGTGCCGCCTAGAATTGAGTAGAATTAGTTTCTTGTGAATGTTATAAGAACAATTAAAATACAGTCAGTCTTAACTCGAAACGTTTGAATAAAATTTCATCTTATGAGAAGATATTTCCACATCAACAAAATTGAAGAGATGCAATTTTTGGTCCAAATTGAAATTTGATACACTCAAAAATATTTGTAATTTTGCACTCAAAACAAGAGAGTGTATGCAATTATGGAAAAAAAAAAACAATTACGAATCCAACACATCATCCCTATTGTACTAGTAAGTTACAATGAAAAGAAACTTAAAGAAAGCACTGCTGAATTTGGAAAGAAATTTGCCAGATTTGGTACAAATGTTTTACTGCTCAGTATATTTATTATCCAAACTCATTCCATGAATTACTTATTACACATACAGTAAGGATGGGTAATTGTAAGTAGCTTCGTTTCCTGTGTGTCTTTCACCTCATTTCATCCCATTCCTGCTTGAGATAAGTGAATGCTATGTTATTTAAGCTATTTAAAGCAAAATTGCCCATTATATTTTCCAGGATAGAGCTGTTATGTCTGGTAAAGTGAAATGGAAAGGTAATTGTTCTCTGAATATAGACAGTCAGCTCATTATTTCAGAAAAACAAACCTAATACAGTAAACAAGATACAGCATGCTCTCCTTTAGCCTTAGCCTGACACTTACATAGTCTAAAATATTTGATGTTTGCTGACAATAGTAGTAGTTGCATCGTTCACTGGCAAAGAAATTTCTTTTATAGCCTGAAATGTGACATGTCATCAACCATTATCAGTATGCAAGGTGGTTCCCCTTTAAGCTTTCATTTCCTTATCTTTGCAATACCATTGAAACATGCAGCCAATTTTTATCTCGAAACTGTTTTCACCTCTGTCGAGACAGCTACTCATTGCAGCAGTCTCGTCACTGTGCACTACTTGCGTATATGTTGTTGACCAATACTGACCACTCCTGATTCAAAACTATCTGAACCATTTGCGCAATTGTCACCATTCCAGATTGTTGTACTACTAGCCACTTCAAAATGCTTATATTACTTGAAGACCCTGCACCATCTGCACTATAGTCACCGTACCAGATTATTCCTCTATTAGTCATTTCAAACCACTCTAAATTGCTAGTCTCTGCATAATTTGCACAATTGTCAAAAGAAAAGGAAAAAAAAGCACTTCCTGAAGGTCCCTCAGGGACATTTCTTTTTTTAAACTCTTTTTGATTCCAGGCCTTTAGGCATCCTCATGTGTGTTTGAAGAGCATGGTGAAAAGCGCCACTGACTCCCAGCTCAAATCTCTTTGCCTGTCTGCCTGCCTGCCAGGGTTAAACTTCACAACCTTGAGGGGAAAATGTGAGATGATTGGTGAGAACATCATCCATACTCTTCCAAGAGGTCAGACAGGGAGAGAAAGGTCTGAAGGTTCTAAAAGGCTTAGTAACCTCAAAGAGAGAAAGGGAAATACCTGGGCCCAGGGAGGACACTGATTCATGTCAGTGATACTGAGGTGCCTAGAGTAAAGTAGAGTAAAGGTCAGTAAAAAGATTTTAACAGAATTAATACAACATACAGTGCATACATACAACGTACATACATGTCAACAAGGCCGGTGGCGATCCACAAATCTTGCGGAGGCCATCCTTCAGCGGCTGCCTCATGGAAGCCTTTCGCACCTCAACACATTTAGCACCCCTGATTTACGGATTATATCCCCCCCCACCCCAAACTATTGTTTTTTTGTTTTTTTTGTACCTGTATACACACCTTCCTGTCATTTGGAACCCACGAAGCTCTCGTCTTTTGCACCTATGCATTCCATTTTTCACGACGAACCGGATCTTTTGGGAAAGTATGAAGCGCGAATCCATCCTCCTGAGAGTTCGAGCAATATCTAGTAATACAACAAGCCGGCATTTTGGCTAACACGAAGGAACAACAAGCTCCCTTCCGGCAGGTAAAACTAGGATTAACAAACGAGACCACTTGAGTTCGCTACTGCCCTGTACGTCACTTCATTCTTCTGGAAAACAAATCCCTCGAGAGGATTTTCATGGCGGGAGTTACAAAAAGCAATATAGGTCAAAATCATGTTTTTGGTGAAAAAAATGGCTGGGTCCATACCGGCTGATGTGTTTTCATCAATAACGTCCAAAAATCATGCATTTCATGACAGTGGACCTTTAAGGGAGGTGACCTTCCTTGAATTTGCAAATCAGTCTACCCATCTCTTGTAACTTGCCTCGCACATACTGCTGTTTTTTACATTTTATTTTTCGCTGATCTTCTACCTTTGTTCACTTTGCGTAGACTAGGGGTGCTCAATGCGTCGATCCAGTTTTGGTCAATCGCGAAAAAAAAAAGTCATCAGCCGTATTTTTCTGACCTTTAGCTTTAGCGGTTGTGCCAACGACACAGTACAGGAAAACACGTGAGTCGCGACTTTCCCCCTATTTTAAGCCCTCGCTTAAGAAATCTTATCGAACATGAGTGGATGCTGAAGTAAAGAAGACAAAAACGTATCACTTTCATACGGAATGGGAGGTGGGCTTTTTTTCACAATCTCATTTTCGAAGTGCGTTTGCCTCATCTGCCAGTGCAGTGACATGTCCTGGAATTTTCGAACTGTTTATGGAAAATACAACACTGACATTCTGCCGAAAAGCAAGATGAGAATGAAAAAAGTGATCAAACTAAAATCCCAATTAGCTGCACAGCAGTCGCTTTTCACACAATATAGTTCAACAGCGAAAGCCGCCACCGAAGCATCGTTCCGGGTTCGTAACATCATCGTTAATAACAAGAAGTCCTTCCAAGACCAAGAGATGGCAAAAGAAGCATAGCTGACTCGTTGTTCCAATCTTTTAAAAATAAGGCGGAAAGATAAGATCTCTGCATCTGTAAAGGAGTACAATTACACGGCGCTGTGAAGCCATGGCTGATGTATGGAAGGACAACGGAGATTGTGAGTGTTTCTCACCGCAGTTGGAAGAATCCTCTGATGTGATTGACAGCCCAGGTGTGCATTTTCACTCATATGGTGTTTAGTAATCATCAATGTGAACTCAGATAGTTATAAAAAATGTTTATAGTTAATTATGTTGTGTTGTGCAATATTGGCTCATGCGGTTTTGCAAGGCACACAAACATACATCTCCATAGAAAGAATCCTCAATATACTTTAAAATAAATATGTTTTGCATTTTTGTAGTGGGTAGATCTTTGTGACTTGGTTATTCTATTTCATTATTGGTCATTCTAAAAAAAACAAGAAAAAAAAACGTCAGGCACTCATAACAGCCTGGAGTTGTATACTCATGTGGGAAGGCATCAGACCTGTTTTATGTATGTACGTATATCCACGTTAATTAGACACAGTTCTTGCCTGGTTTTGAGGGGGCTGTGCCTGTTTGAACACATAACTGCACACACCTTCCTTTTAAACACTGCTTGGCATAGTTTCTCGGCCGCTTGAATGGAATGAGCTGGCCCTATTTTGATTTGATAACTGTATAATTGTATCCCTTGTGGCGAAAGTGCTCAAGCTGCTTCTCCTGTACGTGCTTCTTGTCCTTATTTTTGTGTAGGCGCACCACACAGCCATTTGAACTCAACTGGACCTGCGATACATACGGTTGAATCCTCTCATCTACAGAAAACCAACCAACCAAACACACAAACAAAAAACTTGCTTTTATAAAATCTATGCACTTGCCATCAGGTGCTTTCCTTGCATGTCACAGCGCACTCTTTCCAAAATGTTCATGTAGCCTAAGCAAGGCTAATTGATGTTTCCCATTAAATACTTGGTTCCAGCAGTCATGCATGGGCACCAATATTTATAAAGGTCATCATAATGTCATTTGCCTTTAACCCTCATAACAACAGTCCCCTTTTAAGGATTGGCTTTTTAGTGCCCAAACTGTAAGAGTTTACCATCAGTGGCAGTCGAAACAGCCTTCAGTCCGCAAAACAAGATGAATACAAATACAATCCTCACATACTTTCTTCTGATTTTCCTCAGAGCCGCATGACCTCTTGCCTATGTCAGAAATGTTGTTGTTGTTTTTTCACTGTTGGCTTCACAGGATGGCTTCATCCCCATGAAAGCAAAGACATTGCACTTTTGTAAAAGATGGCATTATCCCTTTGATAGCTCGGACATTTCTTAGCAAGTAGGCGAGACAGCATTGCACTAGAAGAATGCTCACAACTGATGATTTCAACTTTCTCTCTCTTGTTGGAGCAAGCAATCAGAATCTCTTTTTCAGAGAAAATTATTGCTAGATTATTTTTAACCCTGCAATTGCAATAAACCTATCCCACCTGGATTCATAATGTACAGGAGGGTGGATGGGACACTGACAGCAGAAATGGGGCACCATACTGTATGTTTGCATTTTCATTATATAAACCCATCTGTTGTTGTTGCTTCTGCTTTATCATCTCTTCCTGCCTTTGTCTCCCTTAGACCCCAATGATGACAAAGATTGCCAAGCTCACAGCTTTCAGGTCCCCACTTTCATTTCTCCTTTCCCGACTCCCTTGCTCTTAGCTCAGATTTCTCCCTTACCTCTGCCCTCTGATTTACAACATCCCGAGTGGCTCATGTTGAATAGGAACAGAAGAGGTTGGAGGAGAAAAGGGGAGCAGGGGTGCAGGGATGTATTGTCCTCTGTCTTTCTCTCTGCTGTCTTCCTTTATTTATGACGTCTACAGCAAGACCAGAGACACGGGGTGACCCCAGGCAATGTACGCTCCCAGCACATTGTTGACACCGACTCCCATTGTGGATTGAGCTGAGTGTTGTGGCTTACTGATTACTGATACGGTCAAGGCCTTCAAAACCGTCTCTACTGGCCTAAACACAATCAAAAGCACTGACATAATGTACATTTACAACTACTATGAAATCATATTAATTGTAGTAACTCGAATTTTTCGGAACAGTGCAGGGGCGTATCAAGTTCTCACATGAAAAATTGGTGAAAACTGACAAGAAATGTGACTATTGCATTCTAGGCACTTCTCCCTCCCAACCCCAAAAAAATAAAACAATCAAGCATTGGCTGGTGGATATCATAAAATGCAATATGCCTTTAGCAGTACAGCAAACTCATATTAAAAGACAACTGTACATTTGTTGGCAAAGGGTATTTTTAAACCCCAAAAATCTTTGTTTTTCATATCTCTGAAAATGGGTCATGACTTTTGCAATTAGTCCCAGGATAACAATTTAGAAATACCTCCAAGGAATGACAGATTTATTTTTTTTTTAACCAAAGAGATTTCAGCTTCACTATTTTCGCGTCACTCTCCGTCGTTGCTGAAGTACTGAATGACATGGGCATTTTTCTGTCTGCAGTTTTCCATAAGCATTTTTCCATCTGCAATTTTTGTCTTCTGATCAGCGCTAGCTATAATCTCGCGTTGTGAGTAAAAAGGGAGGCGTGCTTGTTCCGTCACAGTTGATTCACTTCACAAGCCAGTCGTGATTGCAAAAGCAAACTCTGACTAGCCCAAATCAACTGTACCTCTGAGGAGCAAAGGATTATGGATTTTTGTCTATAAATAATTACATCTCTGTTCAGCGTATTATATTTCAGTTTTTGTTTTGGTCATGTTATGAGAACTGCTTTTTTGTAGCATAGAGGTTTGTATTTATTTACTTTTTTTAGGTGTATCATTCAAATGTAAAGCTTTAACTATGTTTCTTATCTTTTGTAAGAGTAGTATTCCTCCACAAGTATGGAAAATGCCCCTCCCCCATTCTCTCTCGCGCTCTCTCTCTCTCTCTCTCTCTCTCTTTCTCTCTCGCTCGGTTGCCTAATGCTACACTTTTCGATATTGCATTTCGATTTTGCGACATTATTATGTGACATGATAGTGGTGACATTAAGAGATACATCTGGTCACTTAGGTCACTCAAGTCCCAACTGAAGATTCGAGTCCAAAATGCACCTCCCCACTTCAATCACGTTGAAGGAGTCAGTTGTGTTGTTTGGGTGAAAAACAACAACAGGTTTGGATTCAAAGTTGTGCGAGTGGTCAAGTGACAATATTTTGGACTTTTAATGAGTCTGTGGTTGTTGACTGGATTTCCAGAGAGCTGTGCCACGTGGGAAAATCGAAAATACAGCCCTGCTGCTAATATAATGCAATGGACCGGAACCCATGGCCTGTTCTATCTGTATTCACCATTAAATATTGACCCATCTCGATGGGCAAGAATTACAGAATTGGATTTGCAGGTTTGCACACCTGCTGACTGAAAAATAATTTCCATGACTTTGAGGGCCATTTGTCAGCAATACCACTAATCTACATTTAAGTATTTATACACTGGGGCAAAGAGTTTATTAGTTCATTCATGTCTTCTGTCATGTTTCAATCATTTTAAAATAAATTGTTAATCCAAAAAAGATAAAAATGTACACATTAGCTTTGGTGTGTGTGTTCGTGTGTGCGTGTGCATGTGTCCTGTACTAGTCAAGAAGACTGGAGAATCTACAGCCCCTTTATGTCATGCTTTGCTATGCTTGGGTTTTCTCTATGATTTCTTGTTTTTTTTATCTGAAGATCGCAGGTTGAGTCACTGATGGTGTAGTGGTACACATGTCGACTTTGGTGCGGGCAGCATATGATCGATTCCTGCACAGTGATGATGAGTATTGATATTTGCCCTGTGACCGACTGGCAACCAGTTCAGGGTGTACCCCGCCTCCTGCCCAATGACAGCTCGGAAAGGCTTCATCGCTCCCACAATCCTTGTGAGGATAAGTGGCTAAGAAAATTGATGGATGAAGAGGACAATTGGTCGAACTGAACAGAGAGAGCGAGAGAGAGGGGAGGGGTATCTTAGAAACACTTGTCATGGACAGCTGCCTTTAGGTTACATAGTAAGCAATACTTAGTCGGCAACTCACGTGTGTCTGCAAAGACCACACGGAGACAATAACCTCTTTGCAGCTGTGAAAAAGAATGTAAGGAAGAGCTTGTTCCAGCACCGAGGAGACTGCACACCTGTTTGGTTAAGTTGACAACCAGATGGAGAAAGACTGCATGCTTGGGGGTAAAACTCTGTTGAGCTACTGAGACAAGCATCTTCAAAAACACAACTGATATGAATAAAACTCATGGTTTCACTGTCGTTGAGTATTATTTATACTCTAGTACCTCTTATGAGCCCTGTGGCTTTTAGTAAGACAGTATGTGTCCTCTCAGTGTTCCAGGAGGCAAACAGGCTTTATTACAACAGGTGATATCTTTTAACCAATAATTGATATACAGTGTGTAATGTATATGTGTTTAAATTCAATTGTACATAGCTTGTTTAATGATTAGAAAAACACGGATGTTTTTAAAGTACACAATAATGTGCTTTGTATGCTTGTAGCTCGACCCGAGTATTATGTGTTGTCTCTCACAGCCGTCTTGTCTCCCCCATGCCCTTGATTGCCATTGTTTTTTTGTTTTCTTAACAACTTCACTGGCCAGTGTGTGTTTTTGCTGGCGTCAATCTTGTCCACATCTACCTCCAAAAAGATATTTTTTAATCTCTATGGAACAGAACTGGGTAGACAAATTTTAACAGCGCAACTGCTATCAAAAGATTGCGGGGAAAAAACCTCACATACTGCAAATCAAAACCCCAGTGAGCCAAAACTTTTCATCAGATAACAGTGCTGATAAGAAGAAGATTATAATGTCGATGACATCGACATTGAGAAGAAACCGACAATGATTGCTTTCCAAGCAAACCTTTTACTGGATGCCACTGTGAGAGCTCAAGATGCTGCTATTTTCATCAGTCCCCTTATGTTCCCACTGCTCTTACTTTGTGTCTGTGTACGTAAAGACGCCTACACTGTAACCACAGCAACCACTGCAATTCTGTCAATACAGACCACTGATGTGCAGATGCAAAACAACAGGACCTGATCTTTTGCAAATGAGACTCCAAACAGCAAAGTTTTTGATCCGATTCAGTGTTTGGAGCTGGCGAGCATGTGAACAAGGTCATAAAGTAAACAATTGCAGATGGAAACACTGTATACCATGTAGATATCAACCACTATTTAATGATCAATCTTAGAATTCTTCAACCAAACTGTTACTGACACTAAAATCAGTCATTTACATAATTTCAACCCAGAAAAAAAATCGCTGTAAAAGGGAACATTTTAAACAAGCGATTTTTGTCTGTACTGGCATCATCTATTTAGCCAAACTGCATTCCATCAGGAGGCACGGTGGTGGCTCAGCTGGGAAAGCGTTGGCCTCACAGTTCTGAGGTCCCGGGTTCAATCCCGGACCCACCTGTGTGGAGTTTGCATGTCCTCCCACATCGCAAAAACATGCAACATTAATTGGACACTCTAAATTACCCCTAGCTGTGATTGTGAGTGTGGCTGTTTGTCTCGATGTCCCCTGCGATTGGCTGGCAATCAGTTCAGGGTGTACCCCCCACTCTCTCCTGCCCCTTGACAGTTGGGATAGGCTCCAGCACTCCCTCGTGAGGATAAGAGGAGATGAAAATGGATGGATGAAAATTCAAAGAAACATTGTTGTGAAAATGTCCCTGTGAATTTTCACTTAAACCCAATGTTGAACTGTCGTCTTGTGTGGCATCTCATGAGACTCCAACACGTCTAGGGGATCTTCAACAGTATTTGTATCGGTCTATCAATCCCTTATAATTATGAAAAGATGCCTATATGCCTGATATGGAATTGGATACATGTAATGTAGTTTATTTCAAACAGCTAATAACTAATGTGTTTTCTTCAAATCTTGTGTCATGGGCATACAACATGGGGTAGGGACATGATGTTGAGGCTGGTTTTATTCCAGGCAGAACTCATAGACACAGAGGCACAAAAAAACGTGGCAACACGCGAGGTCCAAAAACATAAAAACGAGGTTGGATTACTACTAGGTAAAAACAAGACTTGATTTAGCTGTGGTGGCACAGGAACGCTGGCCATGATAGCATATTGGTGGCTACTGCACCCAACATCAGAAACGACTGCCCCTGAGTTTGTTTTAATTCAAACGAAGACAAAAACATGTTGACTACAAGGGCTAGTTGTGCAGCCGCTTTTAAAAGAAATGTTTCACCACTCCAGTCGAAGATGCAGCCCAACTGAAAGCAAAACAACGTGAGCTGAAACTACGTCGTACGACCATTTAAAAAAAAAAAAGGGGAGGTAGCCCACTCAATTGAAATTCTCGTTTTTGTGCTCATTTCTACGTAGTTTGAGCTTTCTTTTTGATCGTGACCTGACACTATGAAGAGTTGCTACAGATTGTAGCCGAACGGGGGTAAGAGGCTGTGCTATTAGCACGGTGGACCTTCCCCTCAAAGCGCTGACTATAATGAGGAATAAAGGGAACCAAGACTCCATCTTGGCCCTCCCAGTCCCTGTTTAGGCTGTGCTGGTCCGCAACGCGGCATGCACATGCACCAATCAGTGGAGGCATAAACCTGCGCCTCGTTCCACGTAATCACGGCCTATACAAATAGGACCACACGTACTGTCTGACCTTTGCCAGATCGTTGCCTTGTGCCTCGTTCCCGCACTCTCCTGGTCCCGTTCCTGCTCTCACGTGTACAGACCCCTGCCTGCCGACTGACCTGCCTTTCATGCCTGCCAACTTCATTATTGCTGGTTCCATGGACTGTCTGTTTGATTCTCGACACTGGACTGAATAAAGACATTTCCCGAACCGCCTCTGCGTCTCTCGAGTTGTGCATGTGAGACCAACCCCGTGTTCTGGTCGTGACAGACTCTTAGGATTCAAAAAATGTTTCCTCACAAATGCCATGGATGGTACAGAGGATGACATGCTCTGGAAGCAAGATGGGATGTTCATGATGCAATGCAGGGGGCACTGGAAGTGGACCAAGTCATCAATGATGAGTTCCACAACGATGCACCAAAGGTAGCTATGATGGATATTTTTCAGATTGGAGATGAGTCAGATGCTTATTTTGGAAGTCTTGGCTAAGGATGTGGAATGTAATGATATGTATGATATGTGTATGATATATGATATATGAATGTAATGATAAACTACTCTACGCACAAACGTTTTATGCACAAATATTTAAGGCAAAAATGTTCAAGTTAAACACTGTTAAATAGTTTAATTATTTTAGACTGTCATATCTGTTATCAACAGTATTAATAAAATGTCATGCCATCGTTGAGCATTTATTTGAGTTGGTTGAGGGATTCTGTTCCGACAATTGCAGGGACCCAGGAGAAGTATGTCCTGTGGCCTGTACCAAGATATATATTACCGCTGCATCAGTACATGCACAAAGATTACTATTAATGATTGTTGTACGGACATTTTTTCAACAATACTAGTACAAGCAATAAAATTACAAACCTAGAAAAATAGAAATACAGATAATTCCCAATATATTGAGCTTATGGATAGCAGCAAATTGGTGGTGCATATTGTACTTTGAAGAAGGGTTTTCCTAATTTTTTAGGTCAAATTTGGGGGTGCGCATTATACTCCAGGACACATTACACTCGAGAAATTACGGTATGTGGCCTGAATATCAGTTTTTAATGCTACTTTGACTGCAATCCAGGATACGCTTTCCCATTAGGCAATACAGGGAAATGCCGAGGTCATCAGGGGGCACCACACACAAAATCAGGAAAAAAAAAATCTTCTTGAATGTAATGAAATTAAAATATTTATTACTAATAACTCTAAAAATTGAAAAGCTAACATACATTCAAATGTCAAACAATCCGGAATCATTGTTAATTCAAAAGATACTGTTACTGTTAAGTTGATAATTTACCATAATTTCTTGTGTATAATGCGTCCTGAAGTATAATGCGAACCCCCAAAGTTGACCTAATCAGGAAAACACTTCTACCAATGTACAATGCACACCACCAATTTGCTGCTATCCACATGCTCAAAATATTAGGAATTATCTGTATTTATATTTTGTTAGGTTTGTACTTGTAATGTTTTTCAAAAACTGCCTGTACAACAATCATTAATAATAATCATTGTGCATGTGGCAGAAATACACAACTCGGGACAGGCCACAGGACATGCTTGTCCTGGTCCCTATAATTGTTAGAACAGAATCCCTGGACCGACTAAAATAAATACTCAATGATATATATATATCCATTCGGAGCTGGATAATTTTGGCGCGAGTTTCGTAAATCTGAAAAAAATGCTTATGTCGTGTTTTGAAAACAAACTCTTTATATATATATATATATATATATATATATATATATATACCATTGATTTCTTTTAAAAATGCCTGCACAACTAGTCTTTGTAGTCGACATTTTTTGTCTTAGTTTAAGTTAAAAACCAATTTACCACTCTATGTACCTGAATATGACTATACAATTTGATTGTATTTTTTTATTTTTTATCCATACCTAAATATAATGCGCTCTATTAACTTTTTGAAAACATTTTTGTAAATAATTGCGCATTATTTTCAAGAAATTATGGTAACTTGGATAGCCTGCAGCACACCAGTGACCCAAGTATAAAGCGTAATGCTTCCCTGCCACCAAATCTTGTTTTTTTTAAAGATTGCTTGTGAAAAGCTAGCTTCCTCCGAGAAGCCTCCCTTGATACAGTTGTTTATGTACACAGATTGCAGTTATTTTAAATTGTCTTTTGTCTTCCAGCGAGATTACAGCAGATTTCCTGGTAACTAGAATGAGGAGACACACACATTCACATGTGCTGTGACACTTGCACACACATTGTATGACAACAATAGAGACAGTGTGCCCCAGGTGGTACAGCTCAGTGTCATATACAGAACCCCAGAAGGCCAATCCACAGCCTGGGACGCTCTCTTTTTAGTGGCACAAAATCATGTTCACATTCTTGACTCATTAGATGCTCCTTCCCTTTCAATTTTTTTACTGAGCTGTTTAATTCCCTGTGCATACCTCCATCCGAATATTTTCTGTACCGCTTACCCTCACTAGGGTCGCGGGCATGCTGGAGTCAATCCCAGCTATATTCAGCTTTATCCCAGCTACATTCACTTTAAATCTGCGTATAGTTGTGATTAATATTTAATGGAATGCCTCTGAGGTGACCTTGAAAATGTCTATCTTTTGTCACCTTTGAAAAGGGAAATTAACAAAAACTTTAATTATGATTGAAAGGTGAGTTTGTGCAATATCACTGAATGGGACAAAGAAATGTAGCAGCACCAGCTCAAATTCTCATTATTCTCTGCTGTTGCTGTATTCTCATTTTTTTTTAACCATTTCATAAATTTTCAAAGAACCACTTCCATAGTTTTGTGTGTGTGTTTGTATGGGTGATGCTTGCGGTGGGGGCGCAAAGGGGGGATTGATAGCCACTGAAGCTAGTATTGGCACAGGTGCTGAGGTTTTAGAGTACTTTATCATCAAATTAGAACTATTTTAAACAACAAAATTATGCACCTTACTTTATGTTACCAAACTATAAGGAATCACTGATTAGCCATGGGAGTGATTCATGTCAATATAGTGCATTCTAAATACATACATTAAAGATGAACCATTTAAAATTGTAAATCTTAGACAAGAAGAACGGGTTTTTGTCCCTGTTCACTCAGATCTATAATGAAATTACAGTCTAGGTGAGACAGATAGAGTAATACTGTATGTAGAATTGATGCAGCATTCAACAGTCAATTGATTCATTTGTGGAAAATCGGGTATCCATGTGATGAGTTCTATTGATTTATCCAGATATACTAGTCATGATTTGTCCGATATCTATTTATCTAATCATAAACTTCGTATTGTCAACATGTCGACAAAGTGCGACCTTGGACTAGTCATTGTTAAATAGCTACTGCTTGGTAGGCGTGCATGAAATATGTATTATGCTGATTGCATTGTAATAGTTTATACTTGTAAAGATACTGTACTACAATATTTATGGTTATTCAGCTGGTCTGGGTCAATTCGAAGTCAAAGCGGTTGATAAATAATATGAATTGTAAATGGAGTTTTACTCGTGTTTATTAAGCAAGTTTTACTTGGGGACTTTTTGTGAAGATTCTTTTTAAGGCAATCGTCCCTATGCTGAATGCAAATTGTACCATACATATTAATATGAATACATATGAAAAATGAGACCAGGAATGATTTTTAAAAAGTTACAAATACTCTGTTTTGGATAATAGTGCAAATTATGAATTTTACAGTGAAGAAAATAAGTATTTGAACACCCTGCTATATTGAAAGTTCTCCTACTTAGAAATCGTGGAGGGGTCTGAAATTTTCATTGTAGGTGCATATCCACTGTGAGAGAGATAATCTAAAAAGAAATATCCAGAAATCACAATTTATGACTTTTTTAACGATTCATTTGTGTGATACAGCTGCAAAAAAGTATTTGTCTGTCTGTCAGCTGTCTATCAGCTAGAATTCTGACCCTCAAAGACCCGTTAGTCCACCTTTAAAAGTACACCTCCACTCCATGTATTATCCTAAATCAGATGCACCTTTGTGAGGTCGCTAGTTGTATAAAGATACCTGTCCACCCCATACAATCAGTAAGACTCAAACTTGTAATGTTAATATTTGGTACATTAGCCTTTGTTTCCAATTACAGAGGTCAAACAATTCCTGTAGTTGTTGACCAGGTTTGCACACACTAGAGGAGGAATTTTGGCTCAGTCCTCCACGCAGACAGATCATCCTCTCCTTAATACAGTACAGTCGTCTTGTCCCATGTGCAGAAAAACACCTCAAAGCATCATGCTCCCACCCCCATGCTTCACAGTAGGGATGGTGTTCTTGGGATGGAACTCATCATTCGTCTTCTTCCAAATACAGTTAGTGGAATTATAATCAAAAAGTTCCATTTTGGTCTCATCTGACCACAAAACTTTCTCCCATGACTCCTCTGTATCATCCAAATGGTCATTGGCAAACATAAGACATAAGCTGGTTTAAGCAGGGGAACCTTCCGTGCCATGCATGACTTCAAACCATGACGTCTTAGTGTATTACCAACGGTCACCTCGGAAACGGTGGTCCCAGCTCTTTGCAGGTCATTGACCAAGTCCTCTCGTGTCGTCCTGGGCTGATTCCTCACCTTTCTAAGGATCATTGAGACCCCACGAGGCAATATCTTTCATGTGGCTCCACTCCGATGGAGGTTGACCAATATGTTTAGTATCTTTTATTTTCTAATGATTACTCCAACAGTGGACCTTTATTCACCAAGCTGCTTGCCAATTTGTCCGTAGCCCTTTCCAGCCGTGTGGAGTTGTACAATTTTGTCTCTGGTGTCTTTGGACAGCTCTTTGGTCTTGGCCATGTTACAAGTTTGAGTCTTACTGATTGTCAAATCACAGAGGAGCGACCAGCCATACAATGAATGAAAGAGACCACCACTGGGAGTGACCTTTTCAGAAGTAACTGCATGTTTTGACAAGTTAGGACTGAAATGGGACAAGCTGGCAGGTGTCACAAAGGACGGTTGTCCAAATCTGACTGGGAAATATGTCGGACTTCTGAAAAGAATGCATGATAAGGTGACAAAAATAATCGCTGTGAAGAAATTCACAATTGAATTGTATTACGTATCATCAGGAAGTAAATATGTGTTAAAATTAATCATATTTTTGGTGCTGTAACTAGAATACTTAATTTTATCAAAGCAAATGAAACAGAACATTGTGAGTGGGGTTACTCTCACTGCTGGAATTGTACTTTTCCCTCAAAGAGAACTTTCCTCTTTGGATCAACTGACGTGTGCGAACAGTCTCAGCGATGAAGTTCGATAAATCCAAACACACGCTGTTGTTGTTGCACTTGCAAACCAACTGCAGGATTGCTTTTCATCATAGGATTATGTGACTGCACAAGTGTGAGAGTGGTTCCCAAAAACAGATGCAGTGGGTTTGGGGAATATTATCTACCTGGTACTTTCCTCTATGCAGTCTTCATGCTGCATTGATCGCTTATATTGATTTGGTCTGTCCTTTAACAGGATGCAGACAACTCCCATAAAACACCCAAATACACAGTACTCCCCCCCTCCCCCTGTCCCCCCCCCCCACCCACCCAGCACATATACATTCAAATCCACCATCACTAATTCACACATTAACTGTTTATCACAAATTAATGAAGGCAAAGCTCTCTTCTGCTTCCCAAGCAGACCTCGTTCTCCCCCTTACTCCCCCGCCATTTCCTTCACCTCGCAGATTTCGTCCAGGTAACAATGTGAACCAAGGTCATGCGACAAAAAGTAATGGCTTCCTTGCTTTATTTGGAGGACACATTAGAACTATCTACAGTTTCAATTGCCTTCTTTGTCAGGCTGTTTTTCAACAATGAAAAGCGTGTATGTATGGCTAGACTAGGAAAAGGAGGTGTTCATATTTCATTCTTACATGCCTCCTCCTCCTGAAGGGAGATCGGATTGACCAAGGTGCTGACATTTTTTTTTTTTTTGGGGGGGACGGGGGTCTCAGAAAAACCGATTAGGGCCTGAACAGGAATTAATTAAACAAGTGCAAAAATTGGTGAATACATTGACAAAAGGTGAAAAATCAGTGATTGTTTATGTTTGTTTTTCCACTACTTTGTTAGGTAGTAAACTAGTTCCTGGTACATGGGCAAATGGTTTCCACTGATCATGGGCCAAATGATGAACAGGCAAAGATGGAGGGATAAGGATCCAGGAATATTAAGACTGGGTATTAATTATCCAATTGCATTGTTTTCTCAACAAAAGAAAAAGAGAATTTTTTCATTTTAAAATGTGTCTAAAATGGGAATTACAATTAACAAGCAAAATGAATTTTGATTCAACACAAATTGGTTGATAGATTACATAAAGTTGCCAAGTAATTACTTTATGCAAACAGTGGCCATTTGTTTCATTCTTTTATCACGCAAACAAGCTATAATTGTATGTAATTCAATTCTAGACAAGACAATACCAGACATTTACCACATTACTTTCCAGTGAGCTGTCCTCAGGGTGCTGGTATATGTGTGGATGACTGGAGAATATGCCCTGGAACATGCTCCGGGTATGTTAAAAAATGACCTTAGGTTAAATTAAATGAATAAATAAATACATTTTGCAGGAAATAATATGCATAGCAAGAGCTCGCTTTCTTAATTTAATTTTATTGCCTCAATTACATTTCATCTGCTGCATAGATACACATAACAAAAGAGGTCTGGATTGCACAGTGACTCCATGAGGGCTGCCAACACACCATTTGGACGACATTAAAATAATGTCTGAAATTCAACTAAATGAAGATAATAGTTGTCACAACAGGCCTGTCACTACGCTTGCCATTCATAAAAGATTCTGGAAAGAGTGGTGATGCTCCTCTGGAATCCCAACATCTCCATTTACAAATTATTTGTTGGACTTGACCTCACCTGGGAGGCATCCAGATACCTGAGCCATTTCATCTGGTGGAGGAGGAGCTGCTCTCCAAACTAAAACCCTCCAGGATGACTTAGTTTCTCACCATAGCTCTCAGAGAGAGCCCGGACACCCTGCTGTGGAAACTCATTTCGGCTGCTTGTCTGCGCGATCTTGTTCTTTCGGTCAAGGCCCACAGCATTGTGACCAAAGCTGAGGGTGTAAACTTAGATAAGCGGTAAATAGAGAGCTGCACAGTTCGCTTATCTATTGCTCTATTCTTACCTCAATTGTGATAAGAACCCAAGATACTTACTGCTTGTTGGAAGATCTCTCTGGTGAGGGTACTCCATCTACTGTATGTCCAACTGACAAACATGGCTTCAGATTTGGAGGTGATGATTCTCATCCAAATGGCTTCATACTCGTCTGAAAGCGGCTTCAGTGAGAGTTGAATATCGCAGCTTGACGAAGCCAACAGAACCTCATCCTCTCCAAAATGCAGAGACATAATAATGAGAAACCACACAGACACTACGCCTTAGCTTGTCCAAGAAAGTCTGTCCATAATCTTCATGGACAGAATTGGTGACAAAGAGTAGCTTTGGCAGAGTCCAAATCTCCAATTTACTACTGGCAATGCAGCTCAAATGCTATACTGAACATTTTTATACAGCCACAATACTACCCATATTAGTGTGGAGGGCAGGAGGACTCAGTACCCCATACTACCGCAGCAACCCACACAGGAATCATACGAAAGCCTTCTTCAAATCCTCAAAGCACATGAAGACTGGTAGGGCAAACTCTGTTGCACCCTCCACCCCCATGCTAAGGGTGTTGAGCTGGTCCAGGGTTCCCTGGCCAGGATGAAGACCATACTGTTCCTCTTGATTCTGAAATTCGACATTCTGATGGAGTCTCCAACCAGGGAGGCTGAGGAATGTGATCTCGATTTAGTGGGTACACATTCTCTAATCCCCGTTCTTTTAAAATGGGGAAACAACATTGTTGTCTGCCAATCCAGAGATACTGTTGTCAATGTGCATTTGGTGCTGAAGAAACACATCACCCAAAGTTTTAAGTAACTCCTGTCAGATCTAATCCCCTCACCGGATCTTGACACTGAGGAGCTTCTTAACCATTTCGGCAACCTTAGCCCCAGAGTTAGGAGTGCCCACCTTAGAGTCTCCAGACACATCTTTCTCAGAGGAAGGCATGTTGGTGGGATTCAGTTCTTCAAAGTATTCTCCCAGTCAACTTGCAATGTCCTGAGTCCAGGTGAGCAGTGCTACATTCCCACATACTCACTCCTTTCCCCTCCCAACCCATCAGACAATGGTCCAGAATTTCCTTGAAGCAGATCAGAAGTTGTTCTTCATGGCCTCACCAAACTCTTCCCGCACTTTTTTGCCTCAGTGACCACAAAAGCTGCATTCGTCCGTTAAGATAGAATTGCAACTCTTAATTCTCCCAATCTACACAAAGATGTATTTTGGGATTTGAAAAAACAGCAGAAAATAACCCTTCAACCTCCCTAGATAAGCCTTGTGCACGTACCCACAGAACAGGTCATTGTTTCTTATGTATTATTAAATGGTTGGAGCCTGTTCTTTGCTTGTACCGTGATTATCAAGTCTATGTTTCAGAAAATAGCTCAAGATATTCAGGTGCATTTTACACCCGATTTTGCGCCTTTTGGTCAAAGTTGTTGGACATCTTCTTCTTCTTTTCCTTTCGGCTTGTCCCGTTAGGGGTCGCCACAGCGTGTCATCTTTTGCCATCTTAGCCTATCTCCTGCATCTTCCTCTCTAACCCCAATTGCCCTCATGTCTTCCCTCACCACATCCATAAACCTTCTCTTTGGTCTTCCTCTCGCCCTTTTGCCTGGGAGCTCCATCCTCAGCACCCTCTCACCAATATAGTCACTCTCTCACCTCTAAACATGTCCAAACCATCGAAGTCTGCTATCTCGAACCTTGTCAGCAAAACATCCAACTTTGGCTGTCCCTCTAATGAGCTCATTTCTAATCCTATCAAACCTGCTCACTCCGAATGAGAACCTCAACATCTTCATTTCTGCCACCTCCAGTTCTGCTTCCTGTTGTTTCTTCAGTGCCACCGTCTCTAATCCGTACATCATGGTCGGCCTCACCACTGTTTTGTAAACTTTGCCCTTCATCCTAGCAGAGACTCTTCTGTCACATAACACACCAGACACCTTTCGCCAGCTGTTCTAACCTGCTTGGACCCGTTTCTTCACTTCCTTACCACACTCACCATTGCTCTGGATTGTTGACCCTAAATATTTGAAGTCCTCCACCCTCGCTATCTCTTCTCCCTGTAGCCTCACTCTTCCCCCTCCACTTTTCTCATTCACGCACATATATTCTATTTTACTTCAGCTAATCTTCATTCCTCACCTTTCCAGTGCATGTCTCCATCTTTCTAATTGTTCCACTGCATGCTCCCTGCTTTCACTGCACATCACAATATCATCTGCGAACATCATGGTCCAAGGGGATTCCAGTCTAACCTCATCTGTCAGCCTATCCATTACCACTGCAAACAGGAAGGGGCTCAGAGCTGATCCCTGGTGCAGTCCCACCTTCACCTTAAATTCCTCTGTCACACCTAAGGCACACCTCACCATTGTTCTGCTGCCATCATACATGTCCTGTAGTTTTTTAACATACTTCTCTGCCACACCAGACTTACGCATGCAGTACCGCAGTTCCTCTCTTGGTACTCTGTCATAGGCTTTCTCTAGATCCACAAAGACACAATGTAGCTCCTTCTGACCTTCTCTGTACTTTTCCACTAGCATCCTCAAGGCAAATAATGCATCTGTGGTACTCTTTCGAGGCATGAAACCATACTTTTGCTCACAGATACTTACTTCTGTCCTGAGTCTAGCCTCCACTACTCTTTCCCATAACTTCATTGTGTGCCTCATCAACTATATTCCTCAACAATTCCCACAGTCCTGCACATCGCTTTTGTTCTTAAGAAATAGGGAATGAGTACACTTTTCCTCCATTCTTCAGGAATCTTTTCGCCGCTAGTATTCTGTTGAATAAGTTGGTCAAAAACTCCACAGCCATCTCTCCAAATTGCTTCCATACCTCTACCGGTATGTCATCAGGACCAACTTTTTTTCCATTTTTCATCCTTTGTAGTGCCTTTGTGACTTCCCCTTTACTAATCATTGCCACTTCCTGGTCCTTCACACCTGCCTCTTCTACGCTTCCTTCTTACTCATTTTCTTCATTCAGCAACTTCTCAAAGTATTCTTTCCATCTATTTAGCACACTACCGGCACCAGTCAACACATTTCCATCTCTATCCTTAATCACCCTTACCTGCTGCACATCCTTCCCATCTCTATCCCTCTGTCTGGCCAACCTGTAGAGATCCTTTTCTCCTTCTTTCGTGTCCAACCTGATGTACATGTCTTCATATGCATCTTGTTTAGCCTTTGCCACCTCTACCTTTGCCCTACGTCGCATATCGATGTATTCCTTTCACCTCTCCTCAGTCCTCTCAGTGTCGCACTTCTTCTTCGCTGATCTCTTTCCTTGTATGACTCCCTGTATTTTGAGGTTCCAACATAAAGTCTCATTCTCCACTTTCCTACCAGAAGACACACCAAGTACTCTTCTGCCTGTCTCTCTGATTACCTTGGCTGTCGTAGTCCAGTCTTCCGGGAGCTTCTGCTGTCCATCAAGAGCCTGTCTCACCTCTTTCCGAAAGGCCGGACAACATTCTTCCTTTCTCAGCTTCCACCACATGGTTCTCTGCTCTACCTTTATCTTCTTAATCTTCCTACCCACTACCAGAGTCATCCTACACACCACCATCCTATGCTGTCGAGCTACACTCTCCCCTACCACTACTTTACAGTCAGTAACCTCCTTCAGATTACATCGACTGCACAGAATATAATCCACCTGCGTGGTTCTACCTCCGCTCTTTTAGGTCACTATATGTTCCTCCCTCTTCTGGAAATAAGTGTTCACTACAGCCATCTCCATCCTTTTTGCAAAGTCCACCACCATCTGTCCCTCAAAGTTCCTTTCCTGGATGCCGTACTTACCCATCACTTCTTCATCGTCCTTTACCATTATGTCCATTAAAATCTGCACCAATCACAACTCTCTCCCTGTCTGGGATGCTCAGAACTACTTCATCTAGTTCCTTCCAGAATTTCTCTTTCAACTCTAGGTCACATCCTACCTGTGAGGCATAGCCACTAACCACATTATACATAACACCCTCAATTTCAAATTTTAGTCTCATCACTCGATCTGATACTCTTTTCACCTCCAAGACATTCTTAGCCAGTTCTTCCTTTAAAATAACCCCTACTCCATTTCTCTTCCCATCTACTCCGTGGTAGAATAATTTAAACCCTTCTCCTAAACTCCTATCCTTACTACCTTTCCACCTGCTCTCTTGGATGCACAGAATATCAACCTTTCTCCTAATCATCATGTCAACCAACTCCTGAGCTTTTCCTGTCATAGTCCCAAGATTCAAATCCCTACACTCAGTTGTAGGGTCTGTGCATTCTTCTTTTTCTTCTGACGATGGATCCGGTTTCCTCCTCTTCTTTGTCTTCAAAGTTGTTGGACATGATTATTGAATATCTGTAAATATTATTCTGAAGCATCCTGTAGTGTGAGCTCTGTAAAGAGTGATTTACTTTGTCACAGACATGCTCCAAAAGTCATTTGTGCTTCGAATTCTATTTGTTAAACGTTCAATAAGCATGGCTGTGCTGAGTTGTGATGTGAAATTAAATGACACCCAATTAGGAAGTGACCTGGAACTAGCGCTGTTGCCGGACGTCACATATGAAAGACCAATTGGATGAGTCGATATTTAGTAAAACATGTCTCCCAAGTCAATCATCACAAAAGAAATGACAAGGAGAATTGTTTTCAACCACAAGACAGAGTAGTGATTACAGCTAGCCTAGCTTCTTCTACTTCTTTCTTTTTCCGGATCATGCCCTGTGAAACCATGCTGCCTTTCAAAGCTACTATGTCCAACATTGTAGTTCTAACACACATGGTTCTAAGAATAGTAAGAACGCACAATGATATTTTGTTTAAGAAATGAATTTTTTTGTGTCAATCAGGATTGAGAGAAAGGTCAATAACATCTTTAACCTCGGATTGTATTGACACCTTTAATTTGAATCAAAAACAAGTCTCACAGTACAACCTTTAAATTCAATGCGCTTTACTTAAATCAATTTGCTTTTCATTCGCACACTTTAGTCCCTTGCTTTTATTTCCTCCAGAAATGTTCATATTCAATATCACGAAAATAGTCTTTGGAGCCATAATAGGGCACAAATAGATGACAATAATATATGTGTTTTGAACCTATTGGCTAAAGGAAAAGGGATACAAGTAACCGTTGTAGGCTTGACCACAACCAGAAAGAACATTGAAGTTTTAGATTCAAGACCATTTCTTCCAAATTAAGAAGTGACATGCAAATGAAAACACCTATTCCTGCATCTCTCATGAGGCCTTTCCAGCTAGACTGACATTTTGCTCCCTATCCAAAATACTATCACCACAGCGAAAAAGTTTGGAACCAAAACAAAAATAATCTTAGAAACAACTGATGCTTTGATGGACATATCCTACCAACATGTTGCCAACAAAATTGCTGTGTGTGTGTTTATGTGTTTGTGTATCCCTATATACCCCTGCCCACACACAAACACACACACAGACACACACACCCATCCTCCCACACAAATATCACCGTCTGGTGCTCGGGGCACCCGGAACAAAAAGATCTTCCATTAGAGTAATTGAACAATTTATCTGCTGCTGCAGTTGATGATGGTTCCACACAAGTGGCTTTTTTTAAGCAAATTGCCTGCTGACTGCAGATTGAACAATTCGGTCCTAGGCAAAAAGCTATAGCATTAATCAACATTTTTCTCAACTTATGTACATGAATGCTACATGCATAAATATGACTATTATTATGATGAATGAATGCTGCAAATGTGCATCTTTATTCCATAACATTTTAATGGGATCTTGGATTTGTTTTGATAAATGCAACAATTAAGATAAACATAGCTTTTTGGACTAAAACCTAACATTTTCACTGCAGTGCGAAGCATCTACAGCAGATGCAAATTGCATTTTTGTGCATGACAGAACATTATCCTGGCAAAATTTCTGAGATGAAACATGAAGGATCTGCACAAAGACATTTCATTTTATTTCTAATGTGATCTAAATAAAACTCCAAGGTATTTCAGAAATAATTGGATCATAATTTGTTCAGAAAAAAAATGTAATTACGCACATCCTTATTTTACCCTCTTTGCATCCCATTTATGTTTGTATGTACAACTTACATGATATATTCTTGTCTTCTGTATATGTTTTGAATATGCTGAACTCATATATGATACGTTCAATGTGTAATACCTCTCAACATAACTTCATATGACCAGCTACAGTGAAGAAAATAGGTATTTGAACACCCTGCTATATTACAAGTTCTCCCAGTTAGAAATCGTGGAGGGATCTGAAATTTTCATCGGAGGTGCATGTCTACGGTGAGAGAGATAATCTAAAAAGAAAAATGCAGAAATCACAATACATGATTTTTTTTAACGATTTATTTTTGTAATACAGCTGCAAATACATATTTGAACACCTGTCTATCAGCTAGAGTTCTGACTCTCAAAGACTTGTTAATCCGCCTTTAAAAGTCCACCTCTGCTCCATGTATTATCCGGAATCAGATGCCCCTATGTGAGGTAGACAGCTGCATAAAGAAACCTGTCCACCCCATACAATCAGTAAGACTCTGACTTGTAACATGGCCAAGACCAAAGAGCTGTCCAAAGACACCAGAGACAAAATTGTACAACTCCACACGGCTGGAAAGGGCAATGGAGAAATTGCCAAGCAGCTTGGTGAAAAAGGTCCACTGTTGGACCAATCATTAGAAAATGGAAGAAGCTAAACATGACGATCAATCTCAATCGGAGTGGAACCACATGCAAGATATCATCTCGTAGGGTCTCAATGATCCTTAGAAAGCTGAGGAATCAGCCCAGGAGTACACGACAGGACTTGGTCTATGACCTGAAAAGAGCTGGTACCACCGTTTCCAGGGTGACTGTTGGTAATACACTAAGACGTCATGGTATGAAATCATGGATGGCACGGAAGGTTCCCCTGCTTAAACCAACACATGTCAAGGCCCGTCTTAAGTTTGCCAATGACTATTTGGATGATACAGAGGAGTCATGGGAGAAAGTTTTGTGGTCAGATGAGACCAAAATGGAACTTTTTGATTATAATTCCACTCACCGTATTTGTAGGAAGATGAATGATGAGTTCCATCCCAAGAACAAGGAGAGGATGACCACAGCCATGTATTGTGAGATTTTGGGGAACAATCTCTTTCCCTCAGTCAGAGCACTGAAGATGGGTCGTGGCTGGGTCTTTCAACAGGACAATGGCCCGAAGCGCACAGCCAGGAAAACCAAGGAGTGGCTCCGTAAGAAACATATCAAGGTTCTGGCGTGCATAGCCAGTCTCCAGACCTAAACCCAATAGAAAATCTTTGGTGGGAGCTGAAACTCCGTGTTTCTCAGCAACAGCCCAGAAACCTGTCTGATCTAGAGAAGATCTGTGTGGAGGAGTAGGCCAACATTTCTCCTGCAGTGTGTGCAAACCCCTCCATGATTTCTAAGTGGGAGAACTTGCAATATAGCAGGGTGTTCAAATACTTATTTTCTTCCTGTAGGTACCAAATTGTATTTCCTTTACAAATGTACTGGGTGAGGTTTATAATCCAGTGCACTCTATAGGCCGGAAATTACGATATGTTCAAACAGGTCTCTAACTAGTCACTTTGAGTTGAAATTGATTCACTGTTTATTACAGTATATCATTGCAGCCGATCCAGTGATGTGACAATTGTGAAGGCACAGTGAAGAAAATAATTATTTGAACACCCTGCTACAGTATATTGCAAGTTCTCCCACTTGGAAATCATGGAGGTGTCTGAAATTGTAGGTGCACATCCCCTGTAAGAGAGATAATCTAAAAAGAAAAATCTGTCACGACCCATCAGAACGGAGGTAGGACCCAAATGCAGGAGTACACGGGAGACGCAGATGTAATTCGGGAAAAACGTTTATTAATCCAAGGTCGGGGATCGGGGAGGCAGTCAGGTACAGCAGCGGTAATCAGGACGTCGGGCGAAGAGAGCAGATCAGTGGGCAGGCAGGAGTTGGTACACATGAGATCGATCAAGGAAGGCAGAAGTGTCAAAGGAGTCAGTCTTACGGGGTCGGTCGGAGAACAGGCGGAGGTCGGTACACACAGGAATACGATCAGAGATACGGGGGTGCTGGAATGGGACATGAACCTCAATGATCTGGAGGACGACCAGTCATCATCGGGGTCCTATATATACAGGGGATAATCAGCCCGCATGAGGCGCAGCTGTGTGCCTCCCAATTACCGCGACCGCCCGGGCACCCGCACAGCCTGGGCTGGAGCGGCAGGATCATGAAAAAAAAAACAGAAATCACACTGTATGATTTTCTCACAATTTATTTGTGAGATTTTGGGGAACAACCTCTTTTCCTCAGTCAGAACATTGAACATGGGTCGTGGCTGGGTCTCTCAACATGACAATGACCCGAAGCACACTGGCAGGAAAACAAAGCAGTGGCGCCGTAAGAAGCGTATCAAGGTTCTGGTGTGGCCTAGCCAGTCTCCAGACCTAAACCCAATAAAAAATCTTTGGAGGGAGCTGAAACTCTGTGTTTCTCTGTCTGATCTAGAGAAGATCTCTGTGGAGGATTGTGCCAAAATCCTTCCTGGAGTGTGTCCAAACCTGGTGAACAACTACAGGAAATGCCTGTAATTGCAAACAAAGGCTACTGTACCAAATATTAACATTGGTTTTCTCAGGTGTTCAAATATTTATTTGTTGCTGTATCACATAAATAAATCGTTAAAAAGTAAAAATTTCTGGATTTTCTTTTTAGATTATCTCTCTCACAGTGAATATGCACCTATGATGAAAATTTCAGACCCCTCCATGATTTCTAAGTGGGAGAACTTGGAATATAGCAGGGTGTTCAAATACTTATTTTCTTCACTGTACACAGTAAGAAAGTATATAACAAAAGCATTTGTGGCAACTATAGGGAAATACCAGAATTGTGTGGCTAATAGTTCACAGCAACATAAGATACATTCAAATCTTTCAAGAGCTGTCTTGTCTCCTCCTGCCATAATAATTGTGACTGTTTCTGCATTCTGCCCGTATTTTATTTCCGGGATCCTCTTTTGTGTTTTTTCAGAACACAGGAGAACTCTGTATATTAATGGGAAGTTGGAGACACAGGGTGCTGAAATGCTGCAAGAAGCAGAAGACAAGTAAAGAACGCTGTGTGATTTCAACACTGCCATAATAATTGGTGGTGAAGGAAAAGATTAGGAGACTGTTTGTCTTGAAGTGTGATTAATCACTGTGATCAGCTTGAAAAGTAATCTCTCACTGTCAAAAGTGGAACTGACATTTAGGACAGCTGGGCCACAAATAAAGGCGAAAAAAGAATATCAAAAATTTGATTCAGGATTCTGCTCAGTGATGTGGAAAATTATTCCATTTTGGTCATTTAACTTGAGATGGGTTGGGTGGCTTTCACCTGGTTCTTCCCCACAGACACATGAACACAGCAGATGCAATTCAGTCCTTCCCAATGCTAGATTTGAGCTAAAATGTGCTAAAACATTACCAACATCATCCAGGATTCCTTTTTGTGGTGTTAAGTTTATACATCACCAGTACCACCTGTACTCGGTCACCTCTACTCAACTTGATTTGGGGCATGTAGTTTTCCACTCAAAATTTGTTGCATGGCGAGCTGCAAAAACATTAGCATTGAACATATCAATGTGCTAGCTAGAGACAAGCTAACTAACAACAAGAATGGACAACAGGGGTCTCCTGCATTTTTTCTCAGCTGCTGGGTGTTGGCCACAACTAAGACATGTAGTATCTAATGTAGAGCATTCATCGATTCATTTTCTTCACCGCTTATCCTCACGAGGGTCACAGAAGTGCTGGAGCCTATCCCTGCTACTTTTGGGCGAGAGGCAGGGTACACCCTGAACTGGTCGCCAGCCAATAGCAGTTTTGTAGAACATGGGTGAACAATTCAACACAAAACTGACTGCTATAAAATAAACAAATAAAAACACTAAATAATATGAAAACAAAAATACACCATGAAGGCAACACGAGTAGTATGGTAGTTGGAAGAAGTCAACTGATCTACTCTTAATCCTGAACGTGAGCACAGATTTGCAATGAAATAATGAAATGGAAAGCTGTTCATATACAATATACTCTAGATCAGTGGTCCCTAACAATGTGCCCCAAGTAATGGGACATTTTGATTGTCTAAGTATCTTGTCAGGGTGATGTCACAAGCAGGGGACATGGGGTAGGACCTAAATGGCTAGGATGTGGTTTTCGAGGAAGGCTTAAGACCAAGCTGAGGTCAAAACACAGGTAGTGGTCCTAAAAGGCAAAAAGCACAAAAACACAGCATAACGCAAGGTCCAAAAACAAGAAAGGAAGTCCGATTACTCAAAGGCAAAAACATGGCACGTGAAAAAACAAGGCGTGACTTCACTATGGTGGCACAGGAATGCTGGGACGTGGTAATGAGGCAAATACACTCACAAGAAGATTGTAAACACACAAAACTGGCACACGAAGACACGACACATGAGGCTTAAATACATGATTTAATGAACAAACGAGGTGCCTGTAAGTTTGTTTATGATATAAATTTAAAGTGTGCTACATTGAGATTTGTTCCCAATTTGAAGAAATCATTAACTTTGTCAGTGTATCCACATAAATGATTATCAGTAATTATTAATAATATCATAATTTCATATTATTAAAGGTTTTTTAATGTCATGGGTGTGTCTATCCTCGACCCGGTGCACACCTGCTCCGATGAGCAGATGCGCCCACTTGCTTCTCATCTTGATAATTTCGGCTCTGACATATGTCCACGCGTGCGATCTTGTCCTTGCCAGATCGGTGTACTTCCATGTCAGGTTCCCGCAACTCCACGTCCTTGTCTTTGATGCTCTGTGTCCTGAACCCTGCCTCGGTGATGATTTTGAATCTATGCCTATTGATTCCAACACTGGTGCGAGTTTGGAGTGCCTGCCTTTGTTTCGACTTTGGACTGAATAAAGACGCTTCCCAAACTGTACCTTGGTCTTGTGAGTCAAGCATTTTGGGTTCAGCCTCATGTTCTGGTCATGACATTTTAATACAATTATAATAAAATTAATCACATTTTTATTTTCAGAAGTATGCATCAAACTTGTCGTGCTTTGCATGAATCAGTACCTAAGAAGTACCACTCAGTTTTAAAAAGGTTGGTTACACCTCCTCGAGGTCTTCAAATATCGTCTCAGTAAGAGAATCAAACAGTCGAGCTAAGAAGGATAAGATTCATCCGAATCAGAAGGTTTTTTTCTTCATACACTCGATTTGTATATTTTTTCTTGATTACTTTTGTTTGAAACACTTTGCGAAAAAAGAATGAGGGAGCAACTGTACGTTTTCAGTCTTGAGTGATCCCATCTAACTGGGACATCTTTGTTTTACATTTGTTTTTTTTTTAAGACTTTAAAGGGCAAATCCAGTGCTTTGCATGAACGGTGTATCCAATTGGTTATGTAATGTGTACCCTATTTTGACAATGTGATGTTTAATCCTCTCTCATTTAATAGTGTTTTGAGAAGATTTTTATCGACAATTACGCATTTTCAGAGGCGCTGCCATTTTGCGAGTCACATGACCTACGTGCGCGGATGTGACGTGTACCGTGCCGCAACAAAGGCTCGATTACATAGGACACCATTTATGCCAACCGCTGAATTCTCAGATTTATCCTCATCTGATGAGGAAACAGCAGCATCGGTTGATCGGGAAGACGGAGGAATACTTCCAGACAGATTTGAACCTATGGCTGTAAATATTGAATATTCGAATAGTTCTTCGGGCGAAATGACGCAGAGTCTGACTACTCGGAGGCCTACGCGCAGAACATAAGTGCATAAACAAAGGCCCCCGGAGCTCCAGGCCAGCAGTCCTGGATGGTTCTTCGGACAGGAATGATGCCCAGTCTGACGCCTCGGACCCCGAAGCTCGGCTAAAGGTTCGGCGGATCCATTTAGCCGAGCTTCGGTGGCGGCGGAGGCCTTTGGCCTAGCTACGGCATCCTGGGCAAAAGGCCTCCGCCGCCTGGAAGCTCGGCTCGTGGCACGCCGCCGGAGCTCGCTCGTCAGACTCTGCATCATTCCCGTCCGAAGAACCATCCGCGGCTGCCGGCCCAGTGCTCCCGGGGCCCTTTGTTTACGCACTTATGTCACTTAGGCCTCCGAGTAGTCAGGCTCCGTGTCATTCCGCCCGAAGAACCATCCGAATAGTCAACATTAATTACAGCCACAGGTTCAGATCTGTATGGAAGTATTCCTCTGTCTTCCCGATCAAGCGATACTACTGTTTCTTCATCAGATGAGGATAAATACAAGAAATTGTCGCTGGGGATAAATGGTGTCCCGTGTAATCGAGCCTGTCTTGCGGCACGATACATGTCACACCCGCGCACGTAGGTCATTGTGACTCGCGAACACGGTAGCGGCCCTGAAAATTTGTAATTGTCGATAAAAATCTTCTCAAAACACTACAATGTTGTAATGTACTAAAATGTACTACAAACAATGAGGGAGGATTTAACATCACATTTTCAAAACAGGGTACATATCCCATTGGCTACACTGTTCATGCGAAGGACTGGATTTCCCCTTTAAACACAGACAAGCATGGTGGCGCACCTGGAAAGCGTTGGCCAAACAGTTCTGAGGACCCGGGTTCAACAGCAGCCCTCCATGTGTGGAGTTTGCATGTTCTCCCTGTGCCTGCGTAAGTTTTCGCCGGGCACTCCAGTTTCCTCCCACATCCCAAAAACATGCAACATTAATTGGACACTCTAAATTGCCCCTAGGTGTGATTGTAAGTGCGACTGTTGTCTGTCTCTGTGTGCCCTGCAATTGGCTGGCAACCAGTTCAGGGTGTGCCCTGCCTTGTGGCTGTTGCCAGCTGGGATAGGCTCCAGCACTCCTGCGACCCTTGTCGGGATAAGCAGCTAAGAAAATGGATGAACTTTAAACACATCTGTTCCCCTCAGATTGGAACAACTCTAATTTCAAGCAGCTCCTGAGTTTGGTGGCCGAATACTTACCATGTAAAAACTGGAGTGCCTGCATCTGCACCAGTGGTTGTCCGGCGTATTTGCAAGCTTAGTTTTAAATACAAGACCCATTTCCACAACTCTAACTTCCTTGCTGTGCCAATGCCCCACAAATGCCGCCTCCAAGGATGCCACAATTTAGAGATCAGTTTTGTGTCATTATTTTAATCCCCAAGGAAACAGGTGACACCGTGGATGAGCCCCAGGAGCCTGTCGCTGCACGGGTTCGCTGACGGTTATTGCCTCTTGGGGGAAAATCACGATGGGTGGGATATACAGTACGGTCTACCCTTATGATTCGCGGGGGTTACGCTCCTCCCCCTGCAAATTATTGGCCATAGAAGAAGAAGAATATCCCTCAACTGACTGTAGAAAAAGAAGAATCTACCTCAATTGGCCGTGGAAGGGGCAGCGCTAGTTTTCGGTGCCGTGAATGTAGGATGCTCAATGCCACTCACAAGCCCAAAATATACATTTTTCATGCATCCATCTGTCCATTTTCTGAGCCGCTTATCCTCACGAGGGTCGCAGGAGTGCTGGAGCCAAACCCACCTGTGATGGGGGAGGAGGCAGGGTACTAACCAGTGCGCACTGTCATCCAGAAAATATTATAAGAAACTTAACTACCACAAATTAAAATACGTTATGAAAAAAAAATACTTTTGAGAGCAAAATCCGCAATGCTGAATACAGTGAACCTTGAATGGCCAAGGGAAAACTGTACTCCAGCCACCAGAGGCTTTATGCAATTCTATATTCACGACTCTCACCTCTAGGGACATGTAGCCATAAAGAAGCTGACTGACGAATTAGCATCCCTTTCATAGTCTGATTTTTTTTTTCTTTTTTTTCTACTTTAGATTGCTCAATACGACATCTTGGAACTAAATTGCTAAATATAGAATAATGTAGTGAGTTTCACTCACAGAATGATAAATTACAACAAATATCAGGTTATAGGATCCATACATGTTTACATATTCAGGTGATCATGGGTGTCAAACCTAAGGCCGGGGGCCAGATGTGCCCCACCATATCATTTCATGGGGCCCGCAAAAGGAAATAATGCTTAGTAACTTCCATCATTCTTGTTAAAATCTGAACAAAAATTAAAAACTGTCATATGTAATGAAAAATAATGTTGAGATAAGGCATTTTTCTGCTACAAAGCCCCTTTTTAAGATAACTTGATCAATGTTTGAGCAAACTACGATCCTTCTGATTTTAAAACTAGTTATCCCTCAATTTGTTGTGTATATGAAACAATGTGATAAGGTATGGTTCATCACATTATGGGTCATAACAGCTCTCTGAGGGAACCTGAAACGGAAAAAAATGAGTTTTACATCTCTGAGTAGGTGCTCATGAAGGTGAATACATATAGTTCTGTATGTCGAATGATGTAAAAACAATTTTGTATAAATAAATTGGAGCATGTGTGCAAAAATATTGACAACATGGTACAAAAAAACAGTACCAGCTAAAAGCATTGGTGAATTTTTTTTTATATATATATAGATTTTTTTTTATATATTTCAGTACTCAATTGTGCAAACCAAAAAAAAAAAAAACATTTCTGACATAAAACTATTTAATACAATGCATATAAAAAATAATTTTAATTAGTTTCCCTTCCTCCTGGCTAATATATGGAATACCTTCTCTATTTAGTTCCAGTTTTGGACTGTTCTGTGTGTGGCTGTCTGTTCAATTTACATACACAAAATAATTTGCTTTTCGTAGTTGGTTCCATTTGGGTGCAACAAATGGTTTTCCAGCAAGTGAACGTTCCACCGTGGCACCAATCACTTATTCCGCTGTTGACCTCATGACAATGTTAGCTTACCGCCAATTTGACATGGCTTAGCCATCTACTTTTAATTACTCCTCATCCTCTTTTCATGATCACAATAGTCGTAAGAATTTTTGATTATTTTCTGCCATTGAGATGATTATTAGTGACTTTTAGTGTCGCGCCTTGTTAGCCACACTTGCAACGAGTAGCCAACTGCAGCAAAGGGCCTGACCATCAGACAGGTTTGATGACATCATCAACAAACATGATAGCAATTGGCTGACAGAGTCCAAATCTTATGTCAGCCAATCACTTGCTACGTTACTCAGACACCCAGCGTGATAGCCGCTAGGTGCTAGCAAACAAAGTTAGTTACAAAGCCGCGGCTACAGTCTCGTCCTTTCTGGATTGCGGAATTTTTTCGACTAAACCAGAACATTTGATATTTCTGCATTCTTCATGTTTTAAAATTCCAGTGCACACATTGAGTTCATGACCATTGGCAGAAAGTCAGAGCAAATAATTGAATTGCTCACACTATACAGAAGATATAATTACTGAGAGCCACAACTTGATATCTGATGAGTTAAAATAAGGTCAACCATTTAGACAGACATTGCTTTCTTTATCCTTATTTATATTTCATGTCTCTGTCTAATCAAACTTCACAAGGTTAAGGTCAGCATCCATGGTTCCTCAGATGATTGCTCCTCTGATTGCAGGTCTCTAACGTTATTAGCAGAACAAGGTCAGTGTTTGCTGAGTATAAAGCGAGAGGAGGCTGGTGGCTTGGTCTCCAATTAATGCATGGTTTTTGGGGTGTGTGTGGGGGAAATCCAGAGTGGCAGGAGAAAACCCACACAGGCACGGGGAGAACATGGAAACTCCACACAGGCGGAACTGGGATTTGAATCCCGGTCCTCAGAACTGTGAGGCCAATGCATTATTTGGAGACTCTAAATTGCCTGTAGGTGTGATTGTGAATGCGACAGTTGTCTGTCTCCGTGTGCCCTGTGATTTGATGGCAACCAGTTCAAGGTGTACCCAGCCTGCTGTCCAATGACAGTTGGGATAGGCCCCGGCACTCCCCCGACCCATGTGAGGATAAGCAGCAAAGAAAATGAATGGATGGATATTCTTTTACAAATTACACAAATGTATTAATTTGCTCAAATTAACTGACATCCCTTTATGGGAGTATATATTAGGGTAAAATACATATAAATGGTATACTTATATATGTATCTTCTTCTTCTTCTTCTTTTCCTTTCGGCTTGTCCTGTGAGGGGTCGCCACAGCGTGTCATCTTTTGCCATCTTAGCCTATCTCCTGCATCTTCCTCTTTAACCCCAACTGCCCTCATGTCTTCCCTCACCACATCCATAAACCTTCTCTTTGGTCTTCCTCTCGCCCTTTTGCCTGGCAGCTCCATCCTTAGCACCCTACCACCAATATACTCACTCTCTCGCCTCTGAACATGTCCAAACCATCAAAGTCTGCTCCCTTGAATCTTGTCTCCAAAACATCCAACTTTGATTGTCCCTCTCATGAGCTCATTTCCAATCATATCCAACCTGCTCATCCCGAGCGAGAACCTCAACATCTTCACTTTGCCCTTCGTCCTAGCAGAGACTCTTCTGTCACATAACACACCAGACACCTTCCGCCAGCTGTTCCAACCTGCTTGGACCCGTTTCTTCACTTCCTGACCACACTCACCATTGCTCTGTATTGTTGACCCCAAGTATTTGAAGTCATCGACCCTCCCTGTAGCCTCACTCTTCCCCCTCCACCTTTTCTCATTCACGCACATATATTCTATTTTACTTCGGCTAATCGTCATTCCTTTCCTTTCCAGTGCATGTCTCCATCTTTCTAATTGTTCCTCTGCATGCTCCCTGCTTTCACTGCATATCACAATATATGTATACTCATTATATATTATATACTTATTAGGTAAAGTATAGGGCGGCACGGTGGATCATCTCTAAAAGCGTTGGCCTCACAGTTCTGAGGACCTGGGTTGGATCCCAGACCCACCTGTGTGGAATTTGAATATTCTCCCCGTGCCTGTGTGGGTTTTCTCTGGGCACTCCAGTTTCCTCCCACATCCCAAAAACATGCAACATTGATTAGACACTCTAAATTGCCCCTAGGTGTGATTGTGAGTGTGGCTGTTTGTTTCGATGTGCCCTGCGATTGGATGGCAACCAGTTCAGCGTGTACCCCACCTCCTGCCTGTTGACGGCTGGGATAGGCTCCAGCACTTCCCGCGACCCCCGTGAGGATAAGCAGCAAAGAAAATGATGAATGGATGGATGGATGGATGGATGGATGGATGGATGGATGGATGGATGGATGGATGGATGGATGGATAGGTAAAGTACAAGAAGTGTAAGTGCCTCATGCTGTTGCCACGTGCAGTCAGTAAATGAACAACATGGGAAATAAACCGCTAGGCTTCAGGACCAGTACATGTAAGCGTGTTGCGGCCACACATTAACCTATGTAAACCTCTCTGCAACAGACCATTTAGTTTCTTTTTTTAAATACACATTGGAGTCATTTGAGAACAATGCATATTAAAAAAAAAAAAAAAAAAACATGTCGGGGAGAGGTTTACCGAAGTTTAATGTGTGGCCGTAACACACTTCCGTGTACGTCGGTGACGACTCCCTGTTTTTTTGTTTTTTTTTTTCAAACGCATTGTTCTTAAATGAGCCAATTTACCGTTATAAATACTTCTTGGTAATTTGAGATTGAGAAGAATGCTTCCTACCTGAAATGTAGAGATCGCTACACAGGCGTATTTGGTTGGGCGCCATCCATCACATTTAATTGCCAAAATCCATCGATCTTTTCTTGTCTTTTCAGCTGGTATTCTTTAGAATAACTTCTTTGAATATCTGTCTCATCTCTTGTAACAACCAACAGCACAACAGGTCTTGGGAATTGTGAATATTGTGCTCCAGTTCAATGTCCCCCACACTGTCGAGCAGCTCTTTTTAACTGGCAATATGGCGCCGTGAAAATGGTGATATCACCTACGTCACCAAAATCACATGACTGACCATCTTGCTGGTCAAGCAAAGCATTGTTCAGTGCTAAGTCGGTTGGAGACGACACGAAAATACGGCTCCCAGAGTTTTGTTCGATTCCGTTAAACAATTAGAAGGTGATAATAAACGAAGGTACATGGAAAAATGAGAGACGCTTGGCATAGAGGACCCATATTTAATGCCGAAGTCGATGTTGTCGCCGATAAGAACGTGGACTGTTAAGCCGCTTCCGCTTGTCTTGGACATCTGAATATACACATACATCTGGTGAGTAAGTTGGCGGGATTTACACTGAAGAGTTTGAAAGCGTAGAAAAGTCTGGACGCATACAAATACTTCCTTGCTGGATCTGTTCTCAACAGGGAGATAGCTCGTGAACGCGGAAGTGTGTTCGGGTCCAATCCATCGATCTTTTCAGCTAGTATTCAATAAAAATACCAATATGATTGGAGAAAAAAAAAGAGGACAACCAAGTCCGCTCCTCTGTAGCGTTTCCCGACAAGTATTTATGATGCCAAGTTGGCTCCTTTGAGAACAATGCGTTAAAAACAAAATAAGAGTCGTCTCCAACGTACATTGAAGCGTGTTGTGGCCACACGATAAACTTTAGTAAACCTCTCCGTGACAAGACTTTTTTTAATATGCATTGTTATCAAATGAGTCCAATGCGTATTTAAAAAAAAAAAAAAAAAAACGCTGGATAGGCTTCAACCCCCTGTGCACGGAAGTGTGTTGCGGCCACACGTTAACCTACGTAAACCTCTGCGTGACCAACGGTTTATTTTCTTTTTTCAAATATGCATTATCTCAACAAGATTTTATCAACATTAAGTTACAGCTCTTAATGTATAAATAGACGAAACCAGATGTAGTTTTATGTTCATGTATTGTCACAAAATCATAATAACGTGACATGATAGAACTTTGAAGCTGCGCTGTGATTTGACAACATCTTCTGTTTATGCACCATTTAACTGGCAATTTTTAATGTGGGTAATAGAGAAAAAGCAAATATTAGTATTATGATACTTTTCACACTCGGGTTACTGCATAGAGAAGTGGTAGAGTATTCTGTTTTTCTGATTTACTGTGTCCATGTGGATTTATTTTCCTTCTGGCCTTTTCACCTTTGCTCTGCCCTGCAAAAGTAAGTTCGCAAAGTCAATGTCAGTGAAAACTAAAACTTTGGCGGTAATACTTCCTGTTATTCTGTTTACAGTGAAAATAACAGACTCCAAAGAAAAGTAAATGTATTTTTAACAGTTTAAAAAGTGAGTGCGACTCATCTGTCTCCATGTGCCCTGTGATTGGCTGGCAATTAGTTCCGGGTGTGCCCCGCCTCCTGCCCGATGATAGCTGGGATTGACTCCAGCACTCCCATGACCCTCGTGAGGATAAGCGACTCAGAAAATGGATGGATGGATGGATGGATGGATGGATGGATGGATGGATGGATGAAGAAGGTAGAACATTAGATAATTGGTGCCTGAAGTGCGATAGAAACAATTGCTTCCACTAAAAAGTGGTGTGGACAGTGTGATGTTTGACACCTGAGAACTGTTCCAGCATTTCATTTCTGATACCGCCACAAGGGATAAAAATTAATGAGAGGTTCCCTAGAAAATATCAATTTGCTTCATACAGATGGAGGAGCCAAGAGTGATATTTTTTCCACATTGCTCCAAAATCCTGACTATAATATACCGTAGTAGGAGTTTCCAAAACACATTAAGTGAGTAATAGTGTTGAAGGAAACATGGAGTGAAAAATGTAGGACTTCATATTTTGTGTTGATGTAAAAGCACAAACTGACACTGGGCGGATGTCTGAACCAAGGACAAACTTCCTGTATCCTGCATCCTACGCTCAGCACCTGCTTAAATCATTGCATTTGCCATTTTCCTCTCTCTATATGGACACGCACACAGACACACACACTGAGTTGAAGTGGATCTACCCTGTGTATAAACAACTTTTGTTTACTAGCTCAGGAAGCAAAAGTAAATATATACCTGAAGTTGAAATGTTAGCTAACAAAACTGGCTCATGCTCAGTGACAGATATAATAAAGATTTTGAAATTCACTAAAACTTAATCGACAACTATGAGCAATATTAAAGTGAAAAGGGTTATCATCATTTTAGTGGACAGATGTGACGCCAAAAGTTCTCTTCATGTTCTCTTGGTGAGCAAATAATCTCTTCCTTGATTCACAGGCTGACATATGTGACTAATTCAACTACCCCCTCGGGAATCAACGATTTGTTATAATTATTGCACAAATGGCAATTGAAGATGGGAATATGCGAGCAACTAGCCCAGCACCACTCGCTCCTTGGAGGATACAATGATAAATAAATGTACAAAATAAAACTGTCATTGGTTTTTGGAAAAGCTCTGTATAGTGGCTGATGATGGTTGTAGTTTTTGGGTAATTGCATCCTGCAGTCTTACAAATGACCTTGTAAACAGTTTGGTTCTCATTCAGAATCTAGGAGACAGCTGAATGCTATCCATCCATTTTCTTCGCCGCTTATCCTCAGGGGGCGTCACGGGAGTGATGGAGCCTATCCCAGCTGTCAAGGGGCAGGAGGCAGGGTACACCCTGAACTTGTTGCCAGCCAATCGCAGGGCACATGGAGACAAACGGCTGCACTCACAATCACACCTCGGGGCAATTTACAATGTCCAATTAACGTTGCATGTTTTTGGGATGCAGGAGGAAAACAGAGTGCCCGGAGAAAACCCACGCAGCCATGGGAATAACATCCAAACTTCACACAGGCAGGGCTGGGATTGAACCCGGATCCTCAGAACTGTGATGGCCCCGTCACACCATGACGTTCAAATCAGCGTTACGCTTTACAGTTACTCAGCTAAATACTAGTGCTTAGAAATTATAAATATGTATCATTAAGAATATTTCAGCAAACATAATAGTCTTTGATTTTTATGCCACACTTTGGTTTATAGTAACAACACATGGAGAACAACGATCAGTAATAAAATCAAGAACGATTTAATTTGCTTCAACAAAATCCCTCCTTGACATCATTAACTTCACACTTTTAAAGGCATTCCTCTAGCGCTGCTTCCCTTGATGCATTCATCAGTAAAAGGAAACGTATACACACAATATTTCTTAGAATGATAATTTCTTACATTGTTTTGCCCTGTTCTGTTTCTTTTTTTTGGATAGTCACAGAAAGTTCATATCATCAACATACAAGAACATATATGGGTCATTTTCATAAATTATTTTGCATTTTTTCATAGGAGTAAATGTCTCCTATCCTGAAAGAGCCACAATTAAACTCAAATTTTCCAAAATTGATTGATGATTTAACATTTTAGGCAATCGTAGTAAAGACAGTTTCGACAGAGTAAATGGTGGTGGCCATTGATATAAGCTTCTTGCACTGTAACAAATTGCTGTTAAAAAAACCCATTGATTGATACATACTGTATTCCATAAATGTTATAGAAATGTATACAATGTGTCCATTCTGTCATACATATGTGAGTAGCATTTTTTAAAATTTGAATACATGAAAATATCCATCCATCCATTTTCTGAGCCACTTATCCTTCCAAGATTTGCAGGAGTGCTGGAGCTTATACCAGTTCTGACCCTGAACCGGTTGCCAGCCAATCGCAGGACACAAAGACAGACAACAGTCACACTGACAATGACACCAAGGAGAAATTTAGAGTTGCCAATCAATGCATATTTTTGGGATGTGGGAAGAAACCGGAGTGCCTGGCAATCCCCAAACCTGTTGGTGGACACCAATGGCAAGGGATGCCGTCAAGATGAAGAAGTGCTCTCGGCTATTACTGGCCTATGGGACTCCTGAGGCAGCTGATGGCTACCGGCTGAACCAAAAATTCGGTCATGGGAGGACTTCGGTGAGGCCATGGATTGGTGTTCTGGAGTGGTAGTCCCCATTTTATAGAAGAGTGACCCAAGCATGTGTTCTAACTACAGGGGATCACACACTTCAGCCTCCCTGGTGAGGTCTATTCAGGGGTGCTGGAGAGGAGGGTGCATCCGTAAGTCAAATCTGATATTCAGGAGGAGTAATTTGGTATTTGTCCTGGCCGTGGAATGGTGGAATAGCTCTACACACTTGGCAGGTTCCTCAGGGAAGCATGGGAACTCACCCAACCAGTCAACATGTGTTTTGCGGACTTGGAGATGGTGTTCGACCACGTCCCTCGGGGAGTTCTGTGGATGGTGTTTCAGGAGTATGCACCCTGATATAGGCTGTTCGGTCTGTATGACCAGTGTCAGAGTTTGGTCTGGATTGCTGACAAAAAGTTATACTTGTTTCTGGTGAGAGTTAGACTCCGCCAAGGCTGCCCTTTGTCACCGATTGTGTTCATAACTTTTATGGACAGAATTTCTAGGCGCAGGTGAGGCGTAGAGGGTGTCCAGTCTGGTGGCCTCAGTATTTAATCTTTGTTTTTCGCAGAAGGTTTTCTTGGATTTATTAAGATGTGATCTTCAACTCTCACTGGAGCGGTTCTGAACTGGCAGGAATGAAAATCAGCACCTGCAAATCTGAGATCATGGTCCTCAGTTGTAAAAGGGTGGCTTCACTCTCCATGTTGGGGATAAGATACTGCCCCAAGTGGAGGAGTTCAAGTATGAGGGTCTTGTTCAGAAGTGAGGGAAGAATGTAACGCGCAATCGACAGCTTCAGCGTCTGCAGTGATGCGGACTTTCTTTTTGTCCATTGTGGTAAATAAGGCAGTAAGTCCATTTACCAGTCAATCTAGGTTGCTACGATGAGTTATGGTCAGGAGTTGGGGTCATGACCGAAAGAACAACATTAAGCAGGGTGTTCGGGCTCTCCCTTAGAGAGAAAGGTGAGTAGCCCGGTCATCCAGGAGGGGCTTAGATTAGAGCCATTGGTCCTCCGCATTGAGAAGAGCCAGATGACGTGGCTGAGGTATCTGATCCGGATGCCACTCAAATCATTCACCGGTGAGGTGTTCCGGGCACGTCTCAGCAGAAAGAGACCCTTGAGATGGCCCACGACACCCTGGAAAGATCTCTTGGCTGGCCTGGGAATGCCTCGGGATCCCCCTGGAAGAGATGGATGAACTGGCTGGGGAAAGGGAAGTCTGGGCGTCCCTGCTTAAACTACTGCCCCCGCAACCCGACCTCGAATAAGTCCTAGAAGATGGATGGATGGTCTGTATCAAGATTTTACATGTTGACCTCATGGTGTACCAATAAGCAGCCTACACACAAATCGCACCAAATGTTACTGTAAATCTTGACCTTAAAGGCCAGGTGTCATCCCTATAAACATTGTAAAATACATATTCTAACCTACATACAACATTATTCACTTCAATGTCTATACAAAAAAATTAATGTGAGCGGAGAGCGCGTCATCCATGCGCAACGTTGCAGAAGTGTCATTCTACGATATCCAAGTGGTCGCCATATTGGCTGCATCCTCCATCCATGACGTCACCTGGACATTCGTCAATGAAAACATGCTGTGCACCCTAACTATGGGAGACAAACGTGGCCCTTCTGACACGGAAGCTCTTTTCGAAAAGGAGAACACCACACAACCGAGTGAAGTTACCGGGGCAATATTACACTATTGTTTCCAGCCCTCGGGGCAATATTACACTATTGATTCGAGCCATATTCAGATGATGTGCTATCACAGCCAAACCGCATCCCCGTCCGATCCACTTCCGCGGCGGAGATGAACCATCGCGGCTTATCACAGGCGGCCGGTGTGGATTATGACGGAGCCGAGCCGTCCTGCTTTAGGGGGGTGTTCACAGACGCCGCATTACTGAGCAACACAGTCGAGCCGGGGCCGGTTATGCGTGCAGGCGGCTGAGTGACACATTCTCGGCTGGGTTCTTCAGAGCTGCCCCCGTCCCCAAAGCCCGACGCGCAACCTTCACAGAAGCAGTGACCGCCGAACACGGCGCCTCAGCCGATGTGGCTGATTTTCTGCACCGTGGTGGCATATAATGGAGCCAAGCCGTGCTGCTTTTAGGGGAATGTTCAAAGCCGCCGCAGTAGGTGTTGAACACCGTCAAGCCGGGGTGCATTACTGCCTACCTGTTATTTGGAACCCATGAAGCTCTCATCCTCTTCACCCGTGCAATCCATTTTTCACAACGAACCGGGTCACTTGCAAACTTATGAAGGGTCATTCCATTCTCCCGAGTGTTCAAGCAATGTCCAGCAATGCAATGAGGCGGCATTTTGGCTAACACGAAGGAACAACGAGCTATCTTCCCGGAGGTAAAACTAATGGAAACAAACAAGTCCACTAGGGGGTGCCTCTGTCCTGTACGTCACTTCCTGCTTCTTCTCGAAAACAAATCCCTGTGAGGATTTTCATGGCGGGTGTTACAAAAAGCTGTATTTGTCAAAATCATGTTTTGTGGTGAAAAAACACATGGGACCATATTGGCTGTGGGTTTTTCATTAATAATATACCAAAAATCATCCATTTCATGACAGTCGCACTTTAACTACAATGTGAAGACCAACTTGTCATATATAAACACAACTCATGCTCAACACCAAGACAATACATCCCGACGATAAATACAGCACATTGCTGCAATCCACTTGCCTCTGAAGACGAAAGTGTGATGGGGATTGTGGCACGCTGGAAAATAACCTTCAGCCCAAGCAACCAAACAATGAGTGAAAATGTGAGCCTCTTTCCGCCCGCGTCTTATTTAAGCCGTCAATCGCTGACTGAGGACATAAGGCTTTAATATTTTTTCATGCGGATTCTGCTAGAAGCCATTTGACATAACTCGATGCCAGAATGATGTAGTATGAGAAGTAGCTCAAAACACTGCTCAAGTATTAATACAGACTGCATTCATTATTATGGAACAAACACACTAGATTAAAAAATGTACACTCCCCTCCACAAGTATTGGATCATCTTAGCTTAGTTGTTTGGGCTTCATGTTTGCTAAACAGAAAATCCTCAACTTTCACAGTCAAAAATAAGCACAGTATCTAATGTTTAAGCAATCAATCTACGATTCAACTCCTGAGCACCTACAAACACCAATCAGTCACATGTACCGATATTTTTGCTCACTTGAAAATAGATGTATGAGCATGAAATAAAAGCCGGAATGATGATTTTTTTTCCGATTCATCTTTTGATCTGAAACCCGAATGTCTTCAGTATAAAACAAAAACAACGGAATTGCTTCTGCTGTTCCAATACTTTTGGAGGGGACACTATATGATAATATGTTTTAATAAACTGGCTAAAGTGATGCATACACAGCAGAACAATCATAACTCTGATTGAAAGCATCACGAGGTGATTGTTTTTGATTGGATAAGAATGTGAAGGATTTTAGAATTTCAAAAAAATGCATGATGATGATGATAATGCTCTTCACTCCCTTCCATGAAACTATTCCTGACAGCTCTTTGTGCCACATCAGTGAGTCTTTATCGCTCTCTAGTGGGCAAAATAAAAAACAACAACCATTCTGAGAATACTGTACTGTTTGAGTAGAAGAAAAGCTGTTAATTTAGTTCCTCTGGTCTACAGGAATCCCAGAAATGGAAGAGTAGGTAATACATCTGAAGTACGAAATTACAAATCAGAATCAGAATCAGATTTATTTGGCCAAGTGTGTAAAAAAACACCCAAGGAAGGCCGACGTTGCTGCCCTGGTACGACATACAGAACAAAGAACAACAAAGCAGCAAGAACAAGAGACGTTTCTATTCAGAGGAACTACTCCATATAAAAGTCGTGCAAGATGTAAAATACACTTATACATATATACATCCATTCATCCGTCAATCCATTTTCTGACCCGCTTATCCTCACGAGGGTCGCGGGGAGTGCTGGAGCCCATCCCAGCTGTCAACGGGCAGGAGGCCGGGTACACCCTGAACTGGTTGCCAGCTAATCGCAGGACACATAGAGACAAACAACCACACTCACAATCACACCTAGGGGCAATTTAGAGTGTCCAATCAATGTTGCATGTTTTTGGGATGTGGGAGTAAACTTGAGTGCCTGGAGAAAACCCACGCAGGCACGGGGAGAACATGCAAACTTCACACAGGCGGGGCCGGGAACCCGGGACCTCGAAACTGTGAAGCCAACGTTTTCCAGCTGATCCACTGTGCCGCCCCCATACATACATAAATATATAAAATACAAATACGCCACTTTTCGTCATTGAGCAATCATTGAATCCTCGAGGTCACAACAACAAAAAACATAAAATATGGCAATTTAGGTTGGGTTGTATGTGCGGTAAAATTAATCCCCATGCCCCCCAAAAAACGTTGCATTGTTATAAAAAGGCCAATTGATTGTTTTAATGTCATTGAAAGACAAGAATTCCCCCCCCCCCCAAAAAAAAGTCTGTTCAGGAGACATCGTGGTGCCACACTGACATCTGCTGGTAAGCAAAAGTATTATGACCAGATGCGCATTACTGTTTTCCAAAGAGCCTTTTGTGAATAACATATACCATGACATCATATCACATACCGTAATCAAATAATACAGTAACCTAAACCGAATTCGAAAATACTCAACAAATTAGGGTATTAGGTATATTACATATAAGGAGCAATCATATAGGAATTTTACGTTGAGTATTTTCCTTTGTGATGAGAATGAACCTGAGTTTAGCTTTGAGAATGGAACTACTACAATTAATGACAATATGTACAACTTTATAATTTATGGAAACTTGCCATGCAACCAACTTTTCCTTTCACTCGTTGCCAGAATTTGGGGTTTTACATCCAGCCAGTCCACAAATTGTGTTTAGAAAATTGCGGCCGCTAGAGGGCCCCCGTATTGGAAAGTTTGAAGGTGTGAAAAAGATTGAAGAGAATTTGTAGGAAAAAATAAATGTATCAAATCAAAACCCTGACTAAAATTACCAGATTTGACGCAACCATATGCAGTGCTGTACTTCCATAATTCAAAATTAATACAACCGATTCAAATCATTCCAACCTTGAAGCTCGACTGACATGAAATGCATGATTTTTAGTATGTTTTTAATAAAATTAAAAAAAAAAAAGCCAGCCAGAATGGACCCATCCATTTTTCACCACGAAACATGATTTTGACGTACACAGCTTTTTGTAACTCCCGCCATGAAAATCCTCTCAAGGGATTTGTTTTGCAGAAGAAGCAGGAAGTGACGTTAACAGCAGCAGCGCACTCAGGCATCTCGTGTGTTTATACTAGTTTTACTTGCTGGAAGGTAAAACTCTTGACGAACGTCTTTGTTTCTTCGTGTTAGCTAAAATGCCGGCTCTTTGTATTGCTGGATATTGTTTGAACACTCGGGAGGATGGATTTACTCTTCATATGTCTCTAAGAGACCCGGTTCGTCGTGAAAAGTGGATTGCACAGGTGCAATGCATGAGAGCTTCGTGGGGAAAAGAGAAGAAGAAGTGCTGTTGCTTTAATGAATGCCGGGGTATGTGAATAATAGAAGAAAAAGTGGCGAAACTGGAAGAGATTTTCACTTTTTTGAGTAAAAAAGGTCTGGTTGTTGTTCAGTCCCGAAGGCAGCAGCGTTGTTAATCACTGCTGACGGCGTCGACGATGGCGCACTCAACCGCGAGCGACTACAGCGCCGTAATGCGGCGCCACGACGAGCCACCGCAGCCGAAGCCATGATCAGCCACCCTACATACTCTCAGACTGTCGGGGAGTCTGTTGTTAGTTAGAAGTGATCCGCATATCATCTAAATAGGGCTCGAAACAATAGGGTAATATTGCTCCGATCACTTCACTCGATTGTGAGATGTTCTCTTCTTCTCTTCTCTGTTGTTTCTCTCCCATTGCAAGTGGCACAGTGTCCCATCTGACGTAGCAGGCAATATGGCGACAACATGGATGCCGAGTGAGACTTCCCCAACGTTGTGCATGGATGACACGCTCTCCGTTTATATTTATTTTTTCGTTTAGACATTGAAGTGAATAATGTTGTATGCATTTTTCATTACAATATCTATTTTAGAATGTTTATAGGCATGTCACTTGGGCTTGGACCTGTTCAGCCAGTTCAGAAAATACAGGGTATTTTTTTACATGCACCGAACTCCTTAATTTTTCTCACATTTCTTGACAGATACAATTCATTTGGATGTCAAACTGTTCACGTCATTCAGGACATATGGAGGAATACATATTTGTCATATTCCCCAAATTTTGACAACAGAATTCCAAATTGAAGAGATATCTTACACATTCAGCTTCTCTTTCCACATTTCTTGACCGATTCAAAATTAACATATCATATCGTGAGCAATTTGAACAGAAAGTGAATTCTCCGGTTGCTTTTATTTTGCCCAACTATCATAAATTACATATCAATGACAAAGTAATATCATGCAGTGCATTCTTTTTATCCATCCATCCATTTTCTTAGCCGCCTATCCTCACAAGGGTCGTGGGGAGTGCTGGAGCCTATCCCAGCTGTCAACGGGCAGGAGGCGGGGTACACCTTGAACTGGTTGCCAGCCAATTGCAGAGCACATTGAGACAAACAGCTGCACTCACAATCACACATGGGGGCAATTTTAGAGTGTCCAATTAATGTTGCATGTTTTGGGGATGTGGGAGGAAACCGGTGCGGCTGTAGCTCATTGTCCTCAGTTCTGAGGACCGGCTTTCAAATCCCGGCCACCGCCTGTGTGAATTTTGCACACAGGAAACCAGTTCAGGGTGTACCCTGCCCCCTCCCGATGACAGATGGGATTGGCACTCCTGCGACCCACGTGGGCGCAAGCGGCTGGAAAAGAGACGGAAATGAAATGGCGCGTGTGAAGTGTAGTGCTATCTTCCACTAGAGGTCAGACTTCTTTATGTTTTGCCAGTCTCTTGCAAGTCTTAGAGTCAAGAAATAGGTGAAATATTGGATCACAAAATACCTTATTTTACACAAAACACTTGAATATATGAGGAACAATCAAACAATATGTATATCACAGGAGTTCTCACCGCTGTGGACATTTGCAAATTTTGTTTATTTTATTTATTGACTTAATTTATGGCCTCAAAGTATAGTTATAATTATTACTTCACTGCTGCTTTAGCGTCGATTCGTGATAGACTTGGGTACATGAACACATTTGCCCATTTTCTGAGCCGCTTATCCTCAGGAGGGTCGTGGAATGCTGGAGCTGGTTGCCAGCCAATCGGAGGGCACCAAGAGACAGACAAACAGTCGCACTCACAATAACACCTAGGGGCAATTTAGAGTCTCCAATTAATTGAAATATGCACATTAAATCATATATATTTTGACAATGCTATTTATTGATATCAGTTGGCATTTACAGGATACTGGCATTACATGTTACTATTTGAATTTTAGCGACTGCATTGGGAGTCAATCCCACAAAATGACTCGGCCTTTGTTGTACTGACAATATTGTGTTTGAGACGAGACTCCAGTGACTCACGTTTTCCTCGCACAGCTGCCGTCCCCTTTGTGTGCAGGTGACGTGATGCCGGCCAATGACGTCAGCTCTGACAGATTCACCCCACGCAATGATGAGCTCAACGAGCCAACTGCTCAGCTATGTTATGAGAACATCATACTTGTGATGTACTAAAATAATATCTACCCTTACCTGTTGAGATTAACTGAAAGAACAATGGCACAATTCATATTCACTGATACATCATGGACATAATCTCATTCAACCTGCAATGCAGTGATTTGTTTTAAGGGCACTTGTTAAGAATAACATGGTGTATATATTAAATCTACAGTGTATTAATAATAATTAGTACTATGTACTGATCTCTTACCATGGAGGAGATGTCTCTGTGTACCCTGGGATTGGCTGGCAACCTGTTTAGGATGAACAGGTTCCCTCCTGCCCAAAGACAGTTGGGAAAGGCTCCAGCACCCCTGTAAAACTTCGTGAGGATGAGCGGCACAGTAAATGGATGGATGGATGTAATTTTAACTGCAAACTATAACAAAATTAAATAAACCAAAATAAGATAAGAGGGCGTTTCACTTCTTCTACCACTATTGCTACCACTAAATGCTTTTAATGATAAAAGGCACATTGAGTTACCATCCATCCTTCCATCCATTTTCCAAGCCGCTCATCCCCAGAAGGGTCACAGGAGTGCCAGAGCCAATCCCATTTAACTTCAGGTAATAGGCAGACTACACCCTAAAATGGTTGCCAGTCAGTCACAGGGCACATGTTGCCTGCACCAAAGTCAGTCGCGTGTACTACACCATCAGTGACTCTTACATTATGTTACTTATTCTATGAAATGTGCAGTATGAATACATTTGCCGTGCTTACTATTACCACTACTACTGCTGCCACTCCTACAGAAATAACATCAAATTTAAATGTTGTTTTCTGAGCCGCTTATCATGAGGGTCGCGGGAGTGCTGGAGCAAATCCGGGTTGTCTTCAGGTAGAAGGCGGGGTACACCCTGAACTGGTTGCCAGCCAATCGCAGGGCACATCGAGACAAACAGCAGCACTCACAATCACACCTAGGGGCAATTTCGAGTGTCCAATTAATGTTGCATGTTTTTGGAATGTGGGAGGAAGCCAGAGTACCTGGAGGAAACCCACGCAGGCACAGGGAGAACATGCAAACTCCTCAAAATAACCAATGTAATGAAATATTAATGTTTCAGTTTTTGCTGCTCCTAGACTACATCGACAGCAACAAAACCTTCGACTCTTTGTCACCCAATAGTGCATAAATAAAGTGCATCTGGATTGAATTTTGGTCCAAGCTGTGCATCAACAATGAAGGCGACAAAATATGTTGCAGAACGAGCATGTAAGAGTGTAATAAATCATATGATGACTCCTTGAAGATGAAATGTAACCACATTCTTCCTCCAAAAACTAGAATCATGTGTTACACTTGCTTCCACATGACCTCATTATACTTACATTTCAAGCAAAAAGGAGGCTGAAGATGAGTGAGTGCCCACTGCTGTGGACAGCATTGGGGTCTAATTAGCACTAATAAATCCTCACCGCAAGCAGATTAACGCTGTAATTGTGCACGTGTTGCATTGCTATAATGAGGCTAATTGCATGTGAAATGTGTGCTTACACTGGGCCTTGTGGGGGGTCTTTGCCGCCCACCTGTGAGAGCCATGAAACTTTCATTTGTGGCCAGAATCCATCAACTCCCCTTTGTTCGGAACAAACCTCATAATAATTCTAACGGTGGTCTCGAGAGTTACCTCTGACCACTGACCTCTTTGCTGTGAATCTCTTCTCCACCTGTAATTGGATGCCCGATAGTTCCAATCATTCCCGCAACCCTCGCAGTGCCGTTTCCATAGCGACATTGCCTTAACCTTCTGTCAGCCTCCCTGGCATCGGCCCCCTCTATTGCCCCCCACCCTGTGGTCCCTGTTGCTCTCAGCCTGGGAAATCAGCCTAATAAATAGCTTTATGGAAATTGAGCTGGTGAGCAGCGGCTGGAGTTGCCAATCTTAATCTTAATCTTAATATGTATAAGAAAGCCTGAAATGTGGGTGTGCCTTGTTGTCCTGTGACCACCGAAATATTCTCACTTTACCTCTCACTCACGCGCAGGAAGCAAATCCGCCTCTGTGTCTCGCAATAAATTTCCTCCTTCTCCGCTTCAGCTTTCTTTCACTGTTATGAGTCTTTGCTGCATAATAATGAGAGTTTTAGTCCTTTTCGACAGAAGCGTATTGCTGTCACAAAACAAATCCTGTTCTTCGGGCTAATTTTTTCTGTTTTTCAGGCTAATTTTTTCTGTTTTTCAGGCTAATATTTTCCCCGCAGTTTTTCAAATATTAGCCCGAAAAAAACCCCGGAAAAGCCCGGAAAACAGGATTTTTTTTTTTTTTGGGGGGGGGGTGACCGCAATATGCTTACGTACGTTTCAAGTCAGTCAGTCAAAAAATTCATTCAAACCTTTACTTTTTATTTTTCACTGAAGGATTCATGGAAATAGCTTTGGCATTGCGATTTCACAGTAGTGTGAGGGTTTTCTCCAGAATGTAAAACATCTTGAAACCGTGATTCACGTTGTCTCATGCTTCTAAAAAAAAAATGTTTAAAAAAAGCAAAACAAAACAAAAAGAACAAAGCATAGCACCGAGTATGTAAACAATGATCCATTCATGCATCTGCAATCTGGTGTGCCCCAAGAAAACCCACACAGGTACTTGGAGAACATGCAAACCCCACACAGGTGGAGCCAGGATTTGAACCCCAGTCCTCTGAGCTGGGAGGCAGACACTCTAACCAGTCACACCACCGGGCTGCCCAGAATCAGTATAACAGAGATATTCTGGAGAGGAAAAAATTACTTCACCCAGTGTTAGTTTTTATAAAATCTTCACATCTGTGCATGCTAAGCCAGGCTAATTATGATGCGGCAATGATTCAGGAGGATTTAGGCAACAGAAAGAACACGTACATAAGCATGCATGTGTCATTGCCACAATTTTTTTTTTTACATCTTGTCTTAATGCAAAATACGCATATGTGACCAATTGTGTTTACTCTCCAGGGTTATCACTGACCCGTTTCGTTCCCAACAAGGGATTCAAAGGATTGATCAAAGGACTGCAATGGCCTTAATGTACAGTATTGTATTAACATTTATTTCCTGTTTGTAGATGGTTCTTTTTCATATAATTCCATCAATCATGACCAAATCCATTTAATTTCTTTTTGAAAATCAATGAAAAATAGTCAATTCGTATCATTCAAAATGTCTTTACATTCTGTCATGAGCACACAACAAGGCACTGGACACAAATGCAGGACTCCCTGGCAAGGGCATAATGTTTAATGCGGTTTTTTTCCAAACTGAGCTCATACATGGCTGAACTGCCCAAGAAGGCAGAGGCACAAAAATGTGGTGCTACAGGCAAGTTCCAAAAACATGAAAGGCGAGGTCCAATAACTTCAAGGCAAAACTTGGGAACATGAACCAAAACGTAACAAGACTGTGATGGCACAGAAACGCTGTAACGCATGAAAGGACAGTAAAATACTTGCATACTCACACAAGATAAAGCCGTGTTCAACGTACACAAACACAACACCCCTCCAAACAAATGACGGTAACACACTCAATGCTTAAAGGTCAAGTGTCATGAAATGGATGATTTTTAGGATGCTATTAATGAAAAAATGGCAGAAGGTATGGAGCCATCCGTTTTTTTTTTCATCACAAAACATGATAACATGATTTGACGTTTATGGCTTTTGTAACTCCCGCCATCAAAATCATCTCCAGGGATCTGTTTTCGACAAGAAACAGGAAGTGACGATGGAGGCAGTAACGCGCTCAAGTGGACTCGTTTCTTTCTATTAGTTTTACCTGTGGGAAGATAGCAGATTGTTCCTTCGTGTTAGCCAAAATGCCGGCTTGTTGCATTGCTGGACATTGCTTGAACACTCAGGAGGATGGATTTACCCTTCATAAATTTGCAAAAGACCCGGTTCGTCATGAAAAATGGATTGCACGGGTGCAAAAGACGAGAGCTTTGTGGGCTCCAAATTACAGGGAGGTGTGTACACAGATACTGAAAAAAATAATAGTTTGGGGGCGACCACGTAATTCGTCTCCCGTCACGTAACAAAAGATCTGCGTACATATGACAGGGGCGCTAAATGTGTCGATGTGCGCGTCAGAGGGCTTCCGCGTCGCGCCCGACGGTGAAGGCTGCCGTGTCGTGCCTGACAGACGAGCACGGCTTGGCTGGGCTGGCTCATACATGCTGTCTGGGAGTCTGTTGTAAGTTACAAGTGATCTGCTTGTCATCTCTTCTCATCTCTTCTTTGAAAAGAGATTCCGTCTCTCATAGTAGATGGGCAGACGAGCCGCCGGCCAAGATGTGCCTCGCGGTCGAGCCTCTGGCCGAGCCGTGCCTCGCGGACGAGCACGGCTTCGGCCGGGCTGGCTCATACATACTGTCTGGGAGTCTGTTATTAGAAGTAATCCGCATATCATCTAAATATGGCTCAAAACAATAGGGTAATATTGCCCCGGACACTTCACTCGATTGTGACAAGAGCTTCCATGTCTGAAGGGGCGTGTCCCGTAGTTTTGAATGGCCAATGTCCGAGGTGACGTCACGGACAGTAAGATACAGCCAATATGGCAACCACTTGGATGTCGAATGACACTTCTGCAACATTGTGCATGGATGACGCGCTCTCCGCTCATATTTATTTTTTCGCATGGACATTGAAGTGAATAATGTTATATGTATATTTAATTTCAATATCTATTTTAGAATGTTTAAAGGGATGACACTTGACCTTTAAACGCCTGGTCTAATTAGCGTCCGATGCGGCGCAGCTGTGGAGTTGCTGCCAGAGGCGGCACCCCCCAGGGCAGTGGCTTGGCCATGCCCCTGACAGATTCCGTGTCTGAAATGAAGTTTCATGAGTTGCAATATGTTTTCTGAAGATGCTAATATATTTTTGGATAAACAGGAGCCTTCCCAAATGCATTGTAGTGTCCATTTTTTGGTTCTTTTACAAAATGATCTTTCTTTGTCCCTCAAGATGTCTTTATCGTGAATCCCACAAGTGAGACAAAACTACACTGTCGTGAATGTAACGAAGAATTAGCATCACATTTGTAGAGTTTGAATAGTTTCAAGTGTGAATTGTGCAACAATTTTTTTCCTCAACCTGTTTATATCTTAAGTGTTCTGCACTTTTGTCTATACCATTATAAAAAGAATTTTGTCAGTAAGGACTGTCTTTGCTTTGAATGAACGATTTGAAAAGTATTATACGTGGCTGCTTCAGCATATGAGACATATACTGTTGAGGAAGCCCTCGTCCTGAGCATCCAGATTGGCAATGTTTTTAATCAGTCGATGACTTTCAACATGTTCTGTCTAAAAATCGAACACAAAAAAGTGTAACGCGACTACGAGATGAAGGCAGAGTGGAAATGTAATAGCTAATTTCAACCACCAGATGTAGACAGAGAAAGATATTACTCAAATCAAAAAGTTAGTCTTACAATAAAATCATGTGGTTGCTATAATGCTTATTTGCAAATATGTAACCTCTAACAGCTTAGATTTTCACGAGAGTTGATTTAAACTGTATCTTCCATTTTTTAAGAATCATTGGTGCTATGTTCTCTATGTTAGCAGATTTAGCAAGAACATTAATTACTCTACGCTTTCTTTTAAAGGTTATTTCGGCTTTTAAATGGAATAACAGACCCTGGGTATCTTCACAAAGATTGTCAGATTTTAGCAAGGTTATTTCAAGTGCACACCAGACATAACGTGAGAAAGCAGCCTTAAAGGAGGGGGATACATATTTTATTTAATATCCTGAGGTTACTCTATTAAGTCCTATATATAACGGTAGTGGCGGCACAGTGGATCAGCTGAAAAGCGTTGGCCTCACAGTTCTGAGGTCCAGCGTTCGTTCCTGGCCCCACCTGTGCGGCGTTTACTTGTTCTCCCCGTGCCTGTGTGGGTTTTCTCCGGTTTCCTCCCACGTCCCAAGAACACGTGACATTAACTGGACACTCTAAATTGCCCCGAGCTGTGATTGTGAGGGCGACTGTTGTTTGTCTCTATGTGCCCTGCGATTGGCTGGCAACCAGTTGAGGGTATACCCTGCCTCTTGCCCGTTGACAGCTGGGGTAGGGTCCAGCACTCCCGCGACCCTCGCGAGGATAAGCGTCTCAGAAAGTGGATGGATGGATGGATGGATGGATGGATGGATGGACGGATAGATGATTGGATGCTGTTCTAATTCCAGAAACTACACCCCTTCAGCACCCCAGACCTAAAAAAAAGAAAACCTTTTCTCATAACTATACTCTATTACAGGTTATATTGCAGATCTCAGCGATGCTATGCTTACATTTAATTGTGTGTGAATTAGTAAAATGGAAATACCTGTAAATTCATGAGTCACATTCTTGCCAGGAAATTTGCAGTAAAGTGACACTGGGCAGGTGTGAGTGGCAAAGAGCCACATGAGTAATGATGTCAAGAGGTTGAGGGGGATTTGAAGATGGGTTAAGGGTGACGACCTCTGCTGTGACCCCAGAGTCATCAGCCTCCATGGTTTAATTAACTTCTCCACACCGCCCACTCTCCACTTGTGCATTAAATCGCATCAAAATGGCTTTCTTTTCCAATATAAGTGAATTATTATTGAGACTTAACACTGATGTATCGTGACATCAATTACTGTTGATGAGCTCTTAATTTGTCAAGTATGCAAACACGTTTTGTGTTGTGTTTTTCATTTGACTTGTGAAATATGCAGCATATTTGATTATTTTACTAACACTTGAAATGCATCAGTCAATGGATTTATAGACCATAGATCTGAAAATGATATTAGGTCACTGAAGCGTATCATTTTTACATTAACAGTATGGTATGATTTTATTTTAAAATGGGCAGAGGAGCTTTAACAGCTCACACTTGTCATCTGCAATATTCTCCTTTTTTTTAAGCGACAGAGAGATTATATCCAATACTTAGGCTAGATTTTATTGTCCTGTTGTACACGCTACATCAAAAAAATTGAATATTGGAATATTTTTCATTATTATCAAAAAGACATTTTTGAAATACTTTCTTTTATATTTTGACCCAGAGAAACAGTAACACACTTAATCCAGATCAACACACCAAATCAATTACAGAATAAAAACCTTTCTTCTTATTGTGTTGATTTGTAACTATTTGATATTATTTATACTCAAATGACAGGAAAAGACACTAATGAACCAATAGGCAAATTTGGGATTATCTGAAGTGATCTCCAGGAATGTGTCTTTCCAGGATGGATCATTTTCAAATAATTTGATCAATAACGGTAAAGACACTTTTTGGCTTTATACAGAAATAGCTACTGGTCCTAGTTTGAATAAGTTTTTGATGATGTAAAATTCTTGTATCCAAAACAATTGAAAGAGGAAATATTGGTAGCCCATTGAAATATGCTTCTTTTTAAATTGTTAAAGAGATAAATAGCTTTATAAAAAAAATTGTCTGAGTTGCACATTTTACGTTTGTTACACTTGAAACTCAGCAATCATAAATAATTTTGACAGTATAAAAACAGACTTGAAAGCCGAAGGTCCCGATCAATTTCAACATCTTAAAGAAATCTTGAACCTTCATTTTTATAATCAAGTTTTACCAATAGTCTCGATATTCCTTTCAATATGGTGCATTAAAAATTATAATTCATTGCTGTACTTCGATTTCTGATCTACATTTTTCTCTTCTTTTTCCATGACAGCAATTCTTGCCCCCATATGGCAGCATGCCATTAAATTTAATCACTGTCTTAGGTCCGAATCAGCATCCAATCAGTCTGTGCTCACCAGCCGACGTATCCTTGCTGCGATAGAACTTGTCCATGTTTCTATTAGCATATGCAGAGTGACTCTCTCCTGCTTACAAAGTAGAAAACCTTGCCCTTCTGAATCTGCCCCCCATCCTCTTCACGTCCTCATCATCACCGCAAATGCTGCCTCATTTCCATTTCTGCTCGCTTATGTATGTAATTCGGCATGTCTATTACTTCAGTCAGTAAGACACGTTTCCAATGTGAGAATTTTGCAGAGTACTTTTCATAATATAGATGTATTCATCGTCCACCACGTTTCCGGGTCAAGCCGCGGGGGCAGTAGTTTTAGAAGGGATGCCCAGACTTTATTTTCACCAGCCACTTCATCCACCTCTTCTGGGGGAGATCTTCCGTTCCTACACCAGCCGAAAGACGTAGTCTCTCCAGCGTGTCCTGGGTCCACCCCGGGGTCTCTTTCCAGTGGGTCATGCCAGGAACACCTCACCAGGGAGGCGTCTGGGAAGCATCCAAATGAGATGCCCTAGCCACCTCATCTGGCTCATCTCAATGCGGAGGAGCAGCGGCTCAACACTGAGACCCTCCCGGATGATGGAGCTTCTCACTCTATCCCTAAGGGAGAGCCCGGAAACCCTGCGAAGGAAACTCATTTCGGCCGCTTGTATCCGAAATCTTGTTCTTTCGGTCAGGACCCACAGCTCCTGACCATAGGTGAGGGTAGGAACATAGAACAACTGGTAAATTGAGAGCTTCGCCTTTTGACTTAGATCTCTCTTTACCACACCTGATCGATACAAGTCCGCATCACTGCAGATGCTGCACCGATCCGCCTGTCAGTCTCCCGCTCAATTCTTGCCTCACCCGTGAAAAAGACCCAAGATACTTGAACTCCTTCAGTTGGGGCAGGATCTCATGCCAGACCCAAAGAGGGCACGCTACCTTTTCCGACCAAGGAGCATTGTCTCTGATTTGGAGGTGCTGATTGTCATCCCAGCCGTTTCACACTCGGCTACAAATCACTGCAGTGAGTGCTGGAGATCATGCCTTGATGAAGCCAATAGAACCACATCCTCTGCAAAGAGCAAAGATGGAATGGTGAGGCCACCACACCAGACCCCCCGTACGCCTCGGCTACACCTAGAGATTCCGTCCATAAAAGTTATGAACAAAATCATTGACAAAGGGCAGCGTTGGTGGAGTCCAACTTTCACCAGAAAGGAGTACGAATTACTGCCGGCAATGTGGACCAAGGTCTGACACTGGTCATACAGGGGCCGGAGAGCCCATATTCCCGAAGGAACCCCCATGTGACTCCCTGAGGGATACGGCTGAATTTCTTCTCCAAGTCAACAAAACACACGTAGGCTGGTTAGGCAAATTCCCATGCACCCTCGACGATTCTACCAAAGGTGTAGAGTTGGTCCACTGCTCCACAGCCAGGAAGAAAACCACATTGCTCCTTCTGAATCTGACATTCGACTTCCCGACGGTCCCCCCCTCTCCAGCACGCCTGAATAGACCTCACCAAGAATGCTGAGGAGTGTGATCCCCCTTGTAGTTGGAACAGTCCCTTGGGTCCCCCTCCTTAGAAAGAAGGACCACCACCCCAGTCTGTCAATCCAAAGGCACTGTCCCTAATGTCCACACAATGTTGCAGAGGCGTTTGAACCAGAACAGCCCCACAACATCCAGAGCCTTTAGGAACACCCCTGTGCCCCTGCCACGAGGAGCTTTTTAACCACCTCAGTGACCTCAACCACAGAGATAGAAGAGCCTACCTCAGAAAACCCAGAATCTGCTTCCTCAAGGGTGTCAATTGAATTGAGGAGGTCTTCAAAGTATTCTCCCAATCGACTTACAAGGTCCTGAGTCAAGGTCAGCAGCCCCCATCAGTACTATACACAGTGTTGACGGTGAACTGCTTCCCCCTCCTTCGACGTTGGATTGTGGAACAGAATTTCCTCAAAGCTGTCTTGAAGTTGTTCTCCATGGCCTCACTGAACTCATCCCAGGCCCATGTTTTACCTCAGCAACAAAACTGCATTCCCCCTGGCCAATCGGTACCTATCGGCTGCCTCGGGAGTCCCACAGGCAAAAAAAGTCTGATAGGACTCCTTCTTCAGGATGACGGCATTTCATAATACCATAAAAATATTTTTTGTTGAAAACAGATAATGTTAGCATATGGGCATATCATATAAGTATCCATCCATCCATTTTCTTTGCCGCTTATCCTCACAAGGGTCGCAGGGATTGCCGGAGCCTATCCGAGCTGTCAACGGGCAGGAGACTGGGTCCACCCATAACTGGTTGCCAGCCAATTGTAGGGCACATAGAGACAAACAGCCACATTCACAATCACACTTAGAGGTAATTTAGAGTGTCCAATTAATGTTGCATGTTTTAAAGATTTGGGAGGAAACCGGAGTGCCCGGAGAAAACCCACACAGGCAGGGGGAGAATATGCAAACTCCACACAGGCGGGGCCGGGATCGAACCCGGGACCTCAGAACAATGCTTTACCAGCTGAACCACCGTCCCGCCTCATGTAAGTATGTGAAGTCTAAATTTGTCATCATATAATTTGATTAAAATAAACTCATCCAATTGACAACTTTATGGTACGGGGCACAGCTGGTAAGAGCGTTGGCCTCGCAGTTCTGAGGACTGGGCTTCGAATCCTGGCCCCCGCCTGTGTGGATTTTGCACATTGTCACCGTGCCTGCGTGGGTTTTCTCTGGGTACTCCGGTTTCCTCCCACATACCAAAAACATGCATTAATTAGACACTCAATTGCACATGGGTGTGAATGTGAGTACGACTGTTGTCTGCCTCCATGTGATCTGCAATTGGCTGGCAACCAGCTCAGCTGCCCAGTGACAATTGGAAGAGACTCCAGCACTCCCTTGTGAGGATAAGCAGCTCAGAAAATGAATGGAATAGATGGGTAACTGCTTACTGAAGAGTCTGAGGAACCAGAAATCAGATAGCGCTTGTAAAAAAAATATATTGGAAAATAGCAACACTATTTTTCTATCTTATTAAGTCATTCTTTTACCAAGTATATGCATTGTTTTTGGATGTAGTGTAGTGACAAAAGAATATGAGGACCGTACAGTATGTTTAAATGTCAATTCGAGATGTGCACCAATGTTTCAGATAGGGGTTTAAATAGAACTGATCAATGCTAAGCTTTTCAAGGAAATAACGGGCGCTTGCTTGATGGAAACTGTGATGAGTAGGCTCAAGTTCATAGAGGTTGAAAATACGTCAAGATCCTTTGATGGTAATTGGGAGCCTAGCTAGACTGCTGAGTCGTGGTTGAGCCGCTGAGCACCTCCTGATGCTATTCTGCCACTGTATGAAGCTGAGAAGCGTACTTAATGGGAAAAATGGGAGGGCTGGGAGGGGGCATAATGTTAAGGAGCACCGACTGGATTGAGGGGGGAAAGGAGGAGACTGTGCAATGAAATTCAAATTCCCTGAAATGGCTTTTTTAAAAAATTGTACATGATGGATCCACACATTGTTCCATAGCAATAAGTCAAAGTGAAATGGAAATGAATCAGGTATCAGTAATGAATACAATGAAGGTTGGGGCACAGAAGATGACATTGAAGTGACAGGAGGAAGATTTACTTCTCCACCTAACAATTATCCAATCCAAGCAACAACCAAACTTCCTCAATAAGAATTAAAGATTCAATAAAAAAGCAGTTTGTTCTCCATTCATCACGACTAGTGTATAAAATGTAAATACATGAACAGAGAGGGCCCTGTGATTGACTGGTGACCCGTCCTGGGCTTACCCACCCAGAGTCAGATGGAATAGGTTTTAACTCACCTGCAACCCCAGTGAGGTGAGGATAGTCAGACCGTTTGATGATTGTATACATGGGTGACCAACAGGTGAAAAGTAGCACCGTGGACATAAGTAGAATAATGAAATTGACACAGATGTGCATAAAAGTAACTGGAAAAATGACACTCTGCTTTGTCTCTTTATTTGCATAAAATACGAACGAGTGGAAAGGGTGTATTTTTGTCTGTAAATTGTCACTTTAAAGAAGACATAAATCACAGTCTAGCTGCACAACAACTAACAAACATTGTTCTTAGTGCATTGTATGCTAAAATGCAAAACACATGAACAGAAAATGAACACTTGTTTTTTTAACCATGGGGAAAAAATTGAAGGGGTAGCTCAGCTTCAGAGCGTCGACCTCACAGTTCTGAGGACCGGGGTCGAAATCACCTTTGTGGAATTTCCATCTTCTTCCCTGTGGCTGCGTGGGTTTTCTCCGGACACTCCGGTTTCCTCCCACATCCCAAAAAAATGCAACATTAATTGGACACTCTAAATTCCCCCTAGGTGTGATTGTGAGTGCGAATGGTTGTTTGTCTGTATGTGCGCTGCGATTGGCTGGCAACCAGTTCAGGGTGTACCCTGCCTCCTGCCCGATGACAGCTGGGATAGGCTCCAGCCCTCCCGCGACCCTTGTGAGGATAAGCGGCTGGGAAAACGGATGAATGGATAAATTGAAGACATGGCGGGAGACAGAGACAGGCACTTGCCCAATACAAGTCTCGTCAACCACTGAGGGAAAGATTGCGCAAACCGGAGGTGAGGTGAGGCTAATTGCTGTCGGACTTTACTTGTCGCTCATGTATTTGAATAGAAAATGTGGAAATCTTGCAATTTGTTGGCAAAAAAAAAACTGTTTCACAGAGCATCATGGGAGGATGAATTATGTGACAAGTGGGTTTGTTTTAGTTAATGGTCACCAAGCCCCTTCCTCTTGTGTACTCCACCATAGGTATGGGGCCAGCCACTACAGAAGCCTCACCAATCAGACATTCCCTTTTTACTCGACTACAAAGTCCCAGTCACTTCAAACATCAACAACAGTGTGCAGCGAAAAGGTCATTTTTAATGATGCAAACAATCTAGATATGAGTCTTGCTTTCATGGGAAATTCTAAGTGCTTCTAAGTGATAGCGTGGCAGTGATTTTAATTTGTACATGACTGTGAATGCTCATGTCACATGTAAATGTAATGGGTGTTCCTCAAAGTGACCACAGGCAGTCAATCACACTTTCGCTAAACGAACCTCGCAGTTAATAACAATTTAGTCTTCCTAAAAAGTCCCTAGAAATTAATTTTTAATGCATATAGCATTCCATTTTTTTTTTTTTTTTTTTTGAGGATGACAGCAGCCAGTGTGTACTTGAAACCAATGGAGACTGTAGCCAAAATGATGCACCTTTGTAGTCTTCCTTCATTTTCGCAACACGTCAGTGCTCGCTGGATTCAAACAGCTTCTCAATGAGGACCATCAGGAAGTGCAGCCGATAAGTCAAACAAGCACCATGGGGTTCTCTGGGAAAAGAAAGCTAAGACTCCTCTCAAAGCTCCTCACGGGCACCATGCTGGTAGTCTTCCTTTGGTCAATCCGCCATTGATTTTTACGTCACGGTCAGTTTTACAGTTACAAAATATAACACAGTTGATTGGATGAAATGCTCATATGAACAGCTTAAGATAAAAAAAAAGTCATAAAGTCAAATGTAATGCAATTAAGGGTGATTTGAATAATGGAATACAATAATTGGGAGGGAAATATGCACACACACACACCCAAATAGGTAAATCGGGTGTTTATGACTACTAAGCATATTTATGTTGAAAAGAGCAAAGGCGAGCCCGCTGCACCCAGATAAATCGAAAAAATTGAAGTATTTGCCTCCATAGATTAAAGACATTATACAATTAGGCTGGGCAGCGGCGTCCAGCTCCCCACCCCCCACTTCAAATGCAAAGTTGCTCTGATGATCTCATCCGAGGGAACACAAAATCCAAACCAAAATCAATCAAACAATAGATTCTATGTACATCAACAAGTTAACTATTACACGCAAAAAAATGCATCAATCCATTTTCCAAGCCACTTATCCTCACAAGTGTGGCAGGACTTGCCAAGTGAATTTCTATACTTAAACCCCAAAGAACATGCATTTTATTTGATCGTCAAGCACACAACAAATTCCTAAGAAAGCATTACAAAAGAATAGAGTTTGCTGATGTCATGGGGGCACAGGCCTCTTTATATATAATTACTGCACTCAAAGATTTTCCATTATTCTTATTATCATGTAAATTCTATGTTACAATCCTTAAAATGTGTTATTTCATTGCAAATAGTTTAGACTTTTATCGGCTAAGTTTGTAGAAGGTTTCAGTTTAGAGTAAAAAAAAAAAGATTTTAAAACGGAATTTACCTCCTTGTTCCAATAATTTTGGAGAGGAGATTACTGTAATTTACAGGCAAGCCAACCACTTCGGTATTGATATCATGGTTTGAATTGAAGTTCTTTTTCGCCTTTTTTTAATGCCAGTAATGAGCAAAAGAGGACATTAAAAAATAGAATTTTGTTTCTTTCAAGTCATGTTAAGATTAGATAACATCAAACTGGTGGTTCTATTGTTCTATTATCATTTGTGCTGATTTTGGAGAGCCAATCCGTAACCGCGGCTGATAGAAGTCAATATTTAAATGATTTTGGGCTCTTGGTGGTTATGGTTTTAAATAAAGATTTCTAAGTAGAGTTCACAGTTCTCAAGAATGAACCTCTGCTGTTCAACAGGTGGGACAAACTATTTTTTGACTGGATTTATGCTTCTCTCCAAAGAGTGAGAACAATTTAAATTTCTCTAATTTTGCCTGTGAATTATCATTATTATCTCCACACTGGACAGCTTGATCTGGCTGCCAAGAGATGACTGGGAAGAATGTGAGGGTGTGATGGCAGAAGCCCTTAATTGAGTGAGATTGAAATTACAATTCATCCAGAAAATAGCAACCTCCCTCCTGCCTTACTGTTCGATGGGAGAATATTAGTTCATTGTTATTCTTTAGGTCACAAGGTGTGGTTTAGCACATCTTCATCACAGAACCATGTTTCAAATTGAATTGCTCAAACCAAGCAACCAATGGTGGCGATAGCAGCATTTTTGAGCAAGAAGTAACAAGAGTATTTGTTTTTCTTGTAAATGTGTTGAGTTGCAGTTGAAGAAAGTTGAATGGGCCAATAATTCAAATGCATCACCATTACGTAGCATTATTCTGTGTGATAAATTGACTGTCACTCCCAAAATTAATGTATCATTTGAAGTTAAACATGCATACATGCATTTTCTTTGCCGCCTATCCTCACGAGCAATGCGGGGAGTGCTGTAGCCTATCCCAGCTATCATCGGGCAGGAGGCAGGGTTCACCCTGAACTGGTTGCCAGCCAATTGCAGGGCACATAGAGACAAACAACCGCACTCACAATCACACCTAGGGGCAATTTAGAGTGTCCAATTAATGTCGCATGTTTGTGGGATGCAGGAGGAAAACGGAGTGCCCAGAGAAAACCCACGCAGGCACGGGGAGAACATGCAAACTCCACACAGGCGGGGCCTAGATTTGAACCACGGTCCTCAGAACTGTGAGGCCAACACTGTGCAGCTGCTCCACCATGCCGCTTGAGGTTTTAAAAAAAAAAAAAAAAAAAAAAACACAGAAATGGAGAGATAAGGTGCATGAACAACAATTGAATCGATAAACTTCCAAAAGTCATACTTTTGTGTTATAGTTGAGTAGAAATGTTCCATTATGTGGTAAATTGTTTAATGGACCACATTGATTTTCATTTGAAGATCCAAGTTAACCCAAACAAGCCGCCCCCCCAACCCACTCCACACACACACACACACACACACACACACACACACACACATACACACGTCCTTTCTATTGAGCTCCTCAACTGGATGTGCTCAGTCCGACTGCCCACCCCTAAAATCACCTATCTGGTGATGAATCATCACATACTGGCTGAAGAGCAACATCTCTATTTTGACAATTTATTATATGGTATTTTGGCAATCATTTCATACCTTGGAAGAAGTATGAATCTTTTGTAGGGAATATTTTTTTCCAACACTGATTGTTGGAATGGTAGGGATAGCAGACATCATTTCTGTCACGTCCAACCACATCCTTCTCACAACAAAAGCAACATAAATGGCTTTATTTTCAAAGACAGCAGTTTGCATATTTGACAGATCCGTCTGCACTAAACTAGGTGTACCAAGGAATCCTTGAAAATGGAATGACAATTTGGTGGCAGAAAGTGAGGCTAAACTTATAACTTTTAAGACAATGTGTAAATTTCTGGCCAAGGTAGACTGAAAAGTCTAATGTGATTTGCGACTGGAGACTGTCATTGTATCAGATTTAATGGGAAGGAGAGAAGCAAATTTGACTCAAAACAAATTAATTTGACTGAAAACACACCCAGTGTGGCGTAGCCTGCCCACTCTCTGGTCCACTAGGTTGCGCTGGTGTACAAAATGATCAATACCATTCCAACTCATCCTTGGAGCAGCCTTGCACCGCCTGCCGCGTCGGATTTAAGCCGGTCACGCATATAAAGCCAATAGAATATCAACCGTACCCTTCCGTCCTTATTCAGACTTCAACTAAATGTACTGACAAAACCTAAAGGTTTTTTTGTACTGACTATTCCTGACGGTCTGGGGAAGACAGAAGTCGGAAAATATAAATCCTCACACACATGTAGGATTTTATCAGCCTGTGTCAGTCAGAGCTGAAAAGATTCCTCTCAAATACATTGTCACTCCATGCCTCGTGTGCTTTATCTCTCTCTCACTGGACCAACAAAGAACATTGAATTCAATCTACACTCCATTAGTAGTTGTGGTTTCGATGGGAATTTAATTAAGTGTCTCGCATATGAGTTATAATTTATCCACACATATTTGAGAAAAGCACAGCAGGGTGCACATTGATGAATGGACACAAAGATACCGCAACAACATATACTTCCTTTCCATGCCATGAAAACTAGTAGGTACAATAAACCAGTTTTAGGATTGAGAGACTGAGCTTTACATTCTGACACAGAGATGAAGATAAGTCCGGCAGCAAAAGATAAGCAGATGAGACTGACCCAGTCCATCATGTCTGACACCAGACATCTTAGTTTAACACAGTGATTGACGTTTATTGAACAATAACAAACACACAGGGGAACTCAAGATGTTGTATTTTTTGGTATTCATACTCAGAAAGAGTTGAAGTAACAAGACTATTAGTTTAAGAACACAATTTAGGCTTTAAGAAACAAAATGGGGAGGTAAAACGCAAGAACTGCCTCACTATTTCTACAAGACAATCAGTAAAGAAATATAATAAAACAAATTCAAACGTTGTACGGAGGACTTTAAAACCATCGCTTCACACGCTTTCCTCTCACGACATCTCCTTTAACTCCTCTCCCGCCCCAGCGGTACATTACCATCACAAAAGACAAAACCCGTGTAAGTTCCTTTGAGCCCTCTTTTCAACAGAAGCTCGATGTCCGTTTGCATTGTTCTGACACGGGAAAATTTAAAGAGGGCACGGCCAAACCGAAGAGGAGCTTGAAGAGGATGAAAGGCAAATGTGACTCTCTTACCGTTGAAGCCAGTGAAATTTCCCCAGTCCAGCAGAGAGCTGTTGAAGGATGGCAGGGAGGTGTTGAAGAACTGGTCGGAGCTGTTATTGGGGTTTTGGAGGGTGTCAGTGAACAGGTTCATCTGGAGCAGGGTCTTGAGCAGGTACCGCAACATCTTGCCGCAATCCGACAACTGCACCCAGCCTCTAAGACTTTAAAAAAAAAAAACTTTCTTTTTGAAAGTGACTGCTTCTCAACTCCAGTACGTCCTTACAAAGTGTTTAAAAGAGTTTGTCCAGCATCAAATCAAGTAAACATTTTCAGACGTTTTGAGAAATAAAAACTGACATTTGAAAGAAAAGTAAGACAAATATTAGTTGATTAATTGATTACAGATGTCAGGTTCAGGGGGGGAGGGCTGTCACCCATTGATTGAGTCCAGTTCCTCCGCAGCATCGGATTGTTCAGTACTTCTTTCTTCTTTTGTTCCGTGATCACTTAACTTCAGACGCTCTTCCCGAACACACATTTTTTTTTTTGGGGGGGGGGAGAAATAAAAACCTGTGTTTGATGGAAAATTAAGGAAAACTTTAGTTAATTCATTCGCAACTGATGTCAGCTTCAGCGGAGGAGGCTTCTCCAAATTGAGTCCCGGTCCTTCCCAACATTGGCGACCTCCTTCCTCCCTTTCTTCTTTTGTTCTGTTCTCACATAACTTCACATGCCGTCTTAGATCACAAAACACAACCTATCAGTAGTGTAAAAGAATCCACCAATGTGATGGTGACCCCTTTGGATTTGCTGCTCTCCTCTCACCAACCCCTCCCTCTGGCTCCTCCTGTGCACCTCCCTCCCTTCTCTTCTGCTCTTTCTCGTGCGTTCCATGTGTGCATGAGGGGGATTCCCTGGGGTCTGGAGGAGAGGAAGAGATCAGGTGTTGTGGGCAATGAATGTTTAATTATTATATTAATAATCATCCCAGGAGGCTTTGAGTAAGGGTGATGGAGGAAAAGAGGGGGAATAGATTGATAGTCATTGTCAGTACTGTAAACCACACTCACACGTGCATACTCAGTGCATGAATGCATGCATATGAGTTTTGTGTATGTTACACAAGCAAATATGGCAATAGCCAAACTCCTGCTGTGTAGGTTTATTTGTGCTTTATAAACAAATCGCATCCAAAAATCATTTAATCTGAAATGCCTTCCTCTATATAGAAATAGTCGCACAAATGTACTCTCCATATCCCACTTCCTCCATCAGCCTTCTCCCTTGTTTTGGAATAAAAAGTACAAATCTCGCATGACAAATACTGCATTCCAAAACATTTGAAAAAAAAAAAAGGAATTTGCTAATAGGAGTTTGCATATTCAATATTAAAACTTTTTGTGAGACCAACACTGTTTTTCTGCATATGACACAATTGTGAGTGGGTCTCCTTTGCCCATAAACAACGAAACAAAAGTTAAAGTGGGAATGATTGAAAACATGTTCAGTCAACGTACAATAAGAATTTCAAAGTGAAAGTTCTTGTGGATCCTAAATTACTGCAGATACTCTGGTCTAAAATATCCATTGTCATGATTGCAGTGGCCGGCACGGTGGCTCAGCTGTAAAGTGGTGGCCTCACAGTTCTGAGGTCCAGGGTTTGATCCCAGCAACGCTTGTGTGTAGTTTGCATTTTTTCCCCGTGCCTGCATGGGTTTCCTCCGGGCACTCCGGCTTTCCCACATCCCAAAAACATGCAACATTAATTGGATACTCTAAATTGCTCCTAGGTGTGATTGTAAGTGTGATTGTGACTGTTGTCTGTCTTCACGCGCCCTGCGATTGGCTGGCAATCAGTTCAGGGTGTACCCGCCTCCTGCCCGTTGACAGCTGCGATAGGCTCCAGCACTCCCGCGACCCTTGTGAGGATAAGCGGCTAAGAAAATGGATGGGTGGGTGGATGATTGTAGCACACCTGCATTGTAATGTTTCTGCTATTATGCCTCATGTGTGCATATACATATTGATGAATGACAGAAATGTCCCCACATCCCCTATTCATGCCAGGCACTCTGTAACTCTAATACGCAGTCTACAAATTATCATTGAGACGTATGTGCGATCGGAGCAAGATGGTCGCATGTGGCGGGTGGATCCCCCCCACTGAGAGCATCACTTTGACTCCTTAATAATGCTGGCTGTCCTTTTTAGCAATAAAAGTACAAACAAATGTGGCGGCACGGGTGCTCAGCTGGTAAAGCGTTGGCGTCACAGTTCTGAGGTACCTGGTTCAATCCCGGACGCGCCTGTGTGGAGTTTGCAGATTCTCTCCGTGCCTGCGTGGGTTTTCTCTGGGCACTCTGATTTCCTCCCACATCACAAAAGCATGCAACATTAATTGGACACTCTAAATTGCCCCTAGGTGTGATTGTGAGTGCGGCTGTTTGTCTCCATGTGCCCTGCGATTGGCTGGCAACCAGTTCTGGGTGTACCCTGCCTCCTGCCCGTTGACAGCCGGAATAGGCTACAGCACTCCTCGCAACCCTTGTGAGGATAAGCGGCAAAGAAAATGGATGGATGGAAGTACAAATGTGAATAAAAGCCAAACAAAAGCTTTGGGTTGAAGCCTGCTGCCTTCTACACATGGCACGAATACACACAGTTACTAGACTAAATATGTTGTCCAACCTCTGATTGGTGATTGATGGACTTCTTAAAGGGCTCCTGTCATGAAATGGATGATTTTTAGTATGAAAAAACGTCAGCCAATATGGGCCCATGCGTTTTTTTCACCACAAAACATGATTTTGACGTATACAGCTTTTTGTAACTCCCGCCATGAAAATCCTCTCGAGGGATTTGTTTTCGAGAAGAAGCAGGAAGTGACGTAAAGGACTGCGGCGCCCCCAAGTGGACTCATTTGTTTCCATGAGTTTTACCTCCGGAAAGGTAGCTCATTGTTCCTTTGTCTTAGCCAAAATGCCGGGTCGTTGCATTGCTAGATATTGCTTAAACACTCAGGAGAATGGATCTACCCTTCATAAGTTTCCAAGAGACCCGGTTCTTCGTGAAAAATGGATTGCACAGGTGCAGAGGACGAGAGCTTTGTGGGTTCCAAATAAGAAGTAGGTGTATTAGTAGTAGGTGTAGTAATGCGCCCTGGCTCGAAGGTGTTCATCAAGTAGTGTGGCGTCTACGAACAACCCCCTAAAGCAGGATGGCTCAGCTCCATTATATGCTACCATGGCGCCGAAACTCAGCCACACCGGCTGAGGCGCCGCGTTCGGCGGTCACGGCTTCTGCGAAGGCTGCGCGTCGGGCTTTGCGGACGGGGGCGGCTCTGAAGAACCCAGCCAAGAATGCCTCACTCAGCCGCATGCGCACAGTAAAGCGGCCCGGCTTAACTGTGTTGTTCATTGCGTACTGGGGCGTCTATGAACACCCCCCTAAAGCAGGACGGCTCGGCTCCGTCAAAAGCCACACTGGCCGGCTGCGATGAACCGCGATGCCCCATCTCCACCGCGGAAGTGGATCGGACGGGGATGCGGTTTGGCCGTGATCGCATATCATCTGAGTATGGCTCGAAACAATAGTGTAATATTGCCCCAGTAACTTCACTTGGTTGTGTGGTGTTCTCCTTTTCGAAAAGAGCTTCCGTGTCAGAAGGGGCGCGTTTGTCTCCCATAGTTAGGGAGTTTTCTGTCACGCCCCATCGGAACGAGAGGTAGGACCCAAATGCAGGAACTCGGAAGACGCAAGGTAGTTCAAGAAGAGACACGTTTATTGTATGCCGAGGTCGGGGATCGAGCAGGCAGTCCGGTGCAGCAGCGGTTGTTGGGGCGTCGGGCGAAGAGAACAGATGTGTGGGCAGGCAGTAGTCGGTACACGGGGAAACAATCAGCGCAGGCAGAAGTATCAAGGAATCAGGCTTACAAGGTTGGTCGGCGAACGGACGAAGGTCGGTACACACAGGTTCAGTCAGGAATACGAGAGTGCTGGAACGGGACATAAAGCTCAACGAACAGGCAGAGGACCAGTCGTCACCGGGTCCTATATATATGGGGGATGATCAGGCCGCATGAGGCACAGGTGTGTGCCTCCCAATCAGCACAGCCGCACAGCTCGTGCTGAAGCGGCAGGATCATGACATTTTCATTGGCGAATGTCCGGGTGAGGTCACAAACAGAGGATGCAGCCAATATGGCGACCACTTGTATATTGTAGAATGATACTTATGCAACTTTGCGCATGGAAGACGCGCTCTCCGCTCACATTGATTTTTTCGTCAAGACATTGAAGTGAATAATGTTATATGTATTTTTCATAACAATATCTATTTTAGAATGTTTATAGGGATGACACTTGGGCTTTAAAGAGTGATTCAAGAATAGGAATGGGTTTAATTAGAAAATATTGTATTGTAAAGCTATAGAAAATAACTCATAATAACAAAAGCATCTTGCATATTCGGTGAGACGGCAGGTAACGCTTAGCTTTGATTCATTTGGCATACAACAAAACTGACTAGTCAAACGATGGGTAACATAAATTTAACATATTTAAGCGATCATGATTAATGTTTTTATTGTGTAGAAAAAACTATGCATTTCATGGTGCAATGCATCCTGGGAATGCAGTTCAATCCAAGCAGACCTCTAGAGGCAAAGTTTTTGTAATTTTAATTAAGAGGTGAAATTAATTAAGAGGAGAAGCGAAAAGCCCCTCCTCCACCCATGAAAACTATCTGTAAATCTGATTGATATTTATTGGGTGTTTTCCAGAATAACTCAGACCCTTATGGAGATCAGGCATTTTTCATCCCTGTATTTACAAGGGACAGAAAGTTGGTCAAAAAGTTATGGCACCAAAAAAGTAGAACTTCCAACTTAGTAAGGATAAAATGTGAGTCTATCGAACCATTCTCTCCAGCCATCTCTGCGAAACTAGCTGTTTTTAACATCAGGTCATTGGGTAACAAATCAATGTTGATCAATGACATCATTACAACATATGGTCTGGACTTTTTGTTATTAAATGAAACGTGGTTAACAAAAAGTACCTGTAATACCATTTTAAATGAGGCAACACCATCAGATTTTAATTTTATGAACAAGTTGTCGTACAGGTAAAAAAAAGTGGTGGTAGTACTATTATTTTTAAATCATGATTTCAATGTAAAGAAATTATACTGGGTAATTTTAGCTCTTTTGAATATCTGTTTTTTAGTTCAGGGTGACCCAAAGATTATCATTTTAATCATTTATAGACCTCCGCGATACAATGGAAAATTTATGGAGGATTTCTCAGAACTGCTGTCAGTTATTTGTACAGAGTATAACTATTTTGTCATAACAGGGGACTTTAACATTCATGTGGACAATAACAGAAAACACTTCCAAAGTGCGTTCTGCAAAACTAGTCACGTTTGACCTCTCTCAACATATTAAGAGTCCAACTCACACTCAAGGTCACATCTTAGACCTGGTCATCTTTAAGAATGTTGAAATTCTATCAATTGACATTAAGGGTATGTCTATTTCTGATCATTTTTGTGTATTTTTTGAATTACAGATTCTTCCAAAACTTCAGGCAACCTTTATCTCTATTATTAAAAGGTACATAAATGAGAGTACTGCCACTAAGTTTATGGAGACTGTGGCTGTACCACAGATTGTGACTCCTGAGGCAGCTGATGAACTTTTGGACAATTTCACCTCGAAAATCACAAATACCATAAATGCTGTCGCTCCTGTTAAAACAAAGAACATTCTGAGGTGACCTGGAGGAGCACAATGATGGTCAAGAGATCTAAATGGGAGTGAAGGAAAGCGGAACGCAAGTGGAGAAAAACTAAACTCCAAATTGATTATGACCTCTACAGTGTCTTTGTAATTTTAACCAAGAGTTATTTAGAGGTAAACAGCACCACTTTTATGAAATCATCTGTAAGAACCTCGACAATAAACGTGCTCTATTTGCTGTGGTTGACAAGCTTACAACCCCCCACAAATCAGATAGATCCAGAACTCGTAACAGCAGACAAATGCAATGAGTTTGCCTATTATTTTAGTGAAAAAAAATACAATCAATCAAGTCAAAGTTCAGCACAAAACAGCAAAAAGACAGAAGGATTTCACATTTCAAGCCACCCAGAGAAAACTCTATTAACTTGTCAGAATTTGATACAGTTGACCAAAAAACTGTAGTGAAAACTGTTCAGCAGTTGAAACCATCAATGACCTGTCTCGACTCAATGCCATCTGACTTTTTCAAAACTATTGTGAAGTCAGTGCTACCTGATTTGCAGCAAATAATCAATTGCTCACTTCAGTCTGGTGAGTTTCCCAAAGCTCTTAAAGTAGCTGCTGTTAAGCCCCTTCTAAAAAACTGAGCACTGGACGATTCCATGTTAGCAAGCTATAGACCCATCTCAAATCTCCCGTTCATAGCCAAGATTCTTGAGAAAGTTATTTTTAATCAACTGAGCAATTTCTTGAATTTAAATGGACTTTTTCACAAATTTCAATCGGGTTTCCGGACTCATCACAGTACAGAATCTGATGTGATCAAAGTGCTAAATGATATAAGGTTGAATACTGACTCAGGAAAGGTGTCAATTTTGGTATTGTTGGATCTCAGCGGGGCTTTTGATACAGTAGATCACAATATACTGCTAAACAGGTTGGAAACGTGGGTAGGACAAAATGGAACGGTCCTTCAATGGTTTTGGTCCTACCTGGAGGAAAGGAGCTACTTTGTCACCATTAGAGGTGCTCGGTCTCAGCAAATGGCAATGACATATGGGGTCCCTCAAGGGTCTGTTCTTGGGCCTCTACTGTTCACCCTGTATTTGCTACCCTTGGGTCAAATTCTTCAAAACTTGAATTTTGACTACCATAGCTATGCAGATGACACACAGTTATATTTAGCAGTGTCTCCAGATGACTACAGTTCAATTGAGGTATTGTGTCACTGTCTAAATCAGATAAATAACTGGATGAGCCAAAATTTTCTTCAACGAAATTACTACAAAACTGAGACAATTGTTTTTGGCAATAAAGAAAAGAGATTTGCTGTTCGTAAACAACTGGACTCTCTATCTTTAAAAACAAAAGACCAAGTACGAAACCTTGTTGTTCTGATTGATTCCGACCTGACTTTCCACAATCATATCAAATCAATCGCAAAAAACTGCCTTCTACCATCTGAAAAACATATCTAGAGTCGAATTTTGTATGTGTCAAGTAGACCAGGAAAAGCTCATCCATGCTTTTATCTCAATCTATCTAGACTTGACGACTGTAATTGTCTTCTGACTGGACTCCCCAAAAAGAGTATTAAACTAAAGCTCATTCAGAATGCTGCAGCTTGCATTCTGACCAAAACAAAGTGGTCAGAGCATATAACGCCAATCCTAAAGTCCTTGCACTGGCTTCCAGTCAGCTTTGGAATAGATTGTAAAGTTCTTCTACTGGTCTATAAATCACAAAAGGATTTACTGTAGGTCTGTGATCATCTAAATATTGACGTCTGCCCTACAACTGACTGGTGACCAGTTCAGTGTGTCGTCCACCTTTAGACCAAAGCTGGCTGGGTTGGGCTCCAGCTCTCCCATGACGCTTATGAGGACTTCAACCAACTTGAAAATGAAGAAAACAAATAACACTTGTTTATAATAAATGACCAAGAAGATAGATGGGTTCTCTTTAGGGGAATAAAGTGGAGAAGTTTTGAGAGTCAACTTCACTCTTAAATGTAATTTGAAATTAATCTACTCTTTCTCTATATTACTGAATTCAGCAAAATGTTTGACATTAATATTTTAGTGAAAATTGCTTAAAATATCTGAAACAGCATGTTTAATGAGCAAGCTCTAACATTAAACCATTAGAACAAAAAACAACGTGTGCATTATTCATCAAGCATATTCAGCCCAAATACATCATTTCTTAAAAGTAATGCCATATTCACGCATCAGATTTGTTTCTGCTAACATCTACACCATTAGCGGAAGTTCTCTCAAACGATGACCTCACTTTTTGTTCCGTAAAACAAACATCACACAGGACACCACATAATGTCAAAGGGAATCTCTGTCTGCATTGCAGCAGTTCACTGTCATTGTTCCTTCTTTGGCTGTCAGCTTAATAACAGGGTGGCCATCCTGTTCCCTGGATAACTGTCAGCCAAGATGAAGTGTGCCTAATGTCTGACTTGTCCTGAACAGCGAGACGTGATTGCTGCCAGCACCTGCAGTGAGACTGCCATCAGAGAGGAAGCAATATGCCATGAGATGCCACAAGGTACCAGACTGGAACATCTGTGGCCAGGTCTGTAAGTGTGCACTTCTGGGTTTAGCTGGTGCAGTTTGCCCCTTGGGAACATCCATGCAGGTGCAAAGACAACCCGATGCATCCCCAACTCCAGTCTCCCAGCTGGATGTTTGACGGCTAAACACAAGCTGCCAGACCAAGCATCCCAACTGTGCACTTAGTGAGGACACATCCCCTTCAGTCTTTGACACAGCCCCTGTTCTCATTGGGATATCGTGGTAGTGATTAAGGTCTGTTTTTTGGGGGCGAGGGGGTCTGTGGGGATGGCTATAAGTATGTGTTACTGACCTGGATTGCCAAACAGTTGGCAAGCTCCATTATTAGAGCTGGGTGCCTGCCACTGTCCATATGTCAAAATGCCATAATTGTTGCCTCCGCCCTATACATTGCTGGCCAGATGGACAGACTCCTGAGCAAAGTTTCCCTCTGGGCCTCTGTGTCAACTAAGCCCCTCATAGATCGCTCACCCCCTCACAACACTGCAGCTATCCCAAAAACTTCAAACAAATATCACTGCTCCCTGCAGTCTATACAGACGGAATCCTTGAAATCAGCATTCAGAGCTGCATTGAGTACTCACCCTGATTATGCTGAAAAATATATCATATTCGTTTTAGTCTGGACTGTTCTTTGCTTCTCGAGCAATATTAAAAGTTAAACGGTCAAACTTTTTAGAAACGCAAAACTGTATAACTAAACAAAACACAAACATCAGGAAATTAATGATGGGTGTTGTTCACTCATCAGTCATATTAGTACGTAAATAAATGTAAAAATACAAAACAATATTTCACAAATTCTGTCACGGTATGTAAACCAAATGAGCGCAACTGAACAGTTTATTCAAGGTTCAAATTTATAATTGGCAATAGGAATTGATATGAATGTCGTGATCCAATTCCATTATCAATTCAGTTTAACGATCCGATTCCTTATTAACGATTATATCGATTGTCACTGGGTGAATGAATATAAATTATATATATCATTGATGTTATTATCATTAAATGGGATTATTACACAAATCATTATTCACCACAGTTCAGTGAGGCGGATTGCAACAGCGTCTGCAATGAAGTGGACCTTGTATCAGTGCGTTGTGGTAAAGAGGGAGAATAAGTCGAAAGGTGAAGCGCTCAATTTACCAGTCGATCTACGTTCCTACCCTCACCTATGGTCACGAGCTGTGGGTCGTCACCAAAAGAACAGGATGCCGGATACAAGCGGCCGAAATGAGTTTCCTCTGCAGGGTGTCCGGGCTCTCCCTTAGCAGCTCAGTCATCTGGGAAGGGCTCAGTGTCGAGCTGCTGCTCGACAAGTTATGTGGAACTTTACTTACCTTTTGTTATTTTATGGTACACACAGCCACTTGTGAATAAATTGAGTATATGCAATATGCGGAGGCATGGAGAGGAGCCAGATGAGGTTGCCTGGGGCATCTGATCCAGATGCCTCTCGGATGCTTCCCTGGTGAGGTGTTCCGGGCATGTCCCACCGGAAAGAGACTCCAGGGACGACTCAGGACATACTGGAAAGACTACATTTCTCGTCTGGCCTCATAATACCTCAGGATCCCCCAGAAGAGCAGGATGAAGTGGCTGGGGAAAAGGAAGTCTGGGCATCTCTGCTAAAGGTACTGCCCCATGACATGACCCAAAAAAGCCGGAGAAGATGGATGGATGGATGGATGGATGGATGGATGGATGGATGGATGGATGGATGGATGGATGGATGGATGGATGGATGGATGGATGGATGGATGGATGGATGGCCTACTTTGGTTCTCTGATGTTGCTTCTTTCGGTTTCAGTACTTGGCGGGCTGCTGGTGGGCAGGGCCCCCTGTTGTACTTCTGACGCCGTTTAACGGGAACAAAAGCAGAAGTAGGAGACCGTATTATTTAGTAGCATCGCCTTGCTCCCACTCCTGGTCTTCCTGGTTCCAAACTTGTGCGTGCATCTTACGGTTGTTTCAAGTATTGTATATTGCGAGTTTGATTCTCCTAACCTACTTCTTACCCCGGGATGTCCTTCTTCCGCTGAGGCTTCATCCTCTTATTTTTAATTTATACTATTCAGGCTGCGGCTCGCATGCTACGCACACTTTGAGTTCTGTGCTTTGTTTTGTGCTTGTTTTTTTACACGGACTGTTCTTTTTTTCCCCAACGTCTATTTCGTTTTTTAACGCGACAGCTGCCTTTTGTTATTTTATGGTACACACAGCCACTTCTGAATAACTTGACTATAAGCAACATCATTTCGAGTCTGACTTTTTGGGTCCTTTATTCCTTTTATGGATCGAAACAAGTATTTGTTGGTGGAGTAGTAGCATTGCTACAATTAAATCAAAGTCAATTCATTTTTCATATAATGTAAGTGTAGTTTCTGAAGTGTAGAGAAAGAGTCACTTGAGTCCCATTAAAACTCTGAAACTCATTTTTCCTTGGCACACTTATGTGATGGACCGGTTATCATTTGGCAGGGTCCTCCTGGCCATCCCCTTGGTTGAGAGTTAAATGTGAAAATCAGAAGGCTAAGATTTGGTGCTGCTAACCCAACGGCAACCAGTACACTTAAGGCTTTTGAGCAGTGAGACTTAAAGGATGTGAATACTTTGTCTGGCACCCTTTACAGATGCACACTGAGGGTTTCAACTCTGCTTTCAAGTGATGGCTGTAACAGTAATTGTTGCCTACTTAGTTCATATTTCGTACATCCACTCATTCGGCATCATTCTGCAAAAAAATCCAGTTAAACCAGTGGTTTCCAAACTTTTATTGGCAAGTCCCCGATTTTGGAGATTACATTTTCTGCACTCCCTCCCCTGAAATGTTTTCTGAGGGGGGCAGTGTGCAGAGAAATTATGAAGTGTGTGGTATGGGTGGCGCTGAGAATTGTAAACCGGGGTCATGCTGAAAATAGTAAACTGTGGGGGATTGGCACAGGAAATTTTAAAACAGGGGGTCGAGGGGTAGCGCTGACAAAAATTGTAAACTGGGGAGGAACTGGAGAAAATGTAATACAACCCCCATGTCATGATGACACACCCACGCTATGTGGTGCACCCCCCAGTTTGAAAACCACTGTGTTACACTAATGTGACAACTGGATTAATTGTGTGTTTATCAGTCATCCCTGGAAAATGAGGAAAAAGGATGAAGTGCAGTATTAGTAATGGAAAAGTGGAGGTTGTGTTAGTGTCTCAGATGCTAGATTAATGTAGCAATTCAATTCAACACACCTCAAAATAGAAAGATAAATGATAGTTGTGTTGGACCATAACACAATTTGAGAAATGTTCATAACAGAAATACATAAGACATCATCCTTCAGTGGCAACATAAGAAGAATTGATCATCATCATCATCAGACAAAAGTAAACAATTCCGAGGAATCAAATTTCTTGATTACCGTCCTTACCAGTGATAAAATTACAGTAATCATCACAAAAGATTTCTCTAAATATAAGACTCAGAGGGTGCCCAAGAGTTGAGGTGAGCTGAATGAAGAAATGATGGGCTGAGTGACAAATAGGTTCTGTTAAGGGGATTATCTGATCTCTGGAGGCCAAAGTTACGCGCAGAGCCACAAAGGGAGGAGGTTAAACAAAGCAGCAGCCGCATCCCATGACCAGACTGTGTAAAGCCTGAACAAACTCTGTGTAATTGCGCTACAAAACCATAATTAGCCACAACCCCATAGATGCTTAGTGGGAAACGAAGGATCTGTCATTTATGGTACCAACATTTGCATCTCATGAATTCCCCTCCACACACATTTAATATTGAATTCATTTTTCTCTTTGTCATACCACTTCATTTCAGATGAATGCAGATAAATGCAAAATACTCATGCATTTTTTATAATACAAGGGTATTATAAGCACTAGTCCCAAGTGCCAGTTAGTCATTTAGGTAAAGTCTGAGACCTTGTCTGCCCTCCAAGGTTAGACGCCTAAGGTCTTGAAAGAATGTACAGATATAGTGTTTTTTTTTTTTTTTTTTAATCAAAAACCCTCTTCACATGAAAGTCGGCTGAAAAAAAAAAGCTCCAATATTCCTTAAGTTGGGGTCACATTGTTACAAGCACTTTTAGTGGACCTTCATTAAATGGAGTTCATTCCAATCAACGATGGCGTGAGCAAATATTGCAGTGTAACAGCAAAGAGGCCTGCACCATATTGATTGGTGCTGAAAAAAGGAGTTATTTGTCAGCCACTGAATTTGAAGAAAACTTTCGAGCTTGATTGCTTTCCCAAGGCGTACAGCAAACTTCAAAGGGCCAACACACTCCAGGGAAAATCAATGGCAAACGGGAGTCACAGTTTTGTCATTCTCCTGGCATCCTCCCGAGGCTGGGTGTGATCAGCCAGTTAGTCGACACACACCTGCACCCTGTTTCGGCTGATTGCACCCAGTACTTATAGGACAGGGGGGAGAACTAGTCCTCCGCCAGATCGTTGATTCCCATGCCTCGTTCCCGCACTCCCGTATACCCGACCTACCGTGTACCGACCCTCGCCTGTTCCCTGACCATCCTACTAAGCCTGCCACTTCTGATACTGCTGCTTTTCCTGACTGACTCGCTGATCATTGACTACGGATCGAATAAAGGCTTTCTGTACTCTACCTGGGTCTACCAGGTCTGTCTGGCAGAATCCCCTGTCAGAAGAAGTTTCAACTCCCACCGCCGATAGAGCTTTGCTAATGTTCCAGGGGAAGCTGGGTACATTGAGTCCAGGTGAACCAGCTTCTGCACCTCCCTTGCTAATGCAGCAGACAGGAACTGTTGCCTTATGGTGGTCGGTGGGTGTCATAGCAGCAATCCACGAACACGGTGGTGGACACCAATGGTGAAGGATGCCATCAAACTGAAGAAAGAGTCCTTTGTGGCCTGTGGGACTCAGCACCTGATGGGTAGTGTCTGGCCAATGCTGCTTTGGTGGTTGCTTAAGAAACTCTTGGCCATGGGATGAGAATGGTGAGGCAATGGAGAAAGACTTCCAGACGGCTTTGAGGAAATTCTGGGCCAGAAACCGGCGTCTCATGAGGGGGAGGCAGTGCACCATCAACACTGTGTATATTGAGTATGGGGCACTGCTGACCTCAACTCGGGACATTGTGAGTCGAAGGGGAGAATACTTCAAAGACCTCCTCAATTCCACTTACACGCCTGCCCATAAGGAAGCAGAGTCTGGGTTCTCTCGCAATCTCTCCATTCACTGGGGTTGAGGTCGCCAGGAGGGTACGCCATCGGGAAGTCGAATCTCAAATTCAGGAGGAGTAATGTGATTTTTGTCCGAGCCGTGGAACAGTGGACCAGCTCTTCACCCATGGTAGGGTCCTCAAGGGTGCATGGGAGTTTGCCCAACAAGTCCACATGGGTTTTGTGGACTTGGAGAAGGCATCCGTCAGGGAGTCCTGTGGGGTGTACTTCAGGAATACGAGGTAGCGAACCCTGTCATATGGACTGTTCGATCCCTGTAGAACTGGTGTCGGAGTTTGGTCCACATTGTCAGCTGTGTGTCGGAATCGTTTTTGGTGAGAGTTGGACTTCTCAAAGGCTGCCCTTTGTTTCCAATTCTGTTCAGAATTTTTATAGATAAAATTTCCAGGTGCAGCCGAGGCGGAGAAGTGGTCCAACTTAGTGCCTCAGTATTTCATCTCTGCTATATGCAGATGATGTGATTCTGTTGGCTTCATTTCCAGTGAAGAAAGTAAGTATTTCAACACACTGCTATATTCCAAGTTCGCCCACTTAGAAATCATGGAGGGGTCTCAAATTTTCATCGTAGGTGCATGTACACCGTGAGAGAGATAATCTAAAAAGAAAAGTCTAGAAATCACAATGTCTGATTTTTTTAACGATTTATTTGTGTGATACGGTTGCAAATAAGTATTTAAACACCTGAGAAAACCAATGTTAATATTTAGTACAGTAGCCTTTGTTTGCAATTACAGAGGTTAAACATTTCCTGTAGTTGTTCACCAGGTTTGCACACACTGCAGGAGGGATTTTGCCCCACTCCTCCACACAGATCTTCTCTAGATCAGACAGGTTTCTGGGCTTTCGCTGAGAAACACGGAGTTTCAGCTCCCACCAAATATTTTCTATTGGGTTTAGGTCTGGACAAAGACAAAGAAGAGGAGGAAACCGGATCCAGCGTCAGAAGAAAAAGAGGAATGCACAGAGCCTACAACTGAGTGTAGGGACTTTGAATGTTGGGACTATGACAGGAAAAGCACAGGAGTTGGTTGACATGATGATTAGGAGAAAGGTTGATATTCTGTGCATCCAAGAGAGCAGGTGGAAAGGTAGTAAGGCTAGAAGTTTGGGAGCAGGGTTTAAATTATTCTACCACGGAGTAGATGGGAAGAGAAATGGAGTAGGGGTTATTTTAAAGGAAGAGCTGGCTAAGAATGTCTTGGAGGTGAAAAGAGTATCAGATCGAGTGATGAGACTAAAATTTGAAATTGAGGGTGTTATGTATAATGTGGTTAGCGGCTATGCACCACAGGTAGGATGTGACCTAGAGTTGAAAGAGAAATTCTGGAAGGAACTAGATGAAGTAGTTCTGAGCATCCCAGACAGCAAAAGAGTTGTGATTGGTGCAGATTGTAATGGACATATTGGTAAAGGAAACAGGGGCGATGAAGAAGTGATGGGTAAGTACGGCATCCAGGAAAGGAACTTTGAAGGGCAGATGGTGGTGGACTTTGCAAAAAGGATGGAGATGGCTGTAGTGAACACTTATTTCCAGAAGAGGGAGGAGCATATAGTGACCTACAAGAGCGGAGGTAGAACCACGCAGGTAGATTATATTTTGTGCAGACGATGTAATCTGAAGGAGGTTACTGACTGTAAAGTAGTGGTAGGGGAGAGTGTAGCTCGACAGCATAGGATGGTAGTATGTAGGATAATTCTGGTGGTGGGTAGGAAGATTAAGAAGACAAAGTTAGAGCAGAGAACCATGTGGTGGAAGCTGAGAAAGGAAGAATGTTGTGCGGCCTTCCGGAAAGAGGTGAGACAGGCTCTCGATGGACAACCGAAGCTCCCGGAAGACTGGACGACGACAGCCAAGGTGATCAGAGAGACAGGCAGGAGAGTACTTGGTGTGTCATCTGGTAGGAAAGGGGAGAAGGAGACTTGGTGGTGGAACCCCAAAATACAGGGAGTCATACAAGGAAAGAGATTAGCGAAGAAGAAGTGGGATACTGAGAGGACTGAGGAGAGGCGAAAGGAGTACATCGAGATGCGACGTAGGGCAAAGGTAAAGGTGGCAAAGGCTAAACAAGAGGCATATGAAGACATGTACACCAGGTTGGACACGAAAGAAGGAGAAAAGGATCTCTACAGGTTGGCCAGACAGAGGGATAGAGATGGGAAGGATGTGCAGCAGATAAGGGTGATTAAGGATAGAGATGGAAATTTGTTGACTGGTGCCGGTAGTGTACTAAATAGATGGAAAGAATACTTTGAGAAGTTGATGAATGAAGAAAATGAGAGAGAAGGAAGAGTTGAAGAGGCAAGAGTGAAGGACCAGGAAGTGGAAATGATTACTAAGGGGGAAGTCAGAAAGGCACTCCAAAGGATGAAAAATGGAAAGGCAGTTGGTCCTGATGACATACCGGTAGAGGTATGGAAGCAATTTGGAGAGATGGCTGTGGAGTTTTTGACCACCTTATTCAACAGAATACTAGCGGGCGAAAAGATGCCTGAAGAATGGAGGAAAAGTGTTCTAGTTCCCATTTTTAAGAACAAAGGGGATGTTCAGAGCTGTGGGAACTATAGAGGAATAAAGTTGATGAGCCACACAATGAAGTTATGGGAAAGAGTAGTGGAGGCTAGACTCAGGACAGAAGTAAGTATCTGGGAGCAACAGTATGGTTTCATGCCTAGAAAGAGTACCACAGATGCATTATTTGCCTTGAGGATGCTTGTGGAAAAGTACAGAGAAGGTCAGAAGGAGCTACATTGTGTCTTTGTGGAGATAGGCTAAGATGGCAAAAGATGACACGCTGTGGCGACCCCTAACGGGACAAGCCGAAAGGAAAAGAAGAAGAAGAAGAAGGGTTTAGGTCTGGAGACCGGCTAGGCCACGCCAAAACCATGACATGCTTCTTATGGAGCCACTTCTTGGTTTTCCTGGCTGTGTGCTTCGAGTCATAGTCATGTTGAAAGACCCAGCCATGACCCATCTTCAATGCCCTGACTGAGGGAAAGAGGTTGTTCCCCAAAATCTCACAATATATGGCGGCAGTTATCCTCTCCTTAATACAGTGCAGTGGTCCTGTTCCATGTGCAGAAAACACCCCCAAAGCATGATGCTACCACCCCCATGCTTCACAGTAGGGATGGTGTTCTTGGGATGGAACTTATCATTTGTCTTCCTCCAAACACGATTAGTGGAATTATGACCAAAAAGTTCCATTTGGTCTCATCTGACCACAAAACATTCTCCCATGACTCCACCGTCATACCCAAATGGTCAAGACTGGCAGACTTAAGACGGGCCTTGACATGTGCTGGTTTAACCAGGGGAGCCTTCCGTGTCATGCATGATTTCAAACCATGACGTCTTAGTGTATTACCAACAGTCACTTTGGGAACGGTGGTCCCAGCTCTTTTCAGGTCATTGACCATGTCCTGTCGTGCAGTCCTGGGCTGATTCCTCAACTTTTTAAAGATCATTGAGACCCCAAAAGGTGATATCTTGCATGTGGCTTACTGATTGTATGGGGTGGACAGGTGTCTTTATGCAGGTAACGATCTCACACAAGTCCATCTGATTCAGTATAATACATGGAGCGGAGGTGGACTTTTAAAGGCGGACTAACAGGCCTTTCAGGGTCAGAATTCTAGCTGATAGACAGGCGTTCAAATACTTATTTGCAGCTATATCACCCAAATAAATTGTTAAAAAAATCATACATTGTGATTTCTGGATTTTTCTTTTTAGATTATCTCTCGCACAGTGGACATGCAACTACGATGAAAATTTCAGACCCCTCCATGATTTCTAAGTGATAGAAATTGCAATATAGCTGGGTGTTCAAATACTTATTTTCTTCAATGTAGCCATGATCCGCAACTCTCTTTATAGTGATTCAGAGCCGAGTGTGGATTGGCTGGGATGAGAATCAGCATCTCCAAATCTGAGACAGTGGTCCTCAGTCATAAAAGGATAGTGATTGATCTTTACCATTGTGGTAAAGAAAGAGCTATGTCAAAAGGCGAAGCTCCGTATTTACTAATCGATCTACGTTCCTAACCTCACCTATGGTCACAAGCTGTGGATCATAGAAAGAACAAGATCCCGCATACTAGCAGCCATACAATGTCCGGGCTCTCTCTTAGAGATAGGGTGAGAAGATTGGTCTTCCGGGAGGGGCTCAGAGTAGAGCCTCTGCTCCTCCACACGGAAACGAGCAAGATGAGGCCCAGCCATCTGATTCGGATGCCTCTCGAACGCCTCCCTGGTGAGGTGTTCCGGTCACAACCCACCAGGAGCGGAACCCTGAGACATCTCAGGATGTGCTGGAGCGACTACATCTCTCGGATGGCCTGAGAACACCTTGAGATCGCTACAGAGGAGCTGGATGAAGATGCTGGGGCGAGGGAAATATGGGAATCCCTGGTAAATATACTGCCCCCACAAGCCGACCTCGGATAAGCAGTAGAAAATGGATTGATGGATGGATGGATAATATTTTTATGATGGTCACGGTTTTATATTTAAGGTGTAACCAGGTGTTGGAACAAATTCTTCACCGTACAGCACACACTATATACACTGTACGTAGTGTCTTGACGACAGAGACTTTATAATGCAAGATGTAATATGTAAACCAGCCATATCGTTGTCCCTAATCCCCTCTGGGCTTCATCAGATGATTCTTTTAGGAGATTGATGAGCCAGTAATAGACATGGCACTGTAATAGGTAGACTCCCTAGGTGTGTCGACTGTCTACCAACTCACAAAGCTATTGCACACTGGCTCAACAAAACTGATCTTAATTAAGTTCGGAGGTTGGTCACTACTGGCCAATTATGAGCCATCGTGTGAATATGCGAAGTGCTTTTTTTTTTTTCTTGTTGTTGGTAGGGTGTAGTGAATTATGGATTTTAACCATCTGGCCGTGATTGATGGGCGGTGAGGAGCAAATGATATGCTTGACGGACAGCATTAACAAAGACATTGCACGAGAGAGGGGCGTGCCTGAGATCACAAGCTGAATTATAGCAGCATGACTGCGCTATTGTGTGTCATGATAGGTTGTTTATTCACAGCTGAGGCTGGCCAAATTGTTCTTTTATTTTCTTTTATTCTCCTTTATTGAAGCCAGAGGGGTTTGAGGAATGATTAACAGACAACACAACAATACGGACCTATTGTTGGGCTGCGTCTACTTATTTAGACCCCATCCATTTATTCCCACTGCTGCCTCTCTGATACAAATGCAAAGACTTGCTTGCTCTCCTGTTTAACTGTGGCTTCATTAAACAAGTTCCAATACATCAACGGCAAATATTGTCAGGTTTCAACCAAGAGTTTGCAGTGAACAAAAAATCCTTTGTCCATCTTGGGTTGTTTAACAATGCCCACTTTCTCATTTATAATTAGCTAGTTATTTTCATATTTTGAGTTTGTCACTCTACTGTATGTTAACCACTTTTAGCGCTGTCTTTCTGTTATTCTGTCTCCATATGGTTTACATTTAGCAGCCCACCTCTTTTGGGCCTTAGGGGGCAAGAACAAGAGAAATCACGGGCAGTTTAACAAAATCCCTCAAAAGGCACCAGGCCCTCCTGCCGCTCCATAAACCAAACTAAATGAGGTTTTCATAGCATTTAGGACAGAGACAAGAGTGTCTCTACCAGACAGCCATAGCTTTCTACCACTTATGCTTGGGGTATCCATACTGTCACACCATACTGAATTGATTAGCACAGTCAAGTGACTGTCAAGTACAGTATATTAATTGTTAGTCTACCAGGAAATTACAGTGGCTCCTACGGTGATGTCATTAAAAACTTCCTTGTCACAAACAGATTTTTTTGAATGCATGTCTTCAGGCACCACAGGAAACCGATATGCACCTATTTATAAACGTTTTGAGATGCTTTCTCTGGATGCTTGTGCCTCTACCTACCAAACACTTCTTGCTAATGACATACTTAAATTTTAAATAGCCTATCCAAGAAATAAAGTTGAGCCTCACCTACTAAAGAAAACATTTCTCAGTTTCAGGAATCATGCAGTTATGTGAGTGGCACAGTGAATGACTCGTTGGCTCATCTGCTTGGAGTTATGAGGTCTGGGGTTCAAATACCAGCCTTGTTTGTGTGGAGTTTGCGTGTTCTCCCCGTGCTTTCATGGGTTTTCTCTGGGCACTCCAATTTCCTCCCACATCACAAAAACATCCACGGGATGTTGATCAATAACTTAAACTTGCCCTTAAGTTTGGATGTGAGTGTGAATGGTTGTTTGTTTTTTCAGTAGGTGTCTTGCGATTGGTTGCTAAGCAGTTCCAGCCCATCAGCTGAAGATAGCTGGGATTGGCTCCGGTACGCTTGCGACCCTTGTCAGGATGAGCATCTCAGAAAATGGATGGATGGGCATTCAGCAAAACATGTGTATGTGTTTGCATGTTTATTCATGGTTGGGTTGCAGGGCTCTAGCGGTACTTTTGTTTTCAAGCTCCCTGGGTTCTCAAGTGGTTTCACCAGTTTTTCTAAAGTTAGCTTCTCACAAATCTAGCTGCTAAGTAGCTTCTGTCCTACTGGTTAGTTGCCATATGCTTGTCGCTTGTGATCATGATGTTAGTTTTTTTTTTGAGTTTTTTAATTCAGTTTATGGTTGCTTTAATTTTTTTGTGTGTAACAATTAACAATTGAGCTTATTCATCATGAACATGTGTGTTTGGTGTTTTTACATATTCATATGACCTCGCTAAATGCTTGAACTTGGAAATTGTAATAATGTTAAAGTTTTCTTAAATATTTCCCTTGCAGTCAACAAACGTCTTTAGATGGCAAAAGTTTGGGATCTGGAACAAATAACTATGAACACATTGAATGGATGAATGTAAAATGTACACAGAAATGCAACCAAATTGAAATACGACTATAGTCATGGAATGGTGTGTTGTCATACTTCAAGGTACTGCTAAAAAATGCATGTTGGAGGTGATTTAACGCTATTAGAAAAAGAAAACATGATACTGTCAATGCCTCGGAAAACAGCTGAGAGTAAATGAAAGTTTTTATCATTCTATTTTGTGCACGCTCCGTCAATTTTCAGACCCCCTTCAATATTAGCCAAGATTCAAAACTGAGCCTGCACACTGAGCAAGCACTCTTGCCTAATGAAAAACATTTTCAGAGTCTCCGCTGTGAAGTCACCATTTGGAGGGTCCTCGTTCGAATCAGTATGAGTGCATCAGTATTCTGGTCCAACGGGAGGCAGTTTGGAGTAAGGGAAAAAAATATCAATATATATTATGCTGTAAATCTCTTAACATGTTTTATATTTGTACATCTATATATAGTTCATGATTTTCTTCTCCCCAAGCCATGGCTGATTACAGTTCATTGGAAGGGGCAGCCCTTTAATTAGCTGTCGGTCTCTACAGAACCATTACAAAGGGGGGGGGGGGGTCTTGCCCCTCTTTATTAGTCATTTTAATGTTGACAAAGTCATGCCGCATGCCATTCAATGCAGGCGACATGGCTGAAGTAGACCAGCACAACTTTTTTTTTTTTATTGAACCACAAAAACATGGTGCGTTATGAAAGCAGATTGCCATCAGTAAAGTGAGGATGACAATAAAGGAGAGAGTGTGAACATCGTGAGAAGTTATTTGCTATTTGCAATAACCAATTGTTCCACTCATTGACTTCACATCTGTCTTTTGGCAACAGAGACTCTTCATTCTTTGCTATGTAGACACAGGTACATATGAAATCATAAAGTATTACTGTAAAACACAAATTATATATATATATATATATATATATATATATATATATATCACTCATTGAAAATATTTGCTTCCCACACACACACACACACACACACACACACACACGAAATGCTAAACATTTGAGTCAGTTTTGGCTGTGGTCACTGCGTCTGCGTCAGGCCTTAAACGGGACACCAGTTCCTGTGAATATGCATGCTGACATTGCGGGTTGCAAGTTAGTGGGGGTGCTTGGACATGTGACAAAGGTGATAAACGACCGTGGTTGGCCATCATCTGGGGTCCCTTACGCCATAACAAAAGAGTTGCAAATTTCCTAGGACTCTAAAAATAATTGACAATGTAGCATCATAAAATAGGAAGTGAAGAACAATTCTCAGGTGGCTCAAGCTCCTCTCTCTGTTGTGATTATACTCGAGATTGGATCATTCCGCATCCATACAAAGGAAAACAAATTGAAATCCCTAGGAACTGTCTCTGTAAATGTAAACATCATTCTATCCCCGGAAAAGTCTTTTGTTGTAATTACAATGTAGAGAATGGCCACTGCAAAAGATATATTGGTTCACCATATATTAAATGTGCTTAAAATGCATGGCAAACTTCTGATTTGACAATAGTCACAGGAAAACAACCTCAAGAATCTTTCTATTACTTTTCAGCTGGCAATGCCATTTAAGTTGTTCCAGCTCCCCCATAAAAATAACTATAATAAATAACATTTTTGTGTTTGTTTTTGTTTTTTTGTTTTTTTTTGGGGGGGGAATAGCATTCGGCAGTATTATAATTTCGAAAATATAATGTTATAACAGAGGATGCAGCAATACCACTTTTTTGAGACCTACATTTGCATACTTGCGCATACTGAGTACCGATGCTTGACAATGTACATCTTGTAATGTGATACAAATGTTTATTTCATCAAATATCATCCAAACACACTGACTTTTCTTGAACTAACCAACTAATCATTACAACTGTGATTGTATCATCCATCCATCCATTTTCTTAGGTACTTATCCTCACAAGGGTCGCGGGGAGTGCTGGAGCTTATCCCAGCTGTCAACGGGCAGGAGGCGGGGTACACCCCTGAACTGGTTGCCAATTACTGTCGTAGTCTAATCAGGCTGCACTATGTACATGTCTGGTGTTGACCAACACTGGCCACTCATGTGCCTGAGTGGCATCTGCACTACTTGCACAATCGACTGAGGAGTATCTACAACATTTGCACAATGGACATTGTCCCACATTATCGCACTACTAGTCACTTTCAACTGCATACATATTTCTTGAAGTCTCGCCGCCCTTCGCACAATGGTCATTGCTCTAGACTATTGCTCTATGAGCCATTCAAACTGCACTAATTCCGAGAGGACTCTGCATATTTTTTCACAATTGATAAAAAAAAAAAAAAAAAAGTACTGGCAACTTTTTTTTTGCTCAGTGATACATGCTGAGATATATACATGGAGAAGAAAGTCAAAACTGAAAACTAAACTGCTGTAATTTTAGTAATGGATTTTCACAGAGGATAAAGAATGATCAGAAAATCATTCATATGTAGACACAGGTACATAAATCATAAAGTATTACTGTAAAACACAAATTATATATATATATATATATATATATATATATATATATAGTTTAGTTTTCCAATTACCTATGACTAAAAGTGGCAATAAACAGATTTAAGATGTTAAAATTGAACTTTTAAGGGAAGAATTTTCACTATCTTCCAAACTATCATGAAAGGCACCAAAATGTACAGTTCTTCCCAAGGACAGGAATCATCTCATCCATTTTCATTGCAAAAACTTGTAAGTTGTATGACAATTCTAAAAATCTCCAACAGTTGTTTTTTTTTAGCTCTCTTTTTACTTGATCGCTTCATCAGTCACTGTTCCCTGATTTAGCCGCTCATTTCAGATGATGCCCCATCAAGAGGTGCCTTCTCTCAATTACAGACTAATGACGGTCCTGAGAGCACCTCGGGATCGCTCCGGAGGAGCTAAATGAAGTGGCTCGGGCTAAGGAACTATTGGCATCCCTGCTAAAGCTACTGCCCCTGCGACCCGATCTCAGATAAGCAGTACAAAATGGATGCATGGATGAATGGATGGACAATATTTCTATGATGCTCATGGTTTTATATTTAAAGTCTAACCAGGTGTTGGAACAAATTCTTCACTGTACAGCACACACTACATATATACTATGGATTGTTTTAACTGCAGTGATTTTATACTGTAGAATGTGATATGTAAACCAGCTATCAGCCATATCATGGTCCCTCATCCCCTCTGGGCTCCACCTTTTATGAGATCGATGAGCAAGTAATAAACATGGCACTGTAACAGTTAGACTCCCTAGGTGTGTGGACTGTCTACCAACTAACAAAGCAACCGCACACTGGCTCAACAAAGCCATCAAGAGGTGCCTCCTCTCAAGTGCAAACTAATGACCAGCCCTTATGCACGTATTACAGTTATCATGTTTCTGGGGGGAAAAAAGAAAAAAGATTAATGTAGAAACATTCTTTTCTCACGTTCTGAGGACCCAGGTTCGATCCCGGACCCACCTGTGTGGAGTTTGCATGTTCTTGTTCTTGCATGTGCTTGCGTGGGTTTTCTCCGGGCACTCCGGTTTCCTCCCACATCCCAAAAACAATTGGACACTCTAAATTGTGATTGTGAGTATGACTGTTTGTCCCTATGTGCCCTCCAATTGTCTGTCAACCAGTTTAGGGTGTACCCTGCCTCTTTCCTGTTGAGAGCTGGGATAGGCTCCAGCACTCCTGCAACCCTTGTGAGGGTAAGTGGCTAAGAAAATGGATGGATGGATTATGTGACAACTTCACACTCAAATGGAAATAAAAAAAAATTGGCAACTGTGTGGATTTTTTTGTGTCAATGTGCGTGTGTGTGTGTGTGTGTGTGTGTGTGTGTGTGTGTGTGTGGTGTGTGTGTGTGTGTGTGTGTGTGTTGAAGGGGTTGTTGTTTGCAGCTGATCCCACCTCGAGCATCCTTTGGGGGGAATTTGCATATGACAAAAGTAATCACCAAGTAATTTAGTCCTGATAACATGAAAATCAGTTGGCACAAAATGTGCTTCCGCTATCCGGCAATGTCTTTGAAGCCAGCCAGATAGCTAAGTTACATTGTAGAGGCGTTTGTTTCACTTCGCCATCCCAATGCCAGGGAGACTTTTTGAAAGCTAGACGAACTCAAATTTTATGTAACCTGATGATGAAAAAAAAATAATAATAATTTCACCATAATTCATTTAGTAGTTAGGAACCCTCAAAAACCTCAAACAAAAGATACAAAAAAAGAAAGGAACACACAACCATCTAAACACCCAGGAATTAAATCAAAAGGTGTGAGTACATACTTGAAATGCAACTTAAAATGCTGAACTGCAATCACAAAATAAAAGTGATGCAGTATATGTAAAGATGCATAAAAACAAACCATACGTAAAAGCCCTGGCAAACATCTATCTGCATAATCAGTTGTTTCTTCTTCACTTTCTCTCCATTTACTGGTTGTCTTGCACTGAATGTCCCTTACTCAATCTCATTTCCCGTTTTACTTGTTCTAGAAGAGAGGGCAGGAAGATGGAACCAGCATGATACAACAGTTTAAAAGTATTTGCCATTGTTTACTTTTCAAAAGGAGGAAGCAGAGTTGAAGTAGTTCATGTTGTGCTTCTAGAATGTTTCACACAAAGCACCACCTCCAAAAACACTTACTGATACTATATATTTCATAGCACTTTGGACAATTGCTTAGCACATCTGCCAGTTATGAAGACTGGAGTTCAAATCCCGGCCCCGCCTGTGTGGGTTTTCTGCAGGTTTCCTCCCACATCCCAAAAACATGCAGGGTCGGTTAATTGGAGACTCTAATTCAGTGGTCTCAAACTGGCGGCCCGCGGGCCATTTGCAGCCCACGAGAAAAGTTTTTGTGCTCCCACCAGAATATGAAAGTTTAATATTAGTGTGTCCCTCGAGAGAGCAGTGTTGTGGGCGGAGCTGATGCATCTACCAATCATGGTGGGATATATGGCTCTTGGGGTTGTGACATTGACCGGTCTTGATAGAAGCAGAGAAACATTTTTCAATGAGTGGAAGTTACAGCAGCATTGCCATGGAGAGCTTTATTCGTGGTTTTGCCCACATCTTGCTCATGTCAGCGTCCCTGATTATCTTATTTGTGTTGAAAAATAAAAATTAAAGTCGCGGGTCGTGAGGCGGCCGTGGATCGGTCACCGCCGAGGTTTGGTCGGGGTTGGGGGCTGAGGATTGGTCGCTGGCATGACGTGGTTGTCAGACAGCCGGGTATCGGACGCCCGTGAAGGGTGGTCATCAGACGGCTGCGGACCGGTCACTATCACAGCAGGAGAGGGCGGGGCCCGCCGTTGAGATAGGGGCGTGAGTAGGCCGTGGGGTGGTTGCCGTTGAGACAGGGGCATGAGGCAGCCATATACCTGTCGGTGTCGAGACGGGAACATGAGAAGGAAGAATACCTGTCACTGCTGAGACAGGAGCATGAGGTGTCCTCGTGCCGGTCACCGTCGAGACAGGAGCGTGAGGCGGCCGTGTGCTGGTCGCCGTCGAAACAGGAGTGTGAGGCAGCCGAGGGCAGGTCGCCGTCAAAGCAGGAGCTGGGGGCGGCCGACGAGCCTTCTCCAGGACAGAAACGTGCGGCATCCGATAAGCCGTCGCCGCCGCCGGAACAGGAGCCGGAAGCGGCCGTGGAGTGGTAGGCGGCGCCGCCTGAACAGGAGCGTGGGATGTGGAAGGTGCCGCCTGAAGAACCGAATGCTGCATTGTTGCTCTTTCGGTTCCTGACTTGGCACACCTGAACTGGGCACTTGCCCATGAATGAGAGTCGGCGGATTCCGTCAAAACCCGATTGGCTTCTCGTCTGGCTCAGAGACAGAGTTCCCGGTGGGAGACTGGCAGAAACTGGGTGGCATGAGTACATTCGTGGTGGGAACAATGGTAAAATCCTCTCCCTTTTCACTGGAGGAAAGTATTTTTTCTTGTCTTTATCAGAATCCTCTCCATCCTCTGCACATGAGCCTTCTGCAGATCACTTCTGAGTTTTGTCTTTTTGGAAAACAAACCCTGGAGGCGCTATGGCAGGCTTGTCTTCATTTGCCAAGTCCGCCATTTTACTTTGATGCTCACTCGGATGTCTGTCGCCACCGCAACGTGGGTGTGGCGCAGCAGCGGGTCTGTTGCCACCTGCGACGGGTCTGTTGCCATCTGCAAGGTTCGGAAATGGGTCGGTAGCTACCGTGGCGTGAGCGTGATTTGTCAGGAAGTCCATCACCACCGCGATGTGGGTGTGGCGCGGAAGCGGGTTTGTTGGTACCGTGACGTGGACGAGGTGCGGGAGCGGCAGCGGGTTGGTCACCACTGCGACGTGTCCTTGGCTCAGTAGTGGGTCTGTTGCAACTGCGACATGAGCTTGGGTCGCCAGAGATTCGGTGGCTACCACCACGTGGACTTGGCTTGGCATCGGGTCGGTCACAACTGCGACATGGACCTGGTTCGGTACCGGGCCGGTCGCCACCGAGACGTGGATCTGACTCGGTAGCGGGTCGGTTGCCACCGTGGCGTGGGTCTGGCTCATTAGCGGGTTGGTTGCCACCGTGGCGTGAGAGTGGGTCAGCAGCGGGTCTGGAGGAACCACGACGTGGGCATAGCTTGGCCGGTTATCTAATTCCCGTCGAATGTGGTCTGTGAGGACCTTAAGTTCAGCACTCTGCCACTCTATTTCTGCCCGCACATCGCGATAGAAGACCCTGTGATCTTCGAGTCGCTGCATCTCGAGAGTTGTGGACCCTTCCTCCCTCTGGGTTGGAAGTTTCGCCATCAGCTCCGGGCCCGCTGGCTTTGTCGTTGCTGGTGAGGTGTGGATGGACAATGGCAGTGTCTTGGTCGCCCCGCAGCAGGAGGCACAAGGGGGCACCCTGCTTGGGCGTCTACTGTGGCAACCAGGCAGGAGAGGACAATATAACAGAGCCCGCCCGAATAGGAGATGCTTGGTCCTGGGGCCGGCGGCGTCCACGGCGATGTGCCCGGCAATGCCTCGCCTTTCCCGTTGGGTCCTGTTTTGGCCAGGTCATTTTGTCACGAACCAACAGTGCGGGGGCGGACCCAAATGCAGGACTTCGACAAAGAGGCATAATGTTCAATGTGGTTTATTCCGGAAACTAGGTCATATCCTGTATAGCAGTCTGACAAGGCAGAGGCACAGAAGCGCTAGGCTCAGCGGGATCCAAAAGACATACAGAAAGGTCCGATGACTCTTGCGCAAACTAAAAAACTCAACAGGACAAGATCAGACAAAAGGGCACCAAATCGCTGTGACTAGGGTTACTCTAACTTACACAGAGAAGCAGAGAGTCCCACAGGCAGTAAATGCAACTCACTAACATAAAGCAATGAACTAGCAAATGCCAGTGACAAAAACTCCAACTTAAACGCTTGTCTATTTACAGTCTGAATGTGAAACAACTGTGACCAGTAACCACCCAGAGCAGTGGCCTGGCCACGCCCCTCATGGCAGTGGCCAAGCCGTGCTCATGACAAACAGCACCTTTTTGCTTTGGAGGATGTTTTTTTTCTTGCCGATCTAACTTTGGTCCGGCTGACCATCGACAGGTTGAAGTACGATGAGTTCCAAGGTGATTAGCAGATGAAACTCAGCCATAACAGCCTGAGAAAATGGGTGGTACAAAAAAAACACAATAATTATAATTTGATTGGCTCAGCATAGGCAGCAGCAGGTAAAAACATCCACGTACAGTACAGCGGCTATACTGTTTCTTTTTCACAAGTACTTTGGATTCCGTGCTAATTTTGCTGAGGGATTAAGGAAAGGTTTCAAAAGAAACCCATTTCAGGCAGCAAGTAAGCCCCCTCTGTATCCACTGACTTGTAATTGGGCACCCAGCAGGGACAAGGCACTGACACAGATGCCACTCATAATTCACTTACACATGCACATATATATTCTAAGCAGACAGGCGCACACACCCTTTTTATTTCCTTTAGAATTCATTCTTGGTTAAATTGCTGATATGTGTATCTGCTGTGCCTTCAGTGCTTTGTTTTGCTCTTAATAATCATGTGTTTATGTATCTTGCTTTGTGCACTTGAGGAATAACATGTAGGAACAGGAAGCGTCTGACTGTCCAAATTGTCTTGATATGCTGAAGTGTTTAACAGTTCTTTTGACTGTAGGTCAGGGGCAAATATTTTGAACAGTTTGGAGATGACTTCTTCCTGTTTCGACATGACCATGCATCAGTGTACAAATCAAGGTTCCTAAATCCCACACAGGCATAGGGAAAACATGCAAACGTCACACAGGTGTTGCCAGGAGTTGAACCGCAGTCTGCAGAACCGGCAGATGTGCTAACCAGTCATCCGTTGTGCTGCCCCAACTGCAAGGAATTACATTATTTTGCTTTACATACATTGTTTGACAAAAAGTGGTCAGAAAAGGCATATTTCCAACTAAAGCCACTGTTCCACTACTGAAAATTGATAACACAAATAATAGTGTTGATGTCACATACAGTATGTTGTCCTCTAAATGTTATGAATATTGACTCCCTGCTCAGGTGGGCAAAAAAGGTTAATGGCATATTGAGCTGTGGGCAGGTTGTGAGTCAAGAGCCCCGGGTTGCTCAGCTGCTCCACGCCTGAGCTCGGTAGGGATGAGCTGGGGGTCTACACGGATGGGTAATCTTTCAGTCACCATGAGTAGATATAGTCATCATCCCCAACGTCATACATTGTCCATGTCCCAATCCCTAACAATGACACTTGAGGTCAAGATAGTTTTTTTCACTGATGGTAACAAAGAATTGGTGAGTCTGACTCACTGCACACTTTTAAGAATACATAATGGGGCTGTCTAAATTGGCCAAATCTCTTTGTTTAAAAACACATTTAAATTGTCTTATTGCAGACAGCAGGGTGGAGCAGCTGTAAAGTGTTGGCCTCAGAGTCCCAAATTCAATCCTGGACCCGCCTGTCTGGAGTTCGCATGTTCTCCCTGTGCATGCGTGGGTTTTCTCTGGGCATGCCGGTTTCCTCCCACGTCCCCAAACCATGCAACATTGATAGGACACTCAAAATTGCCCGTAGGTGTGATTGTGAGCGTGGCTGTTTGTCTCTATGTGCCCTGCGATTAGCTGGCAACCAGCTCAGGGTGTACCCCGCCTCCTGCCCGTTGACAGCTGGGATAGGCACCAGCCCTCCCGCGACCCCCGTGAGGATAAGCAACTAAGAAAAAGGATGGATGGATATATATATATAATATGAAAAGATATCTATTTATATATATATTATTTATAATAATAATTATAATAATAATATTTATTGTTATTTATTTATTATTTATTATTATTACTGTTATTATATTATTGCAACCACATCACCAGTTGTGTTATGTATATTGTACATTCACCTTAATAAGATCCATTGCATTAAGTGTAAAAAAAAATACTATGATTTGAAAATTCTTTCCATAGATATATATTTATATATATGTTATTTATAATAATAATTATAATAATAATATTTATTGTTATTTATTTATTTTATATTATTGTTATTATTATATTGTTATTATTGTTATTACTATATTATTGCAACCACATCACCAGTTGTGTTATGTATATTGTACATTCACCTTAATAAGATCCATTGCATTAAGTTTACAAAAAAAATACTATGATTTGCAAATTCTTTCCATTAATGCTGAATACGTATTATTGAAGCCCTGTAGGTGGGATTTTTTTTCTCATCCTTGCTTGTTGTCTGGAGGAATAATTGTGATCATAATTATCATACATCTGCTTCCAATAAAGAAATGCTTTGCTCTGCTCTAGATAACGTGGCAGGCTCCTAGCAGGAGATACAAAGAACAAAAACGTCTAATCATCAGAACTGTTAGAACTGCTGCCTGTTAAAGAAATGATGACCACACATGTATTCAGCAATCTTCCACACATGCACACGCACATGAACAAACATGTACTCTTTGTTTCCAACCGTTTTCCCTGCCGTCTCCTTTTTGTAACAGAAGCCGAAGGAAGTAAAGGCATCTCTGGTGAGTAGGAAACTCCCACACTCATGAGGAATGAGTGAATGCGCGTCTGGGTGACTGCGGCAGAACCAAACCTCGAGAATACAAGTCCCTATCGAGTAGACTAATTAGTCTATAAAACTGAGAAAAGGGCAAGGTGTGTCCTGTACATGAGCTCCGTGAAACATGTGCATGTGTAAAGTGTGAGTGGAGGTTCGCTACCTCATTTGAACAGGAAATTGAGTGACAACTGTTTCAGGACGCAGAGGTAAGAATTCTCCGCCACTTGTGGTAGAACCTTGAGAATTACCTCAAACAGAACGTAATTGTTACCCTGTTCAGGGGGAAGTCAGTATAGTTACCCTAGGTGAACCACTGACTCCAACAGGGGAAAACAAATAGCAAAATAGTTAATAAATAGCAAAATAGTTGAAACAGAACATCTGGGGAAAAATAATAAATGTGTAAGGACTAGAAGTTTGTAGAAAGCCAATGTCCTCCTAACATAAAACATCTAAATTTGTGGATAACACAATATGACTTTGCTGGCCAGGTCAACATATACACAAAAAATATACATAGTTAACCTGCAGGATAAAATAAGAGAAACACACACACACACACACAAACAACAACAACAACAAAAACTGGACTCAAGATGATGTGAAAAGGGCCATAAAAGATATCACATCTCATAAAGTTGATGAAACATAATTCGTCCAGGGAACGGAAGACTTGAGAAAATCTTACCACTTAAATGGTGTGGAAGTACAACAAATTTGGATGACAGCAAAGTACTTTCTCACAGCAGCAGGGAGTTCAAGGGTTAATATCGCACACTTCTGCTAGATTTAGACCAAAAGCAAAATTTTCTGCCATTGGAAGAGCAAAATAAAACAACAATGAACCATTTGAAGAATATAGAATTGGAATGACTGCATGTTTTAAAGCAAACAGTGGCATTCCTGAAGATCACACTCCAGGGAGTGTGTATCAAGGGCAATTAAAAAATGCTCTTCATGCGAATTCAAATAATCCTACAAAACAACAGAATGAAAAACATTGGGTTGATAAACCGACTGGCAGCACGTAACAATACATTAACCAAGCACTACACGCAGAAAGAGTGCTACAAAACAAGAAAAAGAAAGTTGACACCTTTCTGACAGAGGAAGGAGAAATTTATGGAGCTTTATGCGAAACATTTAATAATTGTGGCTGCAGATGAGGAAGAGAGCAGCCATCTCCCCATCACAAATGTCACAACTATGGGAGCATTAGTTGCAACTTTTTGATTTGCCCCATACATTTGTTGGGAAGAGATGGCTTGCTGAAACCAGGACTGGTCTTAATTCCCTCTCTGACAGGAAATATAGAAGTAAAAATAAAAAAAGGAATTACTGGGAGGACAGTTAAATATCTTACAAAATAGGAATCCAGCACTCTATTATTACACCTTAGATATTCCAAACAAACCTCCCACAAGAACAAGATATTTCTTGCTGCAAACAGCTCGAGACATGATTGAAGAACCACAAAATGACGTAGGAAGTGACTCATTGCATGTGACTATGTAGTATAAGATATTGTAAATTTATAACAGCCCACACTAGACAAAATCATGATTGATAATCTGTACTCAGATGGTACATCAGTCGTGGTGGCAGGAACAAGACTGACTGACAAACTAAATGCACTACACAAGGAATGGACACCACCACACACGTCATTACAAACATAACAGGAGTGGAAGAGTTTGGGACAATTTGTATTGGTAGTACGAAATGTTCCTGATTGGACAGAAAAAGAACCAGATTTGGATTGGGACGACTGAACTGGATAGACAATATCTTATTGGACAGTCTCAAACAATCTGAGACCACATGCTGCTGTATTCACGTGGTATCACAATCTACACAGACAATACTGGAAAAATAGAGGAATAATGACAACTACAGGGAACACAGTGACACATGGAGAGCTACTAGAAAATTTGCTCATAGCAGTTCAATTACCAAAAGAAATAGCCATATGTAAATGTGCAGTACACACATCAAATACAGACAAAGTATCATTAGGAAATGGATTTACAGATAAAAAAGCAAAAGAAGTAGCAACCAAAATCTTTATGGGATTAGCTGACCATGCAACAAATGACATACTTTCAGATGATGTGTTAAACAAAATGCAACAACAAAGCTTACCAGCAGAACTAAAAATGTGGAGAAAATAAGGTGCTACATTAGAAAATGGGAATTATGTCAACACAGAAAAAATTCTACCAAAAACATTTTTTAAGTGGGAGGCAATCTTGAGCCATGGGAAGTCCCAGGTCTCAACAGGGGGAATGGTAGCCCTGGTACAAAGGCATTACCTGATCCATGGATTTAACTTGTATGCAAAAAGTTTTTTGTCGGGCTTGTTTGACCCTGTGCGCGACATGATCCACAAGGGAACATGCATCCAGTCAGTTTCCTCAAGTTACACATCCATCCATCCCTCCATCCATTTTCTTAGCCACTTATCCTCACAAGGGTCGCGGGGAGTGCTGGAGCCTATCCCAGCTGTCAACGGGCAGGAGGCAAGGTACACCCTGACCTGGTTGCCATTCAATCGCAGGGCACATGGAGACAAACAGCCACACTCACAATCACACGTAGGGGCAATTTGGAGACAATGATAGATTTAGTCTATCTATACATACATTACAAGCACGTATGGGTCTCAATCCATTCAACATGACACAATTTCATCCAAACATCCAAAAACTTGTCCAAAAGATTGTGTTGTTTGCACAGATCCAGAGATAATACCAGTGCTATTAATTGATAACGAATGCAAAAAAAAAAAAAAAAAAAAAAGTTGGGGGATTCTGTGTATCCATTAACTTCTTTTGAAAAACAAAAAACATTGTTTTCTAATGGCGTGTCGCTAGGAATTTTCACATGCATCAATTTGATAGGACTGAAAACAAATTGGGAAATTTATCAGCATTGATGTGTAAAATCATTTTTGTGCCATTGTCACGGTGGTGCGGCAGTAAATGTCTTTTTTTCATTTTTTTTTTTTTTTTTTTTTACATCGGATGCCTTTCCTGACGCAACCCTTCTGCATTTATTCGGAGAGAGAGCTGGAGCCAATGCCAGCTAACTTCGGGCAGCTGCAGACTACACCCCGAACTGGTCGCCAGCCAGTCGCAGGTGCAGATGTCGACACCACCCATGAGCAGGAATCGACCCCACACTGCCTTCACTCACAATGTCCCTCTGAGGGAAACCCGAACTACAACGTGGCCCGCAAGAGAAATGAGTTTGACACCCCTGCACTACACCATCAGAAAGAAAAAAAAGTAACAAGTACTGTGCTTTAATAACTTTATTCCTGCCATTTGTCGATTCATCCTATGTCTGTTTATGAATTAACATCTACTGTACATGCAGTTTTACCTGAACACTGGCATAGACTGAGCAAGAGCTGAATGACATGGACAAAATAGCAGAAAGAAACACATGGATACGCCTTACACACTGTAAAAGGTCATCTCAGCTGAGTCACCCAAAGGGAAAGGTGAGCAAAGTCCAGCATACGGTGGGTGCAGATTTATAGTATCTGAAAATGCCTGAAGGTTGGTGAAGATTTAAAAGACACTTGACTCATTTAGGGGTGACTTGGTCGACATGACTTCAAAACGGCTAAATAATATGATAGCATGTTGGGCTGACTAATGACTGAAACAACTCCTAACACCACTTGTCAGAAATGGAAAAGTGTTTATCCAACAATTAAGGCAGTAAATGAGAAACTAATATTTTCTACTCATGTTGCATTGGCTAATTTCTCCTGTGTTAGCTTTGCAGGGACAGATTTTACGGTGGGAAGTCTCAACAAAACGTGGTGTCATGATATCCATCTGCGAACTGCCCCACTGCTCCCATGCAGCGATTTGTTGTGGTGGTGTGTTGGTCAAAAGTTGGATGACACACTGATAAATGCAGCAGGAATGTGTACACTGGTACCACTGCTCTTATCTGTGACTGTGTTTCCATCCAAAGCAGAGGATATACAATTGGCCGCATCCATCTTTGGACCTCCCCTTGGGTTCTCCCGAAGGCGAAAGTCCTCCTGGAAAGATGGAGATCTGAGATACATTGATGCAAATGGCATCCCAACGGCGTACCAGATGAGTATACGTTGGTCAACGAGATTGCTGCAGGATGGGAATCCATCTTGTTATGGATAACTCTGAATAAAAAACATTGACAGAATCAACTACATACCTTACAATGTACAGAAACTGTAATTATACGGAAGCAGGCTTTATTGCCATTGGGGAACAACCAGCTGCAACCTCACTCATGACGTTCCAGAACCGCATAGAGGTCGACATGCTCCTGGCCGAGAAGGGTGGCGACTGCTCAATGTTCGGTGACCAGTGTTGTTTATTCCAAATATCACAGCACCTGATGGGTCACTCACAAGGGCCATTCAAGGCCTCCGCACTCTGAACCACAAGATGAAGGAGCACTCTGGTGTAAACACATCAGCCTGGTCTGACTGGTGGGGAGAAAAAAAAAAGTTTGGCAAATCTAAAAACTTGGTGTTCTCTGTCCTAGTTTCTATAGCTGTTTGCAGCTATTCTTGCATTGTCTGGATGTTGTTGTATTCCCTGCATAAAGGCATCACTTAACCAACTTATAATCACTGGTCTTGCCCCGACATATTCAAAATTTGCAAGAATATAGCCAATATTGCCACAACAGGGTAACGACAGTGATATTGTTGACCAGGATGATGACGTTGACTTCTCTTCCAGACCTGTTCTCTGATCCAGAAGATTACTAGTAATTAGTGCTATATTTTCCTCAGAGTGTAACTATGTAGAATAAAGCCGAAAGGGTGATCGATTAGATGATGTGAGGATTTGAGCAAATGTAGGATAAACGGGAGGATAATGTAGAAATAATTGTAAATAGAATTACGTAACTGCATCTGACTGCAATGAAGAAATGCTTTGCTCTGCTCCAACTCAGTGACTGTTCCTGCCTGCAATAAAGAAATGCTTTGCTCTGCTCCAATTCAGTAACTGTTCCTGCCTGCAATGAAGAAATGCTTTGCTCTGCTCCAATTCAGTTACTTTGCTCTGCTCTAGAAAACGTGATAGCAGATGTAGGATAAACAGGGGGAAAATGTAGGAATAATTGTGATCATAATTATCGTACATCTGCTTCCAATAAAGAAATGCTTTGGTCTGCTCTAGATCATGTGGCAGCCTCCTACCAGGAGATAGCAAGAACAAAAACGTTGAATCATCAGAACTGTTAGAACTCCTGCCTGTTAAAGAAATGATGACCACACAGGTATTCAGCCATCTTCCACACATGCACATGCACATGAACAAACATGAACACTTTGTTTCCAACCGTTTTGTTTGCCGTCTTCTTTGTGTAACATCCATGTAAATAAGGGGCGTCTTGAAACTAAATAGAGGTGCTGAGGAAAGGATAATCAGAGAGTGCAGTGGTGAATTGTACGAGACAGTTCCTCTCCTCTCTCCTCACGAGACTTGAACTGGTGTCTTTGCTTCCTTTTTTTGTCCTGTTTAATGAATGTCTGATTGGTGAACCTGACATTGTCCAACTTCAGTTGCTCATCAGTGTGAGGTCTCCGTTTCATGTTTTGTGCTTCATAATGGAGCACACATATTGAATGAGAGGCAGGTCTGGACTGCTGGTAGCCCAGTCTAGTACTTTCAGACTTTTATTGTTAGGACAGGTTATAATTTGTCTGGGATCCGTCTTGGGATTCATTCTCTTGCTGCATTATCATTATTGAAAAAAATAAAATAAAATTACCGTCCATGCTATCGATTCTACCAGAAGTGTTTTGCAGTCGGATAAGTATTTGCTTCAGTCCTTGGGATGTGAAATGAAGTATGCCATTGATGCTTTGGAGCTTTTTCTTCTGACTAATACCTTTGAACAATGACACCCCTTTGATGATATGGAAGCTCTCTGCAGACCAACACTCAGAAATAAATCCATATACTAATTTTTTTTTTAATTGTATTCACAATTTTCGCAATGGTAGCCATTTTTGGGGCTTGGCCACCTGCCGCCAAAGATATTGCTGCACATCCATCGTATAGCTGTTAAATATGGTCCTTACATTAAAGTTCTAAATCTCGGGGACGTGGCCAGGCAACTGCCCTGGACTGCACTTCTTCCGGCAGGAGCTCCATACCTGCATATGCCTGACACTAATTAGGCCAGGCATATAAGCCAAATCATGATGCTCCCACCCCCGTGCTTCACAGTAGGGATGGTGTTTTTGGGATGGAACTCATCATTCATCTTCCTCCAAACACAATAAGTGGAATTGTGACCAAAAAGTTTCATTTTGGACTCATCTAACCACAAAACCTTCTCCCATGACTCCTCTGTATCATCCAAATGGTCATTGGCAAACTTAAGACGGGCCTTGACATGTGCTGGTTTAAGCAGGGGAACCTTGCGTGCCATCCATGATTTCATACCATGACGTTTTAGTGTATTACCAACAGTCATCTGGAAATGGTGGTCCCAGCTCTTTTCAGGTCATTGACCAAGTCCTTTTGTGTAGTCCTGGGCTGATTCCTCAGCTTTCTAAGGATCATTCCGACCCTACGAGAGGATATCTTGCATGTGGTTCCACTCTGATTGAGATTGACCATCATCTTTAGCTTCTTCCATTTTCTAATGATTGCTCCAACAGCAGACCTTTTTTCACCAAGTTGTTTGGCAATTTGTCTGTAGCCCTTTACAGCCGTGTGGAGTTGTACAATTTTGTCTCTGGTGTCTTTGGCCAGCTCTCTGGTCTTGGCCACGTTACAAGTTTGAGTCTTACTGATTGTATGGGGTGGGCAGGTGTCTTTATGCAGCTAACGACCTCACACAGGTGGATCTGATTCAGGATAATACATGGAATGGAGGTGGACTTTTAAAGGCGGACTAACAGGTCTTTGAGGGTCAGAATTCTAGCTGATAGACAGGTGTTTAAATACTTATTTTCAGCTGTATCACACAAATAAATCGTTAAAAAAAATCATACACTGTGATTTCTGGATTTTTCTTTTTAGATTATCTCTCTCACAGTGGACATCCACCTTCGATGAAAAATTCAGACCCCTCCATGATTTCTAAGTTGGAAAACTTGCAATATAGTAGGGTGTTCAAATATTTACTTTCTTCACTATAAGTCAAGTCTTGTTTTTTGCTTCGTAGTAATCCAACCTCATTTTCATATTTTTGGACCTTGCCTATTGCTATGTGTTTTTGTGCCTGTGCATTTTTTGGACTGGTTATCTGTGTATGACCTCTGCCCGGAATAAAACCACTCTCAACATCATGTCGCTGCCTCAGAGTCATGCCTTTGGGTCCTACCCCATACCGTATGCCCATGACTCTAAATCCACTCGTAATTTGAACAACTACTTCATTAAAGAAAGGGCTTCAAAACAAAAGACACTCTTTAAACATACCTTGATAAAATCCACATCCCCCCCCCCCCACATTCTATTCCTAATAGTGTAGAACTTAGCAAATACATCTTTACCATTGTTAAATAGGGACCAAATTGAATCATGTTGCTGTGATTGCTCTTTGCATGTCCTGCAATAAATAACTTAACTGAAACAAAAACATGACTTTAATGTTTTTTTTATTCAAGTTTGTGTTCCTTCATAAATTATGTAATCGCCAGATAATTATGTTTCTTAATTGTAAATGCATGAGATATTAATGGATTGAGAAATGTCCCTAATTAAACAGCTGTGCGTGATATTTAAATGTAATGGTTTTATGGCATCCAGCTGCTTCCCTTATAGGTCCCTTAAAGATACTACTTTTACCTTTTCAAACATTGAATACAATTATTTTAGCGATGAGGTTATAGATTAAATTATTCGTTTTTCAGCTTTCAAAGTCAAAACTGATAAACGAAGCATGTGGCGGTTGAAAAAAAAATAGCGTTGTAACATAAATTAAATTCAAAGCAAAGTGGCACGATGAGCAAGTACTCCATTCCTCTATGGGCACGCATGGACTTGGGTAGCCTCACACCGACCCTCATTGATACTTCCATCAGTGCTAGTGCGGTATGACAGGACCTTGGACCTGACTTGCCCTACCTAGATGTTTTGTTTCCGAATTGGTGGAGATCAGATGTTGTCGGTCATTACATCGCCTCTCATTAGATTGCCCGTCTAGTCCAAAGAAATTTAATGAGACAGTGTTTAATGTACATAGTCCCTCTCTGCCCCTGATATAAGGAGGGCGTGTGTTATGGTGCGTCGAGGCAAATTACCTCAGCATCCCGTTCAGCGATGGCACCTGGTCCCCCTTGTCGCTCAAGGGAGGTTAGCTTGGGGTAGGGGACTCCACTGGGACAGGGGCAAGACTGGACCCAGCTGGAGGAAGTTAAAGAGCTAACTACTGATTGGGGTGGTTCGGATAAGAGAAGCATTTGAGTTTAAGGATCAAAGGACAGAGGACTTTGTTTTTTTTTGGGGGGGGAGTACATGTGTGAGAATCCAACATCATTGTAAAAGTGAATCAAAAAAAAAAATCACTTGGTGCATAGGAAAGACAGTTACAGAAATTATTGTAGATTTGTATAATATATCATGTGCCAAATTTATAAATCACACTTAATTATGGAAAATATAGACTATAAGCTAGTGAGGCTGCAGAAAAAAAAACTTAGTATATCCATCCAACCATTTTCAAAGCGACCTATCTTCACAAGGGTTATGGGAGTGCTCGAGCCTATCCCAGCTATCATCGGGCAGGAGGCAGGGCACACCCTGAACTGGTTGCCAGCCAATCACAGGGCACATGGAGACAAATAACAGTCACACTCACCATCACGGAGGTTCAAAACCCTGCCCCGCCTGTGTGGAGTTTGCATGTTCTCCCGTGCCTTCGTTGGTTTTCTCCAGGTATTCCAGTTTCCTCCCAGATCCCCAAAACATTTATTAATTGGAGACTCTAAATTGCCCATAGGTGTGATTGTGACTGTCTCTATGTGCCTTGCGATTGGCTGGCAACCAGTTCTGGGTGTACCCCACCTTCTGCCCGATGACAGCTGGGATAGGCTCCAACACTCCTGTGACCCTCGCGAGGATAAGCAGCTTGGGAAATGAATGAATGAATGTTTGTGTGCTGTGATTGACTGTCAACCATTTCAGTCAGAGGTGGTGGTTACTTACCCTTTGACATAATGAGGTCAAGTATAAAGTAAATAGAAGCATGATGACAGTATGTTTCACTTTTAACTTTTGAGACTTACAGTAGCCTATATTTTAAATTCTTACAGATTATTTTATCATCAGATGGAACACAGATAGGAGCTAATTTAGTCGCACAATGACTTATGCTGTTCTTTTGCGTCTGTCTGATGTCGTGAAGATAACATATCCTGCAATCAGAATCCGGGACTTAGCCCAATCCAATGATCATTTCAGATAAGTTGGTACATTCAATCGGGACTGAGTGACTGAGAAAGAAATTAGACTCCAAAAGTAAAAAACTAAATAAATAATTTGGTTTGTCTTCAAAGTGTTTCTGGAAGAATCTGTATAGAAGAACAGAATAGCATGTAAAGTAGAAAAATAACAATTGATTATGTAATTTTTTTTTCTCTGGTGGTGGCATGGTGGTGCAGCTTTACAGCGTTGGCGTCACAGTTCGGAGGACCGGGATTCAAATCCCGGCCCCAGCTGTGTGGAGTTTGCATGATCTCAGCATGCTCGCACCCAAAACTGGTTGCCAGCCAATCACAGGACACATAGAGACAGACAACTATTCACACTCACAATCACACCTCAGGGCAATTAGTCTCCAATTAATGCATGTTTTTTGGGGATGTGGGAGGAAACCACAATGCCCGGAGAAAACCCACCCAAGCATGGATAGAACATGCAAATTCCACACAGGCAGGGCTGAAATTTGAATCCTGGACCTCAGAACTGTGAGGCCAACGGTCTAACTAGTTGCACCACTGGGCTGCCTCCAAGTTTATTTTAATGTGTTTAACTTTTTTTTTTGTGAGAAGATTGAATTTTCTTTAGGAAGCACAGTGGAGCAGCTGTAAAGTGTTGGCCTCACAGTTCTGAGGTGCAGGGTTTGATCCCCGCCTGTGGGAAGTTTGCATGTTCTCCCCCAGAAGGGAGGGGAGAGAGACACCGATGATCTTCTCAGCTGCTCTTACACTGTGCTGCAGGATCTTGCAGCAGGAGGTAGTCCAGGCGCCGTACCACACGATGATGCTGCTACACAGGATGGTCTCGATCATCCCACTGTAAAAGGAGATCGTGATGGCTCCAGGCCTCTCGCTCTTTTTACTTTCCACAGGAAGCAGATGTGATGGATATCAAATAATGAAAATAGAATATAGTCCGTCATCCGCATAAAGGCTAATATTGATCTTGTCCTAGTTATCAAAAAAAATGTTGTTGAACATATTTTAATTCTTAAAAAATATAAAAAATTCTTAAAAAATTATAATGTGTTTTCTCCAGGCACTCTGGTTTCCTCACACATCCCAAAAACATGCCACATTAATTGGACACTCTAAATTGCCCCTCGGTGTGGTTGTGAGTACGGCTGTTTGTATCTATGTGCCCTGCGATTGGCTGGCAACCAGTTCAGGGTGTACCCTGCCTCATGCCCATTAACAGCTGGGATAGGCTCCAGCACTCCCGTGACCCTCGTGAGGATGAGTGGCTGAGAAAATGGATTGATGGATGGAATTATAATGCAGTAAAACAAAACAAAAAAAAAGTAATAAAACCCCTAAACCCAAGCAGCATTGCACTCCAAGGTAGAAATTCAGCATTCGGAACGGAATTTGTAGAATAGTATATGAGAATATAATCCGCAAAGCTGTGTTGAAATCTAGATAAGGCTGGAAATGAACATCAATACTACGACTCTAAGACCAGGATTATGATCAGATCCATTTTGTGCCCTCAAACCCCAAGTTGAAAGAAGGCATTGAAAAGACTGAATTACAAGGGGAAGCACTCCCCTGAACGTGACGGCCCTTTCTCATTAACTTTAAATTATGCTGAGGCATTGCACAAAACTACAGTCCCATTTGGTTGTCCCTTGATGGTGGATCCAGTTATATTAACATTCAGATTCTCACCTCTTTTGAATTCAAGACGTGAAAAAAAAAACAAAAAACAAAAAGACAATCTGGTCATGCTTCTCGCAGCAGTTTCAAACATGACCAAATTGCCAATGTGATGTAAATAGATAAGTGTGGGTGTGTATTCTGCAAAACAGAAAACAATTTCACATTTTTCTATACAGTCTTTATAGTTATATATATTAGACTATATTTTTTGTGTGTCCCGACACCCAATTGTAAAATTGTGTGTTGCTTATGAAATCCATGCAGTCTATCCTGCCATCAAATGGGAAAGCATTTATTTGTCTGTCGCTATGCCTTACTGGTATAAAGAGAGGAACAAAGACACATTATTTCTTGTAAATGAATAATTATCTGAGCAGGTATGTACAATTTGATGATTTCCCACATCACACATGCAGAACACTCATGGCACACTAATGTGCCACGGCGCACTGGTTGGCAATCACTGCTGGAGTTGGTCAGGTGAATTTTCACTATAGCAAATCAAAGCAACGAAAAGCAAGGAACCGGGTTCAATCCCGGCCCCAGCTCTGTAGAGTTTGCATGTTCTCCCTGTGCCTGTGTGAGTTTTCTCCAGGCACTTCGGTTTCTTCCCACGTTCCAAAAACATGCAACATTAATTGGACACTCTAAATTGCCCCAAGGTAGGATTGTGAGTGTGACTATTGTCTGTCACTATGTGCCCTGAGATTGGCTGGCAAACAGTTCAGTGTACCTTGGCTTCTGCCCACTGACAGCTGGGATAGGCTCCAGCACTCACGCGACCCTTGTGAGGATCAGCAACAAAGAAAATGGATGGATGGATGGATGGGTAGTTGAAGGAAATTTTACCTCATCCATTTATCTGCTTTAGACAGTACCACAACACCTCAACTGAATTACAGTACTCTGGAGACACTGCTAAATATCACTGTGTCATGTGCGTAGCTATGATAGTCAAAATTAAAGCTCTATATAAGAGCAAGTTCTGTACTGTGACGCGTTTGGAAAGCTGATGGAAATTTATAAATAAATAAATAAATAAAGTCCATTTTAATTCTAGAAATTGCTGAGTTGATTAAAAGGAATTTTCTCACCAATCTTGGCTATGAAAGGGAGAGTAGAGATGAGTTGACAGTTTGCAAACATGGAAGCGTCCAGTGCTGTTTTTTAGAAGAGGGTTAGCAGCAGCTACTTTTAAGAGCTTTGGGAAACTCGCCAGACTGAAGTGAGCAATTGATTATTTCTTGTAAATCAGCTAGTACTGATTTCACAATGGTTTTGAAAAAGTCAGATTGTATTGAGTCTTCGGCTTTTGACCTTTATTTGGACAGCTAGTAATCCTCACCTGAAAAGAATGTTACTGTCCCTTTGGCTAGGTCATGACCCCACACACCAGACAAACACAAAAAGCCTGAAAGTGGACAGATGGCAGAGCAGAGAGAAGTGGTCAGTAGTCCCTGAAGGAAGCCAATCAAGCACTGTCACAGGATTGATGAAGTAAAAAAAAAAAAAAAAAAAAAAAAGGACAATCCATCAAATAGACCATCAAATGACCAATTATTTCCTCAAACTCCAATAAAGGGTCTCATTCACTCCCTGGGGAGGACACTATTCTGTTGTTCCTTGGAATTGCAATACAAATGAGTTTCTAAAGGTAAAAATTTGGTACTGATAGATTTTCAGACCTAAAGTGGCACTATGCAGGCGCCCCCAAAAATGGCATGTAATTTTGAAACACCACACCACAATGAATTGCTCACTAGATAAAATCTGGTTTCAAAACTTGAAAATAAGGGCAGACTCTCAGCTCTACGAAGCTGGGGGTGTGTCAAATGGATGCACCAAACGTCATGGGTGTTATCATCCCCCAGGCTTGTACGCACCTGCTCCTGAGGGCAGCCTCCACACCCGTGTTTTGTTCTCTCTGGTTGCCAGTTCGTTGTACCATGCTGTCACATTCCAGCAGTCCTTGTTGCCATATCACTGTCACATAGTAAGCCTAAATCAGGGGTCAGCGACCTTGAACACTCCAAGAACCATTTGGACCTGGTTTCCACGGGAAAGACAAAACTGGGAGTTGCAAACACTTTTTGACATCGAAAATGAAGATATTAGACTATATTTTTTGTGTTTCCATAAACCCAATGGTAAAATTGTGTGTTGCTTATGAAATCCATGCAGTCCATCCATGTTTCAGATAGTTGAACTTAAATTTTCAATCTAGCAAACAAATATGCCATGACCCATCATCCTTTGGCCTTTCGTAGCATGTAGTGAGCAGAGCCTCAACGTGAATTTAAAAATACTATAAGATCTGTAATTGTGAGCGTACCCCTTTGAGAGCACAGGGGGTCGGAATAAGGTAGAAGAGGGCAGAGAGAGCGTTACCGAGCAGCTTGTTGTTGTTGGACAGTTCGGTGTGCAGCAGTCATGGGCGTGTCCTTCCTCGAGTGACCCTGCTCTGGTGAACAGGCGCCCCCACCTGCTTCTGTTCACTCTAATTACCGTCGATACATATTGTCACACGTCTGGTCTGGTCCTTGGTCGTTGTACTTTATCATCACGTTCCCCCATTACCTTGTTTCATGTATGCACCTGATCCTGACTTCTCAGATGAGGTTAGACCCTGCTTCATTTTTGACCTTGTATCTTTGCCTGCCGATTCTGCTACTGTTGCTTGTCTGGACTGCCTTCCTGTGCACTAACCCTGAACTGAATAAAGTTTCTGCTCAAACAGTACTTATTCTCCAGAGTCGTGCTCCTTGGGTTCAGCCTCGGGTTCTGCTCCTGACAGCTGCCGGAGTGATAATTAAAAAAGCAACTAAGAAAACCAGGGGTGACCCCTGCCTTGTTCTCCCCATGACACCAAAAGGAATCAAACATATATAAGTGGTTATTGCTTATGTGACATGAAATCACATTAAGAGGCTCAACTTCAAAATTAAATGGTTATTGTGGACTACAGTAAAATCATAAAAACAAATGACACAAACCTACGTTCCTCGTTGCCAGTCACATAATGTAATAGCCAAACAGGGCAATTGATGACGGCGGGACAGTCAGAGAGCCCGGGTAGTTAGACAGTTGGCACTGCCCCATTTACAAGTATCAAGTTACCCACAAAACCATCTTGTCTCTGGTGAGTTTCCAAAACTCTTAGTTGTAAAAGCTGCACTGCAGAGATGCATGGTGTAGTGTAGATGTTTAGCTTTCCATTTGCATCTTTAAAAAGTCAATCCATCATGTTTATGTTCCCTAAATTTTTGGGAGCTTAAAAAAAAACACCACCGGGCTGTTCTCAAAATGAATACAGCGAAGATGCATTTTCGGGGTGCAGTTGTCGTTAGCTTGCTAACTGCATGCTGAAATGGTAAATGGGGCTTGTTACGGAAGCTAAGCACACCTAACTCATAACTGAGTAGTGAAATGAAATGATGTCACTTTGTCCCTATATAGTGAGGGAGGGAACTTGGGAAAGAAAGCACCGTATTTTCTGGACGACAAGCTGCTACTTTTTTCAGGTGCTGTGAGCCCCGTGGCATATTTGATCAAGCAGGCAACGTCCCTACATCTCAAAAACATGCCACTTTAATTGGAAACTCTAAATTGCCACTAAGTGTGATTGTGAGTGAGACTTTTTGTCTCTATGTGCCCTGCGACTGGCTGGCAACCAGTTCAGGGTGTACCCTGCCTCCTGCCCGTTGACAGTTGGGATAGGCTCCAGCACTCCTGTGACCCATGTGAGGATAAGTGGCTTAGAAAATGGATGAATTGGATAAAAAGATGAGCTTTTTCAAGTTTTCAAAAGTGTTTCTGTTTGTCTAATTCACTGCATCTCTTGAAAAAGGAGTCCCCCAAGGTTCCATTCTTGGTTCAATCCTCTTCTCCCTGTACCTCCACCATTTAGTGGTTAAAAGTAAAATGAAGAAAATGAGTATTTTGAACACATCTCCAATTTTGCAAGTTCTCCCTCTTTGAAATCATGGAGGGGTCTAAAACGTTTATTTTAGCTGTATCTCCACTGTGAGAGACATTAAAAAAAAAAACATTTTCATAGGCGCTCAAATACTTATTTGCAGCAGTACCATACAATTAAATGATTATCCATAAATGATTGTGGTTTCCGGATTTTTTTTTCTTTTTTTTAGAGAGAATGCAATTTGGTTTTGTATTGAAAATAACCTGTACAAATAATATTTTGAGTAACAAAATCCCCAAATCTGGGTACAGTTGGTACATCCTACTTTTAAATACAAAACCCCAAAACATCGTGCTGATTCGAAATAAAACAAACAAACATCTGTTGCCGATCAATTGTACCAAATTGAAAACGTTTTACTTTTACTTTTTTTTTTAATTCCCGCATAATCCTCGGACTCCGCGCCGCATTTTCGTCCATGCCTGAGCTTCGCCTTCCCTCCCACAGAGTGAACATGGCGGCGTCCAGTAACGCAGATACATCACCAGAACTATCGAGGCCGTTAAAAATACCCAAGACCGAGGTGCCATCCCCAGAGTCGGAGGATTTGAGCGACAGCAACCAATACCACTCCGGACCCTCCACACCCAACCGCTTCTCGCCTCTGAACGTGAGCTCCGGCGCCTGTGGTCGGACGGCTCCGTCGTCCTCCAACAACTACACGGCTTGTCGCGGGATGTCGTGGACTCCTTCGGAAACAAACGCCCTCATCGCAGTTTGGGGGAACGAGAGGCTGACGGAGGCCAAGATGCAGCAGTTGGAAGTCGCTGGCACTATGTTCACTGGGAAGGCCCCAGGCCCAGCCATGTACGAGCGAGTCTCCAGAGCCTTGTCGGACTTGGGCTATGAGAGGACCCCGTCTCAGTGCCGGGAGAGGATGAAGGTACACGGGAATGGGCACACTCATCTTTTAGAACACCTGTACTTTCACTCGGCGGCTTTGGCAAATGCCAGAGGTTTAATATACCGTTGATCTGAAATAATGACACACTGCTACTTACAGCTAGAGTAATTGTATTGATTTTAATGAACTATGTTGACAGTTCTACGATGACATCACGCCGCACCGGAAGTAGGTGGGAGACTGTGCTGGGCACCAAAGTGTTACCCCTCTTTTAACACCAGCAATCACCGAGTAAATTAATTGAGTCAGCTAATCCCTTACCAGTATTCACAAACTGACTGTAACTCACTCAAAGGAACTTGTTTCATGATTGTGTGATGCAAACCCAAAATGCAATTGTATATTTAATAGACGCCTTTTTATGTCAGTTTGAATAAATTCATTGACACGTCATCCCAACCAACATGGAAGTATGACCCGTAGGAGTCATCTAGTGCAAGGAGTGTTTGGCAGGAACTTATTGACCCCTCCGACCAGGGCACTTAACCACGCCTCCTGAAGTCACGTCACGCCACGTGCGCTAACGTCAGACAAACAATTAGCAAAAATGGCGGCGCAGGAAGAAAAGAATAGAGCGAAACTGTCCGATTTACCGGCTGATTTCTCACTCTCATTCTTAGCTAACAGTGAAATATCTTTGAAAAGCAGACAGCAGAGCTTCAAGTATTTCAGCGAGGGGTATTTCAATGGTATTTACATGCATATCGACGGAGAAACCATTGATATTAGCGCAAGATCTTTCCGGAGTCAGAGGAAGACCGAGAAGCCACATAATATATTATAACCCAAAGACGAATTTGTCATTGACAGTTTCCTATTTTCGTGTTACCTATCACACTTGTGTGCAGAATCTGTATGTGTATCTGTATAGCCGTTTGTGAACCGCCGTATGAAGGAAAAGAAGAAGGCGAGGCTTGATTTACGAGTTGTTTCTCTCGTTTTCTTTGTGTAACGTCACGCGCTCCCCTCAATAATTATTTTTGAATTAGTGCCGAACCTACGTAAGTCCCGACCGAGTACGACAATCACTACTTTAGTGTCCTCAAACATCCTTCCTTCAGTCTTGGTATCTCGGTGCACGTCGAAGGCTTTTAGGACTCGCTAGTCCGGTTTAGCTTAGCTCATTAGCCGCGAACAAAGGGACAGGTTTGTGCAGTCAGATCATCGCAAAATAGCGTTCAACACAGATCAAGTGTGTCAATCATTCACACGCAGCTATGTTATGCAAGCGAAGAACTGCTAATTCATTTATATGAGACATGTATTGAAAATCAAATATAGGGCATACCTTCGTGCAAACATATCTGTTCCGGTTGATATTAGATGGATTTAGTTGATGATGCGGGCTTCCACAAAGTTTGATCCATCGAAGGCATTTTTCGTACTGGGTCTTCGGTTTTGGAAAGGGTACGAATCGAACTCCACCAACTAGCCTTTCAGGATACCTGTCGTCACTATTATAAAGTCCGTGACTACACCTCTTAACCATATCTATTGTTAAAGAATCCAAATACGCGATAAAACGCTAACAAAAGCTATACTGGACCATGCAACGTTATCTGAGGGAACTGTGGGTCCAAAAAAGGGGCGTGGTTTATGCAGATCTCTGGCCTCTGATTGTCAATTGCATGATATTTGATGACAAAATTACAATTTATATAATTGTCATCTATTACATTACTAGAAGAAAATGTGTAGTTAAATTCCAGTTACTTTTGGTAATTTGCACAATTGAAATTTTCGTTACATTAAAAAAAAAATAGCCGTTAAAAAAAACTTTCTCCATCCAAACGTGATTAGTCTCTGGTTTGCTGGTTTCAGGTGTCCAAAAAAATCTTACTTTTGAGCAGTTATATTTGTGGACTTTGGTATTGAACAGAGGCGGCACGGTGGAGCAATTGGTTAGACCGTTTGCCTCACAGTTCTGAGGACCAGTGTTTAAATTCAGGCCCCACCCATGTGGAGGTTGCATGTTCTCCCGTGCCTGCGAGGGTTTTCTTCGCACACTCCGGTTTCCTCCCACATCCTGAAAACATGTATCAATTCTTCTTCTTTTCCTTTTCATGCTGAAAAGCAGTGTTCCCCAACCTTCTTCCCACCACGTACTAGTTTAGAGTAGGCATTTTTCTCACAGGCCAGATAGACATAAATACACACACACACACACACACATTTTCTTTCCCGCTTATCCTCACAAGGGTCGCGGGAGTGCTGGAGTCTATCCCAGCTATCTTCAGGCAGGAAGCGGGATACACTCTGAACTGGTTGCCAGCCAATCGCAGGGCACATGGAGACAGACGTACCTAGGGGCAATTTAGAGTCTCCAATTAATGCATGATTTGGGGCTGTGGCAGGAAACCAGAGAGCCCAGAGAAAACCCACGCAGGCACGCGGAGAACATGCAAACTCCACACAGGTGGGCTGGGATTTGAACCCCGGTCTTCAGAATTGTGAGACCAATGCTCAAACCACTTGCCACACTGCACTGCCTACTATATATGTGTGTGTGCGTCTGTCTTTTATATATATATATATATATATATATATATATATATATATATATATATATGTATATGTATAATTTAGATTTACTTACAAGTACTGTATAGTTTTAACTGAGTAAAATATTTTTCAAATACAGTTCAGTGGTATTATATTTAGGACAGTAAATATATGAGCATTAAACTTTCAAATGTAAATTTTGTGTGTTCCAGTAATCTTTTGAGGCTAAAACCTGTAAAAACTTTTTTAATGAACACTTGGGCCAACAATTTGTTTTTTGTTTTTGTTTTTAATCAATGTCTTTATGGTGGTATTGTTGTTTGAGGAGGTCTCAAAAAGGTTACCCAAAAAGTTTCTCCACAGCCTCAGAGGACACAGGATGGTGCCAAGAGCTCTCGCTTGGTGCCAAAGAACTACTGCATGATGAAGAGAGAGAAAATGAACAGGTTTTGGGGATGTCAATAACTTGCATGTTTTTGTTATTCACAGCAAGGCTTCATCCCAATCCTTAGCTATTCACAGGGGATTGCTGTACTAACAGCAATATTTCTCTTCCCACCTCATACAGACACTTCGGAGGTGCTACAGTCGTGTTAAGGAGCATGGCATTGGCAAGAGGAAGAGCAGCTACACTATTGAGCAGCTGGAAAAGGTGTTTGGTCAGGGAGGCTGGGACTCCCAGACCTGTGCTCCAGTGCTAATCAACAGCAGTGGTCTTTACCAGGAGATGGAGTCTGATGGCAGCACCTTGGAAGACTTCTCTCAGGAGGATTGGTGCAACCAGGTGCTAGATTCAGCTTTCCAGGAGGGAGACACGGACACTGGTCGGTATTTGGCTGGGTAGGGACATAAAAATAGTGTAATGGTGACTTTCAACGTATGTGCTTTTTTTTTTTTTTCCACAGAAGAAATACAGATGCCGAAAAGCAAAGCTCTTCAGGTTCAAGCAGAGCTTTCAGAGCAAATCCAGTAAGCCAAATTGATTATTCCAATGTTTTTAAAAGTTGTGAATGAGATAATCATTCTAATTGATGGTTGATGTAATGAATTGGGCATTAAAGGTCAAGTGTCATCCCTCTAAACATTCTAAAATAGATATTGAAATGAAAAATACATATAAGATTATTCACTTCAATGTCTACACAATAAAATAAATATGAGCGGAGAGCGTGTCATCGATGCGCAAAGTTGCGGAAGTCTCATTCAACATCCAAGTGGTCACCATATTGGCTGCATTTACTGTCCGTGACGTCACCCCGGACATTCGCCATCGAAAACACGCTGTGGCCCCTACTGTGGGACATGCCCCTTCAACACAGAAGCTCAAAAGAGAACACCTCACAATCGAGTGAAGTGTCCGGTGCAATATTAGCCTATTGTTTCCAGCAATATTTAGATTATATGCAGATCACTTCTAACTAACAACAGACTCCCTGACAGTATGACAGGATGTAGCGTACTCAACCACGAGCGATCACAACGCCGCGGCCCGGGTGCGACGAGCTGATCGCGGCTTTGGCCGGGGTGACACCAAGGTGGTTCATCGCGGCGCCGAGCCGGGCTGCTTTTCGGTGTTGTTGTCACTCATCGGTGAGTGCGCAATTGTTGGCCGCAGCGGTGTTGTTCATTGCGGACGGCGATGGCTATGAATAATGCTGCGGACGGTGGAAGCTATGATCAACGCCGCGGACGGCGCACTCAGCCGCGTGCGACGACCACACCGTAAAGCGGCCGGCTCGGCACCGTGATAAACCACCTCGGCGCCGAAAATGAGCCACCCCGGGCAAAGCTGAGACCGGCGGACGCGGCGCCTAAGCCGTGGCCAGCGGACGCGGCAGTGACTGATTCCCAGACAGTGTGTATAAGCCAGCCTGGCCGAAGCCGTGCTCGTCCGCGAGGCATCACGTGGCAGCCTTCGCCGGCAAGCCCAAGCATCGACACATTTAGCACCCCTGTTAGATGTACGCGGATCTTTTGTTACATTATGAGAGACAGATTACATGCTATTGTTTTTTTTAGTAGCTGTATACGCACCTACCTGTCATTTGGAACCCACGAAGCTCTCGTCCTTTGCACCCGTGAAATCCATTTTTCACGACGAACTGGATCTTTCGGAAAAGTATGAAGAGCGAATCCATCCTCCAGAGTGTTCGAGCAATATCCAGCAATGCAATGAGCCGGCATTTTGGTGAACATGAAGGTACAACAAGCTACCTTCCCGGAGGTAAAACTAATAGAAACAAACAAGTCCACTTGAGGGCGGTCCTGCCATTTACGTCACTTCCTGCTTCTTCTTGAAAACAGCCTTACCCTCGAGAGGATTTTCACGGCTGGAGTTACAAAAAGCTGTATACGTCAAAATCATATTTTGTGGTGAAAAAACGAATGGGTCCATACCGGCTGCTGTTTTTTCATTAATAACATACTAAAAGTCATGCATTTCATGACAGTGGCACTTTAAATAAACCACCCATCTTGATTTCACTCACACTTGACCTTTAAGATGCATATACACACAGGCTTGAAGTGAAGCTGCATCAGCAAAAAGCAACAATGCGATGAAGGGAAGGGTTGCTGAGTTCAGTTAATGTCAACCATGAGCAAGTTGCACGTACTTTTGTCATAAAAACCTTGAATGTCTGCAAGCTTTAACCCGAAATTGCTCCTAACACATCAATGGGCATTGAGCGTATTGTTCTTTGTGGGTTCCATGTCAGTATGCAAATGTTCTCCGGCCCAATCTTATTGCAATTCGACACAATTTAGACTTTCCGTAGGGGCCAACACATTTTCAAGAAAAACAACTGACTCTAATATGAGCAAATGAAGGCAAGTTGAAAAAAAAAAAAAAAAAAAAAATCAATACTGCATGTAATGTGGCTGACGGCCTCTGCAGGTTGGATTGAGACATAAGAGGGTTTTACATGAAACCATCTTTTCAAATTGTAATCTGATTAAAAGCCTAACCGAATGAAAATGCTCCATATGAACGAGCACCTCTGTAAGAAGAAATTGGCCCTATCTGAATGGAATTTCATTCGGTCTCTCAGGGGCGGAATGTTCGTTTTGACACATATCAGAAGTAAATTTTCACCAAATATACCGTAATTTCCGGCCGATAAAGTGCGACTTTTTTCACACGCTTTCAACCCTGCTGTTTATGGGGTGATGCGGCTAATTTGTGCATTTTTTTCTAACGGCCGCAAGCGGAAAAGGAAAGAGTGAGAACGGTGGAATAAATTTAGAGCTAATATACTGTCACTTTTACCGGTCTGGCCCAGTTAGCACTGCGCCAGCATGTTACTGCCGTGTCTCAGTGATTTTTATTTTTTTTGTTTTTTTTTTTAACCGGCCCTGTTAGCACGGCGGCACTAATGTTAATCTCTCTGTGTACCGTCTTTCTTTGTAAATATCTTGTGTTTCAATGTGGGCACTTGCGGCTTTTACACAGCTGTGGCATGTGTATGTACCAAATGGTATTTCCTTTTCAAATGTTCTGGGTGAGGATTATAACCAGGTGCGCTCTGTAGGCCAGGAATTACGGTACTATTGAGAGGATTAAAGCTGGGAAGTGCTGTGTGCGCATGCGCCGTCTTTGTGTAAATGTGCAGTGATGTTATTTACATATGGCGTAAATATGGTGGCTCCCGACAAAGTTCATAAACAGTGAAGAAAAGTATTTGAACAGCGTGCTATATAGCAAGTTCTCCCACTTAAAAAAACAAAGAGGGTTCTGAAATTTATGTCCACTGTGAGAGACATAATCTAAAATAAAAAATCCACAAGTCACAATGTATGATTTTTTTTTTTATTTATTTATTTTTTTACCGATTTTATTTGTGTGATACAGCTGCAAATAAGTCCTGTATTTGAACACCTGAGAAAACCAATGTTAATATTTGGTACAGTAGCCTTTGTTTACAATTACAGAGGTCAAACGTTTCCTGTAGTTGTTCACCAGGTTTGCACACACTGCAGGAGCGATTTTGGCCCACTCCACCAGACAGATCTTCTCTAGATCAGACAGGTTTCTGGGCTGTTGCTGAGAAACATCGAGTTTCAGATCCCTCCAAAGATTTTCTGTTTGGTTTCAGTCTGGAGACTGGCTAGGCCCCGCCAGAACCTTGATGTGCTCCTTACAGAGCCACTCCTTGGTTTTCCTGGCTGTGTGCTTCGCGTCACTGTCATGTTGAAAGACCCAGCCACAACCCATCTTCAATGCTCTAACTGAGGGAAAGAGGTTGTTCCCCAAAATCTCACAATACATGGGCGCGGTCATCCTCTCCCATTCTCCCATGACTCCACTGTATCATCCAAATGGTCATTGGCAAACTTAAGACGGGCCTTGACATGTGCTGGTTTAAGCAGGGGAACCTTCCGTGCCATCCATGATTTCATACCATGACGTCTTAGTGTATTACCAACAGTCACCTGGAAATGGTGGTCCCAGCTCTTTTCAGGTCATTGACCAAGTCCTGTCGTGTAGTCCTGGGCTGATTCCTCAGCTTTCTAAGGATCATTGAGACCCTACGAGATGATATCTTGCATGTGGTTCCACTCCGATTGAGATTGATCGTCATGTTTAGCTTCTTCCATTTTCTAATGATTGGTCCAACAGTGGACCTTTTTCACCAAGCTGCTTGCCAATTTGTCCGTAGCCCTTTCCAAGCTGTGTGGAGTTGTACAATTTTGTCTCTGGGTTCTTTGGACAGCTCTTTGGTCTTGGCCATGTTACAAGTTTGAGTCTTACTGATTGTACGGGGTGGTCAGGTGTCTTTATGCAGCTAACGACCTCACACAGGTGCATTTGATTCAGGATAATACATGGAGTGGAGGTGGACTTTTAAAGGCGGACTAACAGGTCTTTGAGGGTCATAATTCGAGCTGATAGACAGGTGTTCAAATACTTATTTGCAGTTGTATCACACAAATCATTAAAAAAAAATCATACATTGTGATTTCTGGATTTTTCTTTTTAGATTATCTCTCTCACAGTGGACATGCAGTTACCACGAACATTTCAGACCCCTCCATGATTTCTTAGTGGGAGAACTTGCAATATAGCAGGGTGTTCAAATGTTTATTTTCTTCACTGTATAATGAACATCTTGTTTTGAACACCTTACCCCAAGAGGGGTTGCGTCAGGAAGGGCATCCGTCATAAAAACTGTGCTAAACAAATACGAGCGTTCATCTGAGATGACACGCTGTGCCGACCCCTAATGGGACAAGCTGAAAGAATAAGTTATTTTCATCAAGCGTTTTATTTCATAAATACAGTACAATAAATAGCTTACAGCTGAGCATGGACATACACAATGTGGAGTGCCTATATGAACTCGTTAACGATTTTGATGAAGCTGCTGATGCTGATGGTAATGATGGAGCACTATTGGAGAAGGAACGTTTCATCGATTGGAGTTTAAGCTCTGAGAAAGATGACTTTCTAGGCCAAGGTTTCATAGAATGGCTAGTGTTTATGTTTATGGACCAAACACTGCTGGATTCATGCAGTGATAATAAGTGGCAGTCGTAGAAAGGCCTAACAATCTTTTGATGAATCAAAGCACTGCCATTACACTGTCCCTCTCCAGCTGACTCAAGCACAGATTTGTGGGTAGATTTGTGATTGGATGAGCGAGTTTGTAGGCGGGACATCTCCGCATTTGGACACTGACATTAGGTTGAGCAGACAACTTGTTTTCAGGGTTTTTTGTTTGTTTTTTTTTTCTTGTGAGGATAAGCCACTTGGAAAATGGATGATGGATATTTTATGGTGTAGTTACAGCCGACAGTAATGGTTCATACGATAAATACATTGTCGTAGTAAGAAAAAAAGTTTGCAGACTTTTTTTTAACATTAGAAAAAATTTATTCATTTTTTCCACAAATAAAGGAGTAAACACAGAGGTCTAAGAGCTTTTTTTTTTTTTCTTGCAGAAAAAAGGACATGACGCAGACGCTGATACGTATCTTGGAGTCGGTGCAGCTCAAATGGGAACACTTTCAGACTTGGACCGAGTTTTCACGCCTGCACCTCTCTAACAAGCTGGCCGTCTTCGGCATTGGCTATAACACTCGTTGGCGAGAAGATGTGCGTTACTATTATGCCGAGATAAGTTCACAGGTACCGCTGGGAAAGAGGCTTCGTGAATACTTCAATCCAGAGAAGCCTGAGGGCAAAATCGTTCTGACCAAAGTTCAAAAGATGAACTGGAAGAATGTCTACTACAAGTTCCTGGACATTACCATCAGTGAAGCACGTTGCCTGGAGCTGCACATGGAGGTGGACTGGCTCCCAGTGTCATTATCAAGGGAAGCAGGGTGTAGCATGTCCACATCCCACTACCTTCTACCTGGGGATATACCCAAGACATACGGACTCTACGCCATTGGTTATGAGGTGGCGTCATCAGGTCGGACCTCTCCCCAAAGTGATATCCAAAACTGTAGCTTACCTCAATGCGAGTCAGCAAATTGGGCACAAAGTGGAGAAGGAGCAGGGGATGGTGACAGCACCCGGACGAATGTCACTTACTGTTACCTTGGCATTGCGGAAGATAGGACCATTCAACAGTGTCTTTTACAGAATTTTCAGAGTTCTGCAAAACACTACTACTTCCAAAGTGAGCCCTCCTCGGTGACTCACTTTCTGCAAGATAATTGCCGCAGCAGTGTCTTCAATGATCCTGTGGGAGGCAGAGACTTAGCTAGGTGTTTACCCATTTACATAAAATTCATCGAGGTGGATCTCGACTTCCTGTCTGCAGGTTCCTTAGTGGAGTGCTTGGAAACTGCAATTGGTTATTCTTTGAAGTATAACAGCAATGGACCAATTTAATTGCCACATGTGAGGAATTGGGCCTGATAATGGAAAAAAAATCAATAATACTGTATGTTTATATGTTTTGTCAATGAAAATGTAAACAGTTAATATAACTGTATAACTCTTATTTATTTCACATTTTCAAATTTACATAAAGGGCGTGCTGCCACCTAAATGAATATGGGGGGGGTTTAGTCAGGTGGCTGGCTACTCAAGTAAGAATTGGGCTACCTCACTAGAATTAGAGGACCAAAACAGAACTCAGATGTAGGAAAACCATCGTTATCAAGATAAAGGAACTGTGGAACCATATAGAACATGCGTTCTTGCAACGACGAGTTGGGTGCAGGAATTCTTGGGTGCACAGGTGTCAAACTCTGGCCCATGGGCCAAATTTGTCCCACGGTGTAATTATTTTTGGCCCACGAGGCAATTCAAAATTAATATTACAGCTGGCCCGCTGGTACTACATGTATTACACACCATTGTTTGGTTTCATATTAAAAGGTTCATTTGTTCAACCTTGGCCTGCGACTTTGTTCAATTTAAAATTTTGGCCTCTGTGAATTTGAGTTTGACACCCCTGCTTTCGTGCCTAAGGGGATTAATTAATTGTATCTGTATTGTATCATTGTAAGGATTTGAGATCTATTTGTCGGGCTTTTGACAGGCTTATAATTACACCGATAAACCTGCATAGTTAAATGATGTCCAATGTGGGGTTCCTATCAAAAGTTCTGTCACATAGGGATAGCGCATACACATCAAGTGTTGTGTCGATTGGTTGAAGCCAGTTGGCCGCCATCTTGGTGCTCCCAAAACACGTGGAGTACACAGTTTACAGGTTGGATAATCGTGGGGTTTTTCCCAAAGTTTGGCATGTAGAATTAAAACTGGTCGCGTGAGCTTGACATTTTTTTAGTTCTGGTAACATGAAGGATTTTTAATATGAAAAAGGCTTAGTGCGAAGGAAAGACAGAACACCGTGACTACCAAGAAACCTTTCATATTACCTAGAGCCCGATTTCCGTGACGTTAACTTTTCCCAAACTATGCTACGAAGCACTATCATCATAACATGGCAAAAAACTAAGTATTTTTTTGTCTAAAAACATTAAATTTTAAGTCAATCAGTTAGATATATTTTGGGAAATAAGGACTCGCAATGGGAAAATACATCCTAAACACATTGTTCCTTTTTTTTGTCTCTGCAACGTCCAATACAGACGGAAAATGTAAACTTGTTTCCTCGCATTTGAAAATCTAATTCAATTTGCAAAGTTCTGTATTATGAAATTCATCAAAAATTATATAGAGAATGTGTTTTCCTTACTTATCCACTGATGGAAGTTTTGGAAAATATTTGCATCGTTTTTTTAGGGTAAAAACCGTCAGCCTATAAAGGTGAAGCAGAGAGTGAAGAGTGAGCAACAACAACAACAACTGTAAACAAAACTGTTCAAGTGATATAAGATCATCATAAAATAAAAATAAAAAAAACTTTACAAACTTTAAGTGTCAAAGTAAATCTTTCTAACTTACCTGGGGAATGTTTTCCCACAGCCACGAAAGTGGTCGCTGTACATGTCTGCATGGTTGTTGTTTTGGGAGTATCAAGATGGTAGATATCTGCTTACGGCGACTTCAGTTTTGGTGGCCAATGAGCCATCCAGTCTTTTTTTTACAAACCTTTACACTCACTCCCCTTTCATTGATTATAGATTCACGCCCCACAAAAAAACAATTTCAAGCAATTGAAAAAAAATAATAAATCAGAATTTGGGCTCCCAGCTCATAAAACCCACAAAATCAGGAATTCAAAAAAATTACACTAATGTGAAGAAAACAGCCCAAAATATGCAGGCCATTAATGTTTGTCGGTGGAACCTCCTCCTATTGAAGTTTAATTTTTGTAATGGAAATATGGTAGTTTTCCATGACATGTTAATCTTTAGGAAAGGGTCTGCACATGTATAATATGCATGTATGTATGTGCAAGCCAGAAGTTTACAGAAACTGCAAAAATAGTTTTTTTTTCTCACTGTCTGAAGTCAAATGACACTAAACCTCTCCTCTTTCTGGTCAGTCTGGATTACCAACATTTATTTTGTCAAATGCCACAATAATGAGAATTTCTTTGAGAATTTTATACAGTTTTCTTTTGGGTTTTTTTTTCCACGGTCACAAGTTTACATACATTTCCTTTGTATCAAGTTGAATACTTGTTGAACTGCGTAACATGGATCAAAACGTTTTGGGTAACCTTCCACGATCATGTACTCTGACAGTACAGAACGAAATCTGGCTCATTGCTCCTGAAAGAATTGGTGTAACTGAGTCAAGTTCGCCGGTTGTCGTGCTCGCACACGCCTTTTCACATCAGCCCACAATTTTTTTTTTTCTTCAAATTTTCTATCTGATTCAGATCAGTTCTTTGTGGTGGCCATACCAAGACATTGACTTTATTCACAAGCTACTTTTTAAGCATTTTGGCAGGACTGTATGCTTTGGGTCATTGCCTATCTGGAATACCCTTTTTTTTTTTTTTTTAAACCCATTACCCGTTTTAGCTTCCTGGCTGATGTCTTGAGATGTTTCCTACATATCTCCGTGTAAAGTTCTTTCTTCATGATGCTGTCTATTTTATGAAGAGTTCCAGTTCCTGCTGCAGAAAAACAGCCCCACAACATGATGCTGCCAACTCCATGCTTCACAGATTTTTCCTTTTTCCTCTAGATGTAACGTTGGTCATTCTGGCCAAACAGCTCCACTTTAGTTTCATCAGACCACAGGACATGTTTCCAGAAGTTAAGATCTTTGTCTTGATGTCTGTGTAATTGTTTCAACAGATGAATGTGGCACCTTCAAGCATCTGGAAATTGCACACAAGGATAAGACTGATTTTTGGAGCTCCATGATTCTGTCTCTGATTTCCTGGTCGATTTCTTTAGATTTTCCCTTGTAATCAAACAAGGAAGCAAAATTTTTGAGGTGTGGCCTCAACTACATCTCCGGGTGTGTCATCCATTAACTCAGTGATTTCCAACCTTTATAGAGCCAAGGCACATATTTTACAATTGAAAAATCCCACGGCACAACAACAAAAGTAAATGTCACCAAAAATGGAAAGATTAATTACTGTATGTACTTCCTGCCATCTAATTGAAGAGGATTTTTTTTTTGTTCTGTCTGTTATTGTGCCTCACTGGCATAAATAGGTGAATAAAGATACATTAGTTCTTGGAAATAAATGGTTTTTTTTTTAGCAATTACATAAAATTGGATAACTTCCCACGGCACACCGGAAGAGTGCTCACGGCACACTGTTTGGAAATCACTGCATTAACTCCCATGTTGTCAGTTAACGTATCAGGAGCTTCCAAAACCATGGCCTTATCATCTCTGCTTCCCCATCTTTTTTAAAGGTCAAATGTCATGAAATGGATGATTTTTGGTGTATTATTAATGAAAAACCCACAGCCAATATGGTCCCATGTGTTTTTTCACCACAAAACATGATTTTGACGTATATAGCTTTTTGTAACTCCCGCCATGAAAATCCTCTCGAGGGATTTGTTTTCAAGAAGCAGGAAGTGACATACAGGACAGAGGCGCCCCCTAGTGGACTCGTTTGTTTCCATTAGTTTTACCTCCAGGAAGGTAGCTTATTGTTCCTTCGTGTTAGCCAAAATGCCGGCTCATTGCATTGCTCGGCATTGCTTGAACACTCAGGAGAATGGATTTAGCCTTCATAAGTTTGCAAGAGAACCGGTTCGTTGTGAAAAATGGATTGCACGAGTGCAGAGGACGAGAGCTTCGTGGGTTCCAAATAACAGGTCGGCAGTAATGTGCCTTGGCTCGACGGCGTTCAACAAGTACTGCGGCGGCTTTGAACGTACCCCTAAAAGCAGCATGGCTTGGCTCCACCTCCTCCTTATATGACACCACAGCACAGAAAATCATCCACTGAGGCGCCCGATCGGCGGTCACTGCTTCTGCGAAGGCTGCGCGTCGCCGCGATGGCTCATCTCCGCCGCGGAAGTGGATCGGACGGGGATGAGGTTTGGCCGTGATCGCATATCATCTGAATATGGCTTGAAACAATAGTGTAATATTGCCCCGAGGGCTCGAAACAATAGTGTAATATTGCCCCGGTAACTTCACTCTGTTGTGTGATGTTCTCCTTTTCGAAAAGAGCTTCCGTGTCAGATGGGGCGTGTTTGTCTCCCATAGTTAGGGTGCATCGCGTGTTTTCATTTGCGAATGTCCGGGTGACGTCACTAAAACGTGTTGTTCCATAGTGTATATTAACCTCTGGCTTCCACTGTGTCTGTATAAATATATGTATAAGTTATCACACTTTGAAATCATGGAGGGGTCTTAAATTTTCATTTTAATTGCATGTCGACCGGAAAAGACACAGTTAAAACAAAAGTTCATTATAATCTGGAAATTACAGTCTGATTTTTTTTTTTTTTTAAGCAATTTATTTGTATGTTACTGTGCTTACGGCCATGCTCCCCTGAGAATGCCCGATTTCGGAATCTAAGCGGGTTTGGCCCAGGTTGGATGGGAGACCGCCTGGGAATACCAGGTGCTGTAAGATTCTCCACTCGGCTAAAATGCAGAGGGGTTGTGTCAGGAAGGGCATCCGGCGTAAAACTGTGCCAAACGAATATGCGTGCCTCTAAGATGGCGCGCTGTGGCGACCCCCTGATGGGATGAGCCGAAAAGAAAAGATTTGTATGTTACTGCTGCCAAAAGATATTTGAACACCTACCGGTCAGCAAAAATTCTCTTAGTCTGCATCTAAAAAGTCAATCTACACTCCACTTGCTAGTCTAAATTAGAAGCACTAGTTTGAGATCGTTAGCTGCATAAAGACTCCTGTCCATCCCACACAATCAGTACGATGCAAATAACTGACATGGCAAAGACCAAAGAGCTGTCCAAAGACACCAGAGATAAAATTGTAGATCTCCACGAGGCTGCAAAGGGCTATTCGGGAATTGCTTGGTGCTGCTTGGTGAAAAAAGATCAACTGTTGGAGCAATTATTAGGAAATTGAAAAAGCTAAAGATGACTGTCAATCTCCCTCGGCCTGGGACTCCAAGTAAGATCTAAACCAATTATGCATCAATGGTCCTAAGGAACGTGAGGAATCACCACTGAACTACACTGTCAATGCTGGTCAGTGACCCGAAGAGAGCTTACTGTGTTACTGTGAGTAATACACTAATACATCAAGGTTTAAAATCATGCATGGCACAGAAGATTCCCCTGCATAAATCAGCACACATCCAGGCCCGTCTTAGGTTTGACCATTTGGATGATCCAGAGGAGTTTATGGAAGAAGGTTATGTGGTGAGATGAGACCAAAATAGTTCGCATACTGGTAATTAGCATTAGAAAATGGATAGATGTCATGCAATGGAAGTCAACATCACTACAAAGTACTAACATAATTATACATATGCTTGTGGATTGGTCTATGTCTTATTTGGTTACTTACTCGACTACAAAATCCAAAAGTTCAACTGTAGGTCATAGCCAACGTAAAAATAATTACTGAATTTATGTACAAGCTGCCAGAAAAAGACTGCAGACGTAGATTCAAAGAAAGCGGAATATAAAAACTGTGATGTTCTGTACTCTTTTAATCTGCATACAAATAAGTGTACTGGATATACAGCATCCAAAAAACCTGCAATATAATCAAATTGATACATATGAAGTATATATGCCTTCCAGCTTTTGAAAACTTGCACTGCTTTGGTATTCTGTGTCAGTTAAAAAGTGTTCTCAATTTTATTTGCTTAGGCCTTTTTTTAAAAGAGTAGTCACTGTCATTGTTAATAAAAACAATAAATGGAGCTGACGCTTTCATTTGCCACACCATGGTTGTGGGCTTGTATGCAGTTCTGAACACAATAGCCTTAGCTGCTGTACCTATGGTGGATAATTAGAGGATCTGAGAATTATTGTCGCGCTATAATGTTCCATCTTTTGTTTCTGAATAAATACATTTATGCACCAAACCGATGTGAATATATACACTGGCCTCCAAAATCCTGATGTTCCAGATTTGTCCTTAAGGTGCCCAGAATGAATGCGATCGAACTTCTCTGGAGAGATCTAAAAAATAACTATGCACCAATGCCCTGACGTGATGGAGCATGAGAGGAGCTGCCAAGAATAATGGGTAAAACTGCTCAAAAACAGGTGTGCCAAGTTTGTGGAATCATATTGGAAAAGAGTCGTTGTTGCCAAAGGTGCATCTGCAAAGTACTGCATGCAGAGAGGCTGTGAATACTTCAGGTTAAATAAATTTATTCCATTTTGGAGACTCACTATAAAATGTGAGAAAAGTGAAAGCGCTTATGAATATTTTTGACATACACTATAAAAAGCAATTGAAAAACTAAATACTTTGGGGGGAGAGCAGAAAAAAGGGGTTGCATAGGTGTGCACTTATAACTGATCAAATTCTAAACTCATGATAAATATACCATCATCATACATTAAATCTGTTAAATGTTCAAGCTATTGCAATTAACTGAGATTTTCCTGACTTTTTTTTTTTTTTTTTTTTTTTTAGCAAACCCATGTTATTGAAATGTATCAGTCAGGGAACTGCTACAAAATCATTTTTCAGGCAATAAATATACTAGCAAACACTGTAAAGATATTGTGAAATTAAGCTCCACAATTATGACTTAACTGACAATTAGACAGCACTCCAAAACTGATGAGTGGAAAATGTACAAAAGAGGCTGCTAAAAGGCCTACAGCTGCCAATCATTGTCAAATGGATGAAAAAAATGTGTTAGTTTGTAATTTACCCCTATGACCATAAGGTGGTAGACAAGAGCTGTCATTTGGCGCAAGAAGCGACCACAATTATTTTACGTGCAGATTGTTATGAGCAGAACTGGAGAATGAATCAGAGTAGCACGACTCCGGAAAACAATTTCTGGGTGATCCAATGCTGAGATTTTACCACAAAAACACACTACAATACATGGCAGGGAGTCTTTACCGATGATTTTCGCATTGGTAGAAATTATTTTCTTCACAAACTTCCTGGGCAGAACTAGAAATGATTTTCTTCACAAACTTCCTGGGCAGAACTAGTAATATCAACAATGAATGTGGTACCAGCATTATATGTCACAACAATGAACATTATTTTTTTTTTTTAGTTTTGGACTCAATCTTCTAGTTTGAGTGGATATGGGTTGGAAAATACAAATTTCAGTTGATTTAACCATTTCAAAACTGAATCCTATCCTAAATGTTTATCAGCTGTTGTTTCTAAATCATTTGGCCATACCACACCATCTGAGATGTACAACATGTTTGCAATCACATCAGTCAATTAAAATGATGCAACCAAAAAAAAAAAAAAAAAACTGCACTAGAGATTCACCACAAATTATTACTTGAGAGTTCATTTGAACATATTATCATGCAATTTTCTATTGCAGTACAATTTCTATTGACAATCGACCATGTTTTAACAATCAATACTACAAATATTGCTCATTCTTTTCATAAAGCTTATATGATTGCAAACCTTTAACGATGAAATGAATAATTATGGAAGGGTGAGATTTGGCCGAATGCCCCCAACCCCCTGCCTTTATGGGGCTGTACCTGTCAAGGCCCCTTTGGTGCAGGCCCAGCCACCAGGCCCTCGTGATCTATGTCTAGGCAAGGGAAAACGTGGGTCAGTAGTTTATTACTAAAAGGGGTTTTTGAGCTGCACTTTGTCTGGACTCTCACCTAGGACTTGTATGCCATGGTTGACCACGTTAAAAGGATAAAACCCCAAACAACCTACCTACTAGGACCATTAGGACACAGAAATTCCTCCACTGAGAAAAGGTGACAGCTTCCAAACGTTTGATCTTGATCACCAATCCTTTTATGTACAGAATTTTTAGGCACAGCCATAGCGTTGGTATTATACATGTGATTTTTACAGGTGCGCTTCTGATAGCTTCAACTCGGATCTTCAACTCTGAATAGATTGGTTCAGATGTCGGATGGTGGACCAGAATTTTGTCAAAGCTGTCTGGAAGTCTTTCTACGTGGCTTCACCGAACTCTTCCCATGCTTCAGCAACCACCAAAGTCCTATGACTTGTCCTATGAGGAGGTCGTCGTAGTTAGTCATGCACATGATTTAGTTAGCAGTGTTTATATATTTTAAAGTGGGTGAAATGTTATAAAGTAACAAAATAGTAACTAAGAAAGAATCTGCTGTTCAATTTCTTTTGTAAGCATATGTAAATTGTTGATTTGGGGCGCAATATCTTAAATCTCGCAGAGGGCGCAACATTGGTTAGGAAGAGCTGGACGAAGTGGGTGGGGAGAGTAAGATTTGGGCTTCTTCATCGTCCATCGTTGACGACGGCAGCAGCTGTGAACAACCTCAGCAATGGCGAAGGCGGAACCCGTCCGACGCGCACATCAACACATTTAGCACCCCTGTCATACGTACACAGATCTTTTGTTACATTATTAGAGACGGATTACGTGGTCCGCCCCAAACTATTATTTTTTTTTAGTAGCTGTATACACACCTACCTGTCATTTGGAACCCATGAAGCTCTCATCCTTTGCACCCATGCAATCCATTTTTCACGACGAACCAGGTCTCTTGAAAACTTATGAAGGGTAAATTAATCCTCCCGAGTGTTCAAGCAATGTCCAGCAATGCAACGAGCCGGCATTTTAGCTAACACCAAGGAACGAGCTACCTTCCCGGAGGTAAAACTAATGGAAACAATCAAGTCCACTTGAGGGTGGTCCCGCCCTGTACGTCACTTCTTGCTTCTTCTTGAAAAAATCCCTCGAGATGATTTTCATGGCGGGAGTTACAAAAAGCTATATACGTCATGTCTTGTGGTGAAAAAAACCGCATGGGTCCATGTCAGCTCCTGTTTTTTTTCATTAACAACATACTAAAAATCATGCATTTCATGACAGTGGCCCTTTAAGGTGGGCTGCACTTCCCTCATTGTCAAACAGGAAAAGCACAAGGTCTATGAAATTTCACAATGAATTTTATCTGAAATACCTCATTGTTTTTTGTTTTTGTTTTCTTGTTTCGTACCTCTTCTTTCTCCTCGGTCATGCCTCTACCTTTTTCTCTCTGATAGTCCTTATTCATAATGAAACTTCAACAACCAGTGCTCCCTGAATTGAACTTTGATGCACATAACTACCCACAAGTGTGATCAATTCTGAATTGCTGTGTGTGTTAAGACATCTGTGCTTTTTTTGAGTTTAACTTTTGCAACATATATTCACCATTATGAAACACCAGTGCATTCGAGTGAAAATGTTTGATTGGTGAAAATATGTTTATAAGTTGCACAGTGGTCTGCCTCACTGTCCTGAGGACCGGGGTTCAAATCCTGTCCCTGCCTGTGTAGAGTTTGCATGTTGTCCCCATGCATGCATTAATTGAAGACTAAATTGCCTGTAGGTGTGATTGTGAGTGTAAATAGTTGGTTGTTGAGAGGGCTCTTGCGGGGGGTTGGACACTGTTCCACTCTGGAGCTCCCCACGGTGAGATGCGCCGAGCAGGTGTGCGTAAACGTGTTACCCCCTGGCTTGGGGCCTGTGCATTGGGGTTTACCCCTGTGGATGAGAGGTAGCCTCCCTCTGCCTTCGGGTGGGAATAAGGGTCCTGACTATTGTTTGTGCCGCAGTTGAGAGGAACCACTCTTTTTGGAATCCTGAGAGGGAGTGCTGGAGGGTGCTCCATCATTCTGCTGGGGGACTTCAATGCCCACGTGGGCAATGACAGTGAGACTTGAAGGGACAGACTTTGTTCGGTCCATTGTGGTAAAGACGGAGTTAAGTTGAAAGCCAAAGCTCTCGATTTACCAGTGGATCGACGTTCCTACCTTCACCTATGGTCACAAGCTGTGGGTTGTGACCTAAAGAACAAGATCCCAGATACAAGCGGCTGAAATTAGTTTCCTCCGCAGGTTGTCTGGGCTCTCCTTTGGGGAAAGCTGAAGAGACTATGTCTTTTGGCTGGCCTGGGAACGGCCAGGGATCCATCTGGAACTGCTGGATGAAGTGGCTGGAGAAAGGCAAGTCTGGGTATGCCTGCTCAAGCTACTGCCCCTGCGACCATCCATTTTCTGAGCCGTTTATCCTCACGAGGATCGCGGGAGTGCTGGGGCCAATCCCAGCTGTCAACGGGAGGAGGCAGGGAACACCCTGAACTGGTTTTCAGCCAATCGTCGGGCACATGCAAACAGACAACAGTCGCCCTCACAATCGCACCCAGGGCAATTTAGAGTGTCCAATTAATGTTGCATGTTTTTGGGATCTGGGAGGAAACCGCAGTGCCTGGAGAAAACCCACGCAAGCATGGGGAGAACATGCAAACTCCACACAGGTGGGTCCGGGACTGAACTCAAGGACCTCAGATCTGTGAGGCCAACGCTTTCCAGCTGATTCCACCGTGCCGCCCTTATTCAAGTATTTAAGATAAAAATATTGATCTTAAATGGGACCCTAATTTTTTTTCTTCTTTTTTTTTTTAACAAAAACTGAATTAAATGGTGATTTCTTCACAGAATTCCTTTTTTTTTTTTTGAGTTCCTAATTTTGTGAGTTTTTTGAGCTGGAGCCGAAATTATGCAAACCTAAACAAAAAAAAATGCATTAAAACGGTTTAAATTGTAGTCCCTGAATTTATATCTAAGAAAGTTTAAATTTAATGGAATTATAGAAATCAATAATCTTTTCCATGATATTCAAATTCTGAGGAAAGGGTTTTTACATTAGAGAAGCATATACAACAATACGGTTCTGCATTGCTGCCACATTGTTAGTGTTCAGTATTTCTACGCAATAGATTTTTATGATCATTCTCTTTCTTGTATTGTCATATTTTATTGAATGTGTCTCTTGTTGCAGTTGGCTGGCAACCAGTTCATAGTGTACCACCCCACCTCCTGCCCGAGGATAGGTGGTGTAGGCTCCGGCACTCCCATGACCCTTGTGAGGATAAGTGGCTCAGATAATGGATGGATGTCTCTTGTTATACAAGCATTTATTATTTACCCCAACATGCTTCAAGGAGAGATGTTTTGCCCAAACAAGGTTTTCTAATATTTAGGGTGTGATAATAAATAGTGTCTATGGTGATTTAGTAAACACGTGAAATATGAATTGAAATCGTCCACGCGTTCCTGGGTGCCAGACTTTTTTTCTGCCAAGAGGCCTGAAATGAAGTGATTAGAATTTGTCAAGCTCTTCTACACATCGCTTAGTCACTGATGGTTTAGTGCTGCACATGTCTGCCTTTGGTGCGAGCAGAGTGGGGTCGATTCCTGCTCCGTGATGGTGTCAATATGTGCCCTGTGAATGACTGGCGACCAATTCAGAGTGTAATCTAACTTTTGAATGCATTTATCTGGGATAGGCTCCAACAATCCTGTGACCCTTGGGAGGATAAGCAGCTTGGAAAATGGATAGCTGGACGACTCTACATCACTCGCGAAGATCTCTCCCTTGTCTTTCCACTCACTAACCAGCGCTGTCATTATGACAAATGAGTGTGGTCTCACATATTGGTCTTCTGCACAGAGACAACTACAGTAATCAGAGGGAAGGGGGCAGTCTTAGACAAATATGGGCAAAGGGGATACAAAACTGGATCAAAATGAAGCAGCTTACAGAGGAGCCTTTTCTGCACACTGGGGTGATAAAAACATGTTTTTTTTTAAATGATATTTAATGAATTTTATACCACGTCCAGTTTTAGAGAGTCTTTGGAGGTCTAAATAACCAAAATGCGGGAACTTTAAATACTGTAGCGCCATAGATGTTACAATGCATGCTGGCAACATATATAAAACTTAGACATTGCTCTAAATTCTAGTTATTTACCACAAAACATGCAGTAAAATACTGTTACATTATTCTGCTTTAAATGTAGTTTCCACTGCATCACGGGATTTGGTTGACTTCACGCGCTGTAAAGAGAGCATCACTGCATGTTTTTTTTTTTTAATAATCAATATGTGTATTCATTTTGATGCCAATGAGTCACACAAATGAAGTAATCACAAGGAAAATTCACACTTGTATCTCATGCGGTTCATAAATCATCAATTCATGTTGAGTTTATCTTTACTCAGCATAAAATTGACTAAACTGGATTGTCACGCTATCCCACAGAACCCATAATCAGGGGTTTCGTCAAAATAAGTCCAACGTCAATGCAATGTGAAAGTTAATCAAGGCCCATATTCAAGAAACTCCGTGTAACAAAAAGACACATTCTTCATGTTACGTTAATCCTGGTCAGGAAAATTAGCATTTCCCGTCTTTATTATGGCAGCAGTGCAAGATTTCATGATGCAATGCATGCTGGGACCTGTGTGGCTTCTGCTACAAAATACAGAAATTCTCTCTGTGAGGTCAACCAAAATCCCATGATCAGAATCAGAATCAGTTTTATTGGCCAACACACGACAAATTCATCTCCAGTAGCTGGAGCCACTCTAATATAATAACAAACAGCCACTATGATGCAATAGAAATTGGAGTTGATGACAGATGCAGCGGGAACTATATTTAAAGTATGATAACCTTACAGTGTAATCACTCATGGTGTAGGGCTACACATGCCTGACTTTGGGGCAGGGAGCGTGGGATCAATTACCGCTTATCTGGTGATGGTGTTGTTATCTGCCCTGCGACTGACTGGTGACCAGTTAAAAGTGTAGTCCGCCTTTCGCCCGAAGCTAGCCGGGATAGGCTCTGGCTCTCCCGCGACCCTTCTGAGGATAAGCGGCTTGCATAATGGATGGATGGATAACATTACAATGTGACATAGCGTAAAAGATCAAGGCCACAATACTGCGCCTTTGGGACGCAGCCCTGAGTCCCATGATCTGTGTATGCCAGTTAGTCTAGAAGTCTAGTCTGTGCTTGATGTGCTGTTGGCCATGTCTTCAATAAATGCAATAGGAAAGATAATGTCGTCCCCCTTGCGTTACTTGGCGATGTAAACGCTACCTGGTGTCAGAAGAAAAGTGGATTTGAGCAACGAAACTTCAGACGTGAAAAAGGAAGACCCGAGTGTGCATCGCCATGGCAAAGTTTACTTTACTGAAGACCGCGATTGAAAAAGCCAGACATTGTGAGTTGGTCAAGTTAAAGAATACAGAGAGAGAGCACGGCGCAGAGCACATGGACAATGTAAAGTCGGTGAGGAAAACTGAACATGAGATATGGCAGCATGATAGATATAAACAAAAAGACGAAAAAGGGTGCGTGCACGAGATGCGGGCGTAATCATACGGCGGAAACACAGTGCCATGCAAAAGGAAAAAAAATGCATGAAGTGTAACAAATTTGGGCACTTTGCAGCAGTGTGCTATTCCAAAGCTGCTGCTTCTTCTTTCGGCTTGTCCCAGTAGGGGTCGCCACAGCGTGCCGTCTTTTTCCATCTAAGCCTATCTCGTGCATCCTCCTCTCTAACACCCACTGTCATCATGTCCTCCCTCACAACATCCATCAACCTTTACTTTGGTCTTCCTCTCGCTCTTTTGCCTGGCAGCTCCATCCTCAGCACCCTTCTACCAGTATACACACTCACTCGCCTATGAACATGTTCAAACCATCGAAGTCTGCTCTCTTGAACCTTGACTCCAAAACATCCAACTTTGGCTGTCCCTCTAATGACCCAATTTCTAATCCAATCCAATCTGTTCACTCTGTACGAGAACCTCAGCATCTTCATTTCTGCTACCTCAAGTTCTGCTTCATGTTGTTTCTTCAGTGCCACCATCTCTAATCCGTACATCATGGCCGGCCTCACCACTGTTTTATAAACTTTTCCCTTCATCCTGCGGATACTCAGCTGTCACATAAAACACCAGACGCCTTCTGCGAACTGTTCCATCCCGCCCGGACCCGTTTCTTCACTTCCTTACCACAGTCTCCATTGATCTGTATTGTTGACCCCAAGTATTTGAATTTGTCCACCTTTGCTATCTCTTCTCCCTGGAGCTTCACTCTTCCTCCTCTGCCCCGATCATTCACACACATATATTCTGTTTTACTTCTTCATCACTCTCCTTTCCAGTGCGTACCTCCATCTTTCTAGCTGTTCCTCCGCCTGTTCCATGCTTTCACTGCAGATCACAATATCATCTGTGAACATCATGGTCCAGAGGGAATCCAGTCTAACCTCGTCTGTCAGTCTATCAATTACTACCGCAAAAAGGAAGGGGCTCAGCGCGGAACCTTGATGCAGTCCCACCTCCACCTTAACTTCTTCTGACACACCAACGGCAAATCTCACCGCTGTTCTGCTGCCCTCGTGTCCTGTACTATTCTAAAATATTTCTTCGCCACACCAGACTTGCGCATGCAGTACCACGGTTCCTCTCTTGGTACTCTGTCATAGGCTTTCTTTCGGTCTACAAAGACAAAACAATCCTTTTGACCTTCTTTGTACTTTTCCACGAGCATCCTCAAGGCAAATAGTGCATCTGTGGTTCTCTTTCTAGGCATGAAACCATACTGTTGCTCGCAGATACTTACTTCTGTCCTGAGTCTAGCCTCCACTACTTTCCCATAACTTCATTATGTGGCTCATCATCTTTATTCCTCTGTAGTTTCCACAGTTCTGAACATCGCCTTTGTTCTTAAAAATGGGGACTAGCACACTTTTCCTCCATTCTACTGGCATCTTATCTCCCGCCAGTATTCAATTCAATAAGTTGGTCAAAAACACCACAGCCACCTCACCAAATTGCTTCCATACCTCCACTGGTATGTCATCAGGACCAACTGTCTTTACAGGGTTCATACTCAGTCTGACCATAAAAATTTAAGGGCTTTTTAGGGGCATTCTTAGGGGCTGACACGAAAAATTTAGGGCTGACACGGAAAAAATTTAGGGCCGAAACGAAAAATTTAGGGCCATCGTGGGATATCGAGAGTAAGGAAAAAAGACTCACCCAATGGTGCCATCAACCATTCTTGGTTCATCAAATGTTCCCGTACCTCAGTACCTGTGACAGTGATCACCTGTCGCCCCTTGTGGTAGTTCTCATTGATATGACCATTGTCAACGTCTTCACATAACAGCATAAAGAAAAACAGATTCCAACTAAAATTGCAACTATATACACAAATGTCTTCTACTGATGTCTGTCTCAGCACCCCTACTCTTGCTCCTTGAGCCTACCCAGTGCCTCCTCTTTGTTGCTGCAGAAGTGCCAAAGTGGCTCTCTTGTCCTTTGCTCTGCCTCTGAGTGCATTGGCCTCGATGATAAACCTCAGATTCCTCTTCTGCCTCCTCACACAGCCTGTCAGGCTTCTCAATAAGCGTTGATATGTCAGTGTCTATTCTGGCTTTTTTGGCTTTGAGACAATAGAGATGAAAAGTGGGCAGCGATGCCAAATGTAGCCAGGTACGAAGTCTTCCTTTCCCCACAGTGGTAGTTTTTAGCAATGTTACTGTCTGAGAACATGACTGCAAACACTTTCGAATTATTTTCACAAGATTTGTAACTGTAATGGCTGCAGATCACTTTTAAAGTCCACACGAGCTCTGGCACCAGTCAACATATTTCTATCACTATCCTTAATCACAATCAATTACTTGCTGCACAGCCTTCCCATCTCTATCCCTCTGTCTAGCCAACCTGTAGAGCTCCTTTTCTCCTTCTTTCGTATGCAACCTGGAGTTTATGCCTCTTGTTTAGCCTTCGCCACCTCTACCTTTGCCCTACGACGCATCTCAATGTATTCTTTACTCCTCTCTGTGTCCCACTTCTTCTTTGCTAATCTCTTAAATTGGATGACTTCTTGTATTTTGGGGTTCCAAAAACCAACCAAAACCAAGTCTCCTTCTCCCCTTTCCTACTCGAAGACACCCCAAGTACTCTCCTGCCTGCCTCTCTGAATACCTTGGCAGTAGTATTCCAGTCTTCTGGGAGCTCATCCTGTCCATCTAGAGCCTGTCTCGCCTCTTTCCGGAAGGCCACATAACATTCTTCCTTTCTCAACTTCCACCACCTGATTCTCTGCTCTACAGTTGTCTTCTTAGTCTTCCTACCACGACCAGAGTCATCCACTACCATCCTATGCTGTCGAGCTACACTCTCCCCCACTACAACTTTACAGTCGGTAACCTCCTTCAGATCACACTGTCTGCACAAAGTATAATCCACCTACGTGCTTCTACCTCCGCTCTTGTAGGTCACTATGTTCCACTCTCTTCTGGAAATAAGTGTTCACCACTGCCGATTCCATCCTTTTTGCGAAGTCCACCACCATCTCCCCCTCTAAGTTCTTTTGCTGAATGCCGTACCTACCCATCACTTCTTCATCGCCCTTGTTTCCTTCGCCAACATATCTATTGAAACTGCACAAATCAGAACTCTCTCTGGGATGCTTAGGACTACTTCGTCTAGTTCCTTCTAGAATTTCTCTTTCAACTTGAGGTCACATCCTACTTGTGGAGCACACCCACTAGTCACATCATACACAATAACCTCAATTACAAATTTCAGCCTCATCACTCTATCTGATACTCTTTTCACCTCCAAGACATTCTTAGCCAGCTCTTCTTTTAACACCCACTACATTTCTCTTCTACTCCATGATAAAATAATTTAAACCCTGCATCTAAACTTCTAGCCTTACTCCCTTTCCACTTGCTCTCTTGGATGCACAATATATCAACCTTTCTCCTAATCATCATGTCAACTAACTCCTGATCTTTTCCTGTCATAGTCCAAACATTCAAAGTCCCTACACACAGCTGTAGGGTTTGTGCATTTGTCATCTTCTTCTTCTGACTAAGCCACCTTCCCCCTCTTTTTTTTTTGTCTTCGACCTACATTATCTGAATTTCTACCTACGCCTTTTAGATTAACATTTCTGGGTGCGGGGGTAGGAAACCCAGGCCACGACCGAACATACACGTATATATGTGCTATTCAAAAGCTGTACAAGAAATAACTGAAGCTGATGGAAGCGACACTGTGTTTCTAGGCTCAGTAGAGCTTCAACAAAAAGATGCCCCAATTGACCCCTCGTTACAGGGCACTTAACCACGCCTCCTGAAGTTACGTCACCCCACGTGTACTAACCTCAGACAAACAATTAGCAAAAATGGCGGCGCAGCAAGAAAAGACTAGAGCAAACAGTCCGATTTACCAGCTGATTTCTCACTCGCATTCTTAGCTAACAGTGAAATATCGTTGAAAAGCAGACAGCAGGGCTTCAAGTATTTCAGTGAGGGGTATTTCAATGGTATTTACATGCATATCGACGGAGAAACCATTGATATTAGCGCGAGATCTTTCCGGAGTCAGAGGAAGACCGAGAAGCCACATAATATATTATAACCCAAAGACGAATTTGTCGTTGACAGTTTCCTATTTTCGTGTTACATATCACACTTGTGTGCAGAATCTGTATGTGTATCTGTATAGCCGTTTGTGAACCGCCGTATGAAGGAAAAGAAGGCAAGGCTTGATTTACGAGTTGTTTCTCTCGTTTTCTTTGTGTAACGTCACGCGCTCCCCTCAATAATTATTCTTGAATTAGTGCCGAACCTACGTAAGTCCCGACCGAGTACGACAATCACTACTTTAGTGTCCTCAAACATCCTTCCTTCAGTCTTGGTATCTCGGTGCACGTCGAAGGCTTTTAGGACTCGCTAGTCCGGTTTAGCTTAGCTCTGTAGCCGCCAACAGACACACGTTTGTGCAGTCAGATCATCGCAAAATATCGCTCAACACAGATCAAATGTGTCAATCATTCACACGCAGCTATGTTATGCAAGCGAAGAACTGCTAATTCATTTATATGAGACGGATTGAAAACCAAATGTAGGGCATACCTTCGTGCAAACATATCTGTTCCGGTTGATGGATTCAGTTGATCATGCGGTCTTCCACAAAGTTTGATCCATCGAAGACATTTTTCGTACTCGGTCTTCTGTTCCGGTTGATATTAGATGGATTCAGTTGATGATGCGGTCTTCCACAAAGTTTGATCCATCGAAGACATTTTTCGTACTGGGTCTTCGGTTTTGGAAAGGGTACGAATTGAACTCCACCTACTAGCCTTTCAGATTACCTGTCGTCACTATTATAAAGTCCATGACTCCACCTCTTAACCATATCTATTGTTAAAGAACCCAAATATGCGATAAAACGCGAACAAAAGCTATACTGGACCATGCAACGTTGTCTGAGGGAATGGCGGGTGCAAAAAAGGGGGCGCAGGGGGGCGTAGTTTCTGCAGATCTCTGGCCTCTGATTGGTCAGCGACGCGGATGACACAATTTTTACGGCGGGGTCAATTGCAGAGGACGAGCCATCATGGCACGCCACTCTAACAGTAGCAGATATGCCAGTCTCATTTAAAATAGATTCCGGTGCCACATCCAGCTGATCAACCAGGAGCTGTCATTACTGCGAAAGATGGGTGTTCCTCAGCCGATGGATCAAGATGGACAGCATGACCCAACAGATCAAGACTTAACCACCACCAGTGCTCCTGCTAACGCCCGTGGTTCCCCTGAATACCCATACCTGTCAACTTTTCGGAGCGCCAACCTGTATAAACTGCCAAAAAATTCCTTAGAGGGGAAAAAAATCCTTGTAACATACCGAAGAAAATTATATGTCAAAATAATAGAGGGAAAAATATCTGAAGTTAAAGTAATTCTACCAAGTAGAATGATCAGAAAGATGGCTATTTATCAGCCAGGCTACAATACCTACGATATTTGTAAGAGATTCACCAAAGAGAATCAGTGATGTGAAAAGAAAAATGTTTTGAAAGATTACATATCTACTGAATGCCGATGATCAATTCCTTATTTTTAGTGAATAAGGAAGGATCTGATCTGTATAAGGTTAACAATAAGCCATAGATGAACTCACTGACATCAGCTATTGTTCCAATGAAGCCATTCTCAATCTTAGAAAATGGAACGTCTATCTTGACACTCATATGACACCCCTGTGGTGAAAACACAGCATTTAATTATATTATTGTCAGCTGTTATGCTAGCAAGAGAGCTACAAACTCAGCTACAATAATCCCATGTGGTTGTAATAAGGCCCAGGCGGCTAACTAGCAAGCATGCACGCTACATTAGCTCCATTAGCCAAATTAATTTGAGCCTAAAATGATCAAAGTCAAGATAAAAAATGACTCACTTTTTGTTGCAGTCAAGTAATATGCCCGTATAGCTCCTGTCTCGATAAGTCAGCCATCACCATTAGCGTATCCTTGACGATTTGATCGATTTTGTCAGATAGCATAGAGAGCCGGCCAGCAGCTCCTCGGCCACAGCCTCCATGTTTCCCGTGGTGAGGTGCTCGATCCGGACCAAGAATTTACTGGAAACTGTTGGAGGACGCTTTTTTCCTCCCCACGTGTTCGTTTAGTTTCGGGTAGTGAGAATGTTGGTTATCCAAATACAGGCTGGAGATGATGAACAGTTTCTTCGAAGCTTTTACTTAGAATATTCTGGGCACAAATGAGTGACGACAATGGCTGTAGCAGATCAGAAGTGCAAAGATACAAAGGACTTGCAGCATTCTTATACTATCAGAAGGGTCTGCATCACAAAAGTATGAAAGGAAAACAAAGAGCATCACATGAGAATCGCATCATAAAGCAAAGAGCATCACAAAATATCGGCAATCATAATGACTAAACCAATCATAAAGCAAAGAGCATCACAAAATATCGGCAATCATAATGACTAAACCAAATCTATCTGGTAATAACGGGCATATTCCTACGTCCTGGTCTCTCGTAAACATTTCAGCAAGATTCACTTAAGGTTATCTGATGAGTTGGCATGCTTCAAACATGAGTTATACAAACAAAGAGCAGAAGACACACTTCAATCCCCCTTTCGGACTCGAAAGAGTCCGACACCTGAAACCGGGAGGGGCTGGTGCTTTGGGCCTGAAGGGGGAGCAATTCATCTATTCTCAATGGCGGCAGTAATCAATCGCTGACAGTGATCTTTTCCTCTGGGATGAGTCGAGCTGGGGCGCAGTCGGCCTCTTCAGGACCTTGGGGTTAGGCTGCCTGGTCCCAGGTTGATTCACCTGGATTATTGTGCCCGTGTACCGTGAAATCAACCCTTGTAGAAAGATGTCATCAAAGGGTGCCAGCCGACACTGGAGACGCGGTTTTCTGGTTGTTGTCAGGTGGAGGGATTGCTGAGCCTGATGCGGACCTGGCGGGTCATGTAGACGAGATGTGGTACCACGTGTCCCCCTTTCCTTCAAGACGTACTGCTGTGGCTGTCCGCTCAGTAACTTGAAAGGGACCTGTCCACCTAGGTTCAGACTGTCCACCTAGGTTCAGACCATTGTTGTTTAATCACTTTTAACCACACAGATTCACAAATGTTCATTTCGAGGGGACCGTCTGGTAGTCTTTCTGTCAAATGGGAGAAATTAATGGTTAGTTGCCTGAGCCCAGGTAGGCCTGGAACTTCACCCACAGCCAGTGGAGCTGTGGGTGCAGGAAACGGTCTGTTAGTATGAGACTCGAATGGAGTCCACCCTTTAGAAGAATTTAATGAATTCAGTGAGATAGTTTTTCTGGTAAGAGAGGTATCAGGTGGCAGGGCTGTGATAGTAGAATACCGAGCTCCTGTGTCGACCATAAATGATAAAGTTAATCCTCCTACCGTCAGGATCATCAAAGGCTCCTGCAGGCCTAAACATGTGAATTCAGGGCACCATCATTGCGGAAACTGTCCACCAGAGGGCGGTAGATACTGCTGGTTTGGCACTGAGGGATATCCCTGTTGCTGGTGCTGGTGCTGTGTAAGATGTCCTCCCTCTCGGAATTGGTTGTAACCTCGTCGATTGTAGCCACGTGCAGGTTGTTGGCCTCTGCCTCTCCATCCGGACACTTGAGGTCGCTGTCTGCAAGCGCGGGCCCAATGACCAGGCTGTCCACAATTGAAGCACATGTCACGGCCACAGGGGGCGCACCTCGACCTATGAATGAACCTGCTTGATACATCATGCACTCGGAACCGACAGAGGGAGATGAGATCACAGCATGAGTGGCTTCTTCCTGATTTTTCAGATATTGCAACTGCAACATAGCAAGTTGTGTTTCTGTACTTTTGTGTTTGTCTACCTTAGATTCTTTGTCGTTAGCATATCTCCTCAAATGATGTTTAAGATGTGACAACCACCGGTCAACCTCAGCACCAGGAAGGTCTGGATTGGCCTCCATGGCCTGCGCCACAGACTTGGGAACGCCCTTCAAAATAGCTGCTCGGAACCCTTGCGAATGCAAGTCGGAGGCCGTAGGAGCGTGTCCTGTTTTCAGAGAATAATCAGTGAGGGCACGGTCAACAAAAGCCACGGCCTCCTCATCTGCTTTGGGAGCAAACACCATATCTGAGATAACACACTCGGGAAGTGGAAACAAAGCGTCCAGTGCTGTAGGTCAAATAATTTTCTCGTGTTAGAGCCTGATGATCGGAGAGACAAGAAAAACCTGAATTTTCTGAATTTTGCATCAGAGTATTCAACTGTGAAAGTGGACATGATTGTGTAATAAAGACATGGATATCACCTGCTGTTAACATTTGTCCCGTAACCGCTCTCTGCACTGCTTGAAGCCAATTTACACCACCAGATCGCATTGGTGGAAGTTTCTGCATCAGCACACTCACATCAGTGGGAGAGAAAGGTTTGTAAAACATAGCAGAGTTACCAGTAGCCGGATCAACTTTGGCCAACATGGGAGCCTGTAAGATTTGGGAACGTGTCACAGGCCGATGAGAAGCTGGAGCTTCGGAAGATTTCTCGGGGTCTTCAGGACTTCCGGTTTGATCCAGAAAAGAGTCGTGGTGGGAACCTGAAAGATTCTGGACATGACACTTTAATTCTGTTATTTGGTTCTGTAACTGATCAATGTACAACCTGTTTTCCACTTCCCCACTTGAAGGGCCTCTACCAGCGTAGACAGCAAATTCCTGTTCTCTTCAGTCGCGCTGCTTCTTGTTCTGCGCGGAGGGCACGTTTCTGCTCCTCCACTTCAGCGTTCGCTCTGTTTTCATGTTCAGTGGTGATTCTCTCAAGTTGATCTCCAATATATTGTGGAACCTCTTGGTGTCTATTTAATTCCGCCTTATACATTCCTAGCCGATTCAAACGTGTAAATGGGTCAGCTCTCAAATCTGCAACTTTGTCCAATTTTCCTTGTAATTCTTAAATGGCGGCGGTCAGAGTTACTGCAACCGTATTCATGTTTGATGTTTGTTGCGAGTGAGTGACATTACATTCAACACTGGAGCCTGAAATTTCCTTTAAGGTGGTAGTACACATGGGTCATTTGGAGACAACGCCAAAAGATGTTTCTCCTCCAAGTAAGGAGGCGGCGCGGAGGGCACTTTGGGTGTTGAAGGTACCAGACCAACACTCTCTTCCTTGACAGCCAAACGGGACAACTTTAACGCACATCCCATCGCCATCATCCTTGCTCTTGCTTTCATTTCCACAACTTTCTCAGCATTGTCTCTCACCTTTCTACCTTTTGGAGACAACCTGTTAGTTTTTTCCACTTCTAATTTGAGAGCTGCCGCTCTTTTAGCACAAGCTTTTTCCGTTTCCCTCATTAATGTCACCAAACACGCAGTTGAACATTGGAGGAAACCATCCATTCTCACAACATTTCCTCATCCATTCTTTCAACTTTTCTTTCTCTTTCTCTCATTCCTTTTCAGGCAATCCTCCAACACACACATCACATGCATTCCTCACTTGTTCACTCAGCACCACTTGTTCAGAATGGTTTGGTATTTGCCGCAAATCGAACCACTCACTTTCCCTCTCAAACTCTCCCTGCATTTTGATTTAAATTGTCTTTTATCAAAAGTGGTTGAACCTCTTTGATGTTTTTTTTTCCAAAAGTGCTCTTAAAATCTTATTTTATTTGAGGAATTCTAGTTTCTAGGATTCTTGAAAGAACGAAACAACCTCTCCTAAAATAAAATTACAATTGCGCAATTCACTGTTCATCCGGGTATCTCTTCTCAACTTTTTATAGTGCACACTTTGTCCTTTGATTTCGAATGAGGAATTCTAGTCTCTAGGATTCTTCGAAAAGAACAAGACAACCTCTCGGTTCAGAAAGTTTTGTACTGGCCTCAACCCACTGGTATGTCTGCCAGTCACGGGATTTACAACCTTTTTGTGTCGGCACAACCTCCGATCACAGGGCACTTCTAAACCCTTTTTAGAGTGGTACACCCACACACTCTACGACTTTTCAACCATTTAGGTGGGACGCGCCGGTCCCACCAGGGCCTCTCACCCAGGACTATACCACCCACAGTTTCCCCACTGTTCAACCAGCCAGAAATTAATTTCACACTCACACGAATTCAAACGTGACACGGACCTCAACACCAGTTAACAAACAGAAGATCACTTTTGGAGGATAAATGTCCTCTCACCTTGTCAATTGTTGGCCGGCCGATGTTCTGTCTGTCAACCAACACCTCAGTCCGAAATCATGTCGGGGTCACCAATTGTTGGAGGACGCTTTTTTCCTCCCCGCGTGTTCGTTTAGTTTCGGGTAGTGAGAATGTTGTCTATCCAAATACAGGCTGGAGATGATGAACAGTTTTTTCGATGCTTTTACTTACAGAATATTCTGGGCACAAATGAGTGACAGACAATGGCTGTAGCAGATCAGAAGTGCAAAGCCACAGATGAGCTACAGCATTCCCCCAATATTCAGCAGGGTCCGCATCACAAACGCATAAAAGGAAAATAAAGAGCATCACAAAGAGAACCGCATCATAAAATAAGAGCACCACAAACTATCCTCATCATAGTGACCAATCTGGTAATAACTGGCACATTCCCATGCCCCGGTCTCTCCAATAAGGTTAACTGATGATTTGGCATGTGTGAGCAATGTGAGCAAAAGATACGCATCAATAAGGAGATACACATGAATAATAAAAGAGATACACATCGATAATACACTTCACTACGTTTGGAATTCCCCATTTTAGGATTTCCCCCACAATAGAGTAGACTAGCGCCATTCTGGGCAAAAGCAAACGGAAATTTTCAGAATCCGTAAGATTTGTGATATACGGCCATATACGTAAGATTCACCACAAAATCTGTATGAACGACGGCTAAACCGTACGACTTGACAGGCATGAATACCCAACTTGTCGTCACCAGGTTTGGCCGGAGTCTTAAGCCAAATCCCACATATGCTAGTTAGTTGAGATGATGGACAAAAGGGCAGAATAAATCCCTTCTCATCGCAAATCTACTCACACACTCAGATAACGTGAAAAAAAAACGAAACGCTGCAAGAATGTTTTGTTGGCTATTTGGAAGAGGTTTTTTTTTAATGACTGAGCTAAAGAGTAAACATTTTTGAAGCTATGCTACAAGTTAATGTTCGTATAGTGTTTTGCCTACTATACTTGAAAGCGGGGGGGATGTCACATAGAGTAAAGATCAAGGGCACAATACTGCGCCTTTGTGACGCAGCCCTGTGTCCCATGATGTGTGTTTGCCAGTTTGTCTAGGAGTCTAGTCTGTTTGATGTGCTTGTCGGTCGTGTCTTCAATAAATCCAGTTAGAAACATAATGTTGTCCACCTTGGCAAGGTAAACGCCACAATAACCTTCCAGTATTTTACTGTATGGTGTGTGGAAATAAAGAATTTACAGGGCTGCCTAACTGTGAGCAACTTGTAACAATACAATGCAGCAATACTGCATGCGGTGGAGTGTGTTGTAGCATATACTGCACGCACTACTCCAATCATATTCAAGGGGGAAAAAGGTCAGATAAAAAGATGAGTCATAACTGAGGGAGAAAAAAAACCTCTGTGACAACATCTTTCATGTGTTCTCAAAGTATTTTTTCATGTTATTATGGTATTTTATATTAAATATTTTCACTCAGTGGATTTGCACACATAATTACCACCCATTGGGGTGTCTAGCTCATTTGTTCTGTTTATTTAGATTTGTTTGACGCTGTAGTCTTGCATATATCTTCGTCACTTGATCCCTACGTACTATCAGGTCGTATAATATGTAACACAATACAAGATGTGCTTTCAGTATAAAGGCACCATGTGATTATTTTATTTTGAAAACGGAAGCTCGAGGTAGTTTTTTGTGGTACAAGTGACGCACAAGCTCTCGCTGTCAACCCCCCCACCCCCCTTTCTCTCTCTCTCCCTGCCTCAGTAAAGAAGACTCCAGTGACAAGTTGCCAAGTTTCTCGTTCACACATCTTTTAAGAGGGCGCTCGCACACAGGCGGCACAGTCGCAATTTTGTTGGCGGTGGCAAAGGTGCTTCTTAACTCCTCACTTTTGCCTTCACTCTTCTGCTGAAAGTCGGGGACACGGAATTCCTGGGTTCGTTGTGGCTCAGGTGGCTTCCCTCTTTCCTCATCTGAAGTGTCCTCTAACCTTAACCGGCCGACACCTGCGAGAGGAGACTGAGAGAAAAGTACCAGAAGTGTGGTGCCTGACGCCAACGAGATTTTTTATTTTTATTTGTTTTTTAAAGCGAGAAAGCGAGAGACTGCATCAAGGACCGTGACACACTTCAAAGTTGAAACCGTGGTTAACGGAAACATGGAGGCCGATGGTACTTCGTGTAAACTCACCGTGCTGGCATTTATCTGCCTGTGGGGGTTATCAGGTAAGCAAAATCCCCATTTATGTTCACACGTAAAACACCTATCAGATCACTTGCTTTGTATCCTAGAAAATAAATTAATACTCAAAAGTGGCTTCATTCTGTGACTAACCTTTACTTACATTGGTTAATTATAATGTAAATTAAATTGTAACGAGAGGAAAGAGTCGAGATATTTTTTTTTTCTTTGCTAAGCGTGCTGAGAATGAAAGGTTTATTTTCGGCAAAAACACCTGTTTGTGTTTCTCAGACATCATGTCTTCCAGAGAGGAATAATCTCTTCATAGCTTCTACAACATTGGGTCATCCATCACTCTCTCTAGCAACGTATTAAAACTCCTACTTTCCCTGATAACTATACAGTACACGCAGCCTACATTCCCCCTTATCATCTTTCTGATTTATAAAAATTGGGACATGGTACAGATGCTAGGGCTTTGTTCAAATGGTTATAGAAGAAGAGATCAATAATTAATTCTGGTCAAAATTTCAAGAGCGCTGTGTGACAAAATCATCATTTACACATAACAGAAAATCTGTCATGATATTTTACATTTATTTCGCTTGGATTTTTTCAATGAATTTCAATGGATGCTGTAATATAACTGCCAAGTAATATTGTTTTTCCAGAGATTGCAGGGAAGATCATTTCAAAGATCGTGCTGCAATTTTAATAAGAACACAAAGTCCCACTCCAAGGCCTTAGTTTGTGCTCGTATTGTGAGAACAATGTATAATGTCTTTTTTGGGTGGGGGGGGGGTGGATTTTGTGTTTCCAACATTTTCCACGAAACTATCATTGACACAAGTTGTACTGTAAATGCCCCCCCCCCCATTCTCTTTTGGGATAAACTAGAACACCCATTCTGTTTGAATGTGTGTTGGTTTCAACTTTCAAGAGACCTAAGCCAGTAACCCGTGTTGGTTGTGAGATCTAAAAGTTACCTAGAACATCATATTTTCCTTGATTTTATTTATTTTTTTTGGGGGGGTAATTATTTTTTTTTATTATTTTTTTTTCCTTCTTCTTTTCCTTGCCTGTGTAAACCCAGTGTGTCCATTATTGCCTTTGTTGCCAAAACAATCTCATGATCTGACATTGGCAATCTCATGCTGGTTTGCCCCTCCCCCATTGAGTGGGAAAGTGCTTCACCTAAAAATGCTACCTTAAAACAACGATGATTCCATTAGATGTATCACCTCTGGGCTATTTGCAGGCACAATTTACTCAGGGATTACTCTGGCCATTTACCAGCAGGTTGTGATTCAGTGTCATACCACAACAGGACATTGGAGCCACAGTAGCTGACCTTGACAATCAGTTGTCCTGCAGGTGTGTCCTGAACGCAGTCTGTGGTCAGGATCAGTGGAGGAAATGGGAATGAATAGCACTCTTTGGTCACAGGAAGCCTCAGTGTTCCTTAAGTCCTTGTTGTTGATGTTCGTATTTCAGCAGGAAGTGAGCAAACGTCCTGCAACATACAAGATAAGACCTCAAATTGCATTTTCTGTCAAAAATCTGAAAATTGTAGGCTACTGACTGATTAATATAACAACATAGACTAGCCCATGTATTTGTAGCTTCTTTGTCACATGTCATGTAAGTGAACACAAACAAAGCCTAAACATCAGATACGTTTGCCATTTTTGCGAGCTTTTGAAAACATCTTGTGTCACATAAGTGACGTTGTAGACATTTCACATTTCTACAGGTGGTTTTTCACAGTCTCCTGGTACGGGTTAGGCTTACCCCAGCGGGAAGGAAATCTTTTGACCTGGTTTCCATTCATTTTTTTTTTTTTGTGCACCGCTTGACCTCTCGCAGGTGCGTGGGGATTTTGTGCCAGAGGTGTGGTAAATCCTGGACTGGTTGCCAGACAATAACAGGGCACATACCATGTAGACATACAACCATTCACATTCACACCAATGGGCAAACTGGTGGGCTATGTCACAATTCACTCATGTATTCATCGGTAAAGCTTCAATCCTCAATATGATAGACTCCATTTCACCCTTGTTCTTATCGTGTTGACGGAGGCATTCAAATTTCCAAAATTAACAGTGTGAGGGATTCAATTGCAGATACCCACTATAAAAGATTGGAAATTGAGAGCTCAAAATAGCCATTGACACTGTGATCTGAACATGTTTACTAGACTTACTAGACTAGCTTACCTTGCACCAAGACATACGTACAGCGCAGTATATTTCTTTCCCAGTAACATATAATCCATTCCTTACTAACTATTGGGCAACTATTATATGAACACGTTTCTATTCTGGACACACTATCTGCAAAAAGAACATCTTCATTTGTTTTGCAAGTGGGTCCCACAATGGACTTTACTTATTTAACAAGGTCAATCCACACAAGCTTCAAAGCCTCCATTGGGATGAGGAGGGCACAGCTACTACGTACGTTTTCACTGCGTTTCTGTGGCCACCCTCAGTGATTTAGTGGTGAGAGTGAGGGGGTTGTGAGTTATTTTTAGCTTTATGTATTATTCTAAACACACTTGTAGGACACTGATCCCTCACCCATTCTAACTTAAAACGCCTACTTACTTGTCAAGATTTCACATGTACGGTATGTGACAAGTTAAAAACATCTGGTTTTCTAGTTCTCTCTCTCGTCATCTCGGTCAACAATTAATCCAAATCTACCGTATATTCTACGTCCTTCAAGGATAGCACAGAGAAGGTCATAGAATACATTTTGTCGAATTTACATCTTTGGCCTTATCACTAATTGCCTATTTCTTAGAATAATACTAAATGGATATGTAGCAAAGCCCCTTTCCACTTTGAGCTGGGATTATGGCCATTTGAAGCCTGCCATCCTCATGTGGGTCCCCGGCAACTGGTGCAATTTTGATTTGCGAAAGGATTGTGGGATTTATTGCTACATACGTAATGACACGGAAATACAACAGTGCACTTTTTCCCTCCCTGCGGGGCAGTTTACTGTTCAAAAATGAACTCACGTGCCTGTCTCTCTTGTAATCCTTTGTATTTATATTCATCAGCACTGTGCATAAGGCCAAGGAGAACAGAGAGATATGTGCAGGTTCATCCTCAGTCGATTTCTTCACCAGTTCAAAATGTGTTCAAATCCTCTTTATATTGCTTTTTATTGCAATTATCTTGAGCTCAAACACCTAACACTAACTTTATCACCTTAATTAGAGACCAATTTGCTGGATTAATCATGTAATTTTAATAGATGGGGAACGTGGCAGTATTAGCACAATCTTCTTAAATTTGGTTTTCTATTTTTAACCCTTGAAAAAAAATTCAGAACAACCATTAAAGGTTGTACAACTTACAGTTAAAGCAAGGATTGAAAGTACTGTCGGTATGTAATAAAAAAAAAAAAAATGGACAGTCCATACAATTAACACATGGGTTATTCATCCATCAATTTTCTGAGCCGCTTATCCTCACTCGTGGTTGCAGACATTGCAGCTGGCTGTTTTCCCCCCATTTGTGACTTCACTTATTTGTAAATGTTTCCAAAAACAAACAAAATCATTGTTGGTCAATTTGGGACAATGAGTGGCATTTATTACAGTTATACTGACAGGTGCACCCGTGTACAGTCTGTGAGACGTGCGCTCACAGTATGACGTGTGGTATGGAGAGGTGTTGATGATTGTCACTTTGCTTGGACATCCCATCTCCATCCATGGAGCCATAATGAAAAAAGGTCTCTTCTCAGGGGTCATGAGAAAGTTATGACTTGACTTTCCCATCACTGGGCTCTGTCCCAGCCAATCTCTTAAAGGCGCACACACACTTCCTATCTTCTCCATTCTTGGAATTTTCTTGCTGTCATTCCACATTGCTGATCATTGTGATATTTATTTATTGCTGCACCAAGAGATTTGGTGTGACATCAGTAGGTTTTTTTTGTTTTTGTCGTTTATTGTGGTATTTTTTTCCCCCCACCGCAGGGGGTTTCCTTGTATTTTACTATTAACACTGCATTATAAAAAACTTTTTTGTACTTATATTTTACCAACCGACTCAGAACAATTTTGCATCACTGAATTTTGAAAATGAAAATCTTTTTCTCTTGTTCAGGTCAGGTTTTTATGACAAGTTGTTCAAATGTTACAAACTTTGCTGACTGTCTGTTATTATCACAGAAGCAGTATAGATCCTATATTTTCATTAAGATTATGGAGAACTGGTCGGATTGAATGAGTTTTGATTTATTCGCACTACTTTTTCCATCCTTCCATTTTCGACCCCGCTTATCCTCACTAGAGTTGCGGGTATACTGGAGCTTATCCCAACTATATACGGGCAGGAAGTGTGGTACACCCTGCACTGGTTTCCAGCGAATCGCAGGGCACATGGAGACAACAGTCACACTCAAAATCACTCCTGCAGGCCATTTAGAGTCTTCAATTAAGGCATGCCTTTGAGATCTGGGAGGAAACTGAAGTGTAGTGGATAAAACCCACACTGGCACATGGACAACATGCAAACTCTGCACAGGCAGGGCTGGGATTTGAACCCCAGCCCTCAGAACTGTGAGGCGGATGCTCTAACCAGTTATGTTTTTGAGATGTAGGAGGAAACCAGAGTACCCACTCCTTTTTGAGGGTGGAAAACAAGTGTTGGAGTGAATTACTTGTTTGTTATACTTTTTGGGATTTGTTTTAAGATTAAAAATAATCACAAAACAAAGTGTATGGTGAGGGATGATTTCTATTGTAATTCCCATTTCCTGGTGAACTGTTCTATGTTTCAGATGTTGAATGGACAGCTATGACATTACCTTCATTTGAGTTGTGTATCTATTCCTGTGATTGGTAGACATTGATGCGGGAGCTTGAATTTAATGGAACACCATATCAGAGTTTCAGTCATTGGCTGGATAGTGATGTATGTATCTTGCTATTTTGTTATTCTGTACCTTTGTGACCCAATATTTCTCGTTTTATGTGTGATCCCTCACTGGAGACGTTTTCTATTTTTCTGCATTCTTTTTTTGCTAGATTGTTGCTTCTCTGTTTTGGCGTGGTTTCAACTTGAACTGCTAGACCTTTACAGAGCTGCATGTTTTTGTCTCTCGTCTCCCGATTTCGGACCAGATGATCAGTCTTTTCTCACTCCCAGTAATGTTAGACCCCCGTGATTCCACCGATGCATGCAAAAACACAACACTTCTGTCAATATCATAGATGTGCTCTCTCTCTCTCTCTCTCTCCTCTCTCTCTCTCTCTCTCTCTCTCCGCGTGTGCGTGCGCGCGTGCGTGGTGCTCTCCTCTATCATGCTCTCACCCCAATCAGTTAAGGCAGATGGCCATCCTACACTGAGCCTCAGGACTGCTTGAGGTTTCTGTTTTATAGAGGATTTTTTTTCCTTCCACCATCACCAAGAGCTTGCTTGTGTGGCATTCATTTGTCTTAATTTGATCTCTTGACTTTTTTGACAGTTGTGAAAACTCCACCCATTTTCTCAACACCAAAACACAAATCCCAAAATTAAAGCTGCATTCTCAAAACCCTTGAGTCTTCCTGCAGAACTACTGTATATTGCCTCAGAACAGAACACAAGTCAATCAAAAATTGACACCACTGGACAGTCATTACACACAACAGAGAAAAACGAAAAAACAATAAACTGATCATAAAAAGTTATTCTTCACAAGAGCAAGGGATTTCGCAAAACAAAAAATTCCCATTTAGAACTTTTAATGCAAAGAATACAAATATAAAAAAGTACTAGGCCTACAAGTATAATGTAAAATTAATGAAGTTTGCTAACTGTGCTTACCATTATCCAACACATGTGCATCCGAGTGCAACATTTATTTTAATAGTTGAAAATGTGTTTCCAAGTTGTTTCCAGGTAAAAAGTGCTGAAAGTTCTATTAAAAGCGTGACCAATTCAATAGGTAGGTTTAGGGCACAGAGCATTCAGTTCAGATAATAGAGTTTGGTCTTTTAGCATTTGAGAAATACTGTGATGAGTAAAGAGTGGTTCTAGACCTGCTCCATGTGTAAAGTGACCTGTGATTATTTCTGTGATTTGGCACTGGATGAAAAAAATTGAATAAAATTTCCTCAACCAGTTATCAACTTTAGAATACCAGATTGTTTCTTGCAGTGCCTATTTTGTTAATTTCCACATCGCTTATCCTCAATAGTGTCCTGGGTGTGCGGGAGACATTCCCAGATTTTTTTCGGTCAACAGACCCTGAACTGGTCGCCAGCCAATAATAGGGCGCGTGTACTGTAAACAACCATTCTCACTTTGTGTTCACATATACGACCAATTTAGTCTTCAAATTAGCAAGCATGCATGTTTTTGGGATGTGAAAGGAAACTGGTGTAACCAGAGAAGGCCCACACAGGCATAGGGGCATCATCCAAACGTCAGATAGGTGAGGCCGGATTTGAACCCGGTTTGTCAGAATTGTGAGCCAGATGTGCTAATCAGTCCTACACCGTGCCACCCAGCGCCTAATAAAATAAGTCTCATTCCAAAATAACAAATGTTAAAAGACTCTATACCTCTAACAGTACATATTACATCTGACTTTTTGCGCAGTGTACACACAAATGGTTGAGTAACCAAATGATGCACGCAGTCTTTGCCTTGGACAGATGTCACAAGGAGAAGTCAACAGCAACTGCCACCTCACATCCTGTCGACCTGTCCATCAAAAAAAGTTAATAAAGCCTGTGACAGACGGGAATTGAGGGCACTGGCTTAGACAAGATAGGCTGTGTTCAATTACTCATACTTGAGGTATTTAGATGGGGGATGGGGCGAGAGCCTGATGCACTTGTGACATCAAGCACGTTGATATAATCCTTGATTCCTTGTTGAAGTTTTTGGCAAACTCATTAATCATTGTCGTGTCGTCATAAAACAATTGGTTTTGATAGGGTTTTCGTTTCCCAGCTTTGTTATATTAGATGGCAATTGTTGTATATCATAACATTACTGAAGGACTTTCCATGACTTATTTCACAAGACAGGTATGGTGTAAATTAGAGCCCAGTATCACAGAGTGCCTAACATTATTATAATATTACCGTATTTCATGTACAGTTATTTTGATTATATATTGGGGTGGAAATAGATTGTGGCAATTGTAAACCAAGAAGGCCAATAGTTGTGTTATTGGTTTTCTTGCACATACCAAAAATAGAGGCAATATTTATATAAATAACTTATGTGCTCGAAGGAATTAATATATTTGTGTTCAATATTCTTTTCTAATTTTTAGGATGTAATAATTGTCTCTATGTTGCCTTAGTAAACATGAAAATGAATTGAAATCCTCCATGCATTCCTGTGTTCCAGATGATTTTCTGCCGAGAGCTGTGAAATCAGGTCATTTGTATTGTCCGGGTTTATCTACGTCCCTAGGGATGATTTCCGCCTCCTTATCAACTCTTGAGTTACTGCTGTCAACATACCAAACCTGTACTCTCACAAGTGGTTCTTCTACATGGAGGCAGCCAAACTAATAAAAAAGGGGGTGATTTTAGCCAAACAGGGACTAGTAGTAGTCAGAAAATATCCGACCCAGGCAATGAAATCAAGAGTCTAGATTTAGCATGTTGAGGAAAGGTGACCAACTAACTATGTATACAGTGCCTTGTGAAAGTATTCAGCCCCCTTGAACTTTTCAACCTTTCGCCACATTTTAGGCTTCAAACATAAAGATATAAAATTTAAATTTGTCAAGAATCAACAAGTTGGACACAATCATGAAGTGGAACGAAATTTATTGGATATTTTTAACTTTTTTTAACAAATGAAAACCTGAAAAGTGGGGCGTGAAATATTATTCGGCCCACTTGCATTAATACTTTTGTAGCGCCACCTTTTGCTGTAATTATAGCTGGAAGTCGCTTGGGGTATGTCTTATCAGTTTTGGACAGAGAGAGACTTAAATTCTTGTCCATTCTTCATTGCAAAACAGCTCGAGCTCAGTGAGGTCGGATGGAGGGCGTTTGTGAACAGCAGTCTTCAGCTCTGGCCACAGATTCCCAATTGGATTCAGGTCTGGATTTTGACTTGGCCATTCTAACACCTGGATACGTTTATTTGTGAACAATTCCATTGTAGATTTGGCTTTATGTTTTGGATCATTGTCCTGTTGGAAGATAAATCTCCATCCCAGTCTCAGGTCTTTTGGAGACTCACTCAGGTTTTCTTCCAGAATGGTCCTGTGTTTGGCTCCATTCATCGTCCCATTAATTTTTACCATGTTCCCTGTCCCTCCTGAAGAAAAGAAGGCCCAAACCATGGGGCTGCCACCAGGGTTTGACAGTGGGGATGGTGTGTTCAGGGTGATGACCTGTGTTGCTTTTACGTCGAACATATCGTGTTGCATTGTGGGCAAAAAGGTCGATTTTGGTTTCATCTGATCAGATCATCTTCTTCCACATGTTTGGTGTGTCTCCCAAGTGGCTTGTGGCAAACTTTAAATGAGACTTTTTATAGATATCTTTGAAAAATGGCTCTCTTTTTGCCACTCTTCCATAAAGGCCAGATTTGTGCAGTGTACGACTGATTGTTGTCCTATGGACAGACACTCTCACCTCAGCTGTGGATCGCGGTTCATCCAGACTGATCATGGGTCTCTTGGCTGCATCTCTGATCAGTTTTCTCCTCGTTCGTGGTGAAAGTTTTGACGGACTGGGTACTTGGTGGATTTGCAGTGGTCTGATACTCCTTCCATTTCAATATGATTGCTTGCACAGTGCTCCTTGAGATGTTCAAAGCTTGGGAAATCTTTTTGTATCCAAATCCGGCTCTAAACCTCTCCACAACAGTATCTTCAACCTGCCTGGTGTGTTCCTTGGTCTTCATGATGCTCTTTGGACTTTAAACACAACCCTGAGACTATCACAGAGAAGGGGCATTTATATGGAGACTTGATTACACACAGATGGATTCTATTTATCATCAGTCAACATTGGATCATTCAGAGATCTTCACTGAACTTCTGGAGTGAGTTTGCGGCACTGAAAGTAAAGGGGCCGAATAATATTGCACGCCCCAGGTGTCAGTTTTTTATTTGTTAAAAATGCATAAAATAACCAATGAGTTTTGTTCCGCTTCACGATTGTGTCCCACTTGTTATTGAAAATAATTTTATGTCATTAAGTTTGAAGCCTGAAATGTGGTGAAAGATTGAAAAGTTCAATGGGGCTGAATACTTTCACAAGGTTTTCTTATCAGTAGTTAACGCCGACGAGTTATGATTGTTCATATTTATTAAGATGTTTGATTATGCTTAAATCGCCAAGTGTGCACAATCTTGGTGAAAGCGAAATCCTAAAATTCAAAATACGAGTTTGTGTAACGGAAGATCAAAAGCATCGAAGTGGTGTGCATTCCCAAATAGGATGAAAATACTCCAGGTGTCTGTCGTATTGTTGGTTTATTGCACACATATATTCGATGGAGAAAAGCCCAATTTATGCACGGCATACTGAGGAAAATGTGCTTGATGCATTTTATATTGTATGAGCCGTATTTGTGTATTTTTTGCCATTTTAAACATATTGTTACATATCTGTATCCAGTAGTTGCTGTCAGCATACATGGAAAGGTATTTTTACCATTTGGTGATTGGTAGGTGCAATGATTAGTACATAAAAGGATTGTATAAATATTTGATTTCTTTTACTTTATGGGAGAAGCATCACTACTTGCTTGACAAACTGGCAATTCGAGAGTGCCCAGGAGTGTTGATAGTTTTTTTTTTATTGCTGCTTTTAATTTAAAAACATTATTATTAAATTGTGGTAGGTGGTCAATTCCATGTTGTTCCCATGTACTAAAATGATAAGGTGGTATACAGTAGTATAAATTTTGAAATCTGGATTATGCCAGACTGGGGAGCACATACTGGGAGCTGATTGAGATCCTGTAGATTCTAAACTTTGCCAGTGCCCGCGCTTCCAGGGCTGGACCGGCAGGTCCATGACACAAGCCACAAGTCATTAAGGTAGATGTGATTATTATAAGCATTTATGGCATTTAAGACTAATGGAAATAAATAGGAGTTTTGTGAGTTTGATGCTGCAGTCCATTTGTTCCAGTTGTAGCCAAGAATCCTCCTCATTGTGTTGCAACCATTTGATGAAGTATTGTAATTGGTTAGCTAAATAATAGCGTCTGAAGTTGTGAGCATTTAGACTTCCCTTCTGGTTGGTCTTATGAAGAGTGGATAGACTGATTCTATTTTTATTTTTAAATAAAAAAATAACCGTAGCTGAATGTAAGGTTTTAAACCATTTAAAAGTGGTCTTAAATGGAATCATTCAAAAGTAATAATTTATTTGAGGTAAGGTTTATCTGCAGGCGTCCATGTGTTTGCTGTTATTGATTTTGTGTCATGGTCTGTTTTGGTTTTGTTTAATGTTTTCCTGAGTTCCATGTTTCTAACGTCTTTTGCCCTCAGTTGATTGGGTCCATTTTTTCACGTTTACCTTTTGTCCACTCCCTCCTGCCACTTGTCTTGTCCAGGTGATCGTCATTGTCTCTTCAATTTGTGTATTTAACATCCTGGTTTCTTTCAGCTCGTGTCCATCCATTGTTGATGTAATTGTTTGTTCGTGTCAGTCTCTCTGTCCATGCCCAGTCCATCTGTGCCACTTGGTTTTCACCACTCTTGTTTCTAGTTTTAAGTTTATTTAAGTGGTCTAAATGTATTGTGTATTAATTGGTTAAGGTGACTAATTACATTGCAGCACCCTTTGTCCGACGTCCTATTTAATCGTGAGAGAACTCTAGTTGATTGATGATATGGGATGGGACTCAGTGTGACGTTTGATACAGTAGAACTATTGCACTCTGGTTACACTCGTTGCTGTGGGCGTGACAATATGAATGGACCGTGGTGCCTATATTAGAAGAAGAAAATGGGGAATAAAATGTGTGTTGTTGTTGTTGTTGTTAACTAGTGCTCAGGACAGGGGTGGACGTTCGTGTAAGGCTTGCTTGAGGTATGTTCGCATACTTTTAAAATGATATGGCTCGCAAGCCATCAACAAAATGTTATGTAGCCTTGCAAGCTGGTGCTAGCGCATGTGGTTGTGTGTAAACATGCTGCTGTTCTGTAGAACACATGATCTGACTGGACCAGTTAATTACAACCTTTTTGGAGCCAATTAAGATACTTTACAATTAAATAATCCAACAGCACACCGACGAACAAATGTCAAAAAGTAGAGCCATTAATTGCTGTATGTACCTACAGCCATCTATTAGACCATTAATTTGTTCTGAGTGTCACAATGCCTTGCAGGCATAAATAGATGAACAAAAATGCATTATTTATTATATTATTATTATAATATATATTTTTGAACAACTAATTCCAGTATTACAGTATATCCAATAAATTAACAGGTCATTTAAAGCCCGGGTGTCATCCCTATAAACATTCTAAAATAGATATTGTAATGAAAAATACATATAACATTATTCATTTCAATGTCCAAAATAAATGTGAGCAGAGAACGCATTATCCATGAGCAAAGTTGCAGAAGTGTCATTCTACGATATACAAGTGGTCGCCAAATTGGCTGCGTCCTCCGTCCGTAACGTCACCCGGACATTAGCAAATAAAAACACGCGGGGCACCTTAACAATGGGAGACAAATGCGCCCCATCTGACACGGAAGCTCTTTTCGAAAAGGAGAACACCACACAAGCGAATGAAGTTACCGGGGCAATATTACACTATTGTTTCGAGCCCTCGGGCAATATTACACTATTGTTTCGAGCAATATTCAGATGATATGCGATCACGGCCAAACCTCATCCCCGTCCGATCCACTTCCACGGTGGAGATGAGCCATCGCGGCGACGCGCAGCCTTCGCAGAAGCAGTGACCGCCGATCGCTGCGCCGCAGTGGCTTATTTTCTGTGCTGTGGTGGCATATAAGAAGGAGGTGGAGCCAAGCCATGCTGCTTTTAGGGGTATGTTCAAAGCCGCCGCAGTACTTGTTGAACACCGTCGAGCCGAGGCACATTACTGCCTACCTGTTATTTGGAACCCACAAAGCTCTCGTCCTCTGCACCCGTGCAATCCATTTTCACAACGAACCGGGTCTCTTGCAAACTTATGAAGGCTAAATCCATTCTCCTGAGTGTTCAAGCAATTCCGAGCAATGCAATGAGCCGGCATTTTGGCTAACACGAAGGAACAATAAGCTACCTTCCTGGAGCTAAAACTAATGAAAACAAACGAGTCCACGAGGGGGTGCCTCTGTCCTGTATGTCACTTCCTACTTCTTGAAAACAAATCCCTCGAGAGGATTTTCATGGGGCGAGTTTCAAAAAGCTATATACGTCAAAATCATGTTTTGTGGTGAAAAAACACATGGGACCATATTGGCTGTGGGTTTTTCATTAATATTATACCTTAAATCATCCATTTCATGACACTTGACCTTTAAATAAGACTCATTGCTCCATATTGCGATCAGGTTCGGTGATCGGGTTTTCAAACTTCAACAAAATATGGTTCCTTGCTTTTTAAAGGACCTACTTCATGAAGATGAGAGGATTTGATGAATCTGTTCTGAATTTGTTTTAGAATTACACTTTCAATGGTCCTTCAAATGTTTCACATATGTATATTATTGCTGACGATATGTTCTTGCATGGTAGGTAATTATTGTTATTGTATCATCAAAACTTAAATTAATGAAGTTTTTACAAAACAAACAAATATCAAACAAGATGTTGCTAAAATTTTCCATCAATCCATTCACATTCACACATATGGAGGAATTTGAATAATTAAATTGACCTAGCATGTAAGCTGTTGGGATGCGAGAAGAAACCAGAGTAACGGGAGAAAATTCACACTGGCACGTTGAGAGAATACAAATTCTACACAGTGATGTTTCAAAGGAAATTTGAAGCAGACTTCCTGACCATTACCTTACTGTGCTGTATTGGTAAGATATGAAAACATTTAATATGACAGTTGATGATATTACAATGACTCTTAACAGTTAAAGTTACAATGAGTGCATCAGAATGATGATAAATTGTACAATACTTGGAGGAACATACAAATTAGTTTTTTTTTTTTTCCAAACGGCACCATGAATAAATGGAGCGCAAACATCAATTCAACATTAGTGTTTTTAAGGGTAATTAACTGGCTTAGTACAACCTAGATAATATGTGTGAGGTGACGCTAGCAGCAGGCGACAAAGTGGAAAAAGTCATTAGAACCAGGCTTTTAAGCGAAGGCCTTTGGGGCATTTTAGCTGTAATGGTGATCTCATTGAGGCAGAAATAAAAACACTTTTATACAATTACATGTAGCCAGAAGGCTTCCATCCATTTTCTTAGCTGCTCTTCCTCACAAGGGTCGTGGGAGTTTTGGAGCCTATCCCAGCTGTCAACGGGAAGGGTACACCCTGAACTGGTTGCAAGCCAATCGCAAGGTACACAGAGACAAACAACCACACTCACAATCACACCAAGGGGGTACTTAGAGTGTCCAATTAATGTTGCATGTTTTTCGAATGTGGGAGGAGTGCCCAAAGAAAACCCACGCAGGCATGGGGAGAACATGCAAAGTCCACACAGAGAGGGCTGGGAGTGAACCTGGGTCCTCAGAACTGTGAGGCCAATGCTTTCCAGCTGATCCACCGTGCCGCCTCCCAGAAGGCTTCTATATACTAATTCGCATCCAAACAATATTTAAGGGAAAAAAAACCCACATTTTTAAACTTTATCATTGACGTTTCTTTTTTTGCTACCTTTCACATCCTTTCACATGCTTCATTGATAGAATTTTTTTATTTTTATACCATCAGGAAAAGGAAGCATAGAAATATGTATCGTCTTGAATGAGTGTGGGTTTGACATGTTTTTAGCGGCATGTTGGCTATCTAATGAAAGAAAAAGAAAGTTGGATTCAGGTGTATCTATTGTAAATTCCCGAACCAAACTTTCTTTTGAGACTGTTTAATGCGATAGCAAATGTATCTATACAGTAATAAATATCTTTATCCTACATTTCCCAAATGAACCGTCTTAAGAAACAGATGATACTTATACATGTAGTGTATTTATTTAAAACAAAAAACTGTCTGTAATCCATACATTTTCCCATCCTCTCACTCTTGGCCTTAGCGGCACCATGTTTATTCTGTCAGGATCCCTTGCAATGTTGTTTAAAACAATAGTCTAAGCAAATGTATACAGAATATGAACATTTACCTTTACTTGAAAACAATGAATGACAATTGAGTGTTGATGCTCCACATAAAAGTCTTCATTCAGTATAAAGTGGGAACAAGGTCCTGTAATTTATTTATGTATAGATGCTCTCAGATTTGGGAATGAATCTCTTAAGCCCTGTGGCTGCACAAGGACATCCATTTTCCCTTGAGAGAAGGACTTAGAATTCAGAGGGACTGCCTTGTTCTTTCTATCAAACACATTGGCCTTGAATGAGATAAAGAACGTGCTATATAATTAGGCATTGCACTACTGGATATTTCGTAGACCTAAATCTTAAAAATGTCCACTCAATTCATTTTTAGGGTTTTCTTTTTTTTTTTTTAAGAAGAAAGAAGATTTCCTCCAGTAGTGATAACTTATTGAGTTTCTCAAACCACGTGATTAAGCTCCGTCATTAACAAAAAGTCATTTCAAGGGACTACATATCGCTGGAGAATCCTTGAGAAATGTGGGGACTGGCCAATGTCAGCAACCTGCAAAAAAATAGGAAATTGACCAAATGTTGACATAGGTTTCTGTTCCAAAGTGATGTCACTGGTGTACTACAGCACGTGTCGAAGCAAACTCTTCACATATGAACACAGATTAAACATGCAGCAATACAAACAAAAACACAGCTTTTGCCAACTTAAATTTGTTTCATACTAGTTAGTAGGATTTATTTTTCTTTTTATGAGAAAATAAAGCTGTGTTTTTCTTGCCTAAAACCTTGCCTCGCACTTGGGTCCACCATACCTTGATATTACAGCTACGTTGGCAAAAACATTTTAATTTATATTAGTCAATACTCCCACCCTCTTCATTTATATTTGTGCACACACACACGATGTCATTTGTCTTTTATCGGTATGATTACCTACCTCCCCCTCCTGTCCTTCCGCGTGCTGCTATTTTCCTTTTTTCTTGGCAGCTATTAGTCGTGCTTGTCTCCATCCAATCTCTCCTGAGGGCTGCAACTCCAGCATCTCATCAGCATCAATGTTTCAAGTCAGCCGTGAGGGTTAGAGCAAAAGGGACTTTGTTGTACAAGCGTTAGCGTGTTGTTGTTAATGTTTTGTCCACCTTTCATTGAGAGTCGCTTTTCTTATCCATTCTTAGATGTTAAATATTACTGTCCATGTGTATGTGCGCTGTTGCTACGATTACCTTGAAAAGTGACTTTGTGACTTTTCTCATTACTTGAGCTTAAACGTATCTTAGTTACTCTGCTGATTACTTGTTTTCAAAATGAATTAAGTTAGAAAAAAGTAACTTTTTAGTGACTTTTGGCAGCTGCCAAGTGGCAGGAATACCCACTGTACAAAAACATTAGCTTAACCGTACGTATCCATTACTGGGTCATGTACGCCACACAAGTATCAGAAAGATGTCATGAATATGAACAATAGCTTAAATATTAGTAAGTGTAGTTGAAGCCACATTAAATAAGCAACTTGCTGAAGACGTGACATGCCAACACAATACAGTAAGTTCCTAAGTGTAAACAAGCTCACCATTCTTAGTACATTGTCAATCATGGTCTATGAAAGCCACTTTGTGTGTTTATGTACATGTACATGAACATGAAATTGAGCGACACACATACACACCCACACCATGGCTCCCACCACAGTAATTTTGATGTGAATAGAGAATGTTTTTTTCATACTGATATCAGCCATGCACCGCCTTCAACTTGCTCACAAACGAACTTGAGAGTACTTACTTTTCATTGTGTTATTCAAGCTCAAATACACATGTTACTAAGAAAAAGAAAAAGTGTGGTGATGGTGTGTTTGCGGACACCTATGGTATTCTATTTTTTACTCCCTCTTGTGTTTACCTTCTATTGTTTTCAATTAACCCCTCATATCATTCCCCCCATACCTCACATCCTCTTGTCCATGGTCTTATGACTCGTCCTCATTGGGTGGTATGTTTAATTATAACCTCTTAGCTATTTTTGAGTCATACACAGTTACACTCTGAGGGAGTCATTATCTGCAATAATGGCTCAGAGGTTCTGATCCACCCGGAATGCACACACACTACAATAGCTCTTCATTGAAAATAACTCTTATCACCCTTTTTCTCAAATTTTTTTTTATGTACTCCTTCTCTATCTCTCTCCTACACAGATTATAGTGTATATCTTGCCATATCCTGCTAATATGAAAATGTTGTTTGCAATTTGTGGCAATGACGCAAAGGGTCCCAAAGAGAGAATTTCTTCATGAGGCCCAAAAACCCTGGCAGCAGTCCCTGATTACACAGCAATCTATTCGAAATGGGGACAGCTTTCACATGCAGTAAATCCCTTCACAACTTTTACGCTGAGGTTTCCTTGTATTCAGATTCTGTATATTGGAAAACACATGGTTCTATAGCCTGCTTAACAATGAATGACCCCCCTCAACTATATGTTGTTGTATTGTGTCATAACAATGGGCCATAAACTGGTGGAACGTCATGGCAGGAAACCGTACAACACAGGAAATCATGACCAAAATAGAATTCATTGTGCTGCGTTGACGGACGTCACTTCGACTGGATGGTACATGATCGGGGGGGAAAAAAAAAAAAACAAAAACATGAGCTATCTCATCTCCATCACTCTTGTGTATAAGTACAGAACTACTATTCATCTTCTGTTAAGTACAGAGGCACAGAAAGCCTTTATAATCTTTCCTTTTTCATGTTTAAAGACATGGAAGTCTCAACTGAATTCTAAACTGGATCCATCAGGATTACATTTAAGTTTGAACTTTAGGAGCTTGCTGAGTTACAGATTCAGGAATTTGGAACAAACTTGCAACATGAAGCTCAAAATTAAGGATTTTGTCAGTATGTCTGGAAGTCCTGTTATCAGACAAATTTGTTTTTGCATTCACAACATTATTATAGCACGCTGACATTCAAAACAGAAACTATTTTGTAATTGGTGTTTGAAGCAGATCTCTGTTCCCTTCGTTAATGAAATCCAGTTTCAATTGGTATTTCAGTTTTGAGAAAGATTGAAGGTTAGACATAATGTAATACAGTATCTTCCAATTTTGGTATTCATTTTGAGCAATTACAATACATAGATTGCAACAACTAACTCTCTCCTCTACTCCAACAACTTTTTTTTAATGCTACTATTGCTTTCTGAATCAGATCTGCATGTGTGCAGTCAGAAGATGGAATAATCCATTGCATGAAAAAGGAAGAGGGATGAGTGACTGATTGCACAATCTAAAGTGATCTGATCCTCGAGCCATACGTAATCTTTCCATCTCTGCAGCGATCGAAGAACATTGCTGGTTTGTTTTCTTCACAAAAAAAGTTGCTTCGTGATCACTGTATCCCGAAAAGGGCAAAACCCTTCACGTGCGCTAAAATACGGGCTTTGTCCTTAATAATAATCGCCACAGTTGACCGACTGAACCCCAAGTCTTTACCGATGGTCATCGGTGTTACTCCTTTCTCTGATCTTTTCATGATGTTAAGCTTTGTTTCCATGGTAATTGATTTTCTTTCAGCTTGCTATAAAACCCAGCTTTCTTCTTTTGGGCCAGAATGTGTAAAAAGGTGGGCGAAAAAGGCAAAAAGACTCCTGGTGCACAAACATAGATAAGCAATATGGATTAGCTAAGCAGAAAACAAAATGACAGACAAGACACTGGCGTCATTAAGTCCAAATGTAGTAGTTCGAGGACGTTGTAACCCGAGGACTCACTTTATTTGATTGAAACAGAAATTTAATACACAGCACTGTGAATGAAAATTTAAATTAATTTTATTGAATCATTTCTTTATTTTGTACTCTACATAATACAGGTGGTCACGGTGGTGCAGTTGTAAAGCGTTGGTCTCACAGATCTGAGGATTCAATCCGGGCCCTGCTTGTGTGGATTTTTCATGCACTCCCCTTGCCTGCGTGTTTTTTTTTTTTTTCCAAGCACTCCGGGATCCTCCCATATCCCAAAAACATGGATTGATTGAAGACTCTGTCTTTGTAGACCTAGAGAAAGCCTATGACAGAGTACCAAAAGAACTGTGGTACTGCATGCGCAAGGCTGGTGTGGTGGAGAAATATGTTAGAATAGTACAGGACATGTATGAGGGCAGCAGAACAGCGGTGAGGTGTGCCGTTGGTGTGGAATTTAAGCTGAAGGTGGGACTGCATCATGGATCTGCACTGAGCCCCTTCCTGTTTGCGGTAGTAATGGATAGGCTGACAGAAGAGGTTAGACTAGAATCCCATTGGACTATGATGTTCGCAGATGATATTGTGATCTGCAGTAAAAGCAGGGAGCAGGCGGAGGAACAATTAAAAAGATGGAGGCACGCACTGGAAAGGAGAGGAATGAAGATTAGCCAAAGTAAAACAGAATATATGTGCATGAATGTGAGGGGCAGAGGAGGAGGAGTTGGATGTTTTGGAGACCAGGTTAGAGAGAGCAGACTTCCATGGTTTGAACATGTTCATAGGCGAGAGAGTGACTATGTTAGTAGAAGGGTGCTGAGGATGTAGCTGCCAGGCAAAAAAGGAAGAGGAAGACCAAAGAAAAGGTTGACTGATGTTGATAGGGAGGACATGAGAACAATGGGTGTTAGAGAAGATGATGCACGAGATAGGCTTAGATGGAAAAAAATGACACGCTGTGGCGACCCCTAACGGGACAAGCCGAAAGGAAAAGAAGAAGAAGAAGATTGGAGACTCTAAATTGCCCCTAGGTGTGATTTGCTCAATTTGCTACTGAAATCTGTCTCCATGTGCCCTGCAGTTGGTTAGCAACCAGTTGAGGGTGTACTCTGCCTCTTGCCCGATGACAGATCAGATAGGCTCCAGCACTCCCGCAGCCCTTGTGAGGATAAGCGACTCAAATAATGGATAGCTCGATGGATTATACAGGTGAGGCTCTGCCGTACCTGTGTTGCCTGACTGCATGTAACTGGTATACACCAGGTTTTTAATGTAGAAAAAAAAAAGCCATTGTCAAAAAAATTATTTGACCGACTATGCACTGTACCGAAAATTATAATGAAAATATGATTTTATTTAAAGATATATTTGAGTGGTACGATGGACAACTGGTTGGGAAATCTGCCTCAGATTTCGGAGGACTGAGTTTCAAATCCTGGTCCCAGTGTGAATTTTGGATGTTGTCCCCGTGCCCGAGTGGGTTTTCTCTGGGGACTTCAGTTTCCTCCCTCGTCTCAAAAACGTGTGTAGTTTGATTGAAGATGCTAAATTGCTCGTAAGTGGGAATGTGAGTGTGACAGCTTTTTATGGGTGCCTTAGGTTTGGCTGGCAACCAGTTCAGGGTGTCATCAGCTTCTCGCCCCAAGATAACTGGAATAGGATGCAGCATGCAGGCCCGCAACCTTAGTGAGCATAAGCGGTGTAGAAAATGGATAGAGGGATACATTTGAGTTTAAGCTTTTCTGTTGAATTAGTCTCTCCTGCCTTTCATGAATATGAACCTCAAAAATGTTTGTTAATTAGTTTCCCAGGAGAGCCTAATTAAAGGAAAATCACTTAAGGAGGTTCTACATTATTAATCAAGTCAGGGTTTTTATGCACGATTGAAAAAAACAAAATAGATATCTATAATAATGTAATAATGTATCTTTGTTCTGATTAAAAAGCACGGAAAAATTTAATGGTGTGCTAAAGGAACGTAACCCATGGACAGTTAATAAAAATTATTGTACAGTTAATATCACTCAGAGGGTAAATGAGTTTAAGTGAATGCATATGGTAGGCTAATTGACTAGTAATGCAAATGTTAAAAATCCATTGGTGTGCAAAAAATTATAAATGAAGACGAACCGGTTTTTCCGGCCTCCTTCTGAATATAGATTTGGAGCCACCTTAGAAATACAGCAATCCCTCTCTACTTCGTGCTTCACCTATTACGGCTTCAGTGCATCACGTTTTTTTCCCCCTCCCCATTCCCAACCCCCCGAAAAAAAAGTCAGGAAAAAGTCAGATCGGCATACTGTCTGTACTCTATTACAGGAAGGCACATTTATACAATTCAACATCCCCGGCGCGAAATGGACCAATGAAGAAGAAGAAGAAAAAAAAGCCAGATCGACTGATTGGCGGTGCATCATCAAAGCACCCTTTCTTCTCTCCCTTGTCCTTCCTCTCCGCCATTTTCTACGCTGTTAGACTGTGCGTGTATAACCTTCTTGTTCACAATTGCCCCAAAGCACTGTGCTGTTGTTAAAGGTTCTCCCGAAGCACCCAAGCGGAAGAGGAAGATGCGAAATGAGAGGATTGTTCAAAATCGGAGCTCCATTTGCTTTGTGGAAAGCGGATTGCAGAAAAATGGCCCAATGATGATGAGGGTGGCGTGAATGAATCAGCGGCGCACTACAGAACGAATCATGTGGTAAACATCCCTAAAACTGCTTCAATAAGTTTTAATAAGGAAGCGAAATGTGTGATGTTTAACGTCAAGCTGTAATGAGGAATTAACCCCCTCAAGGACGAGGCTTTTCGACAACCAAAGTTTGGTTTGAACAATTTTAAAAGCATTATGCCCTCAAGCGTGCGACAATATGGTACGAGCTGTCGAGTTTGGGAATTATGTTGACGGATTTATGCCCTTGTACAGGGTGTGGGATTAAATGGATTAATTGTACATAAAGGTATGTCATATTTGCTCTCTTGTTTTGCTTTTAATGCTTTGCTTAATATGCTTGAACAATATGATGCAACAAAGACATTACATTGACTCGCGTTTTCGTTGTTTGCCACGGTTGTTTTATTGACTCACGCTTGCTTTGTTTGTCATGTTTTCTTACGGTGGCTTTATTTATCACGTTTGCTGCGTTTTTTTTTACATTTTGGACTGTCGTCAGGAAATATGAAAGAGGATCCGTGGAGATGTGGCCAGAAGAGGCTGGAGATGGTGAGAGAGACACATACTCCGTTCTCCTTGCGAGCAGGGCACGCAGAGACAAACAACCACACTCACAATCACACCTAGGGGCAATTTAGAGTGTCCAATTAATGTTGCATGTTTTTGGGATGTGGGAGGAAACCGGAGTGCCCAGAGGAAACCCAAGCAGGCGCGGGGAGTGCTGGGATTGAACCCGGGTCCTCAGAACTGTGAGGCCAACGCTTTTCAGCTACACCACCGTGCCGCCGTGTGTGTGTGTGGTGTGTGTGTGTGTGTGTGTGTGTGTGTATATGTGTGTATCTCCATCCATCCATTTTCTTTGCCGCTTATCCTCACAAGGGTCGCAGTGAGTGCTGGAGCCTATCCCAACTGTCAACGGGCAGGAGGCATACAGTACACTTCAAATTAATAGCAGTCCAATGTGACTAACCAGATTAATGCATGTTTTCAGTATATTTTTTATTGCTACTAGTTGCCAGTAGGTGGAGCAGATTCTTAAAAAAAAAAAAAAAAAAAAAAAAAAACAAGACCCAGCATTCATAATATACACACTCTTAATGCTGTGCAATTTGGCCATTTTGTTGAAAGGATTGTGTTAAAAAAATATCTGACGTTCAATCATTGAGGTCATAATTTTTTGTGAAAAACAGGTGTGAATCAGGTGGCCCCTTTATAAGGATGAAGCAGAACCTGTTGAACATGCATTTTCCCTCAGTTAGAGGATTGAAGATGGGTCATTGCTGGGTCTTCCAACATGACAATGACCCAAAACACACAGCCAGGATAACCAAGGGGTAGCTCAGTTAGAATCGTATCAAGGTTTTGGAGTAGCCTAGCCAGTTTATCCACCCAAAGCCAAGAGAAAATCTTTGGAAGGAGCTCTAACTCACTGTTTCTCAGTTACAGCCCAGAAACATAGCTGATCCAGAGAAGATATGTGTGGATGATTGGGTTAAAATCTCTTCTGCAGTGTGTGCAAACCTGATGAAAAACTACATCAGGGGTGACCATGCTCTCGAGCCACATGCAGTTCTTTGCCTGTTTTGATGTGGCACTCTTGAAAGCACGAAAGCATTTTTTTTTTTTTTTAATGTACGTGTGCATGCACTTTGCTTGAGTTCATTACGGTAGTAGCAAGCGCACTTTGCTTGCACGTATTACAGTATTTGCATGCACGCTTTACTTGATTTTATTACGGTTTTTAAGGGCATTGTGACAACCTCAGTTTGTATGGGCGTGTGCATTGATGTGTGAGTGAGACGGGACTGCACAGGCGTATGCAGCGAGGGGGGGGGCATGACGGCGACCGGGGAAGAGTAGCTTTATTATTCCCGCCACCCAGTTCAGCTGTGCAACGAGAAAAGGGAGTTAAGCCCGAGGAGGACGACCTTGGCGTGGAAAAAACGTCTCCCAACCATGGTCAGGTAACCGTAGCAGGATAGAAAAATACGATATTTCTACAAAACTGGCATGCACATTGAATTAAAAAAGCTCAAAGTTTACCATTCGGATCATGATCTTAGGAGAAAATAATTTGTCAATTTTGCTCTGGATGAAAAAAATGCACAGTTAAACGAAAGTATGTGGATAAACACAGGGCTTTTTTTTTTTTTTTAGCGCAATGGCAAGCCACTCTGCCTTTTTTGTCAGACATCTATCACATTTCACAGCTTCAAATTTTCACTTCAACTCACTCCACATTAACATCGATTTGGAATTTCCAAAAGGACCGAGCTTTGCAGTTACAAGTTAGTCACTTTGAGAAATAAGACAAAAAAGCAAATGCTGTTTAAAAAAAAAAAAAAAATGGATCCAAATACACTTCCATCGTGTCAACTGGCTTGGAACATTGCAAGGGCCAAAAAGCCATACAATGAAGGGCAATTTATTTAAAAAATGCCTCTGTGACTCGCCACTGATTCACAGTTACACTCAGATTTCCCATCACGAGAATTTTAGTGTTGCATTTGATAAGAGTTACAACATACAAGACAAGACTTGGTTGAACTGGTAGTTTGTGTGAGAAAAATCTTACAATTATTATTATTATTTTTTTTTAAATTACTGGCCCATTGTCTTGGGACACGGTTGGAGTCAACTTTTTTTTTTTTATCATGTTGAAATTTACAATAAATCTATCCGAGCAAAGGTATATGTGTGAGGGAATGATATTCACATGTGTGATGCGGATCTTTTTATATGTATGATGTGGTGCCATAACAGGAAAAAATGTGGAACTTGAGCTCTGACTGGTTGGCCACCCCTCAACTACAGGAAACATTTCCATCCATCCATCCAGTGCTGGAGCCTATCCCATCTGTCAGCGGGCAGGAGGCGGTGTACACCCTGAACTGGTTGCCAGCCAATTGCAGGGCACACAGAGACAGACAACAGTCGCACTCACAATCACACCTCGGGGCAATTTAGTGTCTCCAATTACTGCATGTATTTTGGGATTTCAGAGGAAACCGGAGTGCCCAGAGTAAAACCACGCAGGCACGGGAAGAACACCATGCAAACACCACACAGGCGGGGCCGGGATTTAACCCAGATCCTCAGAACCGTAGATTTAATCTTGAGTTTTGAGTTCAATGACTGTTGCAAACAAGGGGTTATTTTATTAATCTCTCAATCCAGTGTCACCATTGATCTTTTTAACATTCGTTCATTAGTGACTGGTCATTGCATTTACAATTTTTTTTTCTTTTCTTCTTTTTTTTTTGTCCTGCTAGTCATGCGCACCATTAACCTCAGACGGTAAGTCTAATTAGTGCTCCCCTGTTGTGCTATTTTGGTTTTTGAAGATGGACAGTTGAAGCCACCTACACTGCAAAAACACATTTCATTTTTTTGATCCACTGTCTGAAGTAAAATCAGACTAAAACTCTCCTGTTTCAGGTCAGTCAGCATCACCAAAATTATTTTTGTTAAATGCCACAAATATGAGAGAGAGAATTTCTTCGAAAATCTTGTATTATTTTCTTCACGGTCAAACGTTTACATTTCCTGAGTATTGAGTAGCATGTCCTTTTGAAATCAATGACTTTGGTCAAATGTTTTGGGTAACCTTGCACAAGATCCATTCCTCCTGACAGAACTGGTGTAACTGAGTCAAGTGAGTCGGGTTTGTTGGCGCCTTGCTCACACACCCCATTTCAAATCTGCCCACAAATTTTCAGTGGGATTCGAATCAGGGCTTTGTGATGGCCACTCCAAGAATTTATCCTCAAGCCACTTTTTAACCATTTTTGCAGTATGCTTTGGGTCATTGTCCATTTGGAAGAACCATTTGCACTGAAATTCTAACTTCCTGGCTGATGTCTTGAGTTCTTGCCTTTAATATCTCCATATAATGTTCTTTCCTCATGATTCCATCTATTTTATGTAGCGTAGTTCCTGCTGCAGTAAAACAGCACCTAAACATGATCCAGCCACCCCCAAGCTTCACACTATATGGTCTTCTCAAGTCGACAAACTTCCCTCGTTTTCCTCCAGATCTAACTTTGGTCATTATGACAAACCATCTCTGCTTTACTTTCATCAGACCAAAGGACATGGCTCCATTAATTAAGATCTTTTTGTTGTGGTGTCTTTGTACAAACTGTCATCTGGCTTTTTTTTCTTTAAGAGCAATGGCTTCATTCTCGGTGAGTGGCCTTTCAGCCCGTGTCGGTGCAGGACTTGTTCCACTGTGGATCATGACACCTTTTTCCCATCTTTATACAGCACTTCACGTGGTCTTTACCTTATGTTCCGGGGTTGAGTCGTATACTTTGTACCAAAACACAGTTATCACAGGGACACAGGTCCTGTTTCCTTTCAGAGCAGTGTGATGGATGGACATTCCCATGATGTTTACACTTCAGTATAATTGTTTGAACAGATGAATGTGTCACCTTCAAGCTTCTGGAACTTGCACACAAGGATTATCCACACTTTTGGAGCTCAATGGTTTCTTTCTCTGATTTCCTGGCCAATTTCTTTTGATTGTCCCATCATTTTAAACAAGGAAGCAGGGTCTGGCTTTAAATACACCTGCAGGTCTACCGTCAATTAACTCACTTGTTGTCAGTTAACTGATAAGGAGCTTCTAAAGCCATGACCTCATCTGAATTTACCCATGTTCTTTAAAGACACAGTCCCCATACTTTTTGTGGATGTAAACTTTTGACCTTAAAAAAATATAAAATTATCCAAGAAATTCTCTCTCTCATTATTGTGCAACAAAATTAAATAATTTTGGGGATCCTGACTGAATTTGATTTGACTTCAGATAGTGAGAGATCCACCCATCTCTACCGCTTTAGGGTCGGGTCGTGGGGGCAGTAGCTTTAGCGGGGATATCCAGACTTCTCTTTCCCCAGCCACATCATCCAGCTCTTCCGGGGTATCACATGTCATTCCCAGGCCAGCCGAAAACTGTAGTCTCTCCAGTATGTCCTGGGTTCTCTCCAGGGTCGCTTTCCGGTGGGATGTGCCTGGAACACCTCACCACGGAAGCGGCGAGAGGCACCTGAATCAGATGTCCAGGCCATCTCATCTTGAGAGGAGGAACAGCAGCTTGACACTGACCTCCTCCTGGCTGACCTATCTTATCACCCTATCACTAAGGGAGAGGCAGGACACACCCGGTGGAGGAAACTCATTTTGGCTGGTTATATCCAGGATCTCGTTCTATCGGTCTTGACCCACAGCTCGTGACCATAGGTGAGGGTAGGAACGTAGATTGAGTCATAAATTGAGATCTTCACCTTTCAACGTAGCTCACTCTTTACCACAACAGACAGAGACAAAACACTGGAGATGCTGCATTGATCTGCCTGTCCATCTCCCGCTCCAGTCTTCCCTTACTCGTGAACAAGACCCCAAGGTACTTGAACTCCTGCACCTGGGGAAGGATCCAATCGCCATCCAGGAGAGGGTATGTTACCCTTTTCCACTGAGGACCATGTCTTCAGATATGGAGGTGCTGATTCTCATCCCTGCTGCGAACTGCTCCAGTGAGTGTTGGAGATCACGGCTTGATGAAGCCAACAGAACCAAATCATCTGCGAAGAGCAGAGATGCAATGCTGATGGCACTAAATCAGACCCCTTTACGTCTCCGCTGCGCCTAGAGATTCTATCCATAAAAGTTATGAACAAAATCAGTGACAAAGGGCAACCTTGGCGGAGTCTAACGCTCACCGGAAATGAATCTGACTTACTGCCGGCAATGCGGACCAAACTCTGACACCAGTCGTACAGGGATCAAACGGCCAGCGACAGTGAGACAAAAAAAAAAAAAGAATCCGTTTTATGTAAATTTATGGCTTCAACTGTATGTATCACTTCCTGATGACAAATGGAACTATGTGAGCCTGGCAATTGACCACTTAGTCATCTATTTCTATCCTCATGACCCAGTAGCTGTGACTCATGAAAAAAAAAAAAAAAATCAAATAGGGAAAGGATGAGGTGGTTCTCGTAGGCTAGTGCTTGGGGGGGTAGGGTAGACTCGCATCCACTTATACACATACATACGTGCACACAAAAGCCCTATTAAGTATCTCCATCATGCTGTCATATTAAATGAAAATCCTCATTTCAGTGCAACATGTTTTCAGTCTGTGTTTGAGGCACTGTGCTAGAGTCCCTACTTTTCCTTGCTCTAGTTTAGATACACCCACTACTGTTTCCATGACATTCCTGCCAATTCTGTATAAGGGAACACTTTAATCATGGTAACAGATTCATATATCCCTCTGTCTCCTCTTCTCCTTGGTGCACAAGCACACGCTCACCCATTCTCACATTTTAACAGAGATCCCCCGGGAGGATAAAAGCCAAACCTCGTCTGAGTCGTAATCGGCCTCACGAGTCACTCCACATAAGGAAAATAACGAATTCACATTCAGTTGAATGAATGTTTGTGCTGAGTGAAAAAGAATACTGGTTTGTTCTTTGTTTTCCTTGTGACTCCGCCTGTTGCTAATACCCCAGTGGATTACAAGAACAGCGACATGACTTTCCTAAGTGCCAACTTGTCACTCACCGTTCTTCCCTTATCCCTGTATTAAAAATAAAACTAGTTTTTTTTTAGTTTCCTTTTTAATGGTCATAACAAGCTAAGACAGGGTCATAGATGTTGATTTTTTTTTTTTTTTTTTTTTGGTCTCTTATGCTCATCAATGGGCAGTGCATTTGGGCTGTGGTTAGGTCATCTGCATCTCAACGCGGAGTATTGGTTTCAATAACCTCCCCTGTGGGTTTTCCCCACAATCCAAACGTGCATGGCTGGTTAATAGAAGTCTTTATCGCCCATAGATGTGAAATTAAATGTGAATGGATGTAGAGTATGTCATGCAATCTACTAAACTAGTCAAGGGTTTATCCCACATTTCACCCATGAAGACAAGCAGGAAAAATAATGGATGGATGGATGTTAATGAATGTAAATAAATAATCTTGTTTGTGCATCCCATAAAAGTATGACTCCTATCTTGGTGCTAGCCAGTTGCCAATCATAAGGAGAGTGGTGCGTGTTATTGTTCCACATATATTACTGACCTGTTTTGGTACTGCATGCCCAAGTCTAGTATGGCGGAGAAATATGTTAGAATAGTACAAGACATGTACGAGGGCAGCAGAACAGCGGTGAGATGTGCTGTTGGTGTGTCAGAAGTATTTAAGGTGGAGGTGGGACTGCATCAGGGTTCCGCGCTGAGCCCCTTCTTGTTTGCGGTAGTAATGGATAGGCTGACAGACAGGGTTAGACTGGATTCCCCTTGGAACATGATGTTCGCAGATGATATTGTGATCTGCAGTGAAAGCAGGGAACAGGCTGAGGAACAGTTGGAAAGATGGAGGTACGCACTGGAAAGGAGAGGAATGAAGATTATCCAAAGTTAAACAGAATATATGTGTGTGAATGAGAGGGGCTGAGGAGGAAGAGTCAAGCTCCAGGGAGAAGAGATAGCCAAGGTCGACGACTTCAAATACTTGGGGTCAACAATACAGAGCAATGGAGAGTGTGGTAAGGAAGTGAAGAAACGTGTCCAAGCAGAGTGGAACAGTTGGCGGAAGGTGTCTGTTGTTCTATGTGACAGAAGAATATCCACAAGGATGAAGGGCAAAGTTTCTAAAACAGTGGAAGACTGAAAAAACTGAAGAAACAACAGGTAGCATAAATGAAGATGCTGAGGTTCTCGCTTGGTGTGAACAGGTTGGATAGGATTAGAAATTAGCTCATTAGAGGGACAGCCATAGTTGGATGTTTTGGAGACAAGGTTGGAAAGAGAGCAGACTTTGATGGTTTGGACATGTTCAGAGGTGAGAGAGAGAGTATGTTGGTAGAAGGGTGCTGAGGATGGAGCTGCCAGGCAAAAGAGTTAGAGAGGAGGACCAAAGAAAAGGTTGATGGATGTTGTGAGGGAGGACATGCGGACAGTGGGTGTTAGAGAGGAGGATGGACGAGATAGGCTTAGATGGAAAAAGATGACACGCTGTTGCGACCCCTAACGGGACAAGCCGAAAGAAAAAGAAGTATTAACAAGCCACATGCTGAAACTGTAGTGGCAAACATTACGTATTTTTAGGCTTGGCCAACTGAACCAAAGCCCTCAAAGACAAAAAGGTTGGAATTTTTATAGAAGGGGTATTCAAATCTGCTGACAAAGAAGCTTGGGACTGTGCTTTTCCTGTTTCATTTGGGCTGTCGTAGTGCATAATTGGATGAAGTGGGTTTCACCTTTTAAGTTGATTACGTTACTGTTACCCTTTTTAATTGATTCGGTTGACTGATGTAAACAATGGAAATTCCTAGCATATCTCCTTCAGTCTACAACATTTAGCAATGTTCAGCTCCAGGTATAACGTATCAAGAAAGTGTTGGCTGGTTGAGTGAAGGCCCACTTAAGATATTCAGTTTTTCTATTAGCCAGAAAAAAACAGATGCAATAAGCACAGAGACAGTCCAAGAGAATAGTAAAAATACAGTAGTGATTCTGAAAATAAAAGAGAGGATTCAACACAGTCACTCATATTTGAAAAATGTATGGGTGTGGTCAGCCATGCCCGCAGATGTAAAGTTACGGGTGTGGTCCACCAATCATGCCTGCAGATATAAAGTTGCAGGTGTGTGTTCTATTTGTAATTATGAGTGTACCCCTTTTAATAGCCGAGGGGGGCGGCGTCAGGTAAACTAGGAAGTAGAAGTAGTCTGAGCAGCAGCTCATTGCGAGAAATCGTGTGCTTCCGTGTTTAAAAAAAAAAAAAAAAAAAAAACAGCGCTGGATCGGTTTTCATTTGTGCGACCAGTGCGCAGTGGAGCAGCTTAGCGGGAACATTGGTCAAGTCTACACAAAATGAGTGAAGTCTTTCAATATCTATTTCTTCTCCTAACAAATTTTACATGGATGATTTTTTTTTGTCCTCAACTGAGCAGATGCGCGAGTGCGATGGCACGCGGGCGCATATGTGCCCATCAAATCACAGGGACTGCAAAGCATAGATTTTATATGGAGTCAATTGCAGTGGGAGTCACGGTGAGAGATAGAAAAGGAGGACAAGGAAGAAGTTAAATGAAGAGTGCATCAGATTGTGTTTTGAAGATTTGACTGTTTAATCGAGTTGCTGAGGATTAGAGCAGGATTATAAGGAATTGTGACATTGTAACAAATTAGCTGGGTAGTTTTAATCTGAGAGGCGGATGAAGCCTAAGTATTTGACCAGACAGGCGCATGCGTATGTGTGTGTATGTGAGTGCTGCTGTTCCACATACGTTATGCAATGAAGTGATACACAACTGTCTTGAAGGGACGGGAAGAGGGGTTAAAGGATCAGATCATCAAAATTGCCTCCACTATTTTCTTAAATTGTAGTTCTTGTTTTTACTTTACTCATGTGACGAGTTCGTAAATATTTTGCTGTCTAAAGTGTGTTAAATATTGATCATTTTTATTTATACAGCCAGCAGAATTCATTTACATGTCTATTATAATCTAATGTGTCATATCGCATTTTGACTGCCATTTTCATGGATTATTATTTCCCATTTAATTTTATACCAGCCATCCATTTTTTACACCGCTTATCCTCACTTATGTTCACAAGCGTGCTCGAGCCGATCCAAGCTATCTTCAGGTGTGAGGCAAGTTACATCCTGTACTAGTTGCCAGCCAATCACATGGAACATATAAACAAACAGAAAAACAGTCACACTCACGTTCAGTCTTCAATGAATTTACCATGCATGTTTTTGGGTTATAGAGAAAACCCACGCAGGCACAGAAAGAACATGCAAACTCCACATAGGTGGGGCTGGGATTTTAACCCCGGTCCTCAGAACTGTGAGTGTGTACTCTGCCTCCTGGTCAAAGATAGCTGGGATAGGTTCCAGCATTCCAACCCTTGTGAGGATAAGCGTCTCAGAAAATGGACGGATTGAGGTTTCATAATACAGTATATAAGGGTTGAGCGCATATAAGTTTTACTTCTCCTCACTCTTTTCAAATGTGCATTTTCTGTTCTATTCCGTTTTATTTCTAGGAAGCTTTTCTAGCGATGTCATATTGAAATAAACAAGCAAGGTGACTTTATTCAGATTTCACATTTCAAACACAAGGTGCTCAATGTGCTTTACAAACATACTCAACATTTACACTCTCTCGTGTTGCTAAATTAGGCAAGTAAAGCATTAGAAACACATTTCCATATAACGCAGTGCAGTCCAACACCCCTGTAAACTTTGTTGTGACATTTGCCTTGTCCTCTCAGGGATTTACAAAAGTGAGTCACTCGCATGATTTATGTTGCCGTTTTTATGCTGGATGCTCTTCCTGACAGAATCACCTATTTTTTTTTTAACCTGGGATTTTGAAACCACCAATGGCTGGATATCAGGACACTGACAGGGTATTCTCAAAACCTTAAATCGATCCCAACGGGACTGTTCTGTTTGTCTTAGAATATGTTTCATCTCTCATGCAAGCAAGCCTCATCAGATCATGCAAGCCTGTGATGAGAATGAACTGATGTTGATGAATGAGAATAGCCACTGACAGGGAATCAACAAAAGTACTGATGAATTGATATATTTCCGACAGTGTCAATCAATAAGTCGCATTATTAACTCTTAAAAGGCATAATGTTTCATCTTTAGATTTACAATTTGTATGACGCCATTTAATTGGGTAGGTGGTCATTATTGTGGCTGTAGGTATATGCAGGTCCATCGTGGTTAAAATGTTCAGAGGCCCGTAATTATTTTGTGGCTGACACAGAAGGGACATGTGCCCTGTGAGTGACTGCTGAGCAGTTCAGGGTGTAGTCTGCCTTTCATCCAAAGCTTGCGGGGAAAGACTCTAGCACTCCCTTGACCCTTGGGAGGATAACCAGCTTGGAAGATGGATGGATGGATTGACAATAGGGCCACTTTAACTCTAAAAGGAAACCAAGGGGAAAAAAAGGATTCCATTCATTGATTTTCTGTACCGCTTATTCTAAGTAGATTTCTTCTTCAAACTTACTTTTGTGCAAAGTTAATAAAAAATTGCTGTACATTGAGGTTCACTTTGGTAGATGAGAGGGTAGTCTCCCTCAACCCTCGGGTCTGGGAATGGGTCCTGACTGTTTTTGTGCCTATGCGTCAAATAGCAGAGTAGCCACCATTTTTGGAGTCTTTGGAGGGGTGCTGGAGTGCGCTTCCACTGGGGACTCCAAAGTTCTGCTTGGAGACTTGGCAATGACAGTGAGATCTGGAAGGGTGTGAGCGGGACGAACATCCCCTTCAAGTAGTGTGATTTTATTGGACTTCTGTGCTCATTACAGACGGTCCGAATACTATGTTGAAGCATAAGGGTGTCCATTTGTGCACTTGGCACTAGGGCACCTGAAGCTGCAGAAGCTGCAATTCAATGATGGACTTTTTGGTTATGTCATTGGACTTGCGGCTGCATGCATTTGAAGAGGGAGTTTCAGCTGCCACCTCTGGCCCAACCTCTCCTACATACTCGGGGGGGCAAGGGATATCGAGTCAGAGTGGACCATGTTGCATACCTCCATTGCTGAAGGGAGTGACTGGAGCTGTGGCTGTCAGGTGGTTGGTGGCTGTCGTGGCCGCAATCCCCAAACCAATTGGTGGACACAGCACTGAAGGATGGCGTCAAGTTGAAGAAGGATTTTTACTGGATCTGTAGGACTCCTGGGGTAGCTGACAGGTAGTGCCTGGCCAAACAGAATGCAGCTTTGGTGGTTGCTGAGGCAAAAACCTCGGCGTCGGAGGAGTTAGGTAAGGCATTGGAGAATGACTTCTGGATGGCTTCAAGAAAATTCTGCTCAACCATCCACCGTCTCAGAAGGCGCAAACAGTGAACCATTAACACTGTTTATAGTGGGGATGGGGTACTGCTGATCTCGACTCAAAATGTTATGAGTTGATGGGAGAATACTTCTAAGACCTCCTCAATTCCACCCACATGCCTTCCAATGAGGAAGCAAAGTCTGGGGTCTCTGAGAAGGGCTCTTCTCTCTCTGGGGTTGATATTACCGAGGTGGCAAAAGAGATACTTGGTGGCAAGGCCATAGGGGTGGATGAGATTAGTCTGGAGTGCCTAAAGGCTCTGGACTTTGTTGGCCTTTCCATGTTGACACACCTTTCCAACAATGTGTGAACATAGGGGACAGTGCCTCTGGATTGGCAGACTGGGGTGGTGGTGGTGCCCCTTTTCAAAAAGCGGGGACCGGAGGGTGTGTTCCCACTACAGGGGGTTCACAATCCTCAGCCACCCTGGTAAAGTCTATTCAGGGGTGCAGGAGTGGAGAGTCCGTTGGGAAGTCAAATCTCATATTTAGGAGGAGCTGTGTGGTAGTTGTCCGTGCCATGGAACAGTGGACCAGCTCTACAGCCTCGACAGATTCCTTAAGGGTACGTGAGAGTTAGCCCGACCAGTGTTCATGTGTTTTGTGGACTTGGAGAAAGCGTTCAACCGTGTCCCTCAGGGAATTCCTCTAAGAAGTGCTTCGGGAGTGTGGTGTAGTGAACCCCCCGATATGGACATTACATATGTTGCATTGCTGGGAGTCAGTCGGACTTGTTTCCAGTGGGGTTTTGACTCCGGCAGAGCTGCCTTTTTTGTCAATTCTGTTCACAACTTTAATGCACAGAATTTCTTTGCACAGTTGAGGCGCTGTGGAGGTTTGGTTTAGTGGCCTCAAAATTTCATCTATGCTTTTTGCAGATGGTGGGGTTCTGTTGCCTTCACCAAGCAGTGATTTCCTGCACTCAATGGTATGGTTCTCAGGTGAGTGTGAAGCAGCTGGGATGAAAATCTGCACCTCCAAATCTGAGCCCATGGTTCTCAGTTAGAAAAAGGTGGAGTGCCCTCTCTTAATGACCTTCTGCCTCAAGTGAAGTTCATTTGTCTTGGGGGATTTTTTACAAGTCTGGGACAAAAGGAATGGGAGATTGACCGGTAGATTGGTACAGCGTCTACAATGATGCAGACTTTGTTTCAGTGAGTTGCAATGAAGAAGGAGCGAAGCCAAAAGGTGAAGGTCTCAATTTACCGGTCAATCTACATTGCTATCCTCAACTATGGTCACAAGCTATGTCTCGTTACCAATGAACAAGATCCCGGATACAAGCAGCTGAAATCAGTTTCCTCCACTGGGTGTCCAGGCTCTCCTTTAGAGATGTGATGAGAAGCTCGGACATCCAGAAGGGACTCGGAGGAGAGCCGCTGCTCTTCCACATTGAGAGGACCCAGATTAGGTGGCTCTGGCATCTCATTAGGATGCCTTCTGTATGCCTCACTGTGGAAGTGTTCCAGACACGTCACACTACGAGGAGATCCCGGAGATGACCCAGGACTTGCTAGAGTGTGATGATGTTTCCCGGCTGGCCTGGCAGCACCTCGGGATCTCCCCTGGAATTTGCATGTTCTCCAGTGTCTGCATGGGTTTTTTACCGGGTCTCTGTTTTCCTCCCATTTGCGGAAAACCTACATGGTAGGTTTATTGATGACTAATTTGCTCGTACGCGTCCTTGTGACAATGTGTGTACCCTGCCTCTCAGAGTGATCTGAAATTGGCACTACCACACCTGTGACCCTAGTGAAGATAAGCAGTAGAGAAGATGGTTGGATGGATGGATTATATGGCTATTTAAATGACAGGATGTGTACAATATGTTTAACGTCCAATAATAATATCTAACAAGAGCCGTTCTAAATTATCGAAGACGTGAATGATTGCAACGCTTTCAGTGGTGCTGATAGACTTCCATCTTCCAAATTTGTCAATGTGTGGTGGATGTGACACGGTAATGAATCTACAGAGGGATGGGATGTGAGTTTTCTCAAATTGTTAACCCCACCTAAAAAAATCCCCATCATAAGCCATCAGTAAAACCACACATTTGTTGATTTACTCATTTAAAGATGCTCACTGATCTGAAATGTCCGAAGCTCTAATTAGGTCAATCAAGCTATGCTGGGAATCGCATTCCATCAGGCATGATGACATTACAAGTTAGGGTGTGACTTTCATGGCGTATTGGCATCAATCCAAATTGACCTGCTGTGGAAGCATTTGACTTTGATGCTGCTGGTATTCAATATTCCTTTCAAACACACATAAAGGAACACGCTTTTTTGCTCCTTTTTGTGGTTACAAAGCCACCGTTGCCATGGTATTGAATGAATTACTATTTATTAGGATCTAAAGAGGAGGCACGGTGGCAGAGCAGTGGTTGAAATCCCCCCCCCGCCTGTGTGGAATTTGCATGTTCTCCCCGTGCTTGCATGAGTTTTCTCCAGGCACTCCAGTTTCCTCCCACACCCCAAAAACATGCATTAATTGAAAACTCTAAATTGCCTCTGTGTGTGATTGTGAGTGCGACTGTTGTCTATCTCCATGTGCCCTGCGATTGACTGGCAAAAAGTTCATGGTGTAACCTGCCTCCTGCGCCATTACATTTGGCAAAGGATGGATAGGATCTTAACAGAAATGAAAGCTTACAGTCCTCGGAGTAGTGCGGCTTCAAACGAAATCTCATCAGAGCTGGTAGGTCAGGCAATTTTGAAAGACGAATCTTTCCATTCCCCCTAAACATGCTGTAGTGTAGCCAAAAATGAGATGGCACACATGCATGTTTCTTCTCCTTTACGCTCTTCACCTTTACACACTCATAGCAGAGTTTAACAGTAAACACTAGTTGTTTTCATTTCACATACACAGTTAAACATTCAAACAGTCAGTCAATTAGAGCAGGTTTACTGGTGGTGAAAGTTGGGAAACGGTCCTCGGACTGACTGCTTCAACACTTCAGTGTAGCTGTGACGCAAAAGCATCCGAGTTATGTCTTATTAATGTCTCAAACGTGGGGATTGGTGTGTATCTGTGTGTGTATATCGGTTTGTATGGCGATGGGGGATGGTTATCACAAAGGACAGGTTGCTTACATAAGAGCTCATTTCCAGCCAGTTGTAGCACCTTGGACTTTTATCGCTGCTGTGTTGCTTTAAGTCGATTCACTCACAGCCCCTCAAGTCGCACTGTGTCCACTTGAATCACAGGGCGTGCACAAAAACCTGTGCATGCTTCCTACCTCAGCGCTAGGAAGGCCTCACTAACAGAATGGTTATATCCTCTCACATTAGCACACGACCCGATGCACACATATTTCACCAAAGAGATTGTGTTTGTTAACGCTATGCCAGTGCAACTTATTTGCCACTAGACAAACAACTGTTATTCTTTGGTCTTCTAACCCATTTTTCTGATTTTGTTTTGAGCTCAAAGACAGGAAAAAGTTTGGCAAAGTTACAAAAATATCACACCTTGTTTGTTCATATCCTATGAAAATGAGATGTTATAGCATTGTGACCACAAATATCCAGAATTGTCTGCTTTATTTTTTAGCAAACAAGAACGCGAAACTAAGTAACTGAATGTGTGTTTATATATATATATATATATATATATATATATATATATATAATATATGTATGTATGTGTATGTGTATATATACATGTATGTATGTGTATGTACGTGTATGTGTGTGTGTGTATATATATATATATATATATATATGTATGTGTATGTACGTGTATGTGTGTGTGTGTATATATATATATATATGTATGTGTATGTACGTGTATGTGTGTGTGTATATATATATATATATATATATATATATATATATATATATATATATATATATATATATACATGTGTGTGTATGTATGTGTGTGTATGTGTGTATATGAATGTGTATGTGTGTATATGTGTATATATATATATATATTATATATATATATATGTGTGTGTGTGTGTGTGTGTGTGTGTGTATATATATATATATATATATATATATATATATATATATATATATATATAATGTGTGTATACATACAGATGTATTATGTAGGACTTGATGTTAATAGCCCTCTATTCATGCATATTTTGGCTCCAATGAGGCTCTGTGGGATGTTCAATTAAGTGATGGCACCCTACGGGTTATCAAGTGGGATTCCTTACGTCGGGTTATCAAGTGGGATTCCTTCCGTCAACAAGAGTTTCACTGACAGGCCCATGACACTCTGAGAGGGTTCAGCAGTGAATCCCAATATCCCACTTTCACCCCCGAGCTGCCATCAATTCTCTTGAAGGCCCAATTGAGGTCTCTTTATCCACAGCCACTGGCTGGCCATTTCCACCGCCTTGGAGAGATCTCTGACTGCCTGCCGATGGGCCTTTTCCCGGAACCCCATCTATCTGAGTAGCCTGGATGTTGAGGATGCTATACACCCTCTGCAGCCTACTTACACCGGGCGTATGGAGACGTGTCTTGTTGTCGGCACCCAGCCCACGGCGTCCACCTCTTTTTTTTTTTTTTTTTTGTTTTTTGTTTTGTTCCGGCGACCCCCAGCCCGTAGCGTTCACCTTTTGCTGTTCTTTCATCGGCCTCCGGTCCATGGCGACCAACCTTCGCTTGTGCTCTCCAGAGGCAACCTTCAAACGGCGGCCATCTCCTGCTCATGCTCCAAAGCTGGTGCCACGCTCTCCAGCAGTGGCGTGCAACTTACAGCCATTGCCTCTCGCTTCTGGTTCGGCAGCTTCCGACCAGCAGCCACTCTCTCGCTCTTGTTTTAGCATAAGCGTCTACCAAGTGCTCATGTTTTGTCAGCGCCCGACCCCTGCCATCCACCACATGCTCATGTCTCATTGGTCCCTGACCCACAGCGTCCACCCCATGCTCTTGTTCTCGCGGTGTCTGGACCATGGCGTCTTCTTCATGTTCCTGTTTTTTCCGAGCCCGGCCTGTAATGTCCACCATGTCCACCTGTCTCATCACATGTCGTGCGCTCGCGTAGCACCGAGCAATCGGCCTTCTTCTCCTGCACTTGTTTCTGTGGCACCCACCACAGCCGCCTCTCGTTCCTGCTCCAGCGGCGGTGCCCGACCAGCTGCCCTCTCTCGCCCTTCCCTCGGCAGTGCCCGACTGGCAGCAGCCGCGGCCTCTCACCCATGCCTCGGCGGTGCCTCACTCAGCTGTGATCTATTCCTGTTTGGATCGTGCTTTGCCATTGGGAACCTCCTCATACATGTCAACCTGAGTGGCCACGTAAGGACTCTGGTGCTTGGCGTCCTAGCTGGGCTCCTGAACTGCTCAGCCAATACCTTACTTTCGGTGGCCAGGAACCCCACCGGACTGACCAGGGTCCCAGCGATCCTGTGCCACACCAAAGTCTAGTCAAGTCTTGTTTTCACGTTTCAAGTTTTTCGGCTTGTAGTTATCTGACCTTGTTTCTAGTTTTTGGACCTTGCCTTTTCCCATGTCTTTTTGTGCTTCTACCATTTTGGACTGCTTACCTGTGTATGACCTCTGCCAGGAAAAAAAACACCCTCAAAAACAATGTCCTCCATTTGGTTCCTACCCCATGCCGCCTCCTCATGACAGAAGTACTCATACCATCCTTTGAGAATCATTGAAACTAAGTTATGATCGATTTCCCAATTGTCAATATTTAATCCATACAGCCATTTTCTTAGCTGCTTATCCTCACGAGGGTTGCGGGAGTGCTGGAGCATAACCCAGCTGTCAACAGGCAGGAGGTGGGGTACACCCTGAACTGCTTGCCAGCCAATCGCAGGGCACATAGAAACAAACAGCCACACTCACAATTTAGAGTGTTCAATAAATGTTGCATGTTTTTAGGATGTGGGAGGAAACCGGAGTGCCCGGAGAAAACCCACGCAGGCACGCGGAGAACATGCAAACTCCACACAGGCGGGACCGGGATTGAACCCGGGACCACAGAACTGTGACGCCAACGTTTTCCAGCTGAGTCCCTGTGCTGCCTGTCAAGATTTCTTTCTACCATATGTCTGTCTTATGTGGTTGTGTGTCCTTTTTAGTTTGGAACACAGAGCAATACATAAATAGGATTCACATTGATCACCTTGCTCTAAGCATTATCAAAAACAATTCTACACTTGTCAATCGTTTACTATTAAAGCTACTGGTAATTGCAATTACCCAAACCTAAATTTGTTCCAGAACCAAATCACCTCCTTCTTGTAACAATGCAGAACCCCTGCTACTGAGTCTTATCTGTTTTCCTCATGTTCTGACATCTCCTATCTCGCCAACTGTACCGCAACCACTTGATCCATATTCTTTTTTTCATCAGCCACTGCCTGAAGTTGGTATCCATAGATGGGGGATGAAGCATAAACTGGGCGCTGGGTCATATTTTTTTTAATCACAACATACAGTACATGTTTCGGACCGTTGATGCCAAATGAATTCCCCTACCTTTAAAGTGGCACGAAACAGATATCCGTGTTTTTTTTTTCATCTACATTAAATTTGTTTGAAGATATGTGCTGAGAACATATACCAAAGGTTTACCAATAATAGTGCTGAATTGTTGAAATATAGCTTAGCATCTTGATTTTTTTTTTTTTTTTTGGGACTTCGCACACAGCCATGTGACATCAATAAATCTTGGGACAATTAAATTCCTTTTGGGGAACTTTCCAAGTTCCATTTCTTGCCTGAGATTCCAAATCTATATATCTGTGTCACATAGTTGTTTATTTACTGTGTCTTCAATTTAACAGGGTAATTTCTCCTACCCCTGGGATCACTGGGCAGATCAAGTACAAGTTCCCTCTGAGACCAAAACAGGATATCGCTATCATCATTGCTCCTCATATGTTTATCCACACAATTCTCTCAAGGGGTGCAGACTACTGTTTGACGACTGAAAAATCCAAAGGGACATGAGCCAACAGTAAAGCCACTTTTGACGAGGGAGGGACAGTAATGTCTTGGAAGGACCAGAGCACCAAGTTCAGTGGAAGCATAGAGTCTTGCATTATGCATGGTGGTTGTTATTTTCATCATAGGGGGCTATCAGCCGTCATTGACGTTCCTGCCCTGTCAGCACATATTGGAATATGTTCACAGATTGCCTTTTTCAGTGTCTGCTCTAACCTTATCCCCTCCATTCCCAGCAAAGCATGCCCTCTTCCATACTTTGTCCCATTAGAAATAGACTGAAAAGAGCGACTGGATTCCATTAGCTTTACTTGTCCCCAAAGTCGTATGGATCCTGTTCTGATTGGTACTTTTAAGTTGAGCTGGTTGTTGTTCCCGCTTACCATTAGCCCACTCAGTAAAATGAGAGTGAGAAAGTGGCCCTACTCAGAACCCCATGCATTATTTCACACTGCAAGTGACAGGCCAGCACATAAGACATAAATGCCAACAGACGCTGGGGTGTCAGTTAGGTGTATGTATGTGTGCGGTTGTGTTTTTCGACTTTATGCCACTGCACTCTGAAAGCCCAAAGCATACACTATCATTTGCAGCCAAATAACATGGATTTGGATGGAACAGGATTTAGTGAAGCCATTAAAAGTAAGTGGTTTGAGGTTAAGTCTCGCCAAAATGATTTTTTTTTTTTTTTTTTTTTAAGAAGGTGCCACGTTGGGTTTTTAGTAAGGCATAACAATCTGAAGGTTGAAAATATTGTTCATATCCATGCATTTTTTTGAGCCGCTTGTCCTCACGAGGGTCACGGACGAAGGAGCCAGTCCCAGGTGTCATCAGGTACGAGGCAGGGTAGACCCTGAACTGGTTGTCAGCCAATTGCAGGGCACATGTAGATCAACATCAGTCGCACTCACAATCATAGCTAGAGCCAATTTAGAGTCTCCAATGGTAATGCATGTTTTTGTGATGTGGGAGGAAACTGGAGTGCCTGGAGAAAACCTACGCAGGCATGGCGAGAATATGCAAACACCACACAGGCAGGGTCGGCATTTGAACCCCGGTCCTCAGAACTGTGAGGCCAAAGCTCTACAGCTGTACCACCTTTCCGTCCATTTTTAATATGTTATATATTTGAATTATTGAGTAAATTACATTTTCTTTGCCAATTGTAAAAATGGTGGAATATACCTGTACAACAGCATACTACACTAACCAATACTTTCAACAATTTCCAGGTTTGATATTTTTGGGACCTTGACCACCATAATGCAGCAATTTCATTTTTGCCTTCTATCTGATCTGTCTAAAAATTGACGATGAAAATAAAAAGAATAAGAAAAGAGAATAAGAATTGAATATGCAGTGGAAAACAATCACTGGGACATCAAGGAAAATTAAAATCACTCAGACTGGAGCAAAATGTGATCTGTTCCTCACGCACACTGCAGATAAGGCAAGAACAGCTGTGCGCAGTTGTATGCTTTGTTCAGATGTGTCTGTTCAAGCATGCTAGTCTTTGTGTGTGTTTGCGTGTTACATCCCAGCCTACTTCCTCTTTCCCTCCTGACATTCCATTTCCCGCCACAGCAGCCTGGTGGGCTCAGATAAGGCCGTTCAGAACATTCCTTCTTCCTGGTGATTCTCATCTCCATCCAAACACCCAATGGCACTCAATCCAATCGCACTGATAACTGTTTTCCTACAAAATAAATGCGGTGTCCTGTGTAGATTTCAATGCAAAGGCAATGTGCGAATCACAACCACAAGAAAGGTGACAGGGAAAGTTGATTTGGCAAAGACAAATGACTGGAGTGTATACAAGTATCTCAATTTAGCTGATAAATATATTTCAACCTTCTGCGTCTGATGTATGAAAACGTGAAGATACTAGAACCTGAATGTGAGTACCTCTTTTTTTTTTTTTTTTCACTTAAAATTTTGTTTGGATTGTCACTGGAGCCTTGCATGTAACTGGCACACCGCCCATCCTTCCTGCAACAATTTCCCAACAATATACTTGCTGTTGACAAGGCACAGTGGGGTCTGAACTATAACCCTTGAGGATCAGAAAGCTTGGTAATAAATCTGACCACATTGTTCATCGTCCACAGGGATTCAGGTAGTCATGTGAACACTATAGGACTGAATTTAGAAAATGAGTGGCAGCCCTAAAATGAAATACTGTAATTGTAGATCCTACTACCAGCCTTTCTCTTTTAAATCATAACTCTTTAGGACTAGGTTCATTCTTATAGTTGAGAATATAATAACTAACAGTCTAGTGTGCTGAGTGACTTTCTACATGGAATTGTTGGAATTTCTTGCACATGTAATCTACCAACAAGGGTCCCTACTCAATGTACACTTTTAGTGATTTTATTATTATTTTTTTTTTAATTTACATTTTGCCAATGGCAGTTATGAAAATCATCAACTGGTACACACGTCAGACTTTGGTACGGGCAGTGTAGGCTCGAGTCCCGCTCAGTGATGGTGTCAAAATGTGCCCTGCCAACTGACTGCTGACTGACAAGCTGAGGGTGTAGTCCGCATTGTGCCTGACGTCAGCTGGGATAGGCTCCAACACTCCCGTGACACTTGTGAGGATAAGTGGCTTGGAAAATGGATGGATGGATGGATGGATGGATGTCCGAAAGGCACCACTCAGTATTAGCACTCCCTCTTCCAAAACCTAAACTACTGGATTTTCCAGACGACAGTGCATAATGGTTGATAGGTCGCGCCCACTTTGTGTAGTGTTTTTTTTCCCCTCATACACGAACCACGGCGGACTATCTGCCACAAACATACTGTAAACGGTACGCGCTGGTATGTTGTAAAAATTAAAATATTCCCCAAAAAAGGCTTTGTCAATGTATATTTGTATACCTTGTTTCCAAACAGTGACTGTAACACAGCAGTATCAGGGTTGAACAGCCTCAGAATATTCACATATCATTTCAGTTTCTGTTGCTCTCAATGTCATTTTTTCTTCTCGAGTTACCGCTGAAGTTGTGCTGTTCTCTTCATGTACCAGTTCAGCCTTTTAATCCCTCAGTGATTGTAGATTCTTTCACACACCATGCTACATGCAGTAAAAATACACCAGAAGAGGTTCGCATGGGGTTCACTTTTGTGTGAGGCCAACGCTTTACCAGCTGTTTCACCGTTACCATATATATATATATATATATATATATATATATATATATATATATATATATATATATATAATTTTTTTAATTAATTCATAAATTTATTTATTTATTTATTGGTAGGTAGCAACAAGGTAGCGCAACTGTTTACAATGGCCTCACAATTTTGAGGACCGGGGTTCAAATTCTGGACCTGGCTGTGTGGAGACTGCATGTTCTCCCCAGCCTGCGTAGGTTTTCTTTAGGCACTCCAGTTTCCTCCCGCATCCCTAAAACATGCAACATTAATTGGACACTCTAAATTGCCCCTTGGGTGCAACTGTTGTCTGTCTCCATGTGCCCTGGGATTGGCTGGCAACCAGTTCAGAGTTCTGCCCTGATGACAGCTGTGATAGTTTCCAGTAATCCCGCGAACTTTGTTTGGATAACCAGCTCAGAAATGGATGGATGGAAGTTTATGTTGTACTTTTAAACCTACAGGCGCTAGTGGGGAAAAAAACAACAACATTTTAACCGCATCGGAAAACAGGCCGCGGGGCTCATGGTGCCCGAAAAAAGTAGCAGCTTCTCGTCTGGAAAATATGGCCACTTCCCTTCTGTCAGTTTTTGTCGACAAAGTATTTCATTTGTTGGTATTTGTCATGTTTGCTTTTTGTCAGTTACCACCTATTAATCACAGCTGCTTTTACTTTCATGAGTGGATTTACATCACTTATGTGAGAAAATGAAGTTGCTACTCTATGTTGCCATACATGCCTCCAACTCCCTTTGATTGTGCAGTCTCTCCACCCTGATGTTAGGTGTACTTCTTCCTTTGAGCAGCCATACCTTCAGCACCGCCATCGAACACTGATAGGATTAGTAATCTTGCACCTTTATTGTACATAGAGAGTCCTCACAGCTTTGCCATCCAACGCAATCAAGTCTCAGCGCTGTGCTGATGAGAGGTAAATCTGCCGTGCTAACACTGTTTTTGTATTATCCAGATTACCCATATTAAGTACAGTTTGGATTCTTTCACACAATTCTCTGGAAAAAAACTATCCATCCATCCATTTTCTTAGCCGCTTATCCTCACAAGGATTGCAGGAGTGCTACGGGCAGGAGGCAGGGTACACCCTGACCTGGTTGCCAGCCAATGGCAGGTTACATCAAGACAAACAGCCACACTCACAATCACACCTAGGGGCAATTTGGAGTGTCCAATTAATGTTGCAAGTTTTTGGGGTGTGGGAGGAAACCGGAGCGCCTGGAGAAAATGGCGAACATGCAAACTCCACACAGGCGGGTCTGGGATTAAACCCGATACCTCAGAATTGTGAGGCCAACACTTTTCCAGCTGATCCACCATGCCGCCGTAAAACACTAAATACATAAAAATGTACAATAAAAAAGTAAAATTATTATACTATGAATTATAATTATCTCCATCTCAGAAGCCATCAGATTCATTTTCTTAACTTCCTGTGTGGTGCTGCATCCACTTTAGGGATTTGTTAATTTTGTGAAGAACATGGGTAACTTCATTTCATTGATGATTTGTGTTTTTGTATCAGTAATTGGGATCTTAACATTAATCCAAGTTTGGCATGTTAATGCTGCATTCTATAAGTTTGAAACCGTGGCAAATCTACTCAGTTTTGTTGCATCGCTGCTGAAACAATGACTTAGTGAAACAATGAATTTGTGAATATGTTTGTAAAGAAGAAAGCTTCATTTCAAAAAGTTAGTCATGGAAACTAATATTTCCCAAAATGTTACATATGGGCGACATGGTGCATCAGCTGGAAAGTGTTGGCCTCATAGTTCTGAGGTCCCAGGTTCAATCCCCGACCCGCCTGTGTGGAGTTTGCATGTTCTGCCCGTGCCTGCGTGCATTTTCTCCAGGAACTCCGGTTTCCTCCCACATCCCATTAATTGGACACTAAATTGCCCCTAGGTGTGATTGTGAATGCGAATGGTTGTTTGTCTGTATGTGCGCTGCAATTGGCTGGCAACCAGTTCAGGGTGTACCCTACCTCCTGCCCGTTGACAGCTGGGATAGGCTCCAGCACTCCCACGACCCTTGTGAAGATAAACGGCTAAGAAAATGGATGAATTGAAGGGGTACATATATATCAGCGAAGTGTGACAATTTTGATCATTTACGACCCCACATTTTTTGGTGAAATAATTAATTATCGTGATGCAATACATGATATCAATTGGCACAGAAGTGCATCTGCTTCAGTCAGTGGGTTATTTAGTCATTTCAGACGCAACGGAAACCAAGCTATGGGGTCCTCCACATTAATGTACTGCAAGGATTTTGAATAATAATGTTAATTAGCTATTTAAAAATGAATTTGAAAAAGTCCCCATTTCTTTCACTAGATAAAGCTTTTTAAGTCCTTCTTATTAGTAACAAATGAATAATTTCATTGCTTTTATTGAAATAGATACTCTAACATTTGGTATGATATCGTATGGCACGATATGGGAGCGTTTTATTTTCAATTCTCAATATATGTGGAACACACAGACATTTACATGCATACATTTGATAAAGTTTAACGTTTTGACTGCTTTAATAATCACATCTTCATGATAAGATGAAAAATTGCATATGTTTGAGTCAGCCCCTCCTCACATTGAGTGGTTCCGAATTGGAATCTCTGCATGGACCTGTAAGTGTGGAGTTTGCCTCTTCTCTCCATTCTTATGCGTTTTCTCTTGGTTATCTGACTTGCTCCTTGCAAGCAGGTCAAGTGAAGACCCATTTTCTGTAAGGTTTGATTATTTGAGTGAGTTGTTGTTTGTCGATTGAATATGTGCCCTGCACATGCCAGACAAAAATGGCTTCTTGTCAGGAAGTGTCTTCAAAAATATCTTTATCCGACAATAACTCATCCACTTCCGGTTTCCTTTGACCAATCACATCCCACAGGGTGTGCACTAACTAATGACACAATCACGGAACAACTTGTAGCTGCTGGTCTTGTACAAAGTACCTAAAAGCGATTCTTGAGTAAAAGTACATCACTATAGCTTAAGAGAAAATTATTTGTCATACTCACCGTATAGATAATTACATATAAAAATCTTCAAGTATCAAAATTAGTTTTCCTATATTAATGCATATAATTTTAAAAGTAAAAGTATTGGCAGAACTTAGTGGTTAAGCCACTTATTATCACTAGGGTCTCAAGAGAGCTGGAGCGTATCCCAGCTAGCTTCGGGCAAATGCAGACTACACCCTGACCTGGTCGCCAGTCAGTCACAGGGCAGATATCGACAACATGGCCAGAACGGGAATCGACCCCATGATACCTTCACCAAAGTCAGGCGTGCGTACCACTTCACCATCACTAATTCCATGTAGGCTTATCTTCTCAAGGGTCGCGGGAGTCCTGGAGCCTATCCCAACTAGCTTCGGGCAAGAGCCAGGGTAAACCCTGAACTGGTTGCCAACCAATTGGAGGGCACATAAAAAACAAATAACCATTCATGCTCACAATCCACACCTATGGGCAATTCAGAGTCTTCAATTAATGCATGTTTTTGGGATATGGGAGGAAACCGGAGTGCCCTGAGAAAATCCGCATAGGTCGAGGACTCGACACAGACGGGGCTGGAATTTGAACTCTGGTCCTCATAACTATTGGGCAGATGCTCTAAACAGTTGTCCATTATGCCCCCATAAAAGTAATACTGTAGCTGCCAGAAATATAAATAACAAAGGAATGTAAGTGCTAGCGGTGAGGTGCTAGATACTGTACACAAACACATTATCTTGATTTGTTAAAGCCAAAAATGGCACAGTGACATGACTGGTTATAGCGTTGGCCTCAGTTCTGAGGACTGGGCTTTGAATCCTGGCCCTGCCTGTGTGGAGTTTGTATGTTTTCCCGTGCCTGCTTTGGTTTTCTGTGGGCTCACCGGTTTCCTCCCACATCATAAAAACATGCATTAATTGGAGACTTTAAATTGCCCTTTAGAATTGGAAACTTTAAATTGCCCCTTGGTGTGATTGTGAGTGCAACTGTTTTTTTGTTTCTATGTGCCCTGCGATTGGCTGGCAACCAGTTCAGACTATACCTCGCCTCCAGCTTGAAGATAGCTAGGATAAGTTCCAGCGCTCCCGCAAACCTTGTTAGGATAAGCGGCTCAAAAAATGGATGGATGAAAACTTAAGTTAGCTGACTAAATACAGTATTTTGGACCTGACTGTCTGTACTTATACTCATTGACAATTACACAGTACCACACTGTTAGCAAATACACAGGTTAAGGGTATAACGTCATTTGCAATCATTATAAGCACAAGGACTGTATTCAGAGAAGCTCATTATAGTCCCCAAATCGGTCATAAACTATGTGATTAGACAACAATCATTATTGCACTATTTTTCATACATTAACAGATTGGCAGCACAGTGGATCAGCTGTAAAGTGTTGGCCTCACAGTTCTGAGGACCCAGGTTCAATCCCAGCCCTCCCTGTGTGGGGATTGCATGTTCTCCGCGTGCCTGCGTGGGTTTTCTCCTGGCACTCCGGTTTCCTCCCACATCCCAAAAAATATGCAACATTAATTGTAAAGTCTAAATCGTACATATGGTGTGACAGTTGGGATAGGCCCTAGCACTGGGATGGATGGATGGATGGACATTAACTGTTATTACAGATACTAATTATGACTAAAGAGCAACAACCCTTATATACTTTTTTTTTTTTTAACAAGTCAATTATTTTCATAATCTTTGAATTCATATATACTATACAGTAAAAGAAGCATTAGTGCACTGTTTTCCAAATTAAGAGGTATATGCTGTTTTGGTCCATTTTCCTTATAACCTTTTACTGTTATTTACAGCAAATAACATTTTCTGATCCCTCATTTTTCACGGTTGATTGGGACCAGAACCACCTGTGAAAACTGAAAAACCACAAAGTAGCAGGGATGTATGTTTATGTGGGTAACAGAATGTTTAAAATATGTAAACAGTATTTGTACTTTGCATATTTGAGACAAAAAAAGGTATTTAGTCAAAACTTTAATTATTAAACCTTATAAATACAATACATACAGTATATAAAATTTATAATATAAATAGAAATGGTAAATCACTTACTGTATTATATTACTGTATATTTACCATTCATCACATGGAGAATCTTCTGCTGGAGGCGCTGGTGATAAAGAGGGGTTTTTTAGCTTTGAGTTGGGGAATTGTTTTTTGTGTGTGTGTGTGTTGGTACCAAATTTTTAAAATATGTCAACATTACAGTATTTATACTTTTCATAGTTGAGACAAAAATTCCGACAGTACAAGTGTCTACTTAAATGATAACAATAAAACAACAATTTTCCTGGAGTAGGTAATTAACATTCTTCACTCGGAGGATGTTCTGCTGGAGGCACTGGCAGTGTACGTAGCTGAGTTTTATACCTTTGAGGTGAGTTGTTTTTTTGTGTATGTATGCGTGTACCAAAATGTTAAAAATGTGTCAACAGTACAGTATGTATTTATACTTTGCTTATTTGAGACAGACATTTTCAACAGTACAAGTGTTAGTTAAAGCTAAATTTATTTTAAAACCTTGTGCTGCACATTAACATTTTTATTGCAGTATGCACGTAATTAATATTCTTCAGTTGGAGAATCTTCTGCTGGAGGTATTGACAGTGTAACTGAGGTTTTTATCTTTGAGAAAAACATGTTTTTCCTTCTTCAAAATTCCCTTGTACAAGGACATCGTCCCGTCAACACAATTACTAAAATTGACAGCTCATACCATATTGTCGATGTCTTGTGAAAATTCTGCCTCCACACAATGACGAGCAGCATCGTTGTTGCCGGAGGATACTTCACCATACAGAGGCTCGCTTCTGAGACTGTAACGCTTTTGAAGTTTTTCAAACCAACCTTTGCTTGCCGAAAAGCCTCATCCTGGAGGGGATGAATCCCTCCTTGCAGCTTGAGGTTCATCAGCACTTTCTTCAGCCTCGTCATCATCGTCACCAGGCCGTTTTTCTGCAATCCGCGATACCGGGGCGTTTTTCTGCAAGCCACTATCGAGAAAGCTAACGCAGCGTAAAAAAAAAAAAAAAAAAAAAAAAAAAAAAGCACAACTTCTGATAATATCCAAAAGTTTAACTTTTTCGCTGATCATCATCATCTTCCTCTAGGGCACTTCGGAGGAAGCTTTCACATCAGCATAACACTGGCGGCATTGTGAACATGAGGGGTTATTGGACAGACAGTTAACAGCATAGAAAATGGCAGAGAGGAAGGACAATTGAAACGGTGGAATGGAAGTTGCTGGGTAAGGAGTCAATGACCCGCAGCCATTCAGCTCACGAGATTAATCCACACATCCTCTTATTCGTTGATGTCGTGCTGTGGACCAATCACGCGCCTTGTATCAACTTGTCTTCTCGCAATATGCTAATATGGCTGTATTATTCCAAGGTTTTTTGGAGGAGTTGAAAAAAACGCAACACACCGAAGCTGCAAAAAGTGAAATGCAAGTAGCGAGGCAACGAACTAAAATCGTACTATAGGGAATTACCTTAAATTCGGTTCATCTGGGAAACAAATTCTCAGACCTCTCTGAGATTGATTGCGGTGATCAATATGCTTTACACTTAGACAGAAGAAACAACATGCAAAAAACTGTTTGAATGTTTGCCACAGGAAGGAATACAAAAAAGGTTTGACGATCGATTCATCTAAAAAACTGTATTTAAGATGTACTATGCTTCATGTAGGTAATACAGTGTAAAAAATATTATAGTATGCATCTGTGTTCTTTCTTTTAATAAATGGCCTCTTAATGTTGCTATTTTTGTTCTAAGAGACGTTCTGTGTCCTTCTGGCAACCTAGAGCTCATACTGGTCAAATCAGCTGTCCACAAACATTCCTGATTAAGGTATTTAGTGTTATCAGTCAGCTACCAGAATTTGTGGGGCCAATAACCTATCAGCAAGTAAAACAAAAAAAAACAACTTGGCCCAAAAAAAATGTGGTTCTGCGTTTTCCTACATTTCAGAAATAGGGTTGGTAGGTAGGTTTAAAAAAAAGATTTTTGCACATGGTACCGCCCTTTTCTTGTCAGTTCTCGTAAATTCAAACTCTCACGTGCATAACGAGATCAAATTTCATGATGGCATCTCGCATTGCAAAACCCCGGAATATTAGCAGAGATGATAAATAAACTTGATTTTGTCACGAACAAGGTGGAGGGTAGGTAGCCAAGAGGTAAGCGTGGATTTTAGGAAATTTTATTGCTTGGCAGAGGTCATACACTGGAAGGCAGTCCAACAGGGCAATGGTAGAAAAATCACAAGGCAAAAGGCTTGGTCCCAAAAAACATGAAACCATGTTAAAAATCGTGCCCACGCTGCTGCCCGCCGCGGCTGGTGTCAAACACCCGACTTAATTCTTTGCTCCCGCAGCAGCGCGGGGCGCAATATGTAGCAGCTCTTCTATGGCGTCAGGTCACTATCAAAATAATGAGAGGTCAAACTAGGTATAAACAAGCGTAATGGGCAAATTTTAAAAAATGAGAATTTATGTGCGCCGTCCCGTTTTGTTTTTTATGTGCCCATTACGCACGTTTCTACATAGTTTGAGCTCTCGTTGTTTTGATAGCAACTTGATGCCATACTCTTTCTCCATCTCTGGGAACGGCGAATGCCCACATCTCATAACTCTTCCATGTGCTTTTTGATGGATTATTTTCTCCATCGTCTTCCGCCACAATCTCACACTTGATTAAGGCACTTTGAACTGTCGCACTGCTTTGCGGTTGCCCCCTTCTTCGGCATGAGTGATGACACTTTTCTTTTAAAAGTGGCTGCATAACTAGCCCTTGTAGTTGACATTTTTTGTCTTAGTTTAAGTTAAAACAAACTCACGGGCAACCATTTCTGATGTTTGGTGCAGTAGCAACAAATATGCTATGCTAACGATGGTAAAATGGCAAACTCCCGTGAGCAAGTCAGGAATCTCAGGATGGCGGCAAACATTGCTGTAATACATGTAAATGTGAAACATAAGACATTGAATATAGTATTGATATGTAAATGTATACCTTTTTAACCACCCTATGTACCTGTATACATCAATACAATGTGATTTTATTTTTTGTTTTTTATTTTTAATCTATACCTAAATATAATGCGCTCTATATGTATGTAAAAATCATGCTTTTCATGTCAATAGATCCTTTAAGCAATTGGATGCATGGACACACTGAACAGCAAGCCTGCATTGGCCTTTGCTGCTGCACATACAGTATATTCCTTTAATATACCATTAAACTACAATAATAGTGGTAATAAGGGAGGATCAAGCTGCTAAAGAGAGAGGATGTGGATGAGAACAAAAGAGAGGATAATTTAAAAGAGGCTCGCTCATTCCCATTCACTTGTATGTACACTAATGATGATGTATGTACATGCCACAAGCGTCGCTATTTTATCCACAGGTATTTTACACTTTAAATATGGTCAAGTATTCTTGTAAAACCCAATACATGTGTACTTTACATACTATATTTTGATGGCTTGGGGGGTGTGTAACAGCTGTTTTTTGTTTTTCTTAAAACAAATGTATTTTTAGCGTGAGTGAAAACTGGTGTGTATGTTGATTGGCTTTAGTCATCGACAAAGTGACACCGTGGACTGGTGATTAACATTTGAAATTGTCTCAAAACTAGTGGCTACTGAAAATAGTTGCAGAACCTCGCATATTGTGCGAGAGGTCAGTTGGGTTTGGCCGCAACACTCAGTGTTTGTAATCCTTTTGGTAGACTCAGTGTTTGGTCATTGTATCGGGCGCCACTGTCATTGATGAAGATTTTAATCAACAGTGTTTGTTAAGCTCATTTTAATGTCTTTAATACTCTGTTCACAGTAAAAAATAAATATTAAAATAAAAAATATATATTTTCTTAGATTGGGGACCAATATATAACTTGTCTAATAACTTGTCCTACTAATCAAGATGCATGGTTTTAAGATAGTTACAAATATTTTTTTTTCTCACTAATGAGGCAAAGTTTCAACATCCCTCCACATAGTCACACACAGATGTACCTATCAAAATATCAGCATCTGTGCCTGCAGCTTGTATGCGAAAAGAGGCTGACCTTATTCAAGATGTGCATTGCTCAGTGGGAGGACCAAAGAGTGTCATTATAGATTGGTCTGCTCCTTCATTGCCAAAAAAAGATGCTTTCATCTCTCAAAAGCAAATCCTTGTTCATCTCCTGTATCATTACTGTATGTTGCTTACCACTTGCTGTTGCGGTGACTGAGCCCGACCAAAAAGAAAAAGGGGTCGGGGCGGCACCCAGCTGATGTGCTACCATTATTACGGGAAAATAACACCAGAGCAATAGCAAAGAAAGCTCTAAGAAATAGTCGGCATTTAAGTTGCCTGAGGGTGGATCCAAAAGGAAGACGAGCAAATGGGGGGGGTTGACCATGCCCATGCCCTCAGCTGGCTCACGTCTACAATTTGAACTATTACAAGTTCAAGATCATAAACTAAATCATTCCCAACATTGGTTCTCTCACGCAAATAATAATTATTTCACTTTGGCCGTGGCAGATCACTTGTTTGCTGTTCAAATCACATTTGACACCGCTTTACGTGATAATTAAGACACAATTCTAAAAATCTGTTCTTCAGAAAAAGTTGGCAAAGCTTATAGAGTTGACACAGTGGCAACGAGATAAAGGTATATATTTAGAATATTTCTGCTGTTTTTATGAAAAATTAAAAACGTTTTATCTTCCATTGCCACAGGACACGCAACTTGCAGTTCCTCGTAACACCAGTGTGTGGCACCTTGCATCCATATTCCAGGAATCCAGATTTGACGAGAATCTGCTAATTATTTAAGGTCCATTTGACGTCTCCCCAGCCTTTTGCTCAGTCGGTGTTGGTGGGACCTTTGCAGAGTCCAGAATTCGAGGGTAGCTGTTAGTCCGCTGAACATTGAAAAGCCTTTATCCGATAGGTCATGTCATATGTATTGTACCTTGAAAATTTGATATTAATCCGATATCATTTAATGGTGCTTTTATTGGCAATTACGAATTTTCATGGGGACCGCCATTTTCTCGGGCCACATGACCTACTTGCGCGGATGTGACCTATTCTGTGCGTGAACAAAGAAATGATGGCCGATTTGTAGTGTAATCACATACAGTACCACCACCATCGGACACATGAAAATGCCCTACTGTATCATGAAATTTTCCCATAATTCGGATAGAAATAGTCCGAGGAAGGCTCGGTGGCATATTCTGCCCAGGAAGAAAAGGAAACATTAAAGGACCCAGTGGCCAGCGAAGTGTGGTCGCCCTGAGCCGTACAGCATATATACAGGTGTATTTGCGCATTTATATAACACTTTGAGGACAATAAGTCTTTTAAATAACATTATGATGTTGCTAACCAATGATGACAAAATTAATTAATTAATGCAACTTCTTATCCTTTCATATGTCATGCAGATGTTGAGACTTCCATCCGTTAATCATGAACATAATTCAATTTGATTTGGCATCAAGATGGTACGATGGTGAACAGTTCTTGCCAACAAAGGCATGTTTTTTTATTCTTTGATTATCTTGTCTTTATGCGAAGTTGTCAAAATGTTGATTGGCAACGTCGAGTACGAATGCTTTGACGTACTCCCCATCTATGAATTTAAAAACACAGCAGAACCCTCCCTCTCCACAAAGGCTATCCATTCTTGTTGAAAACTTGGGTACTCCTCATATTTTTTCTTTGAGCGACCTTTGTCAAAAGTTTCCATAATTACTGTTCCACACAATCGCCGTTCAGCCGTTCTGCGCCTGCGGTTAGCTAGCTCGTCAGACTCCGCATCTTTCCCATCTGAAAATTTGTCCAAATATTAACCAGTATTTACAGCCACAGGTTCAAATCTGTATGGATGTATTCCTCTGTCTTCCCGATCAACCAATGCCGCTATTTCTTCAGCAAATGAGGATAAATCCGAGGAATCAGCGCCGTCCGTGATTGTGTTTGCACACAGGAGGCGCACGGGAGATGTCACTTCCCATTTTTTAAGTCATGTGACTCGCCAAAATGCTGGCGCCCATGAAAATTCGTAATTGCCGATTAAAAAGACCAATAAATGATATCAGATTGACCTAAAAATTTCAAGGTACATTACATATGACATGACCTATCAGATTAAGGCTTTTCATTGTTCAGCGGACTATTGCTTTAATTGACGCCTCCGTGGATATTGCGCAATCCGCGTCACTGACCAATCAGAGGCCAGAGATCTGCATAAACCAAAGCCCGTTTTTGCTCCCGCCATTTTCTCAGACAACATTGCATGGTCCAGTATAATTTTAGTTAGCGTTTTATCGTGTATTTGGGTTATTTAACAAAAAATATGGTTAAGAGGTGTAGTCACGGACTTTGTAATAGTGACGACAGGTATCCTGAAAGGCTAGTTGGTGGAGTTCGATTCGTACCCTCTCCAAAACCGAAGACCCAGTACGAAAAATGCCTTCGATGGATCAACCTTTGTGGAAGACCGCATCATCAACTAAATCCATCTAATATCAACCGGAACAGATATGTTTCCACGAAGGTATGCCTTATATTTGATTTTCAATACATGTCTCGTATAAATGAATTCGAAGTTCTTCGCTAGCATAACACTGCTGCATGTGAACGATTGACAGACTTATTCTTTGTTGAGCGATATTTAGCGATGATCGGACTGCACAAACATATTGATTTCGTGCTGGCTCGCGACCGAAGCTTAACCAGACTGTGTTTGCACGAAGATATGCCCTACATTTGATTTTTAATACACGTCTCGTATAAATGAATGAGACGTTCTCCGCTAGCATAACACCGCTGCGTGTGAATGATTGACACACTTATTCTTTGTTGAGCGATATTTAGTGATGATCCGACTGCACAAACGTGTCGCTTTGTTGCCGGCTCGCAGCTGAAGCTTAACCAGACTGTGTTTGCACGAAGATATGCCCTAAATTTGATTTTTAATACACGTCTCGTATAAATGAATGAGACGTTCTTCGTTAGCATAACATTGCTACGTGTGAATGATTGAATGAAATCAGAAGCATGGCGTCTCTCTCAGTTAAGAATGTATTGTATTTAGAATCTATAATATATCGTTGATTTGAATGAAATCAGAAGCATGGAGTCTGTCTCAGTTCAGAATGTATTGTATTGTATTTGCCATTTTTACTGTTTGTCTTACGTCAGCACACGTGGCGAGATGTCACTTCAGGAGGCGTGGTTAAGTGCCCTGTACGGAGGGGTCAATTAGCTTTCGAAGTCATCTCTCACCTCAGACTGTGGTAGCAGTATCGAAGAATGCAATTTATAGAATTGTGGGAAGTCTGTGTTACCTCCGTGGCAGTGCCATGCTCACTAGTCACTTTAATATACTGTATATATGGAAATTTGTGCATAGGCTCAAGATAAACATCACAAACTTTCACCAACACGGAAGGATTAAGCGACTGTAAAATTTACAGTTAGCAGAGTATAGATATTACAGCATAAAATCCAATCTCCAAAAACAGTAGGTGAGCACGATGTTTAAATATTCCATCAGTGATGTGTATCACCAAGTAAATGATAAATTATAAATAAACATAAACACACTATCACACACAAATATCTGCTCATAAAATCACAAAAGCACACCAGTGAAATTATTGTCCTACCCCCGCTTCATCACCCCACCCTCTTGTTTAGCCATTTTATGCATTATTTTTCTCTGAAATGGCTACTGCTCTCCTTCTCCTTTATTTATAATGGAAGGAATACAATCGCGTGGTTATCAGATAATGAGTCCTGCCTTGGTTTCCAGCCCTAGAACCTTGGTGCTGTGCGTGTGTGCTTGCATGCCTGTGTCTGTGTTGAACAGTACTGCATTGGTCGTGGCACACAAGAAAATAATACAATTTTGAAAACATCTGAAGTGATCAGGTCACTATAATGTGATGAATTCTGCATTATATCTCTGTAAGTGAGGTAACAGAAGTGCCATTGTTTGGAGATTTTGGGTCACAAACAAGAGACCAAGCTAATTTTAACTCTAAAGGCTACTATGAGAAGCTCTAGAAAATGGCCCAAGTTTAATTAAAATCCCTGAAGTGTTACATACGGATAGTTATAAAAGCTGCATCGCTGCCAGCTCTTTAGCGTGATGTAAAATTACGATTGGGATTGGGTTGCTCAACATCCTCACTGGTGCCTCATGATGAAATGCCTTTGTTCTGACTATGTGAAATGTGTTGCTAAAGATGCACTTGGGAAAAAAAAAAAAAACTGTTTTGGAAGAAACAACCAGCTTCAAATCAAGAAGACCAGTACTCTCGTTCAGTGATTTGGAATCTTTACTGAGCTAAGGCACATATTTTACATTGGAAAAATCTCAAGGCAGACCAACAAACAAAAATGTCTTAAAAAGTGGCTCCACAAGTGAAACAAGCGGTTAAGAAAATGGATGGATGGATGGATGGATGGATGGATAAATGAAATGTGATAATTTCCCACAACACACCAGAAGAGCGCTCACGTGACAGTAATGTGCCACGGCACACTGATTGGGAATCACTGCTCCAGCCCATGTTTATTTCATAAATTCACAGTAAAAAAAAAAAAAAAAAAAAACTGCACTGCCATTTTAGCCACTTCAAGGTATATTTTTCAGTTAGGATAGCTCAATAAAAGCAAAAATGTTTAAGTTCTTACCTTAAAATAAATGGAAGACAATGACAAAGCTTTTAACATACGGTAACCAAGCTCTACTACATTCCATCCCGCGTACAGCTCTCAAATTGCGTCAGCACAAACATACATAAATATATATATATATTTTTTTTTATATTTTTTCCCACATTTTTATTTACAGTGAAAGGAAAAAAAATAAAGGAAGAAGAAAAAAGACAAAAAGGAAGAGAAAAATTAATTTACATTCATTAACTGTGGGATAATAATACCTTTAAAAATGACAGAATAGGATGGTTTCTCTCATCTCCAAGTATCTAATCCAATAGGTCATCCTCAACCAAGTTCCTACCTGTAAGTGAGCAAAAAAAAACCTTAAAGGAAAAACAAGAATAATCATAGAAGTGAAAAAATGAAGAAAAATTATACCACCTCTAAAAGTCAAGTGTCATCCCTATAAACATTCTAAAATAGATATTTTAATGAAAAATATATATGACATTATTCACTTCAATGTTCTCCTCTCACACACGGCCAAACCACCTCCCACGCCGTCATCCCCCCCTAACTATTTTATTATTTTTTTAATAGCTCAGTACACACTTACCTATCATTTGGAACCCACAAAGCTCTCGTCCTTTGCACCTGTGCATTTTTCACGACGAACCAGGTGTTTTAGAAACATATAAAGAGTGAATCCATCCTCCCGTGTGTTCAAGCAATATCCAGCAATACAAGGAGATCGCATTTTGGCTAATACACAGGAAAAAAACGCTACAATTTCGATCGGTAAAACACTCATAAACACACAAAACCGCCAGTGTGGGCTTTTGGGGGAAAAAAAAACCCCTGTCACTTCTTGCTTCTTCTCCAAAACGAATGCCTCGAGAGGATTTTTTTTTTATATATACGACACCATCTTGACGTGTGGTGGAAAAAACGGATGGGTCCATTCCGGCTGCCTTTTTTTTCAATTAAAAACACTAAAAATCATGCCATACGTGTCGGTAGGACTTTAATAACACCTTGTCTATCATATAAGCCAAGCCACTGTATAATTCTAACAACAAAGTTGCTGATTACATTCTCACAGGAAGTGACCATCCCACTCCACCCATCTCTTAATTTACCAAAAAAACGGCACCATCACACTCTTCAAATAATCCCTTATCTGCAGTTAAGACACAAAGAAGTAAACAGGCTCACTCGGAAGCGACTCTTGTAATCATGAGCGTCGCGCATAAAGAAACACGTGCACACCCAGACTTTCATCAAGGGAAATAACTCTTTATGTTGTACCTCAATTGCTACACAAAGGAGCACAGAACAACTCATGTGTACGACACACACTTGACTCTGAAGTTAATTCACTCAAGAGAGGAATGCGATGACAGTTTAATCTCATTCTCAGCGCTGATGTGCCGCTTCATGTCCTCCCAACAATTTTAGTGTCCCCATTACCAACACACAGAGTATAACTGCATTCAATTTACCAAGCATTGCTGTTGTTAATTTAAGGATCGTCTTTTAAAGAGGTTTTACAATGTTGCAGACCATAACTGACATGCATGTAAGCAGAGAATGCATTTTGTTCATCCTGCACATATGAGAAAAACACTAATAAACACAAGTACTAAAAACATATCCAGTACTAATATATGGTATGTACAAATACAGTACAGTACCGTACAGTGTTCCCTCACTACAACGCTGTTTACGTGGCATTGCTATTACACAGATTTTTTTGTGTGTATGTGTGTGTGTCTTTTTTTTTTACATTGTAACCGGCTTTTTTTATAGCAAATAAATGTTTTGCTGGGGCAACTGGCGGGCCTTATGGCGTTTTGGCGCACCCGCACAACGCCGCAGCGCAACAGTGGTCCCTCTGCTTAAGGCAAGCGATCATCGCAGCAAATTAGTATATCCAAGCTCAGTGCAGTCCGCTGAAGTTCATTGACCACGGTTGTCAAGTGTTATTGTATCCTCCTCTTCTTTCTCAACACTTGTCCACTTCTTCTGCTTCACCACAAAAGAGCCACACTGCTATCATCGAACAATTATGTAAATTAGGCATGGTGAACGCATTCTCTACTGTACTGGACAATTGGCATGGAGGAAATAGATTGACCTTTAGCGAACTGCAGTGAGCTAGGGTGTGCTCGTCCGGCAACAGGGTTCGGAGGCTGCCGTGGGAACAGCGTGGTGCAGTGATCGGCCGTCTTAAGTACCGGGGGTGGCCAGCGGGCCCCGCGGCATTTTGGCGCAACCGCACAAAGCGCTCCTGCTTCAGTTCTCAAACATAATCGAAGGTGGCATGTCTGTTTATAAGAATATTCATGCCCTGAAGAAAGAGTGCCAACGATGATCCATAGCTATATTTTTCACTCACAAAAAGACACCTGCACCAAGGACGCTACAGCAGAGCCCTGCCAACTGGCCAGAGGAACTGTAAAATACACCTGAGTCGCTATTGATAATTTCTTGTGGCCGACCTCATAGATTGGTCATTGGAATTAAATTTCTTATTTGTAAAAGCTATCATCAAATTTTTACTTTTATCGAAAAATGTTTATACCTGGTCCTTGATAAAGTGGACGAATCAAATTCTGAATTAGATTTAACAACACACAAGGAATTTGTCTCCAGCAGTCGGTGGTACCCTCGTACGACATTCATGTTGGGTACTGAGAAGAACAAACAAATGAACAAGAATGAAGAAGAATAGACATTTAATTAATAGGAAACTATTCGTTGAAAGAGAAATGGACTCTTCTAGCATTTAGAACAGTTAACAGAGCGTCAACGCCCCACAAAATGTTAAGATTATACAGAGTGCCCTTTCCCATTCGTGGTTCACTGTTATAGACCAGTGCATTGACAATTGTATGAAGGGTGCACTTTAAAGTGATGAATCATATGATAGTCTACAGTATATATTGCTAATACTAATACTGAATGGACCAGCAGGGTGTGAGGGTGTGTCCCAACATCAGCGCAAGGCAGAAAATACCAGGTTCGCTGATCAAGGATTTAATGACTTAATTGAAAGAAGGAAAAAACTGTTTGAATGGCTCCAAGTTTTGATTTGCATTGATCAGCAACGCCTACCCAACGGAAGGAGCTGGAAGAGCTGGTGGCAAGGATGTGGAGGGTCCGAAAGGATCCTGTCCGCCATGGTCCAGGTTCGAGTGGCGTGCAAATCTTAAAGGGGGGGAAGCGCAGTGCCGACAATCTGTTCTGTTCGTTGCATTCAGAGGTTATCCTTTTTTTGTGGCAGCCCCATACCAGACTGTGATAGAGGTACACAGTACTAATTCGTTGACCGCTGTGTAGAACTGTCTCAGCAGGTCTTGTGACAGGCCGTGCTTCCTCAGAAGCTGCAAGAAGTACATCCTTTGATGGGGTTTTTTGGATGGAGTTAATGTTCGTTTCCTACTTCAGGTCCCATGAGACTGTAATTCCCAAGAACTTGAAGGACTTGAAGGTTGACACAAGACAGTTGGACAACGTGAGGGGCAGCTGTGGTGAAGGATGCCTCCTAAAATCCGCAATCATTTCTACAGTCTTTAGAGTATTCAACCCCAGGTTGTGTTGGCCAGACCAAAGTTCCAATTCTGCACTTCTTGTTGATACGCAGACTTGTCGTGGTCTTGGGTGAGGCCGATGACTGTGGTGTCATCTGTGGACTTCAAGAGTTTGATAGCTGGGTGCCTTGAGGTGTAGTCGTCTGTGTAAAGCAAAAAGAGCAGAGGGTAGAGGACACAACCTTGGGGTGCCCCGGTGCTGATAGTGATAATGAGATGGTGTCCCACAGCCTCACCTGCTGTCTCCTGCCTGTCAGGAAGTTGTAGCTCCACTTGGAGATGACAGGGGAGACACTGAGCTGGAGAAGCTTGGAGGAGAGGAGTTGGATGATGGTGTCAAACGCACAGCTGAAGTCCACAAACAGGATCCCCACACAGGTTCCCTCACTGTTGAGATGTTCGGGGATGAGGTGCAGACCCATATTGACGGCATCAGTCACAGACTTGTTAGTTTGATAGACAAACTGGAGTGGGTCCAGCCGGGGACCTGTGATGTGCTTGAGGTGGTCTAGCACAAGGCGTTTTGTTAAAGAGTTAACATTTGCTTATTCTAACAGCCCATATCTACACCGTAGCAATTGGTTAAAACAGTACAATTTACCGCTAAACATACTGTATCAAGATATAGAATTTATAAAGAATACTAAAAATTGAGCTTAAGGTCTTGTGTATTCCCAATTCCTGAATGTTCACTGTAAGAAGTACAGCCTTGATTTGATTTGAGCTCATGACTCTTTTATGCTGCAGTACTCTATCGCCTGCTGCTTAACAACCATTGTCAGTTATAATTTGAGTTCCACCAAAACAATCCACCTCTCATGTCTATGTCACTGCTTTGCTTTGCTTTTTATGTACACCATTCAGTTGGCAACAATGTTTGTCTCACATAAAATTTTTAACACATTGTCTAACCAGAAGATGTTCTAACAGTAGTTTAGAATGATTCCACAATATAAGTCATTCACCGAAATGCACTCAGTAAGAAAAAAAAAAAAGAGAAAAAAAAAACAGGCATTATGAGTAACCAAAACCTCCCAGGGCAAAATGCTTGGAAATGATGGTAAAAAATACAGCATATTCAATATATTGTGCTGTACCGTATATTGTGATGTGTTGTGATATGATAAATTGTTAGTTGCTTAAAAGGTTGAATCTGAGAGACGGAAGCCTTGGAAATCTTTTTTTGTTCAAACAAAAGGCAGCTTCTTCCACAAATTATCTTTTTGTGTGGTCAAGAACTATGTATAACTACACCAAGTTTATCTAAGAAGAGCCTCCCGGACAGCTGCTCCAACAACTGCTTTGCAGAACCAAATAATTTCTGCACAAACCATCATCAGTAACCATTGTGGGGAAACGCTTATCCTCATCAGGTCTACACTCCATGGTAAGCAACATGATTAGGTACACATGCTCACGTTCAATGCCATGTGGCATTTTGGAGTGTTGTTCTCTTCACGGATCGATCGTGGTTTTCAATGTATATGGAAGAAGGCATACAACATAAGTGTTGTTATCAGGGTTTGCTAATGTCAACCTTGTGGATCAAGTTCGCACTTGTGGTGGTATGGGTAGGCACACGTTATAAACAGGGAAACTACTTTAGGAGAGGCCAGCACCGATAGTCACCATGCATTGCTATGACCCAGATGCATGGATATACAGAGTGGAGAGGAGTCTTGTCCTATGTCATGACTCCTTTTTGTAACTGAAGCCAAGTCAAACCTCAGTCAGATCACTCACAAGCTCCAAAATTTACCAATGGGACAACAATTGTGATTGTTTTTGACAGTTCTAGTTTTGCCTGCACAACATTAGCACTAATGTGTGTGCTAGTTTACACCTAGGTTTCAGATGCGGTATTTCAAGACGCAAAATTACCCATATTGCTTTGTTTCAATTTCTCCTTCACTCTTTTTTGAAGGGTTGGGGATAATAAATGCATGAAGTACTGCCAATAGTTACTTTTTTGTTTGAGATCCAGATTTTAAAATAGCAAAGTTGCTTTTGATCTTAAAGGAGAAATCCAGTGCTTTGCATGTACAGTGTAGTCAATAGGTCATGTAATATGTACCCTATTTTGACAATATGATGCTAAATCCTCTGTCATTTAATAGTGTTTTGAAGAGATTTTTGTGGACAATTACTAATTTTCAGGGGCGCTGCCATTTTTGCGAGTCACATGATGTACATGGGCGTATGTGATGTGTACTGTGCCGTTCCAGACATAGGACACCATTACGCCCAGTGCTGATGTCAGGTTTAAACAGCCCAGGACATTTAAAGTAAAATTATCAAGGAAGGAAGACAAGAGGAACTTCTGGCTCGCAAGGAGAACGTGAGATGTGTCTCTTTCACAATTAGATTTGAACCTGTGGCTGTAATCTTTATGGTGAATATTCGGATGGTTCTGAGGGCGGAATGACGCGGAGTCTAACTACTCGGAGGCCTATGCGCGACATAAGTGCGTAAACAAAGGCCCCCGGGAGCTCCGGGCCGACAGCCATGGATGGTTCTTCGGACGGGAATGACGGGGAGCCTGAAGAGCGAACACCGTCGGCAGTCTGCGAGCCGAGCTTTCAGGCGGCAGAGGCCTTTAGCTGAGCTTCGGTGGTGGCAGAGGCCTTTAGCCTAGCTTCGGCATCCGGGGCTAACGGGCTCCAAGTAGTCGGACTCTGCGTCATTCCGCACGAAGAACCATCCGAATATTCACCATAAAGATTACAGCCACAGGTTCAAATCTAATTAGTAAACTAACTAAATTCTAAATTCCAAAGTAGCAAAATTTCACATTATGTATTTGAATACCTAACATTTTATATCATCTTTAACTTATCAACAATAGGACTTTTTGTCAGGTTTGGGTTTGAGAAGGTGAGTCAGGCAATGCATAAATCTGCAGGGAAGCGGGGAGGAAAGCCAGGAGTCTCAAAAAATATATATTTTCCAACAAAGGCAAACCAAAAGTCACTGAACTAATAAAGTAACAAAGAAACACTAAAATAAACCTACACTGGAAATAAAACATGACTGGTGACGAGGATTTGGCACAGAGTAACAATGTCCCCTGATAATGACACTAACATGGACACTGACATTGGGAGGACCACTTGACGCAAACAATGGCACAAAAAAAGGTTATGGACCAACAAGAACTGAAAGAAACCTGGGAACTAAATATACACAGCTTGACGGGGTAACGAGTAACACCTGGACAAGAGAGTGGCTGGAGGGAGCTGATTGGTTGACACAATGTAGAGCGTTAACGAGAACAGGTGGACACAATCAACTGAGTACAGAAGACATGGAACCCAGTAAAACATGTAACAAATCCAAACAGAACCCAAACCATAACATGAACCATGACCCTTTTAAATGTTGCTATTTCAGCATGGGAAACATTTAGCCAAATAAAACCAAGGCAGCCTAAAAAACAATGCAAAATTAGAGTTGCAGTTTTTACAATTGCCTTTAATGTTATCAATCACTTGATAGTGTTTTAGTTATAGTTAATTTAATTTTCAGTTAACCTTACATAAAAGAAGATGGTCGTGAAGCATGTTGTCCGTCTATGTGGTCTATATTGTACTCTCACATAGCACTTAATTAATGCAATTATCTGGGGAATGAAGCCTACACATTCACTTTCCACTGACACTGAGCTGCTTCATTTATCGCCACAGTGGCAGGGGAACTGATACCTACACCTACATCAGACTTCAAATGTCTTTCCATGGTGTATTGTTCCAATTCTATTCACTTGGGCTTCTTGGAGCTACATAAGGCAGCAATTCCAATACCAATGGAACCCAATTTTCCTTGTACAGAATAATTATAGAAATACAATACATGTACAATAATAATTAGGGATGCACAATAAACACCAAATCTTGGTCGATTGATCTGCAATCAGTCAACTGTAATAATAATAAATGACCAGCAGAGGGACCTGGTTGATGATGATAAAATGGACAAAATGTTATGGTAAATAACCAGAGCTCTGTAGTAACTACACTGTGCGCCGATATGATTGGCCTGATCACTATCTGACAATAATTTGCATTTTATGCTAATTGACTGATCAAAATTCATTGACAGTACTCCTCGTCGCTGTCATGTACAGTTTTTGATTCCAAAAGCTACCGTAATTTACGGCCTATAAGCCGCGACTTTTTCCACACGCTTCCAACCCTGCGTCTTATGCGGCGATACGGCTAATTTGTGCATTTATTCTAACGTCCGCAAGGGGCCACTCGAGCGGAAAAGAGTGAGACCACTGGAATGTATGTGCCGAGGAAGTGACTTTTACCAGTTGCTAGCATGTTGCTGCTGTGTTACTCAGTGATTACCAGTATGTTTTTTTTTTTTTTTTTTTTTTTTTTTTTACCGGCCCTGTCAGTGCTGCGCTAGCGTGAGCACTGCGCTAGGGTGTTTCTGCTGTGTTACTGCCTCGTCTTTTTTTTTTTTTTTTTTAACCGGCTCTGTTAGTGCTGTGCTACCATGTTGCTACTGTGTAGCTGCCACGACTGTTTTGTTTGTTTTTTTTTTTTTACCAGTATGTTTTTTTTTTTTAACCAGCCCTATTCGTGCTACCGGGTTGTTGCTATGTTAAGCTAAGATGAGGTATTAAAACTTTGAAAACTCTTTCTGTGTACCGGCTTTCTTTGTAAATAGTTGGTGTTTCCATGTGGGTTTCAACGTGGGCACTTGCGGCTTTTACACAGGTGCCGCTTATGGATGTACCAAATGGTATTTCCGTTTCAAATGTACTGAGTGAGGTTTATAATCCGGTGTGCTCTGTAGGCCAGAAATTACGGTAGTTTCTTTTGTTGTCTTTTATGATCACTGGGCTTCATCTTGTCAAATCAAACACGACCAGATACACTCGTTACCACAGCCACGACCACAATAATGGATCATGCTGAGCATATTCTTCTTTTCCTTTCGGCTTGTCCCGTTAGTAGTCGCCACAGCGTGTCATCTTTTTCCATCCAAGCCCATTTCGTGCGTCCTCTTCTCTAACACCCACTGTCCTCATGTCCTCCATCACAATATCCATCAACCTTTTCTGTAGTCTTCCTCTCGCTCGTTTGCCTGGTAGTCCATCCTCAGCACCCTTCTACCAATATACTCACTCTGTCGCCTCTGAACATGTCCAAACCATTGAAGTCTGCTCTCTCTAACCTTGTCTCCAAAACATCCAACTTTGGCTGTCCCTCTAATGAGCTAATTTCTAATCCTATCCAGCCTGTTCTTACCAAGCAAGAACCTCACCATCTTCATTTCTGCCACCTCCAGTTCTGCTTCCTGATGTCTCTTCAGTGCCACCATCTCTAATCCGTACATCATGGCAGGCCTCAGCACTGTTTTCTAAACTTTGCCCTTCATCCTAGCAGAGACCCTTCTGTCGCAGAGAACACCACACACCTTCTGCCAACTTTTCCATCCCGCTTGGACCCGTTTCTTCACTTCCTTACCACACTCACCATTGCTCTGCATTGTTGACCCCAAGTATTTGAAGTTGTCCACCTTTGCTATCTCTTCTCCCTGGAGCTTCACTCTTCCTCCTCTGCCCCTCTCATTCATACACATATATTCAGTTTTACTTCAGCTAATGTTCATTCCTCTCTTTTCCAGTGTGTACCTCCATCTTTCTAATTGTTCCTCCCCCTGCTCCCTGCTCTCACTGCAGATCACAATATCAGTATTAAAAAAGAACAAAATCGGGGAAAATTTGGTGGTCACCGGTACTCAAGAGAGGACGTTCATTCAAGGATTGTTTGAGTGTTGTTCTTGTACTTACAGGTCACAAGCGGCCAAACAAAACGTTATGTAGCCGACCAAACTAGTGTTTCCAGTAACAGTTGTACGTAAACATGCTTGCGTTCTGTTGAATCAGGCCCTAAAGTTTTGGTGTATGTGAAGTAGGTACAATAATTTCATTACACTAAATTAGCACCCATTATTTCTTTCATTTTGTAATGTTGCTTTTATTTCTTCACATGAACAAAATGGTATTTGAACAGGGATGTGTAGACTGACTTCTATATCCTATGATCCTATTGTACTGTTTGCGAAGTTACAAATATAAATTCTAAAAATAATGTGCACAGTATACATTTAAATAGTTTACATTAATTTATAGGCACTAAATTGACCTTTATTTTTACAAAGATTTTGTTAAGTTATTTTATAAAGGTTTTCTTCATTATGTTATATAAATTAAGTGATATTTTTCAACAATATCTGAATTTGCAGATTCATAGTGGGATGGGCTCCAGCATGCCCGCAACATTAATGAGGATAAGTGGTCCAGAAGAGGGAGGAAGAACAATTTTATTTTATTCTTTGTATGATATTAGATGGTCATGCTGTCATTTAAGTTACTCAACAATTACTCAGTATTTGTTTTTTTTTTCATTCGGGACTTTATTACTCTTTTTACTCAAGTAGATATTTGGAGTGCTACATTTTACTTTTACCTGACTCATATTATTCTCAAACTAAGCCACTCATGTATAGAAATACTAATGCATATGTTAAAACAGGTGTAAAATCACCAATTGATTAAAGCCAGGTAGGTGTGTATAGATCGACTAAAAAAATGAGAGATAGCGGGAGGGGGCGGATGTAATCCTCTCAGAACGTAACGAAAGATCAGCGTGCGTAAGTTAGGGGAGCTAAATGTGTCAATGTGCGAGTCGGCGCTGTGTCCGTTGGTCATGGCGTTGGTGCTGCGTCCGCCGATCACAGCTTTGGCCGGGGTGACTCATCGCAGCGCCGAGCCAGGCCGCTTTGCGGTGTTGTCATTGCTCGCGGCTAAGTGTGCCATCGGCGGCGGTGTTGTTTATTGCTGCTGCCGTGAGGCATTGTTCATCCGTTTGCGTTGTTCATTGCCCGGGCGTGACGAGCCATCGGGCGACTACGACGAGTCGATCACAGCTTCGGCCGGGGTGGCCCAATGTGGCGCCGAGCTGCGCCGCTTTACGACGTTGTCACTCCCGGCTGAGTGCGCTACATACTCTCATGGTGTCGGGGAGTCTGTTGTTAGTTAGAAGTGATCCGCATAGCATCTAAATATGGCTCGAAACAATACGTTAATATTGCCCCGCTCACTTCACTTCAAAAGATGATACGTCAATGATGATACGTGAGGATAATTTTAGGATCTCGAGAGCATAGTTTTCCAAGGGGGAGAAAAAGAGAAATTCATGCCATATTGTAAATTTTGCAATGACAAATTATCGCAGCATGTGTTCATAAACTATTCTTAGCGTTTGCCTCTTTTGTTGCGTTGATACAGGCTAATAAAGTATGCATGGCACACGCTTATGCATGAAGATGAAGTATTACTATTTTTTTGGGGCAGTGCACTGTAGGATGATGAGTGTTGATGTGATTAGCAAGATTCCCATCTATTGAATTAGTCATCACACCTTGTCAATCACACTGGTAAATGCATGACAACACAAATCCATCAACACTCACATAAATATGACCTAATTCATATTTTGTTGTCGTGCTTACAGTACATACTTGCATGTGGAGCCTGATAATCTACATTCATTGCTTTCAGTTGAGTGAGGTGCACTTGTATGTGACTCCATGGTGCCCCTCTCTGGCCACAGATTTACAGTGCAGCTGAATACATTTACTCTTGAATTGGGTCAAATGACCTTGTCTCTGGTTTTCTGTGGTAACTCCAGTTTCCCTCCCAGGCTCCCACACCGTGCTTCAACCCCGATGAGAACATGCAGCATTTAAAATGGATTAATGCTTTGACTTAGTCATAATGTACGTTTTTTTTTTTCATTCCATTCAGCCCCCCCCACATTAGCGTTGCATTTGATTTAATAATGTAATTCAAACCAAGTTTAAATCATTACAGACATCTGTAGTCATCCTTCATTTCAACATACTTGCAGCCTTCAACTTCTGTCCGTCCCAATAGGGTTTCATTTTATAATCTGTATTTCCTTGCGCTTTAAAAAATGATGTGAATCACAATTGTCATTTTCCACATAAAAACATGTAATCCTTCCATCCATCCATTTTCTGAGTCGCTTATCCTCACAAGGTTTGTGGGTAGTGCTGTAGCCTATCCCAGCTGTCAACGAGCAGGAGGCGGGGTACATCCTTAACTGGTTGTCAGCCAATTGCAGGGCACATGGAAACAGCCATTTGCACTCAAAATAACATGTCGGGGCAATTTAGAGTGTCTAATTCATGTTGCATGTTTTTGGGATGTGGGAGTGCCCGGAGAAACCTCACGCAGGGACGGGGAGAATGCGCAAACTCCACACCGTGCCGCACATGTAATCCTTATTATACAATGTCACAATTCAATGTTCCAATAACACAAAAAATGAAAGTCTAGCAAAGTTAAGTTTTTAATTTGAAAATGAAAATTCACAGCAAGTCAATTGCAGGTTTGTCTAATCATCTAAATTCTGAAAATGACTCGTATTCACTGATAAATCCATAAAAACTACTTTTCTTATTACCAGTATTATTGTTTTAATAGATACATCTGAGGCGGCTCAGTGGAGCAGCTGTAGAGCGTTGGCCCCACAGTTCTGGGGGATTCAAATCCCGGCCCCGCCTGTGTGGAGTTTGCATTTTGTCCCCGTGCCTATGTGGGATTTCTCCGGGCACTCTGGTTTCCTCCCACATCCCAAAAACGTGCAATAAGTGGAGACTCTAAATTGCCCGTAGGTGTTAGTGTCAATGTGACTGTTTTCTGTTTCTTTGAGCCCTGCGATTGGCTAGTTCAGGGTCCACACTACCTCTTGCCCGTTGTCAGCTGGGATAGCCTCCAGCACTCCCGCGACCCATGATAAGGATAAGTGGCTCAGAAAATGGACGGATGGATAGATGAGCTTTTTTTTGTGCCTTTTCACTGAAGTTCAAATTCAAAAATATTGAACTGAATAAGCCTTTATAGTAAGGGAGAATGAGCAAAGGAATAATCTTAATTTTGTCTTGGTTCCCTCCCTGTCCATCCAGGCATTTGGGCAGAGATCCTGATGCCCCAACCACATTTGGATGTATTGAAGGGTCAGATGGTGGTTCTGAAGGCTTCATACAACACAGTGCCTGGTAGCGACCTAGGCACAAACACCATCCTCTGGAACCTCGTTTCCAACAACACTCAGCTGGTAAGACATGAATCGGCCATGAGTTTTGACCATTAACACGTAAAGGCTATATTTGTAGATGACCTCAAATGTATTCTACATGACAATTTTGGCCTCATTATTTTAACTTTTCATCTATAGCAATACCTCATCATAAATTGATAAATGAGGCCATGTTTGTATTCTGTTTGTAGCAAATCTCAGTGATGTGAAACAATGTGGTTTGTGCAAGGTAATGTTATTAGGATTTTGCAGGAAGACGTTATTGCACAATTAATAAGGTCTAAGAAGGTTGCATAACTGAGAAAAATAATACCCCTTAGGGTGGTGACATTTTTTTGGGAATTTGCAATCTGGCGTTAGCTTTGTTTATCACCCACCATTATTTTATCGTGCTGACCAGATGGGACTTTCAAATAGGAATCGCATACAATGGAGAAATGTCGTGAAAAACGAGCTCATGAAAGCTTTTCACAGGAAAACATTATGTTTTCTTTAATCCAAGGGTGACAGGAAGCCCAGTGTCTTGACTTTTTGTACTCTGAAAAAGAAAAACAATGGGCAAACTGTAGCTGCAGTAGTCATTCTGACTCATGGTATGGGAAATTGTGATTTCAGTGAATATCATTACGATTTCCAACAAATTAAGTATCTAGATACAAAATTGAAGTTGTATAAGTACAGTATAAACAAACAATACTAAAGCACTTACATATCATTCTAAAGGAACAAACACTTGGGTATTATGGTCTAATTTTAAGTAGTCAAAACTAGGAAATATTTATTTCTGCCACTCTGAGTGTGAGAGAATAACTTCAATCCTTCGTATTTGGTATTGTCGTCTTTAGCGGGGTTGAAACTTAATAGTTTCCTTGCAATTTATTCACCTTGTAAATGTATTTTAAACTGTACATTGAAAGTTGGCGCATGTTGAAATCATCTTATCATGTAGTTCAGTTTCCAAATACTTTTGACATTTCGCATGACACGATTGCATCTGAGAATCACAAACAAGTTCCATGTTCGTCACTTCATCATATCAAGACCAGATAATTGGGAAATATCAACTACAGGTACTCAAAACTAACTGCCTCTCTTTCCTTGTTCATGCCTTGTTCAGATCATTTCTTACACCAAGGGATCCATAAGCGTGGGGAGTTCCCAGTTTAAAGGTCGAGTTGGGTTCACCTCGAGCATGCCCTCGAGTGACGTGTCTCTGTTCATCAACAACACCCAGGAGTCTGATTCGGGACGTTACCTCTGCCAGGTCATCATCCCAGATAACCCTGGCCTCACTGCTCAACTCACCCTGGATGTTAGAGGTTTTAAGACACAGATTACGACTGAACCTTTCATTATCTTGAATTTGGTTGAATAAAAAAATATATATATGTATCGTTCCCTTCTCCCCTCAGTGCCACCTGCTGTCCCAAAGTGCACTTTGTCAGGGAAACCAGTGCTGAAAGGAAACGTGACGCTGAGCTGCAAGTCTGACAGTGGGAAGCCAATTCCATTGTATAAGTGGACCAAAACCAGTCCCAGCTCTGAGGTCTTCTTCTCACCCATGCTCAGTGAGTGGAGCGCACACGTGCGTCCATCCTGATACTGTAATGTATATCACAATTCATTTAGCAACTTATTAGAAATTAAGGGAGTGTTGGGCTTATTCTCTACCACTTGGCGTCTGTTTTAGTATAATATATTTGTGTGTTTCTAGTTTTCTGTACATTGAATAATGTGAATAAATGCATTCATGATTGTCATCCTTTTTCTTGGTAAATGACATTTTAGATGAAAAGGCAGGCACTCTGAAGCTGAGTAACCTGAGCAGTAACATGTCAGGGAAGTACCTGTGCACTGCCAGCAACACAGCCGGATCCGAAAGCTGCTTCATCAACCTAGAGATAGCCTCCTGTACGTACAACACCATCATCATCATCATCATCATCATCATTAATCACTAATATCAGACAAAGAATTAGATTTTAGTTCCTGTTCAACAATAATGTCAAAAGTCAACTTCAGCCTTTGTAATCGGGCGTCTTGTTTCACAGTTTGAACTTCCTCTGTCCATCCATCCATTATCTAACGCTTTTCAGGGTTGGGTCGTGGGGGAAGTAGCTTCAGCAGGGATACCCAGACTTCCCTTTCCCCAGCCACTTCCTTCAGCCCTTCTGGAGGGATCCCGAGGCGTTCCCAAGCCAGCCGAGAGACATCGTCTCTCCAGCGTATCCTGGGTCGTCCTCGGGGGGTCTCGGTGGGACATGCCTGGAACACCTCACCAGGGAGGCGTCCGGGAGGCATCCGAATCAGATGCCCCAGCCACCTCATCTGGCTCCTCTCAATCCGGAGGAGTAGCGGCTCGACACTGAGCCCCTCCCGGATGACCGAGCCTCTCATCCTATCTCTAAGGGAGAGCCCGGACTCCCTGCGAAGGAAACTCATTTCGGCTGCTTGTATCCGGGATCTTGTTCTTTCGGTCACAACCCACAGCTGATGCCCATAAGTGAGGGTAGGAATGTAGATCGAGTGGTAAATTGAGAGCTTTTCCTTTCGAAATAGCTCCCTCTGTACCACAACGGACCGATACAAAGTCTGCATCACTGCAGACGCTGCACCGATCTGTCTGTCATTCTCCCGCTCCATTCTTCCCTCACTCGTGAACTAGACCCCAAGATACTTGAACTCCTCCACTTGTTTTAATTTCGTTTTCCTCATTCATTAACTCCTCAAAGTACTCACTTGATCGGTCTGCTTTGCCAATCACTAAAACTCATTTAAGTCCAGTCACTTGGACAACTCATCATATACCGTAATTTCCGACCTACAAGCCGCGACTTTTTTCACACACTTTCAACCCTACTGTTTATGCAGTGATGCGGTACTTGTTTTTTTTCCACCTCCCTCTTTACCTCCCATGACCGTTCTCTGTACTGATGATACCATATAATTGATCTGTGATTTTTTTTTCTGCAGCCAACAGGGTTGGGGTGATTGTCGGCGCCACCGTGGGCACGTTAGTTGGCCTCCTCTGCCTTGTACTCATTTGTGTGTTTTTCGTGATGAAGAAGCAAAGGGAGAATGAGGAGGACATGGCAAATGAAATCAAGTGAGTTCGATGATGGCACTTCACTGACAAAATACTCAACATGGCTAAGTGAAATTTAAACTGAATAGGGTTGTTTGATTATCCATTGTATGCCGGCTATATAGATACATATCACAATCTACAGTGAAGAAAATAAGTATTTGAACACCCTGCTGTATTGCAAGTTCTCCGACTGAGAAATCATCGAGGGTCTGAAATTTTCATCGTAGGTGCAGTTCTTTGGTCTTGGCCATGTTACAAGTTAGAGTCTTATTGTATGAGGTGGACAGGTGTCTTTATACAGCTAACGACCTCACACAGGTGCATCTGATTCAGGATAATACATGGAGTGGACGAGGACTTTTAAAGGCGGACTAACAGGTCTTTGAGGGTCAGAATTCTAGCTGGTAGAAAGCTGTTCAAATACTTATTTGCAGTTGTATTACACAAATAAATCATTGAAAAAAATCAGACATTGGGATTTCTGGATTTTTCTTTTTAGATTATCTCTTTCACAGTGTACATACACTTTCGATGAAAATTTCAGACCCCTCCATGATTTCCAAGTGGGAGAACTTGCAATATAGCAGGGTGTTCAAATACTTATTTTCTTCACCGTACCTGTACAATTGTCACATCACAGGATCGGCTGCAATAATTTACCGTAATACACAGTGAATCAACTTCAACTCAAAGTAACTAGTTAGAGACCTGTTTGAACATAGCGTAATTTTCGGCCCACAGAGCGCACCGGATTATAAAACTCACCCAGTACATTTATAGTTCTCCCACTTAGAAATCATGGAGGGGTTTGCACACACTGCAGGAAGGATTTTGGCCCACTGCTCCACACAGATCTTCTCTAGATTAGACAGGTTTCTGGGCTGTCGCTGAGAAACAGGGAGTTTCAGCTCCCACCAAAGATTTTGTATTGAGTTTAGGTCTGGAGACTGGCGAGGCCATGCCAGAACCTTGATATGCTTCTTAGGGAGCCACTTCTTGGTGTTCCTGGCTGTGTGCGTCGGGTCATCGTCATGTTGAAAGATCCACCCACGACCCATCTTCAATGCCGTGACTGAGGGAAAGAGGTTGTTCCCCAAAATCTCACAATACATATCTGCGGTCATCCTCTCCTTAATACAGTGCAGTCGTCCAGTCCCATGTGCAGAAAAACACTTCTAAAGCATGATGCTACCACCCCCATGCTTCACAGTAAGGGATGGTGTTCTTGGGCTAGAACTCATCATTCGTTTTCCTCCAAACACGGTTTGTGGAATTATGACCAAAAAGTTACATTTTGGTCTTATCTGACCACAAGACTTTCTCCCATGACTCCTCTGTATCATCCAAATGATCAAGACGGGCCTCGACATGTGCTGGTTTAAGCAAGGGAACATTCCGTGCCATGCATGATTTCAAACCATGACGTCTTAGTGCAGGGGTGCTCAATGCGTCGATCGCCTAGGCAGTTTCAGTCGATCGCAACGGTGTGCCAACAAGAATAAAAAAAAAAAACATATATTTGTTTTAACTTTAGCTCAACACGCATGTGCAAACAACGACAGTACAGGAAAACACCCTGTCAGTGAGTTCCCCCCCATTTTAAACTCTCGCTTAAGAAATCTTAATATGAGTATGGATGCTGCAGTAAAGAAGACAAAAACGTATTACTTCCATATGTAATGTGAGGCAGACTTTTTTTTCACAATGTCATTTCGAAGTGCGTTTGCCTCATCTCCCAGTGTAGTGAAATGTGGAACGGCATTTTCGAACTGTATGGAAAATACCACACCGACATTCCGCCGAACTAAAATTCCAACTGGCCGCACATCAGTCACTTTTCACACAATATAGTTCAACAGCAAAAGCCACCACCAAAGCATCGTTTCGGGATTTGTCACATCACACCTAAAAGAGGCATAGCTAACTCGTTGTTCCGATCTTTTAAAAATAACGTGGAAATATTATCTTCAATCAAATCTCTGCATCTGTAAAGGAGTACAGTTACACGGCGCTGTGAAGCCATGGCTGATGTGTGGAAGGGGATCGGAGATTGAGTGTTTCTCACCGCAGTTGGACGAATCCACTGACGTGAGTGCTACAGCCCAGGCGTGCATTGTCATTTGTATGGTGTTTAGTGATCATTGGCAGGAACTCAGACAGTTCCAAAAAGTGTTGAAATTTAATTATGTTGTGAAATATTGGCAGATGCGGTTATGCAAGGCACACAAACATACATTTACACATAAAGAATCCTCAATATACTTTCAAGTACATTATGTTTTGCATTTTTGTAGTGGGTAGATCTTTGTGGCTTGGTCATTCTATTTCATCATTGGTCACTCTAAAAAAAAATAATAATAATAAATAGAATGTCCGTCCCCCATCGATTGCAAGAGGCTGGATGCTTGAGAAGTACATCTTGGGGTAAAAAAAAGTCTGGGCACCTCTGTCAAAGTGTATTACCAACAGTCCTCTTGGAAACGGTGGCCCTTGCTCTTTTCAGGTCATTGAGTCCTGTCGTGTAGTCCTGGGCTGATTCCTCACCTTTCTTAGGATCATTGAGACCCCACGAGGTGATATCTTGCATGGGGCTCCCCTCCAATTGAGCTCGACCGTCATGTTTAGCTTCTTTCTTTTTCTAATGATTGCTCCAACAGTGGACCTTTTTTCACCAAGCTGGTTGCCAATTTCTCCGTAGCCCTTTCCAGCCATGTGGAGTTGTACAATTTTGTCTCTGGTGTCTTTGGACAGCTCTTTGGTCTTGGCCATGTTACAATTTTGAGTCTTACTGATTGTACGGGGTGGACAGGTGTCTTCATGCAGCTAACGACCTAACACAGGTGCATCTGATTCAGGATAATACATGGAGTGGACGAGGACTTTTAAAGGCGGACTAACAGGTCTTTGAGGGTCAGAATTCTACCTGATGGACAGGTGTCCAAATACTTATTTGCAGATGTATCACACATATAAAAAACATACATTATGATTTCTGGATTTTTCTTTTTAGATTATCTCTCTCACAGTAGACATCCACCTACGATGAAAATTTCAGACCCTCCCCATGATTTCTAAGTGGGAGAACTTGCAATATAGCAGGGTCTTCAAATATTTATTTTCTTCACTGTACATAAGCCACACCTGTGTAAAAGCCACAAGCGCCCACATTGTAACCCACAAAAAAAAAAACATACCAGTAAAAAAAGAAAACAGCCAAGGTTGCACAGCACTAACAGAGCCGGTTAAAATAAAAAAAAAAACATACATAAATCACTGAGACGCGGCAGTACACAGCAGAAACACGCTTGCGCAGCGCTAACGCTAGCACAGCGCTAACAGGGCCGGTTAAAAAAAAACAGAGCGGTAAAAATCACTGACACGACAGTAACACAGCAGCAACATGCTAGAAAAGTGCTAACACTAGCGCAGTGCTAACAGGGCCGGTTAAAATAAAAAAAAAAAACATACATAAATCACTGAGACGCGGCAGTACACAGCAGAAACACGCTTGCGCAGCGCTAACGCTAGCACAGCACTAACAGGGCCGGTTAAAAAAAAAAACTGAGCGGTAAAAATCACTGAGACACAACAGTAACACAGCAGCAACATGCTAGAAAAGTGCTAACACTAGCGCAGTGCTAACAGGGCCGGTTAAAAAAAAAAAAAAAGGTAAAGGTCACTTCCTCGGCACATATATTCCACTGGTCTTACTCTTAACCTTTTCCGCTCGAGTGCCCCCTTGCGGCCATGAGAAAAAAATGCACAAATTAGCCGCATCACCGCATAAGCAGCAGGGTTGAAAGCGTGTGAAAAAAGTTGCAGTTTATAGGCTGGAAATTACGGTAATAGGGTTAGCACCCATGTTACAGTAAATGATCATGCTTCAAACTGTGTGTATGTGTGTGTGTGTGCGTGTGTTTGTGTGCGTGTGCGTGCCTGTGTTTGTGTGTTTACAGTATATAGTGACTGAATTAAGTATTTAACACATCAGCATTTTTCTCACTAAGCATACTTAGAAAAAGTCCTTTTGAGCCCCGCCTGGGCCGAGTTTGCATGTTCTCCCCGTGCCTGCGCGGGTTCTCTCCGGGGATTCCTCCCACCACCCAAAAACATCCAACATTAATGTGGCACCTGAAATTGCCCCTATGTGTGATTGTGAGCACCCTGCAATTGGGTGGCAACCAGTTCAGGGTGTATCCTGCGTCCTGCCTAATTGGATTGGCCTCAGCATTCCCGCGACCCTGGTACGGCTAAGAAAGTGGATGGATAGATATATACATATGCACACACATACACGTGCACACAATCGTCCTACACGGGAAACTCTAACTATGATGTGACCTGGGACAATAATGAGTTTGGCATACATGGGATAAGGTTACAATTATACTGGGTTCGGGTTAGTGGGATTCATATTAACGCCACCATCCTTAAGTCAAATACTGTACTTGTTTTAGCTTCTGGAAGTGGCGTCTTCTGTCTGAATACAGCAACCAGTCATAGTGCAGCAGCGTGTGTCCTGAAGCCAGTAATGTCGTAGCAGGGCATGTTCTCCTCGGAACAAACCTGGGATTTTTAATAACGTGGTCTGAGTAGGTGAGAAAATTGTCCTGCCAACAGTCGCATCTCTAAGGCACACCCTCGCTGTGGCGGAACGCCGAGCTTTACAAATGTGCGCGGCGAGGATTGCATTTGCATGGAAATCAGAATCCTGGCAATTCCCAAATGCAGATGCATGGTCTATGATAATCATCTTTTATATTAAGAGTTAGCAACAAAAAAAACAAAGATAATGTTAAAAACATTCTGCTAAAGTGACAAGAACCAATACATTTCTCAAGAAAAATGAATTATTTCCGATCACAGGCCACATTTTGTGTGTGTGTGTGTGTGTGTGTGTGTGTGTGTGTGCGTGCGTGCGTGCGTGCGCGCGCGCGCGCGTGCGTGCGTGCGTGTGTGTGTGTGTGTGCGCGCGCGCGCGTGTGTGTGTGTGTGTGTGTGTGTGTGTGTGTGTGTGCGTGCGTGCGTGTGCGTGCACGCGCGCGGCCAGAACCAGCGCCAGGTTTTAATTGGGCACCTCTACCTTATAAGACTAAGACTATAAACAGCATTGAAATTGCACACTGCATACCAACCTGTATAAACTACCAAAAAAATCCTTATTGAGAGCAAAACATTTTTATAACATACCAAAGCAAATTATATGTCAAAATAACAGAGGGAAAAAACACGTTTTTCAATGATATTTATTGTACATCTCCATAATGTCTAATTCTACTAAGTAGAATGATGAAAAAGATGGCTATTTATCAGCCAGGCTACAATACCTCAGATATTTGTAAGAGACATTCACCAAAGAGAATCAGTGATGTTTTGAAAGATTACATATCTACTGAATGCCGATGATCAATTGCTTATTTTTAGTGAATAAGGAAGGAGCTGATCTGTATGATAAGGCTAACAATAAGCTATAGATGAACCCAATGATATTAGCTATTGTTCATATGAAGCCATTCTCAAGCTTAATAAAGGGAACGTCTATCTTGACATACAAATGACACCCTTGTGGTGAACACCCACCATTCAATTATATTAATTTCAGCAGTTATAAAAACACGACCACGAGCTAGAAGGCTAGCAAGAGAGCTACAATGTCAGCTACAATAATCCCATCTATTTGTAATGAGGCCCAGGCAGCTAACTAGCGAGCATGCACGCTACATTAGCTACGCGCTAAGTCAAATTAATTTGAGCCACAAATGATCAAAGTCTAGATAAAAAAAGACACTCACTTTTTGTTCCAGTCAAGTAATATCCCCGGATAGCTCCTATCTCAATGGGTCAGCGTCACCAATAGCGTATCGTTAACGATTTGATCGATTGTGACAGGTAGCCAAGAGCCGGCCAGCAGCTCCTCAGCCGCATCCTCCATGTTTCCCGTGGTGAGGCGAACCGGCTCGGCGGTGCTCGATCCGGGTCAATGATTTACTGGAAAGTTACCGGAAATGAAAGTATTTTGCTGAACTAAATCAACATTTGCCGCTGCGCTATCCATCATGCGTGCTGCGACAAAAAATCTTTGATGCAGGCTACGTTTGGAATTCCCCAGCTTTGGGTTTTCCCCACAATAGAGTAGACTAAGAGCCATTCTGGGCAAAAGCAAACCGAAATTTTCAGGATCCGTATGATTTGTGATATACGGCCGTATACGTAAGAGTCACCACAAAATCCGTATGGACTACGGCTAAACCGTACCAGTTGACAGGTATGACACTGTATATGGACACTGGAAATATAATAACTGCTCAGATTGAGCACTATTTTCTGGATCTGGGGCAGAGGGCTTCTCCCTAAATTGCTTAGATTTCTCACTGAATACTGGATTAAACACAATTTTTCTTTTCACCCCTCTTGTCCAACATTCAGAGAGGATGCTCAGGCTCCCAAACGTGTGTCCTGGGCAAAAAGCGGAATGGGTTCAGATATCATCTCCAAGAATGGCACCCTATCCTCCATCGCCTCCAGCCCACAACACCGGGAGCCCTCACACCAAGCAAACAACCACCACCCTTTGCAGCACTACCCCCAGCGCCCTCCCTCTGACACAGCCTCCATCCTCACAGCCACCGGCAGCACAGCCGGCTACCGTCCTTCACGCCATCCAGAAGCCTCCACCCCGACCCACTACAGCTACAACAACAACAACACCCTCCCACATGACCAGCCGGTTTCTTTGGAGGCCAACACCAATGGAAGCTCCCAACCCAGACCAGAGCGTTACACCCAGCTTCCACAAGCCCAGATGCTTCCACAGACCTACAGCCACCCTCAGCTCCAGCTCCAGGCTACTCCACCCCCTCCACCACTTCCCTCCTCCACCATCACCCGCATGGGCGGGGTGCCCATTATGGTGCCTGCGCAGAACCAGGCTGGATCTCTTGTGTAACAACAGCCGTGATTTGCGACAATATGTTCCCTTTACATTCTTGGAAAGGTTCATCTGAATTTCTTTTTCAAGGCAAAGAAGCGAAGTCGTTAAAATTTTCCAGAATTTACGACTCACTCCTTGTTCAAGGTATATATATATATATATTTTTTTTTTAATATTGTTTATGCACGCTATGGCTACATGGCAAATGTTTCAATTGTTCAATCTTTTGTAGCTTCCTTTTTTAACATTTTTTTAATTGTCATTTGATCTCAACCGCATTGATTTGTTACACTTTCATTTTTTTCATTTTGCCTTTTGTTTCTAAATATGTATATTGTAATTATCATAATAAATTGGTTTCGTGACATAAGCAGAGCACTATTTAGAATTGATTGATGATAACTTGCCACATGCGCCAGTTCATGTTCAATTGGCATTTTTTGCTTCAGAGGCCTCATCGCTATGAAGTGCTGTTTTATTTTAAGAGCATGTTTGTGAATATAATATATAATATCAATTGTGTTAGAGGTGCATTTCTTCATTGAAAAAGTGATTGTCAGAATCTAAAGAAGGCAATTCATTTAATGAAAAAAAAAAAAAAAAACACTAATGAATCTTATAAGCGTTGAAACAGTTCTCACTATTTAACATGCAGGAAAGTTTGAACATAATTTCTTATTTTAAGTTAAACGTCCAAAATAATAATGTTAAGTTGATTCAAAGTCTCAAGCAGGACAAGAAATGTAAATATGGTATTTATTCATATTTTATTAGAAATTTACAATGAGCAAAGTGAGATATCTGCAATAGTATGTGGGAAGAACCTCAGATTATGTTACTTTTTTTTTGTTTTGTTTTTTTTTTTCGTTTTTTTTGCCTTGAACACTGGATACTGAACCAAAGAAAAAAAGTATGCATATATTATATTGTTAACATACTTTAATTTCCAGATTGTTAAAAAAAAAAAACATTGTATGAAAGCTGTACAGTACAGTATTATGTAAAATGACCGGTATGCTGTATTGTTATTACACTGGAGCAAATGGTTCTTCTTTTGATATTGTATTTTTTTGGGGTGGGAGTCTTGCAGATCAAGAAAAACTTTTTTAAAGGGGGGAAAAAAAGGAGTATTGTACTTACTACCCCTTCTGCAAGGGAAACATGTTGGTTATATTTTTAAGATGTGGTGTTATTCAAACATGAGGAAAAAAAATCCTCATAGCATTATCATGTTTGATTAATCATTTGATTCTTAATAGAGCTGCAATTCCCCAGGGTCATTAGAGATTCAAATTATGAGCAATAGAATTAAAAATATCTCCCAAGGCTTTATTTTTTACAAAATACAGTATGAAGTGCACCACATATGAAAACTATTTTTTTTATATTTGAAGTGCTATCAAAATAGATGGACTATTTTAAATACTGTGGACAAACTGGTGCCCAAATGTGCTTATTTCTATTGGATTTCATTTCAAGACGTAGATGTAAACTTGTATCTTCCATTACCATGTGAATAAAAATGCTTTGTATGATATTTTCAATTAAAATAGATACGAGAAGTGTGTGTGTGTGTGTGTGTGTGTGTGTGTGTGGTGTGTGTGTGTGTGTGTGTGTTGTGTGTGTGTGTGTGTGTGTGTGTGTGTGTGTGTGTGTGTGTGTGTGTGTGTGTGTGTGGTGTGTGTGTGTGTGTGTTAATGGTTAATATTGTGTTAACTGTGCACACGCACTTCCCTTGGCATACAGTACTTGTTTCATACGTGGGGCGAGCCATACGCTGGGGCAAGAGGGGGCACAGGCCCCTCAAATCAAATCCAACTCCGTCTCCTCCGTTTTGGGCTGGGTGCCAACTGACTGTGCAGGTAAGTAACAGCCACCTTTGAGTATTGCCAATGTACTGTAGCTGATATCTGGCCACGTTTATTGACTTCATGATTGACCCCTTTATCAACAATGTCTTTAATTTAGTTGGTTCCCTATTTATGAATTTCAAACTACAATGTACCATCCTTAAAAATGGCATGGAATGAAACAATCTGGGGTTCAAATCCCGGCTCTCGTGCCTGTGTAGATTTTCTCCGGGCATTCCGGTTTTCTCCCACATCCCAAAAACATGCATGATGGGTTAATTGAAGATGTTAGAGGGCTACTGTCATGAAATGCATGATTTTTAGTATGTTATTAATGAAAAAACTGCAGCCGACATGGACCCATGCGTTTTTTCACCACAAAACATGATTTTGACGTATACAGCTTTTTGTAACTCCCGCCGTGAAAATCCTCTCGAGGGATTTGTTTTCGAGAAGAAGCAGGAAGTGACGTACATGGCAGGACCGCCCTGAAGTGGACTCGTTTGTTTCTATTAGTTTTACCTGTGGGAAGGTAGCTCGTTGTTCATCCGTGTTAGCCAAAATGCTGGCTCCTTGCATTGCTTCAACACTCAGGAGGATGGATTAGCCAAAATGCTGGCTCCTTGCATTGCTTCAACACTCAGGAGGATGGATTTGCCCTTCATAATTTTGCAAGCGACCTGGTTCGTCGCGAAAAATGGATTGCACGGGTGCAAAGGACGAGAGCTTCGTGCGTTCCAAATGACAGGTAGGCGTTTATACAGCCACTAAAAAAAATAGTTTGGGGCGGCCGCCGGCTCATCTCCTTCGCGGAAGTGGATCGGACGGGGAGGCGGTTTGGCCCTGATCGCGTATCATCTGAATATGGCTCAAAACAATAGGGTAATATTGCCCCGGTGACTTCACTCGGTTGTGTGATGTTCTTCGAAAAGAGCTTCCGTGTCAGAATGGGCGTGTTCGTCTCCCATAGTTGGGTCCACTGCGTGTTTTCAATGGCGAATGTCCGGGTGACGTCACGGAAAGGGGATGCAGCCAATATGGCGACCACTTGGATGTCGTCAAATGACACTTCCACAACTTTGCGCATGGATGACGCGCTCTCCGCTCATATTTATTTTTTCATATTGACATTGAAGTGAATAATGTTATATGTATTTTTCATTACAATATCTATTTTGGGCTGTTTTATAGGGATGACAGTTGACCTTTGAAATGCTTGTTGGTGTGAACGTGAGTCTTCATGGTTGTTGTGTGTGCACCTGCCACAAGTCAACCTGGCAGGGGTTTTTGACCGTAAAAGCTGGCCATGCAGCTCCAATCGCCTTTCCAAGCCACGACGTAGCCCTGACCACCATTCCCTGTCGGCCATGTACTCACCTGACTGAGCGCCAGTTCCACGCATACCCAAACGGGACAACAACTTGTCGTCTGCCTCTTTTTGTTTTGGTTTACTTTATTCACGACTATTGAGGGAAAAAAAAAGGGAGATTGCCCTTTTATGTGACAAAGTTAATTTATAAAGCTGTTACTTAACAATTACACTGACCCAGAAGTGGAACAAATTTCTCATTCATACACTTTGGCGGATAGTGCACAATTCTCCGCATTCTGAATTGGAAAAAAAAGCCAACATTGTCCATCCATCTATTTTCTTAGCCGCTTATCCTCACAAAAGTCACGGGCCGTGCTGACGCCTATCCCAGCTGTCAGGACGTGTAGTACACCCTGAAATGGTTGCCAGCCAATCGCACGGCACATGGAGGCAGACAACAGTCACACTCACAATCACACATAGGGATAATTTAGAGTGTCCAATTAATGTTGCATGTTTTTGGGATGTGGGAAGAAACTGGAGTCCCCGGAGAAAACCCACGCAGGCACGGTTAGAACATGATAACTCCACACAAGTGGGGCTGGGATTGAACCCGTACCCTCAGAACTGTGAGGTCAAAGCTTTCCAGCTGCTCCACCGTGCCGCCAAGCAACACTGTATTATTTTAAAGGTGAAGTGTCATCCCTATAAACATTATAAAATAGATAGTGAAATGAAAAATACATATAACATTATTCACTTCAATGTCTACAGAAAAAAATAAATATGAGCGAAGAACACGTCATCCATGCGCAAAGTTGCGGAACTCTCATTCGACATCCAACTGGTCGACATATTGGCTGCATTTTCTGTCCGTGACGTCGACCCGTAGATTCGCTATTGAAAACACGATGTGGCGCCTACTGTGGGAGACAAACACCCCCTTTTGACACGGAAGCTCTATTCGAAGAAGAACGTCAAATGTCAAAATGGCAATATTATCCTATTGTTTCGAGCCACATTTAGATTATATGCAGATCACTTCTAACTAACAACAGACTCTCCAACAATGTGACAGTATGTAGCGTACTCAGCTGCGAGCGATCACAACGCTGCGGCCCGCGTGCGACGAGCCGATCACGGCGTGGGCCGGGGTGGCACCAACGTGGCTCATTGCGACGCCAAACAGGGGTGGTTCATCGCGGCGCTGAGCCGGGTTGTTGTCGCTTGCGGCTGAGTGCGCCATAAACAATTGTTTATCGCAACCGCCATCGGCAGTGTTGTTGATCTCGGACGACAGCGGCAGCTATGAACTACCATGCTGGTGATGGCGCACTCAGCCGCGTGGGATAACAACACCATAAAGCGGTCTGGCTCGGCACCGTGATAAGCCACCTCGGTGCCGAAGATGAGCCACGCCAGCCGAACCCGTGACCAGCAGACGCGGCGCTCATGCATACTGCCGCAGCGGCAACAGACTCCCAGAGAGTATGTATGAGCCAGCCTGGCTGAAGCCGTGCTTGTCCACGAGCCTTTGCTGGCGAGACGTCATGGGAACCTTCGCGGGTGAGCCCAACGTGGAAGCCATCCGACGCGCACATCGACACATTTAGCACCCATCATACGTACGTGGATCTTTTGCTACATTATGAGAGATGGATTACGTGGTCCGATCCAAACTATTATTTTTTTTTTTTTTAGTAGCTGTATACGGACCTACCTGTCATTTGGAACCCACGAAGCTCTCGTCCTTTGGACCCGTGCAATCAATTTTTCACGACGAACCGGGTTATGAAGGGTAAATCCATCCTCTCGAGTGTTCAAGCAATGTCCAGCAATGCAACGAGCCGGCATTTTGGCTAACACGAAGGAACAACGAGCTACCTTCCCGGAGTTAAAACTAATGGAAACAATCAAGTCCACTTGAGGGTCGCCCCGCCCTGTACGTCACTTCCTGCTTCTTCTCGAAAAAAATCCCTCGAGAGGATTTTCATGGCGGAAGTTACAAAAAGCTGTATACGTCAAAATCATGTGTTGTGGTGAAAAAAAAAACTGCATGGGTCCATGTCAGCTGCCGTTTTTTTCCATTAATAACATACTAAAAATCATACATTTCATGACAGTGGCACTTTAAATAAACCACCCATTTTGATTTCACTTATTTAATCAAAGTAAAAGCTCTCATTGCATGTGTTTTATCTGCTTCTTTGTTTTGATGTGCAACACAAAAAAGTAAACGGTGTGAACCGAATTCCTTCTTGAGGGATTCAAATGTGTACAACAGAAAATACAAAATAGAAGTACACACTTGCTTGTGTGTTGCATGGTCCCCTTTTTGTTGAAGAAACTTTGGGATACATGCAGCTGTTTGAGGGATGCTAAAACGCGAATACCGTGAATTCAGGGTGGGCTACTTTCCATAATTTTGTTAAACAAACATGGCAAAGACACAGAAATAGGGTAGCGTGTTTATTAGAATTTGGAATTTAGTCATGTAAGATTAATTTACACATGTCAACATGAGTCATAAATGATCATATGTAAATGTGTGCACCTTTCGTGGGCAAGTTGACGATATTCAAAGTTTAACTACACAACATGTCGAGTTTTAACGGATCAATATGGAACATGGTAGCCTGTCACTCTAGTGACATTAAATGAAAGTAGAAAAAAACACTTCCTCTCAAATGTTTGATACAAATTAAAAGAGATTACAAAATAGTGTTTTCAGAGGATGAAACAAAGAACAAGAAACAAAGAAAATGCATTGGACCTGAATTGTTTTTCCTCTTTCACTCAGCTACAGTTGTCAAAAAAAAAAAAATAAAAAATAAAAATAACAGTGCATGGCTTATCTATTCAAATCAATTAATTCGACAATGTACGAACAATGAAAAGAATAAATGAAAACAGAGGAATGAAATGCAGAAACCCCGTGTTATTGATGGTGTGGTCATTTGTAGTGTTTCATGCTCCAGTGGTGAAGTCCTTTCAAAGATGGCTCTGGCTGTGTCCCACTTTGAATATTTCAGTGGCTGGCTGAAGCGTGGTAAAGTGGAACGGGGGACAGGAGAAGTTCAGCAAAAGGCAATCGGCATCGTGGAGGCGAATACAATGATGTTGATGCTTGTTGGATCCACGGCTGAGAATAGTGAACGAGGAGAAGGCTCATGCTGCTTGGGCCACCGGGAAAAGGAGAAGTACCTCCTCCCCTCCCCCAACGGATCACGGCCCCAAGCTGGTACATCACTTTAGGTAGGACACAAGACTGGAGCAAGAAACCAGTGGAGAGCTGATTTAGTCACCAAAGAATGAGATTACAGTAGTACAGTGGTGCCTTGGTTCTCAAACACAATCCGTTCCAGAAGGCTGGTCGAAAACCAAAATGTTCGAAAACCAAAGCACGTTTTCCCATTACGATGAATGGAAAATGAAATAATGCGTTCCAAGCCTAAAAAACTGTTTTTTATGCGATTTTTTGTGCTTTTCCTGATAATAAACTGCATAGTAGAAATACGTGTATAGTTAAAATACTTTTTTAAAACATATTTATTTGATTTTTCATATATAATTTTACAAAAACACAATAACAGTAAAACAAAAAAAAAAACAGTATGCACAGGCATAATAGTCTAAAAAAAAAAAAAAGAAAGCACACAAATCACAAATAATTCCATTTTTTTTCAATAACTCTTCTAAGGATCTCCATATGTCCTCAAATTTCTGAGCTCTTCCTCTCGTAATATACGTGAGTCTTTCCAGTGCAACACAGGATGCCATTTCCAACATCCATACTTTTATTGAAGGAACGTCCACATTTGTCCAAAATATTGCAATTGTTCTCCTGGCTTGCAGGAGACCAAAATCTATAAGCGTGGCTTTCTTTTTATGAACAGCAAAATTCTTGGGATGTATACCTAAGATACACAGTGTTGCGCAATGAGGAACCGGAATTCCAACTATTATAGAAATTGTCTGAACAATAGATTTCCAATAATCTTTGACTTTCAAACAATCCCATAAACAATGATATAAAGTACCATTGTCATTAGAGCACTTACTACACGTGTCTGGAACGTCAGGGGTCCACTGATGAAGTTTAACAGGAGTCACATAAGTCCTCATCAGCCATTTATACTGTAATAGCCTCATTCGAGTATTTATTGCTTGTTTTTGTGCTTTAAGGCATGCATGTTCCCAATCAATTACTTCAATATTTTCTTTAATATCTAGTTTCCATGCCTCCAATCTATTTTTACTTGATTCTGTATCATGTGACCCAAGAGATTTATAGAGCATAGATATCTGCTTACATCCATGCAAACCTGACTGGACAATATCTTCTAAACTGGACAAAGGGGGTTCATACATTATGTTTTTGATTTGTGCTGACATAAAGTGTTTTAACTGCAGATATTTAAAAAAATGCTTATTGGGAATAGGACATTTTTGACATATTTGAATGAATGCAAGCATTTCACCATTTACATAAAGTTCACCTATTGATTTTATACCATTATTTGCCCATAATTTAAAACCCCCATCTGCTCCTCTAGCTTTAAAAGTCGCATTACCCCATATGGGAGAAAAGCGTGAAAGTAAAGGAGTGTCGCCCATATGTTTGTGTGATTTAAACCAGATATCTATAGTGTTTTTCAAAAATGTATTCTTGGTCTGTCGTTTTAATACTCTATTCTCAGCAGAATATAAATAATACTTTAATAGAAGGTGTGGTGTAGTTGCTTGCTCTATTTTTACCCAAGAGGGTGATGGTGATGTTGAAAAATAATACATAGCTGAGCGTAGTTGAGCAGACCAGTAAAACCATTTAAAGTTTGGAAATTGCAACGCTCCAGTTTCATAAGGCATACAAAGCAACCGTTGTGTTAATCTGGCTTTCTTATTATTGTAGTGAAAAATATATGGTGAAAAAGATGTCAGGTAATGGAAGAGTTATGGTTTGAAAAAAATGTAAAAATTTCGGCAAAACGCCCATTTTAATGATGTTTATAGGTCCCAACATTGAAATTGGCATAATCATCCACCTGTTTAGTAACTGTTGCACCGCCAAGATTAAAGGGTCATAATTAACCTGAACGATATTGTTAACGTCAGGGGAAATTTTGACCCCCAAATAAGTAAATCCATCTCTCGCGTTCAAAAAAAGGAGTGTTAACCACAGGATGAACTCTCTCTTCAGTCTTAAAAATAAAATGGATGACTTTGTATCATTAATCACATAACCTGAGAAACTGTGAAACTTTTTAATTTGCTCCAATACATTTGGAAGGCTCGTGGATAACTTAGTCAAAAAGAGAATGACGTCATCAGCATAAAGAGAGATTCTGTGATCTTGATCACCAATTTGGATGCCCGTCAAGCCTCTATCCATACGAATCGACATGGCCAGGGGTTCTCAGGCTAAAATGAACAACATTGGGGAAAGAGGAGAGCCCTGGTGTGTGGATCTTTCCAAAACAATTGGTTTAGAAGAAATACTGTTAGTGATAATACTAGCAGTAGGTTTCGTATATAAAACCATTTAAGAAAATTATTGCCAAATCCAAACCGCGGTAGAACATGGGATAAAAATTACCATTCAATTCTGTCAAAGGCGTGACGTGCATCCAACAACGGCATTGCTGTTTCTTTACACTCTGCCTTTTCATGTAATATATTCAAAACTCTTCGAAAATTATGAAATCCTTGACGTTTTTTTAACAAAACCGTTTTGATCATTACGTATTAAACTAGGTATATACTGATCCAATCGTATTCCCAGGGCTTTGCAAAGTATTTTTGTATCGCATTCCATCAAGCTTATTGGTCTATACGAGGAACATTCTGAGGAAGGCTTATTAGGTTTGAGGATCAGGGTAATCAATGCAGGTCTCGATGTAGGAGGAAGAGTCTCCTTATTATATGATTCTATATAAATGTCCATCAATGGAATCAATAATTGTTTTTGAAATGCTTTATAAAATTCTATAGTCAGTCCATCGGGCCCAGGAGCACGATCAGTGTTAATACTTTGAATGGCAGCAGAAATTTCTTCTTCTGTGAGATGGTTATCTAAGTTTTGCTTTGCCTCCTCTGATAGCACTGGAAATACAAGTGAATCATCCCCCTCAAACGAAGACTGTTGTATCTCGGATTTATACAATTGCTCACAGACATCCCTGAAAGTACTCTGAATTTCTTGAGGGTCAACAGTCAAATCTCCATTGGATGTCCTTCTGCTATTAATTGCCCGTTCTGTTTGTAATTTCCTAATCCCCCAAGCCAAAAGTTTACCCGCTTTTTCACCTTGATCGTAATAACGCTGCTTAAGCCATAATGAACTTTTTGCCGCTTTATCTGTAGATAATTTCTTATATTTACTTCTTAAAAATAGCAATTATTTATGTTTAAGTGGATCATCTACCTGATCTAAATCATTTTTTAACTCCTCCTCATTTGCTTCTCTAAATCACACATCTCTGCTTTTTGTTGTTTAGATTTAGAACTTGTATCGCTAATAATTTCTCCTCGAATGTAAGCTTTGAATGCTTCCCATCTTGTACAAGCTCCCGTTTGATCTGTATTAATTTAAAAAAAATTAATCAATTTTACTTTTTATGAAGGAACCAAAGTTCTCATTCTGCAGCCATATAGATTTAAATCGCCAATTGCAGGGGCAGTGACAAAGTTTGTCTATTTGAATATTCATAGATATTGGTGCATGGTCGCTAATCATTATACTATCATACCAGCAGTTTTTAACCTTTGACAGAAGCGCAATCGAGATTTCTGGGAGCCTGAATGACATGAAAATTCCATTTTAGAAGGATTAAAATATCTCCAAATTTCAACAAAATTTAAATAAACACTATATTGTTTTAAAATTTTCATTGTTTTTGCTTTACTTGGATCTAAACCTGTATTACGATCCAATACAGGATTTAATGTGCAATTAAAGTCACCACCAATTAGAACTGACCCATGTAAAGCAGAACTTGTGAGAAAAAGGTCTTCAAAAAATTTAGGATTGTCCTCATTTGGACCATATACACATACCAAATTTAATACGAGAGAGAAAATAGTACCCTGGATTATCACATATCGCCCTGTTAGATCCTGAATTGTATTAGTGATTTGTAATGGTATAGTTTTGTGAACAAGAATGAAAACACCCCGTGCATAATTATTGTATAATGCATATAGTACATTTCCAGGCCACCTATGTCTAACCTTTTTGATTTCAAATGACTCTCCCGAAGGAGTGCTATTTTAGCATTCAATAATTTAATTCTATTAATAACCTGTTTCAATTCATTAAGATTTTTAAGACCCCTGACATTCCAACTTGTAATCTTTAAATCAACAATTTTATGACTTGTACTTTTCATAAGTATACAAAATACAATATTATCAAAACAATGACTTGGATTAACACAATGTCTGTGCAACTTAAACTAAACACAACATGAACCTTAATAAACAAAAATCTATAATGCATCCCCATCCCTTACTCTAAATAAAACAGACACGGGGACTAACACCAATCCACCTTAAGGAGGAGTGGTAAAACTATTCAAGCAAATGAAAAACGGCAAGAAACATAAATGGTGGCATCCGCCCAACCCGCCCCAAAAATAAATTAATACAATAGCAAATCCAGCATACCCGAAACTTACTACTCTTTTTTCCCCCCTTCAAAAGAATTCTTCTTCTTCTTTTCCTTTCAGCTTAGGGGTCGCCACAGCGTGTCATCGTTTTCCATCTTAGCCTATCTTCTGCATCTTCCTCTCTAACCCCAACTGCCCTCATGTCTTCCCTCACCACATCCATAAACCTTCTCTTTGGTCTTCCTCTCGCCCTTTTGCCTGGGAGCTCCATCCTCAGCACCCTCTCACCAATATAGTCACTCTCTCACCTCTAAACATGTCCAAACCATCGAAGTCTGCTATCTCGAACCTTGTCAGCAAAACATCCAACTTTGGCTGTCCCTCTAATGAGCTCATTTCTAATCCTATCCAACCTGCTCACTCCAAACGAGAACCTCAACATCTTCATTTCTGCCACCTCCAGTTCTGCTTCCTGTTGTTTCTTCAGTGCCACCGTCTCTAATCCGTACATCATGGCCGGCCTCACCACTGTTTTGTAAACTTTGCCCTTCATCCGAGCAGAGACTCTTCTGTCACATAACACACCAGACACCTTTCGCCAGCTGTTCCAACCTGCTTGGACCCGTTTCTTCACTTCCTGACCACACTCTCCATTGCTCTGTATTGTTGACCCTAAATATTTGAAGTCCTCCACCGTCGCTATCTCTTCCCCCTCCACCTTTCTCATTCACACACATATATTGTGTTTTACATCGGCTAATCTTCGTTCCTCTCCTTTCCACTGCATGTCTCCATCTTTCTAATTGTTCCTCTGCATGCTCCCTGCTTTCACTGCATATCACAATATCATCTGCGAACATCATGGTCCAAGGGGATTCCAGTCTAAACTCATCTGTCAGCCTATCCATTACCACTGCAAACAGGAAGGGGCTCAGAGCTGATCCCTGATGCAGTCCCACCTCCACCTTAAATTCTTCTGTCACACCTAAGGCACACCTCCCCATTGTTCTGCTGCCATCATACATGTCCTGTACTATTTTAACATACTTCTCTGCCACACCAGACTTACGCATGCAGTACCACAGTTCCTCTCTTGGTACTCTGTCATAGGCTTTCTCTAGATCCACAAAGACACAATGTAGCTCCTTCTTATTTTCTCTGTACTTTTCCACTAGCATCCTCAAGGCAAATAATGCATCAGTGGTACTCTTTCTAGGCATGAAACCATACTGTTGCTCGCAGATACTTACTTCTATCTTGAGTCTAGCCTCCACTACTCTTTCCCATAACTTCATTGTTTGGCTCATCAACTTTATTCCCACAGCTCTGAACATCCCCTTTGTTCTTAAAAATGGGAACGAGAACACTTTTCCTCCATTCTTCAGGCATCTTTTCACCCGCTAGTATTCTGTTGAATAAGTTGGTCAAAAACTCCACAGCCATCTCTCCAAACTGCTTCCATACCTCTACCGGTATGTCATCAGGACCAACTGCCTTTCCATTTTTCATCCTTTGTAGTGCCTTTCTGACTTCCCCCTTAGTAATCATTTCCACTTCCTGGTCCTTCACACTTGCCTCTTCAACTCTTCCTTCTCTCTCATTTTCTTCATTCATCAACTTCTCAAAGTATTCTTTCCATCTATTTAGCACACTACCGGCACCAGTCAACACATTTCCAACTCTATCTTTAATCACCCTTACCTGCTGCACATCCTTCCCATCTCTATCCCTCTGTCTGGCCAACCTGTAGAGATCCTTTTCTCCTTCATTCGTGTCCAACCTGATGTAGATGTCTTCATATGCATCTTGTTTAGCCTTTGCCACCTCTACCTTTGCCCTACGTCGCATCTCGATGTACTCCTTTCGCCTCTACTCAGTCCTCTCAGTGTCCCACTTCTTCTTCGCTTATCTCTTTCCTTGTATGATTCCCTGTATTTTGGGCTTCCACCACCAAGTCTCCTTCTCCCCTTTCCTACAAAAAGACACACCAAGTACTCTCCTGCCTGTCTCTCTGATTACCTTGTCCAGTCTTCCGGGAGCTTCTGCTGTCCATCGAGAGCCTGTCTCACCTCTTTCCGAAAGGCCGCACAACATTCTTCCTTTCTCAGCTTCCACCACATGGTTCTCTGCTCTACCTTTGTCTTCTTAATCTTCCTACACACCACCATCCTATGCTGTCGAGCTACACTCTCCCCTACCACTACTTTACAGTCAGTAACCTCCTTCAGATTACATCGTCTGCACAAAATATAATCCACCTGCGTGCTTCTACCTCCGCTCTTGTAGGTCACTATATGTTCCTCCCTCTTCTGGAAATAAGTGTTCACTACACCCATCTCCATCCTTTTTGCAAAGTCCACCACCATCTGTCCCTCAAAGTTCCTTTCCTGGATGCCGTACTTACCCATCACTTCTTCATCGCCCCTGTTTCCTTTACCAATATGTCCATTACAATCTGCACCAATCACAACTCTCTCCCTGTCTGGGATGCTCAGAACTACTTCATCTAGTTCCTTCCAGAATATCTCTTTCAACTCTAGGTCACATCCTAGCTGTGGGGCATAGCCGCTAACCACATTATACATAACACCCTCAATTTCAAATTTTAGTCTCATCCCTCGATCTGATACTCTTTTCACCTCCAAGACATTCTTAGCCAGCTCTTCCTTTAAAGTAACCCTTACTCCATTTCTCTTCCAATCTACTCCGTGGTCGAATAATTTAAACCCTGCTCCTAAACTTCTAGCCTTACTACCTTTCCACCTGCTCTCTTGGATGCACAGATAACATATCAACCTTTCTCCTAATCATCATGTCAACCAACTCCTGAGCTTTTCCTGTCATAGTCCCAACATTCAAAGTCTCTTCGACCCACAGTAGCTGAATTTCCACCGACGCCCTGCAGGTTAGCAGTGCCGGGGGCGGGCGTTGTTAACCCGGGCCACAACCGATCCGGTACGGGATTCTTTAGATGAACACTCATATTTGTTTGGCACACTTTTTACGCCGGATGCCCTTCCTGACGCAACCCTCTGCATTTATCCGGGCTTGGGACCGGCCTACAGATTGCACTGGTTTGTGCCCCCATAGGGCTGCATTCTCCTCCCGAAGAATAAATAAATGAATAAAATCAAAAGAAAAAGTAATAGGTAAAACTAACTAAAAATGACCAATGTTGACCAGGCACACACTGAGCAGTAACTATATAAGCTAAACCAAAAACCAGTAGAGGGGCACAACTTATAAAGGTCTGACATAAGAGTGTATCATGAATCTCACCATAACGTTCAAGTGATTGTCTGATAAAAGTTCTCAGCTTCTCTAGGCGAGGCAAACAGCTGTATTCTTCCTTCATGTAGGATTCTCAACTTGCAGGGGTAAATCTGGAATCCACGGAAAAGCCCTTTCTCCACAAACTTCTTTCTCACCACGTTGAACTCGTTGCGTTGGCGCATGGTTTCGACCGACAAATCTGGTGCAAATGTGAGCTTCTTTTCTTCATGGGTAATGTTGAGCTGCCTAGCGGTGCGTAGAACAAATTCTCTGTCTTGAAACTTCAGAAATCGAATGATCACAGCTCTACTTTGCCCTGGTTTTGGCCGGGCCAGTGTACTCGCTCAAGAATGAATCTCCTGTCACTGCCTAGTTTCAACCATGTTGGTAACTCGTGTGCCACAAACTCCAATAAGGACTGATTCATTTCAGCATTTTCACGTAGGCCAAACAGATGAAGATTTTTGCAGCGCTCCAGATTCTCTAAATCATCCGCCTTGATTTCCAAAAGAGCAATGCGTTTGGCAGCAGTAGCTAGTTCCGCTTTACCCACCTCCAAATCATCTTCCAGACATGATATACGCTCCTCGCCTTCAGTTATACGCTTTGTGTTGGAGGCTGGGTTCTTCCTGACCTCAACCATGCTTTGCTCCAAAACGCTGATAGAGTTGTTCATGTCTTTCAAATGGCAGTTTATGGTGTCGAACCTGGAAGCAAAATCCGAGCGGAGCCACCATGTCTGCCAGGCTTTCGCAGGCCTCCTCGTGGTCTTCTTCGTGCTGCTGGTTAGATTTTGGCTTTTGCGTGCCACGGGTGCGGCTATAGCTTTTACCGCTGGTTGTTGATGTGGTCTCAGACATTTTTCAAAGTCACTCTTACACTTGCATTCGGGTAGTTAAATGTAATGCAATCCAAAACAAAAGTTTCTTCGGTGGGAGTGACTCGTCCCTTTCTCACAAAGAAGTAATCTAATGTTCGTTTCTGCCATCTTTTAAGCACTTTTCTGAAGTGGCTCCTAAGATTGTTAAAATTTTGCAGTGCTCTGCAACATTCAGCTTTATTCAGGTAATGAAGTTGTAAAAAATTATGGATGTCGTTCCATTTAGCGCAGATAGTTTAATATCGGCACTTGAGACATCCTTCCTGCCTTCAGCCTCATCAGACGACATCTCCTCCCTTCCTCACCAACACTATCCCCAGCTAACTGCTGCTCGTTCACGAAAATAAGAACTTTTCGACTTCCTCTGACATTTGTGGCCTCTGCTTGGTCAACACGGTTGCTCCTTGAGCAACATCACTTGCTTTGAGGGCATCCTTGTTTTCAGGATGGTGCTGATCGTTGATTTCACCATGCCATACTTCTTCGATAACTCAGAAACACGCACACCAGATTCCCGCTCGGCTATCAAATGCTTCTTGAAGTCGGCAGTTTTACGCACCACTTTCCTTTTTTCAGCACCAACAGTTCCACTTGCCTTCTTTGGAGCCATGATCAGGAGTTAATGTTGCTCAATTTGAAGAAAAAAAGTTACTACAGTATTGGGAAACGTCCGCGAGCAAAGGAGTGTGTGACTCAACTGGTTGCACCGCTAATGCGCGGGGTCGCGCACGTTACGTCTTTTCCGTTTTTTTCGGGGGTGTGTTCGAATTCACAATAACAAATCATCATGGGTCAGCTGGTCGGGGCGTTCGAATACCAATTTTCGGTCAAAAACCAACGCAAAGCTCACATATCCTAATCCATAGGGTTTGAATGTGGCGTTGGTCAAAAATTTGCTGCTACAACAGCTTCAACTCATGTGGCAAGGCTGTTCACGATATTTCGAAGTGCGTTTATGGCAAGTTTGAACCTTCCTTTCAAAAGTGCATTTGGGAGGTCAGACACTGATGTCGGATGAGAAGGTCTCTGCTCTAACTCATGCCAAAGATATTATGTCAAGTTGAGGTCAGGCCTTGGTGTAGACCAGTCAAATTCATCTACACCAGACTCTGTCATCCATGTAATTATGGACTTTGCTTTGTGCGCTGGTGAACGGTCATGTTGGAAGAGGAAGGGGCTAGTTCTAAAGTGGGCCGACAAAGTTGGGAGCATGGATTTGTTTAGAATCTCTTGGTATGCATTCAGAGTTCCTTTCACTAATACTAAGGGACCAAGGCCAGGTCTTGAAAAAAAATTACTCCACACCATAATCCGCCCTCCATTAAACTTTGTACGTCCTGAAAGTATCATCCGACAAATAGCTGTCTGTTGTCGTACAAGAGTGGCTCCAACTACAGCAGAAATTCTCTGTCTGATGCACATCCTGATCTAGTCGGACAAGTCCTGTTCAGAATCAGCTTTAATGGCCAAGGAATTTTTCTCCAGCAGTCGCTGTGGTCCTGGTACGACATTCAGAACAAAGGAAGAAGGAACAAGGAACAACAAACTGTCAACCAACAAACCCAGACTCCTCCATCAGCTTGGAAGATGGAGAAGTGGGATTTGTCACTCCAGAGTTGGGTTTCCACCGCACAAGAGTCCAGTGGGCCGTGCATTACAGTTACGCAACTGCATCTGACACTTTGCGTTGCACTTGGTGATGTACAGTGAAGAAAATAAGTATTTGAACACCCTGCTATATTGCAAGTTCTCCCACTTAAAAATCATGGAGGGGTCTGAAATTTTCATCATAGGTACATGTCCACTGTGAGAGAGATAATCTAAAAAGAAAAATCCAGAAATCACAATGTATGTTTTTTTTAAATGATTTTTTTTTTTTGTGATACAGCTGCAAATAAGTATTGGGGTGATTCTTCACCTCTCTAAGGATCATTGAGACCCCATGAGGTGATATCTTGCATGGGGCTCCATGGGGTGCATCTGATTTAGATAACACATAGAGTGGAGGTGGACTTTTAATGGCGGACTCACAGGTCTTTGAGGGTCAGAATTCTAGGAGTTCAAATACTTATTTGCAGCTGTATCACACAAATAAATCGTTTTAAAAAAAATCATATATTGTGATTTCTGGATTTTTCTTTTTAGAACTTCAAGTTGACTCTGGAAGAGAAAACAGACCTGTGCCAATTGGGCACTTGCGGGCTGCCCCCACCCCTTATTGTTTGTGTGCCGTTACAAAAATCATACATTGTGATTCCAGGATTTTTCTTTTTAGATTATCTCTCTCACAATGTACATATATCTATAATGAAAAGTTCAGACCCCTCCGTGATTTCTAAGTGGGAGAACTTGCAGTATCGCAGGGTGTTCAAATACTTATTTTCTTCACTGTATGGCTTGGATGCAGCGGCTCGTCAATGAAAACTCATTCTATGACACTGTTGAGCTAATCTGAAGGCCACATGAAGTCTGGATATCTGGCACGATTGACTCGGCGGAATGTTGGAGTACTTTTCACACTACGTATCGGCATCCGCTGACCCAGCTCCGTCAGGTTATGAGGCCGACCACTTCATGGCTGCGTTGGGGCTGTTCCCCAACGCTTTCATATTCTTATAACAGTTTACATTGGAGCAAGGAAATTTCACAACTAGAATTATTGCACAGGTGCCATCTTATGACAGTTACACCCTGGAATTCACTGAACCCCTGAGAGAGATCCATTCTTTCCCAAATGTTTGTAAAAATGATCTGCATGCCTAGGTACTTGATTTTATAAACCTGTGCCCAGGTAAGTGATTGGAAAATCTGATTCCGAATATTCGGATGACTGAGCAAATACTTTTGGCAATTTATTGTTTTTTTATGTATTTTAAAGCTGTACGAACCTCCCCAACCTCGTATGAATGTCACGAATTTTGCATGTTGCTTTAGGAACAGTACTGTATTTGTGGAACCTCACAAAAGCAAAACCGGAAAACAGGTTAGCAGACTCCCTGTGTACAGTATGCTGCGGTAACTAGCAATACTACAAGTTGATGATGTGATACTTTGAACCCGAACTTGCTATAATTTTACTCAAAGAATCATGTCGTCAAGCTGTCGTTATGCGAGAGTCCAAGTGAATTTGTGATGTTAATTTTGCCCAAAATAGTGACCCACCGGCATTGGTAAAGATGGATTCTGTTAAATTCAATTTTCACCTACGTAATATAACTCAGAATAGCATATACTGACTAGTGTTGACAGATATTTTTGACTCAAAAGTCTTGGTTTAGTTGAACAAATCTGCAAACAGTAAAAGGACCACACTAAGTCCACATACACAGTCAGGACTTATATGAACAAAATGTCACAAGGAAACAACGCTTATTTTAACCACTATTAATGTGATACGATAATCCATTTTCGATGCCGCTTATCCATTTTAGGATTGCAGGTTATGCTGGAGCCTCTCCTAGCTGACTTTGGTCCATCGGTGCATGATCTCTCTGACTAAATTGCCTGTTCAGGCGCTCTTAACGATTTTGCCCAGCGTTTGCAGCACCCTACGTAACACTGAGTTCAAAACTTGTGGCAGTACACTTGAAAAACTGGTCTGGGAGAACCCAGTGATACGGCATGACTCCTCCTTGTGACCATCGATCATTCAGAGGCTCCAAAATAACATTAAAGTCTGCATACTGTAGTTTGGTTATGTTATTACAGTATTGTTTAATTTTGCTTACTTATGACATGAGCATTAACCTATTTCTAAATGCATAGTATTTCATACAGCTCTTGGTTTGCAGTTCTTTTCTGGACTGTCCAGAGATAAACGGTTGTGGTCAGTAAAGGCACAGCAGGAAAACAACCTTAGATCACTTTAGCATGGTTTTATCAAGTTGGCCATCTTTACCTTTTAATATGTAGTCAGTTAGCAGTGCAGGGACTTTCTCACTGTCCTCTTTCATGGCAAAAAGAACTACGTGGAGAAAAAAAAAGTTTGTAAGCATTCGGAATAAGTACAAATATTGCGATTTAGAATGTAGACAGGTTCTGTCACATTATCGCTTGACTTCAAACGTACTTTTTGTGAGCAACTGGAGGTCATCAACAGATGGAGGGCTGCCTTTCTTCTCATAAGGGATAACTGTATTCAAATACTAGAAACAGTTTGAAAATGAAGTAGAATTGAAACAACTGTATGGTGAAGGCAGTCACAAGAAGATTAGGGACAAATATGCAGATGAAAAAAACATTTACCACCTCTGATCTACAGTAGTGATTTGGTGAAAGGGGTGTGTTTAAAAAAAATTGCAGTCTCCCGTTGACTTTACAAACTCAAAACTACTTTGTACAAACATTTTTTTGCTTCCGCGATTTACCAATCCTTTGAATCATCCAGCCACCCATCCATTTTCTGTGCCGCTTACCCTCACAAGGCTCGCGGTGAGTCGTTGACCCAACCCAGCTGCCAACGGGCAGGATGCGGGGTACATCCTGAACTGGTTGCCAGCCAATCGCTAGCGCACATGGAGACAGACAACAGTCGCGCTCACAATCACACCGAGGGACAATTTAGAGTGTCCAATTAATGTTGCATGTTTTTGGGGATGTGGGAGGAAACCGGAGTGCCGGGAGAAAACCCACGCAGGCACGGGGGTAACATGCAAACTCCAGATAGGTGGTCCCAGGATTGAACCCGGGACCTCAGAACTGTGAGGCCAACGCTTTACCAGCTGACCTACCGTGCTGCCAATGCAAATAATTTTGTATAAATAAATACATACATACATAAATAAATAAATATAAACTCTCATCAGTCCACAATACGTACGTCCATTTCTGTTTAGGCCAGTTGATGTCTTCTTTGCCAAACTGTAGCCTCTTCTGCACATGCCTGCTTTTTTTTTTTTTTTTTTTTTTTAAATAACAGAGGGTCTTTATGGGGGATTTTGTAAATAGATTAGCTTCACACAGGCGCCTTCTCACTGTCACACTACTCACAGGTAACACCAAACTTTTTTTGGCTTTGTATTTTTTCCGCGATCCATTTTGATGGTTGTCTTCCATTTTCCGCCACGTGTTTCTGGATTTGCTCTCCATTATAAGGCATGAGAGATCATTTTAGCTGAGCAGCCAGGAACTTTTTGCACCCCTTTATCAAGATTCCCCTCTCCAATGAAATTTTTAATCAGAGTAGATGTGTTGAACGACCCATTTTTATCATAACTTTCAATCAGAAATGCATGTTCAACAGGTGCTACCTTCATCCTTAATTGGGGCGCACCTGATTCACACCAGTTTTAAATGACCTCACTGACTGAATGCCACACTGCTTTTTTTTTTTTTTTTTTTTAACACACCCCTTTGAACAAATTGCCCAATTGCACAGCCTCAAAAGTGTGTATATCATAAATGCTGGGTCTTGTTGGTTTTCTGAGACTCTACTGTGCCTACTGGTAACTTGTTTAACATGTGTCAATAAAAAAATATACTGAAAACATGGATAAATCGGGTTAGTCACATTGGATTGCTATTATTTTAAACACTACTGTATGGCTAAAAGAGTTAATTTGACAAAACAACAGAAGAGTAACTTTCAAATGTATTTTCTTTTTAATGTTCTTGTCTTAAATTGTCAAATACTCCACATTAACTGGCAGGAAATGGCAACCTTTTGTATTGATTGTCATTGGAAGAACTTTGTTTGTGGGGAATGACATCAGACAGTGAGCACTGAGAATTGACCACAGTTTTTACTTGTTTACGAAGGAAAGTACACTGGGGACATTAACAGATAACAAGTGTTATTAAAACGAGAATTAAGACCAATCTTTTTGGTAACGCTTTCAGATGGGATATCATTCAGCCAATACAGTAGTTTGACATGCATCTGGGTATGCGAAGTTTAGTTTCGTTATATCAAGGCTGTGATTTTCAAAGACATTTAATAATTGAGCAATAAAGGACACACTACCTGTTTCTCATTCCCTGTGCTTCCAAATGTCTGTCTGATGCCCGTCTGCAGGATGTTGGAAAGTCCCTCCATACTGAAACGCTTTAGTTCAAAACCAAGGCATACAAATTACAGATTGCAATATCACTGAAATCTCTAGAAAATATTGTCATGATTTATTTTCATGAAGAATCTGGGGGATAATCAACTATACAATCAGATGCATGTGAAATCACCTTCAGGTATAGAGCATTTTTGTTTTGTGCAATACTAAGGCATCAGTATTTTAAATAATTCAGTCATGGTTGTCATATACAACGCCCAGTCAATGTAGTCATGTTTTGCTTTGCACTGCAGGAAAATCCATTAAGTTGTTTTCCTCTTAGTGTACAAGCATACACTGGACTGACTCGTTCATGTCTCTAGAAATGTCTCTGACAATTTAGGATCATTCCAGGAAGTTCCTATAGGAAGCTAATGGACTTGAGATCCAATATCAGTCAGGAGAGTCAAGAGAATTCAGAGGCACTCTGGTTTGACCTTTCAAGCTCACATCACCACACTCGCAGCTGAAGGAAATGCCATATATTATATTATCGCAAAATTTAGACTAATGACAGTAATAAGTGGGCAACGGTTTTAAAAATACTGAAGTTGTGGCATACATATGCATGTAACACATTCAAGCTGACTCATCCATATTACCTTGACAGGCATACTTCCTGTCTTCTCTGCACGACCGGTGGTGCCAGTGTTTCCTGCGGTTACCGACACCACGCCCATTCCTCCCTGCAGGCTCAAAGCCTTTTCCCGGCGTCGGCGTTTACTACTGTCTCGCTGCTCCTTCTGCCTGTTCTGCACTTCTATCAGAGCAGTGATGAACGTGTTCTTCACTTCTTTTTCAAATTCCAGCTCTTCACGCCGTGCCAGCTGACTGACCAGTTCTTCTGAGTACTCTCGGATTGCAGCCTCCACGTGGTGCAGCAGTTCAACCAGTGCGGAACTGGGCATCAGACTCAGGCCTATATAGTTGAACAGGTGATGTGAGAGGAAAGCAGGATTTTTTTGTTCTACATACAATTTCTCAACAGAAAGAGTCTAGGGCAGGTTCTCAAGGAATGGTATGTTGTCTCCGCTAGTGGACAGGTGTCAAACTCAAGGCCCAGGGGCCAGATTTGGCCTGCCACATGACTTTATGTGGCACGGGAACGCAAATCATGTGTTAACTTCCAAGATTTTTGTTAAAATATGTACCCAAATTTCAAATTGTCACATCATAAATAATGATGAGATACTCCAAGCATTTTTGTGTGACCAAACATTAAAAATAGTTGAAAAACCCATTTCTGAATCCAAAACTAGTCCATAAATTTCACATGTGAATACAGTGAAGAAAATGAGTATTAGAACACCCTACTATATTGCAAGTTCTCCCACTTAGAAATCATGGAAGCATCTGAAATTTTCATCATAGGTGCATGTCCACTGTGAGTGTTTATGATTTTTTTAACGATTTATTTGTGTGATACAGCTGCAAATAAGTATTTCAACACCTGTCTATCAGCTAGAATTCTGACTCTCAAAGAACCGAAGAAAGAAGTGACTTTTACCAGGATGTTTTGTTTTTTTTTTTAACCGGCCCTGTTAGCGCTGCACTAGTGTTAGCGCTGTGCAGCATGTTGCTGCTGTGTTACTGCCGTGTCTCGGTGATTTTTTACCAGTACATTTTTTTTTCAGTGAGCACTGTGCTAGCGTGTTGCTGCTGTGTTACTGCCGCGTCGCAGTGATTTACGTATGTTTTTTTTTTAATAATAATCATCTAAAAGGAAAAATCCAGAAATCACAATGTATGATTTATTTAACGATTAATTTGTGTGATACAGCTCCAAATTCCCCTGCTTAAACCAGCACATGTCAAGGCCCGTCTTAAGACCATTTGGATGGTACAGAGGAGTCATGGGAGAAGGATTTGTGGTCAGATGAGACCAAAATTGATTTTTTTGGTCATAATTCCACTAACCGTGTTTGGAAGAAGATGAATGATGAGTTCCATCCCAAGAACACCATCCCTACTGTGAAGCATGGGGGTGGCAGCATCATGCTTTGGGGGTGTTTTTCTGCATATGGAACAGGACGACTGCACTGTATTAAGGAGAGGATGACCGCGGTCATGTATTGTGAGATTTTGGGGAACAACCTCTTTCCCTCAGTTAGAGCATTGAAGATGAGTCGTGGCTGGGTCTTTCAACATGACAATGACCCGAAGCACACAGCCAGGAAAACCAAGAAGTGGCTCCATAAGAAGCATGTCATGGTTTTGGCGTGGCCTAGCCGGTCTCCAGACCTAAACTCAATAGAAAATCTTTGGAGGGAGCTGAAACTCCGCGTTTTTCAGCAGCAGCCCAGAAACCTGTCTGATCGAGAGAAAATCTGTGTGGAGGAGTGGGCCAAAATCCCTCCTGCAGTGTGTGCAAACCTGGTGAACAACTACAGGAATATTTTTATATTATTAATATTTTGATATTATACCTGTTACCTTTATTTGCCTTTTTTGTAATGTAAACCCACTCCTACCTTGTGTTGCATGTTTCTCTGTGCTTTTGTCCACTTGCCTGTTGCTTCCACTCCCACCTTAAAAAAAGCCCATATGTGCTACTGTACGTGTACTGGTGAGGAGCTTATGTTCAAGGGAGAAAGTCTCCAGAATACAGAGGCAATTTGAAGGTTGACTAGTAGTCTTCCAGTAATACAAAAGTGATAAAAGCTACACATGAAACAAACAAGCTTGTGGAAAAGGAGGCGAATATTTGCTTTTCTCTTACTTTATAGTGTCAGAGAATGTAAGTACAAGTAAGATTACTACTGGAACTAAAGTACCTTCATAAGAAGAGTTGTTGTTGGAGGCCTGGGACAATTGTCGGATCTCCTCCAGCAGTGAAGGGTGAGTCCTGGAGGAGCAATGGCTGCTCTCCTCTTCGTCCTCTTCCTCAGTTTCACCGGGGTCTGGGGAGTTCTCCATCATCTCTGCTATCTCCTCAATGACCTTGGAGGAAAAAAAGAAGAAAGGAAAGGCTGGATGCAAAGAGGGCCGAGGAGCTATTTATCTGTGGTGCAAAGCTACTCAGAGGCCAACAAATAAACACAGAACCGGGGTCATGAATCATACACTTTCGTCTAGACCGTTGGCTTCCAAACTTTTTTTTGCAGTGCCCCGCTTTTGGAAATGAAATTATTTTCAGCCTCCCTCTCTGCACACATTTTTTTCTATCCACACAGCCTTAGCTTGCAATAATCACTGCAGTGGTCACTTTTACATTTCAAACCATGGACAAAAAATACATATCTAAAAACAAAATTCTGATTAAATTTAACACCTTTTATTCCTGCAGCTATTTCATTGGCTGCTGTGAGCTTGTGTGCTCAGTAGTACAACTCGCGCCATCTGATGAGTGTAACTTAATAATGAAAAGTGGTCATGGTAGCCCTGCCACTCCCATATAAATCGACCCCCCTGTTTTGTTTCAGGTTTTCCTTTGTTGCATATTTTTCTTGTGTCCTCTGTTGATTGTGTCTCTTCCTGAATCACTTATTTTTTCTCCTCTTTCCACACCTTGTTGCATGCCTAATTCATGTCCATCCAAACCAGCCCCTGACTTACTTCTTTCCGCACCATTTTTGTCACCTCGTTCCAAACCTCTTGTTTTCTCTGGCCCTCTCATACCCACTACTCCCAAACCTGAATGTCGCCAGGCTCAGGAAGTGACTAGAGGCTTCCCTTCTGAACCCTGGCAGCAGCAGCAGGGTCTCGTTCCTGCTCCTCGGCAGCTGTGGCAGGCTCCCATCCCATCTTCCCAGCAGCTGTGCCTTGTTCCAGCAGTGACCGACCAGTGGACAAAATCCATCCCTTTCTGCCAGCACTTGACCAGCAGCTGGCACCCATCTCTATTCTACGGTGCTCAATCAGCAGCCGCCCCCTGTCCTTGCTCCAGTGGTGCTTGACCAGTGGCCGCCCCGTCTTTGCTCCGGGGCACTCGATAAGTGGCCGCCACCTGTGCTCTCTCCAGCAGTGCTCGTCCAGCAAATTCGACCCACCTTGGTCCGGCGGTTGGTCAGACTAATTACAACAGACTGCTTTTAATATGTTGTGGGACTTTAACTCGTCGCGTGAGTATCAATGCACCTCGTCACTTTCGTAGCCTAGCCATCATATCTTCTTGACTCCCTTGAGACATTTTCTCAGGCTCACTCTGACTTCCTTTGTCTTCAGTTTGACATCTGCTCTGGATCCCTGCAAACCTGTGCTCATCTCCTCAGGCCCACTGACAACCTGCCCTCCCACTCCGCCAGCCTGCTGCAGGCTGGAATACGGAATCCCAAGTTTTGCAGTCCAAGTTCCTTGATTCGGTTTGTCAAAATAAAAATCCATTCAGAACCTCATTTCCCTGTCCTTGCCGCATCTGGGTCCTACCTCTTGCCTGAACCCTGAAAGCTTTACAATGAAATACAATTCAATTAATTTTTCCACAGTTAATTTTGACATCTCTTTGATTCAGTTGTGCACTGAAATCCATTAATATTTTTTAAATGCTTTTGGGCATGAATATTAAAATGTGATTAATTTATTACAACACCTGAAATCCATAAGATTTTTTTTTTCAACTGTGTCCCACCACATTTTTCACCTTTTTTGTTGATGAACAGAATAGAACAAAAGTATACACACTTGATCTGCTGTGATGAGAGGCTCTTCATTAAGACAGTTGGCATTCTCATTCTTTTCATTCATTTCCTCCTCCTCCTTTTCGTGGATCTGCAGAATATGAGAGGAAATAGAAGAGAATGCTGTAAGAAGACTGAAACTGGAATTGGTTTGACATTGGCATTAGCCTGCTTTCCCATGGTGCAACTTTGGCCTGGTACACACATCCATAGATTCATTCATTTTCTTAGCCGCTTATCCTTACGAGGGTCACGAGAGTGCTGGAGCCTATCCCAGCTGTCAACGGGCAGGAGGCGGGGTACATCCTGAACTGGTTGCCGACCAATCACATTGCACATGGAGACAGACAACAGTCGCATTTAATGTTGCATATTTTTGGGATGTGGGAGGTAACCGGAGTGCCCGGAGAAAACCCACGCAGGCACGGGGAGACCATGGAAACTCTACACAGGCAGGTCTGGGATCAAACCCGGGACCTCAGGCCAATGCTTTCCAGCTGCTCCACCGTGCCGACCTGGTACACACAATGATTAATTTTTATTTTTTTTTTAATGCTTATATAAATATTTTTGTCTGTTACAGACCCAGTCACTGATTGTATATTGGTACATTTGCCTGTCTAACTCTTAGTTAAATAATACTGTGTGGCGCTATGGAGGTCAATTTGGAGTTAATTTTTCGCCACTTACGTTATATTTTCCTACAGTTTAATTGAGAGGTCTTTACCATGCCTGTGCCCCTCCACTGTGTTCTAGGTCAGCTCAAGTCAGCATTCATGACATTTTAAATTTTGTAGGTGAAACTATACAAAAGTTACATTGTATTAAATGATATTGTCAACATGAATATTAAAGTCTCCCGTTATGACAAGATAGTTGTAGTCAGTACAAACAATGACAGCTCTGGAAAATCATTTATACATTTTCGATTGCATCTTGGAGATCTAAAAATTTATAAAACAATAACCTTTGGTTTACCGTGAATTAAAAAAAACACACAAACATTAAACAATAAATAAAATCAGCCAATGTAATTTCTTTGTATTAAATAGTAACATATAACACTTAAAAATAACAGCACTAACACTGCCTTTTTTCCCTATTTGACACTCATTACTAAATTAATAAATGGCATCACAGATACATTCTGTCAACCAAGTTTTGTTTAGTCGCAAAAAGACTCAATAATAGGTTGTAATTATTGTGATTGTGATAATAATTCATCAACATTGATTAAATAGCCAGTTACCTGATCTTCAATACTAGTCTTGCAGAGGTAACCGTACACAATGGTTTGATAGTTTCACATTCTATCCTCACTAAATGTGTAGTTCTACGTTTTTTTGTGGCATATTTCTTGGACCAACTTTCTGTCCCTTTTATTTACAGGTTTTGAAAAATGCATGTTCTCCAAACTTAACTTGAAGTTATGTTGGAAAAGACCCTGCAGATATCAGTCAGATTCGCAGGGGAGGGGCTCTTTGCAACTTGATGGACATTTGTGTCAGGTGAGGAGGGGAGGGAGGAAGATCTTGAGACAGTGTGCGGTGGATTCCAATATTGAAATAGTCTTCATCCTGTCTATAAACCATAAACAGTTAAGTTACTATAGAGCAGGTTTTGCACCAATGGGGCAGGGAGGGTGTGGGAGATTTCAAATGCTGCTTCATCTCATTCCTCCGGTTGTTTTGGTGTCGCAGTCCTCATGTCACTTTATCTCTTGCTCCTCTGATTGTTTGGGAACAACTACATACATCTTCTGCGCTTTTTGTCCTTCAGCCATTTCAACAAGGCCAAAGTTTCCCTTTTGGCCCGCTGAATGACGTACACAGTAAAAAATGTTGCAGGCAAATAACTTAACCTCTTGTGTACTTAGACAGAAACCATCTGCCTTGTAAATGTGTCTGCGTGCTCAAAAAACACAGAAATTGTCAATGAAACTCTTTTTTTCTTGTATGATTTATTTTTAGGCGGCACAATGGCGGAGCTGCAAAGCATGGCTTCACAGTTGTGAGGACTGGGGTTCAATCACGGCCCTGCCTGTGTGGAGTTTGCAGGTTTTCCTCGTGCCTGTGAGGCTTTTCTCTCGGGACTCCGGTTACCTCCCACATCCCAAAAACAAGCATTTATTGGACACTCTAAATTGCCCCGAGCTGAGATTGTGACTGTTGTTTGTCTTCATGTCAGAATCAGAATCTGAATTAGTTTTAATGGCCAAGTATGTAATAACACACAAGGAATTTGTCTCCAGCAGTCGGTGTAGCCCTGGTACGACATTCATGTTGAGTATGGAGAAGAACAACAAGCGAACTAGCAAGAACGAAGAACAATAGATATTCAATTAATAAGGAATTATTCCTGAAAAGAGTTACATTTGTGCAAAGTTGCAGAGTCTTGTTGCATTTAGAGCAGGTCAACGCCCCACATGTGCCTTGCGATTGGCTGGCAACCAGTTCAGGCTGTACCCCACCTCTTGACCAAAGACCGCTGGGATTTGTTTCAGCACTCCCGTGAGCCTTGTGAATATGAATGAATGGATTTAGTTTTATACCTTTCACTAGAGTTTGAGGATTAGCATTCTTGGCCAAGGTCATGTTGAAGTGCCTCAAATGTATTTGTCAGGCTGGTGTAGCGAACATAGCATTGCTGAGGTGACACAGACTTCACATGACACTAATAACTGCATTCTTTGACACTGCCCCAAGGTAAAACTAATTAACAGCTACTCTCAAAGTCTGGACTTCCCAAATATGCCACCAGTCCTGACCAAGCAAAAGGCTGAGGAGACATGGACCTTAAAGGGCCACTGTCATGAAATGCATTATTTTTAGTATGTTGTTAATGGACAAACGGCAGCTGACATGGACCCATGCGTTTTTGGACCACAAAACATGATTTTGACGTATACAGCTTTTTGTAACTCCAGCCGTGAAAATCCTCTTGAGGGTTAGGCTGTTTTCAAGAAGAAGCACGAAGTGACGTAAATGGCAGGACCGCTCTCAAGTGGACTCGTTTGTTTCTATTAGTTTTACCTCCGGGAAGGTACCTCCTTGTTCCTTTGTGTTAGCCAAAATGCCAGCTCGTTGCATTACTGGACATTGCTTGAACACTCGGGAGGATGGATTTACCCTTCATGGTTTGCAAGAGACCTGGTTTGTCGTGAAAAATGGATTGCACGGGTGCAGAATACAAGAGCTTCATGGGTTCCAAATGACATGTAGGTGTGGATACAGCTACTTAAAAAAAACAATAGTTTGGGGTGGACCAGGTAATCAGTCTCTCATAACGTAACAAAAGATCCGTGTATGTATGACAGGGGTGATAATGTGTCGATGTGGGCGTCGGACGGCGTCAGGCTTGCCGGCGAAGGCTGCTGCGTCGCTTTGCCAGCGAAGGCTGCGCGTCGGGCTCGCGGACGGCGGCGGCTCTGAGGAACGCTGCCGACAATGCCGCACTCAGCTGCGTGCGACGACAACACTGTAAAGCGCCTCGGCTCGAAGGTGTTGTTCACCGCGGACGGCGCCGGCTATGAATAATGCCTTAAAGCAGCCCAGCTCAGCTCCGTGATAATCTACCTCGGCGCCGAAAATGAGGCACACAGGCCGGCTGCGATGAGTCATACCGGCTGAGGCGCCGCGTCCACCGGTCACGGCTGAGGTGAAGGCTGCGCGTCAGGCTTGCAGACGGCGGCGGCTCTGAAGAACGTTGGCGACAATGCCTCACTCAGCCGCGTGCGACGACAACACAGTAAAGCGCCCCGGCTCGACGGTGTTGTTCATTGCGTACTGCGGCGGCCATGAACAACACCCTAAAACAGCCCGGCTTGGCTCCGTGATAATCCATATCGGCGCTGAAAATGAGCCACACCGGCCAGCTGCGATGAGTCGCGATGGTTCATCTCCGCCGTGGAAGTGGATCGGACGGGGAGGCGGTTTGGCCATGATCGCATATCATCTGAATATGGCTCGAAAAAATAGGGTAATATTGCCCTGGTAACTTCCCTCGGTTGTGTGATGTTCTCTTCTTTGAAAAGAGCTTAGTGTCAGAAGGGGCGTGTTCGTCTCCTATAGTCAGGGCCACAGTGTGTTTTCAATGGCGAATGTCCCAGTGTGACATCACGGACAGGATCCAGCCAATGTGGCAACCACTTGGATGTCATAGAATGACACTTCTGCAACTTTGCGCATGGATGACGCGCTCTCTGCTCATATTTATTTTTACGTATAGACATTGAAGTGAATAATGTTATATGTATTTTTCATTACAATATCTATTTTAGAATGTTTATAGGGATGACACTTGGGCTTTAAGATAATTAGCAGCTTCTCGTCAAATATTGATTCCTGGATGCAAGGTGCCACCCACGAGCATTGAGCATATTACAGATATATAGAATATATATATTATAGAATTACAGTTCCACAAGTTGAAAAATATCCAGGGGTCACTTCTTCTAATTTCTTTGAAAGAAGAAAAACAAGCTTATCAGCAAGAAAAATGTAAAGGGAGGCGAAGCAAGGAGAGCAAGCAGCAAGTCGTCTAAGACTATGAGTTGAAACTCTCAACAAACCAATAAATTGCACCACAAAGTGGTTATGGTTGAGACAATAGCAAAACGCCACATGATGAGAGACAGCCAATCACAAGGCTTGGCTTTAGAAGGAGGAACTGATATCAAAGAAAAAAACTTTTGCGGCTATTTTTCAAAGTGAAATTCTAGTAATGGAAATTTTGTCAACAACTGCATTCTGATTAGATAGTTTTTTGCTGTAATGTAATCACAATTACGTACATCAGTGTAGGAAGTTAATCAGTGACATATACTGTACCTCTTTATCAGAAAGATTTCCGTTGAATCCTTCAGCGTCCAGGCCGTCCCACGAAGCTCTGTAGTTGTCGGTTAGGGCATCCCACACACTGCAATATAATAAATACTGGACTTGAAAATGATCCTTTCAGGGATTAGAAAACCATTAGACCAATCTCAAAAATATTTTACTCAACAGCAGATATTCAAGATGCTTTGTCAGCACATACAAGACCGTCACATAACAGGATTAGACAAGGTGTATTTTACTTGGTTAAAGTTAATCTATGAATTTTTTTTCTTTGGTACGGCACCCACTCAATTTTCAAAATAACATTTATGTTTCCTATGTGACACGCAAAAGAACAAAGACAAAGATGAAGAGATTGCAAAATTGCTTGACCTTAAACATTGAGGAGGAATGGACCAAATGTCGTTCTCATAAACAGTGCCAGTCGTTTGTGCAGCCCAGTGGAAGCGTCAGTTTGACGAGCAAAGACATAAACTGGGAGAGAAATGGCCTTTGTTTTGTTTCAGAGCCGTCCGTTTTCTCCCCTCTCCACTGAGAGGCTGTCTCAGGACCCGCTTGGCACTGCCCACACTCAGCCACAAAGTGCACATTATCCAACTCACAGAGGAGTGCATACATGGTGGCATGCAGCATTTCATATAAAGCATCAGAATTTTAGTACATGTTGCTATGTATAAGGCGAAGAACCATTTGATGATCACTTAAACCTGTTTTTGATGTGGATGCCATAAAGCCAGGTACAATAATTTCATAAACGAAAATGTTCCTGGTAATGTTTTGGTTTTGTTTTGTTTTAAAGCATTTCAAGGACTGCTGAAATAGAGTGTACACATTTTTATGTTTATAGTCATCAGTTTGAGTGCCAGCACCTTGTACTTTTCAGTCATGTTTGTGTAAAATGAGTCATTTTGTACTGTGCAAAAATGAAGAAGCAATAATTGGCAATGCCCGGTTGCAGCAACTAAAGTGTCAGATCCTTGCGTTTAATTCCCCATCATCCCATTTACACCCCAAATCTGATCAAAAGTGATCTGGAGCACTAAATAAATAAAAGAAGTGGGGCAGTGCTCACTGGTGTTAATCCCCTCTAATGATGCCTCAAATCAGCCAGCATGATTGTAAACTGACAATTCAGCATTCGCTTAACGTGAAAGGGATGGACGTGATACAACCCTCAACAGAATACAGTTCAAGCGATTATCAGAGTTTTTAATGTCAAATAAAAGGATAAAAACAAACTCCGTCGAAATTGCGTCGGCCACGTCGCTGACCAATCAGAGGCCAGAGATGTGCCTAAACCACGCCCTTTGTTGTCGTCCGCCATAACCTCAGACAAAGTCGCATGGTTCAGGAGAGCTTTTGTTTGCGTTTTATCACGTCTTAGGGATCCTTAACAATCGATATGGTTAAGAGGTGTAGTCACGGCCTTTGTAAAAGTGACGACAGGTATCCTGATAGGCTAGTTGGTGGAGTTCAATTTGTACCCTTTCCAAAACCGAAGACCGAGTACGAAAAATATCTTCGATCGATCAAACTTTGTGGAAGACCGCATGATCAACTGAATCCATCTAAAATCAACCGGAACAGATATGTTTGCACGAAGGTAAGCCCTATTTTTGATTTTCAATACATGTCTCATATAAATGAATTAGCAGTTCTTCGCTTGCATAACATAGCTACGTGTGAATGATTGACACACTTGATCTGTGTTGAGAGATACTTTGCGAGGAGCTGACAGCACAAACGTGTCTCTTTGTTGGCGGCTAGCGAGCTAAGCTAAACTGGACCAGCGAGTCCTAAAGGCCTTCGACGTGCACCAAGATACCAAGACTGAAGGAAGGATGTTTGAGGATACTAAAGTAGTGATTGTCGTACTCGGTCGGGACTTACGTAGGTTCGGCACTAATTCAAGAATAATTATTGAGGGGAGCTCGTGACGTTACACAAAGAAAACGAGAGAAACAACTTGTAAATCAAGCCTCGCCTTCTTCTTTTCCTTCATACGGCGGTTCACAAACGGCTATACAGATACACATACAGATTCTGCACACAAGTGTGATAGGTAACACGAAAATAGGAAACTGTCAATGACGAATTCGTCTTTGTGTTATAATATATTATATTATGTGGCTTCTCGGTCTTCCTCTGACTCCGGAAAGATCTCGCGCTATCAATGGTTTCTCCGTCGATATGCATGGAAATACCATTGAAATACCCCTCGCTGAAATACTTGAAGCCCTGCTGTCTGCTCTTCAACGATATTTCGCTATTCGGTAAGAATGCGAGTGAAAAATCAGATGGTAAATCGGACAATTTCGCTCTCAACTTTTCTTCCTGCGACGCCATTTTGTCTAATGTTTGTCTGAGGTTAGCTACAGTGGGGTGACGTGACTTCAGGAGGCGTGGTTAAGTGCCCTGTACGGAGGGGTCAATTGGCTGGCAACCAGTTCAGGGTGTGCCTCGCCTCCTGCTTGATGACGGCTGGGATTGGCTCCAGCACTCCCATCGCCCTCATGAGGATAACCAGCTCAGAAAATTGATGGATGGATGGATGTATATGAGTCATGTACAGTTGTTTTGTATGTTTTGACTATAACTTGAATGAGACTGCTCAGCTCTCACATGAATCATTCTTGATGATCAAATAAGTCATTTTGATTGAAAAATATCACCAGATTTCTTTTTTCCATTTGCCCACAACAGGACTATTTCTAACCTGAACTGTCCACAGGGAGTGGCGACACATTTTTGAGAGAGAGGAAGGATGTGAACAGAACGGGGCAAAAGACAGGGAACGCTTATAATACTTCGCAGTTCATAATTCAGCATGTAATCTTACAGTGAAGAGGAGGGAGTTGGGGGTTAATACTTTTGCCTGCCTTACTAACAGAGTAACTGAACGGAATTTTAGGAAATGTGCATCGGAAGCTTGTGATGACAGTAATGAATCATAACATCATATATTATCTGTTTCTAACAATTATTTACAATACTTTTCATTGTTACTGCCAATAAGATAAAAACTAAAGGGAGTAACTAAGAGGTGCATTTCAAGATCAAAAGTCCAAAGATTTTGCACTGTACCAGAAAATCAAATGATCCATTCCATTCCATTTGCATGTTTATGGGGTTCTGTGCTTTGGTGTATAGGATGTATATTTACAGTAGGGATATGTGGTCAGGGGAAGCAGATGTCTCCCCTGGGTCATGATAAAATATAAACAAATAATAATTAAAGATCTCATTACTCTCTACCATGGAATTAGAATGAACGTGTCAATTTCATCTTGAAAAAGGCTGTGGTTTTGTCTTAAGAGTGTCCAGAAAAGGCACCTTTGCCAAAAAGTTCTCTTGGAGTGAGTTTTGTCTCCGCTTTGTCCAAATTTGGCTAAGACGGTCCCCTTTCCTCTGATTGGTTGTTGTAGACGACCCAATTGTGAGACCACAAGTGTCATGTTGACAGTTCTGACTCGGTGGCAGGGAGGTAGGCGGACATCTTCGCTAGTGATGTAAAATAGCTTGAAAAATTCGAGTGACCTTAGTGCAAGCATCTCGGCTGAAAAAAATGTCTGGAACTCTGAAACGCATGGACAATTATAATTCGTTTTTCATGTTTATTGAGGCACCATTGAGACAATATTACATCCCGAATAATATAAAAAGTCTGTTTGGTAAAATGTGGGGCCATCGCTCAATGTCCATAATGATATGTGTCCAGATGTATATTACGCAGATTGAGGGCTGATGTCAACACATCCTGCCATTTTAATGAATTCATTTCATGCAAATGCTGCAAACAGCATTTTGGTTTTAAACATGTTGCATAGCACCTTGGAAGCTTGTCTAGAAGCCTCACAACAACTAGTCATTTTCATGGCGCGATCGTGTGTTAGATATGATGTATGGTCCAAGTGACAGCCAAACGTGTTCACTCATTAGAAGAGATTAGAGAAAATCCAAACATATGGCCTTGTTAGACCGATTAGATGAGCTGTGCTTGCATCTCACAGGCGACCCATTCACTTCCATTTCCTCTACGAGGGTTAATTCCACATTGACAGTGAAATATAATCCTCGAGTGGACGTTGAAGGCTTATCACAATCCGCATTTCTCAAGTTCCACCTAGCCGCAGACTTCAATGAGTCATACCTCTCATACCGTTACACACGAGGCATGTCATATATCATCATGGAAGAATCGGCGTAACATGAAAACGAAAACAGAATTAGCACAGAGCAAAAGGCTGTTCATTCAATGACTGCACTACAAAAAAAGAGGCTGTTAAGAATTTTGTATTTCTCTTCACATCTCCAATGCTTTCTGGCACCTTTCCATAGATAGTCTCATTCATCTCATATTTTTATTACATATTCAGTTTAGCTGATTGCATAAAATGGCAAAAACACAAGGTGAGGCTGACAGAATTCTATCTCTCACACACACGATCATTAGGAAAACAGGTAGAAGGGCTGCAGGATTTCCAGGGATACTCAAAAGTCTCATAAAAACAGAATAGTAGTGTTTGTTTCGATTTAAAGCCATTATTGTAGTTTTACTCTTAATTCACATGCTTCCAAACACATCAAAAATGCTTCATCTATCATGAGCATTTCAACAACACCCCGCCCTTACACCTCAATGGAGAAATCCATTCTCTTATTACCCATGAACACACTTGATATAGGAATATAAAACAAACTTAGCTATATCTAATCTATTGAAGATATTTCTAACCTTTAAATAGTTTTCAAAACTGGACTACCAATTGAAATAAAGGAATAAAGAAAGAAATACCCTGGAAATTAATCTGAGCTAGCTTGGATGGGAGGCAAAACATTTGCCAAGATCTTGGACAAGTGAATGTTTCACTCTAAGAATGTAATGACTGACTACAATGAATGTGATTATTCGCAGGTGAGTGATCTGCTTGGAACATCAGTTTAGAAAAACAGCAGATTATTGATTTTGGTCAGTTCCTCACCTGCAATGAAATTTGAAATGTGAAATGTGTTAAAAAAAAAAAAATAGCAGTGTGGCATTTAATCAGTTAGGTCATCATTTTTTTGAAAAGCAGGTGTGAATCAGGTGGCCCGTATTTAAGGATTGAGCCAGGACATGTTGAACATGCATTTCTCCTTGGAAGCCTGAGGAAAATGGGTCTTTCAACACATTGTTCAGAAATATGACATACTTGAATTAAAAGTTTAATTGGAAAGTAGAAAACTTATAAAGATGTACAAAAAATTTGAGGCTGTTTGACTAAAATAATATCTAATGCCTTAAAATGGAGAGCAAAACCGGAGACACGTGGCAGAAAATGGAAGACAACCATCAAAATGGATAGCAGAGTAACCAGAATGGCAAAGGCTCAGCCAATGATCAGCTCCAGGATGATCAAAGACAGTCTGGAGTCACCTGTAAGTACTGTGACTGTGAGAAGAGGTTTGTGTGAAGCTAATATATTTACATGAATCTCTTGCAAAGTCCCTTTGTTTAAAAAAAAAAAAGGCATGTGCAGGAGTGGCTACAATTTGCCAAAGAACACAACAACTGGGCTAAAGAGAAATGGAGGAGGATTTTTTTGGACTGATGTGAGTAACATTTTTCTTTTTGGGTCCTGGGGCCGCAGGCAGTTTGTGAGACGACCCCCAAACTCGGAACATAAGGCATAGTACACAGTGAAGACAGTGAAGCCTGGTGGTGCAAGGATCATGACATGGGCATGTTTCTCCTACTATGGTTTTTGGGCTATTTATCGCATACCAGGGATCATGGATGGGTTTGCCTATTTCAGAATACTGGAAGAGGTCTTGTGGCCTTAAGGTCAAGAGAACATCCCCTTGAAACAAACACACTAGTAAACATGCAAAGTCTTGGTTCCAAACCAACAAAGTTAATGTCATGGAGTGGCCACCCCTAATTCCCTGACCTGAATCCAATCAGGAACTCGTGGAGTGACATCAAAATGCAGTTTCTGAAGGAAAACCAAGAAATGTTAATACATTGTGGAATGTCATAAAGCAATCTTGGAGTGGAATAACAGCTGAAAAGTGCCCCAAGTTGGTTGACTGCATGCCAGAGATATGAACTGGTTATAAAAAAAAAAAAAAACTGTGATCATACAACTCAATATTAGTTTGGTGATTCAAAGGATTGGTAAATCCTAGAAACAAAATAGTGCGTACAAATTAGTTTTAAATTTGTATAGTCAACAGCAGACAATTTTTTTAACACACCCCTTTCTACAAAATGGCCCAATTGCACAGCCTTAAGTGTGTGTAGACCATGAATAGTGTTGGTTTTCTGAGAATCAATAAGCAATAAGCAATAAAAAATGGATTGAAAACATGGATTAATCTGATTAGTCACATTGGACTGCAAATAGTTTGAACACAACTATATAACAACATACAATACATATCGGATTTTCAAACTTGTAGGATAAGCAAATATGTACAAATTTGTTGACTCGTACTTATTGTACTGTATGCAGTGAAGTTGCTGTATAACAACAAATTCAATAATCCATTTTTTTTTTTTTAATCGTTCATCTTATTATGATGAGCATGTTGGTGTAACGGTGAGTAGATCCACTTCACAGTCAAGCGGTCCTAGTATTGAATTTTGGCTTACATGTTCTCTCCCACATTCTAAAGTTTCAATTTACGACAATTTCCTAATCATCTGGGATCGTCTCCAGCACTTCCGTGACCCTTGTGGCTCTGGTTATTTTATTTCTTTTATTTTTTTTAACTGAAAGATGAACGTTCCCTGTTTATAGACCAACCTTCAACTTTGCAAATTCACCGTACATTTTGCCAACATACTGTGTGCATTTTAGAAATTTGAACGGTTGTCAATACACTGGGACAGAAACTCAGAACTCTGAAAAATGCTGGTCAAAGCTCTTGAAATACCCCAAACTCGACATAATTTGACATCTTTTGTGAAAATCAACCACATTATACACAGCAATCACTCACTCTTCATCTTGCAGCTGCTCCTCATCCTCCTGGTTTTGTGACGGGTTGCGTATCGGTGCCAGGCCCTCGGTCTTAGTATTGTAATTGTGGAAGCACACGTTGAGTTTCTCATCAAACTCGTTGACCAGGTCCTCCATCGACTTGAAACTCATCATCTCGGAAAAGTTCTCCAACTCAGAGAAGTCCTCTCGGGTGATGGAGACCAGCGGAATGGTGGTGGAGGTGTAAGAGGAGTGGGTGAGTGCGGGGTGGTCAAACTCATCTATACGGCAAGGCCGGAGGTCGTCAAATTCCTCATCCAAACACACAAGAGGGGCTTCCATGGTATCCCCGAGTGGGTCAGTCTCTGAGCCCTGTAAAAGAAAAGCTGTTGAGATACAGTCCTTTTCAGATGGCTTGGACTATGACTAGCTTTGTGTTTTTTGTTACCCTTTTGTATTGTAAAATAGTAACTAGCAGGACTGAGGGTCTGTGACTGGCTGGTGACTAGACCAGGGTGTACGCCACCTCTCACTCAAAGTCAGCTGGGATAGGCACTAGCTCACTGCGACCCAAATACTGATCAGGGGTATAGAAAATTAATAGATGGAAGGACTGAAAGGTTGCACTGTGGCCAAAGAGTTGCGAGATACTTGACAGACTGATAGTGTTAAAAGAACTTGTACCTTTTAATATACAGTGAAGAAAATAAGTATTTGAACACCCTGCTATATTGCAAGTTCTCCTACTTAGAAATCATGGAAGGGTCTGAAATCGTTTCATCGTAGGTGCATGTCCACTGTGAAAGAGATAATCTAAAAAGAAAAATCCTGAAATCACAATGTATGATTTTTTTGCGGCACACAAACAATAAGGGGTGGGGGCAGCCCGCAAGTGCCCAATTGGCACAGGTCTGTTATCTCTTCCAGAGTCAACTTCAAGTCATCTTGCTTGAGTTATGCTTGTATTTTGAGGCAAACTTCAACCTCCCGGAGTCAAACAATCCAGTTTCTTCTTCTGCCATATTAAAGGGTGTCTCTGCATGCCTAAAGAGCTGCATTTAAAGAGAATGAGTTGAGACGCTTTGATTGGACAGGATTGAAGTCAGCTGATTTCATGCCTACGATGGTGCTGGATTCCTTGTACCTGATGCAACCGGGTGCTCAGGTCCTTTAAATTTCCAACTCCAGATCTAACGATTTATGCCACACGGTATGCCAGATTTACACAGTTTACGAAAATACAGCTCGTAGTAAGATTACTCTAGCATTGTCATTATTGTCAAGAAATATAAAATAGCACTCACTGTACTGCATGTTTAGAGCGACCATTCAATGTTCTCTATTTCAACTAACCGTCTAAATTTGCATACAGAATCAAAATTGATTGAGCAGAATTTCAAATGCAAAACAACATTTAGCTGTTTACATTTTTGTTTTTACGTTCATGTGTCACAACAACAACAAAAAACAATATTGTGTCAGCTGTCCCCATCTGCTCAATTTACCAATATGTTTCACGGACGAGACTCGGGGGTGGACCCAAATGCACGACTCAGGTGAGAGGTAAGCAGTGCGGAATAAGCCTTTATTCGTTCCAATGTCGGTTACCAGGGAGCCAGTCCAAACAAGCAGCAAGATCAGTAACGGCAGGCTTACGGGGTAGGTCGGGAGACAGGCGTTGGTCGGTACACGGGAGGTAGACGTCAGGAGTACGGTAGTGCGGGAACGAGGCATGAGAGGCAACGATCTAGCAGAGTAATAGTCGTCCCCCGGGTCCTATATGTACTGGGTCTTAATCAAAGGTCATGAGGCGCAGGTGTGACCCTTCCGATTAGACGGCCACGCCCAGCCCTGGCTGGAATCCAGGATCATGACAGTACCCCCCCCCCCAACGGCCGGCTCTGGACGGCCCAGGCGCATCAGGGTGAGCCGCGTGAAAGTCCCTGATGAGGGAGCGGTCCACGACGAAGCGGGAGGGGATCCAAGAGCGCTCCTCCGGGCCATATCCCTCCCAGTCCACCAGGTACTGGACCCCCCTCCCTCCGCGGCGGGAAGACAGCAACCGGCGCACGGTGTACACCAACCCACCGTCGACCATGTGGGGGGGGGCGGGGGGGACTTGAGCAGAGGAGCCAGCGACGACGTGCGATTCGGGCGAAGTCTCCTGACGTGGAATGTAGGGTGCACCCTCATCGACCTGGGCAGTTTCAACGAGACGGCGACCGGGTTAATAACCTTGGAAACAGGGAACGGGCCAACGAACCTGGGAGCAAGTTTGCGGGATTCCGTCCGCAGCGGGAGATCTTTGGTGGAGAGCCACACTCGCTGTCCCACTCTGAGCTCTGGTGCGGCCCTCCTCTTGCGGTCTGCTGCGGCCTTGTAGGCGCTGCTCATGCGCAGCAGTGTCCTCCGAGCTGCTTCCCAGGTCCGTTTGCAGCGTCGCACCACGTCCAGGGCCGACGGAACTGTGGATTCTGTGACCAGCGGAGGAAACAGGGACGGAGGATACCCATGCACGACATGGAGTGGAGCCATACCTGTTGAAGCGGAGGGTAGGGAATTGTGGGCATACTCCACCCACTTGATGTGCTGGCTCCACATGCTCTGGTCCCTGGATACCAGACATCGAAGATCGGTCTCTAATTCCTGGTTAATCCTCTCAGTCTGGCCATTAGACTCTGGGTGATGACCCGATGTCCGACTTGCTAAAGCGCCGATGAGGTTGCAGAACTCCTTCCAGAAACGGGCGCTGAATTGCGGACCCCTGTCCGAAACGATGTCCTGGGGTAGACCGTGGTAACGGACGACCTCGTCTAATACCAACTGGGCTGTCTGCTTGGCCGACGGGATCTTCGGGAGCGGCACCAAGTGGACCATCTTGGAGAAACGGTCCACTATGGACAGGACCACTGTGTTCCCTTGTGAAGGCGGCAGGCCGGTAACGAAGTCCATCGCGATGTGTGACCACAGACGAAAGGGGATGGACAGGGGTTGCAACTCACCAACGGGCCGTAGGCGGGAAGTTTTATTGGCAGCACACACCGGGCAGGCGTTGACGAACTCCCTTACATCCTTGCTGAGGTTAGGCCACCAGAACCTTTGTTCGACCACTGACCGTGTCTTCGCCATACCCGGGTGGCAGACCGTCTTGTTGGTATGGGCCCAGTTGATGACGTCTCCCCGCAGAGATGGAATGACGAAAAGACGGCCCGACGGACAATCCGCAGGTGGCGGTGTCTCTTCCAGAGCCTCCTTCACCCGCGACTCGATCGACCAGGTGAACCCGGACACGAAGCACCCCGCTGGCAGGATAGTAGCGGCGTCTGAATCAGTGCGCCCTCCCTCGTGGAGCCGCGAGAGTGCATCCGGCTTGCCGTTTTTGGAGCCTGGGCGGTAAAACACCTTAAAGTGGAAGCGGGTGAAAAATAGAGCCCACCTGGCCTGACGGGCGTTCAACCTCTTCGCGGACTTCAGGTATTCAAGGTTCTTATGGTCCGTGAAGACAACGAACGGTACTTGCGAGCCCTCCAGCCAGTGCCGCCACTCCTCCAACGCACACTTGACCGCCAGCAGTTCCTTATCTCCCACGTCGTAGTTCCTCTCTGCCGGGGTCAACTTTCTAGACAGGAACGCGCACGGGTGAGTCCTTCCATCCCTGGTACTCCTCTGCGACAAGACTGCTCCGATTCCTGAATTCGATGCATCCACCTCCACCACAAACTGGTTATCGGGATCCGGAATAATGAGAACGAGCGCAGTAGTGAAACTTGCCTTGAGCCTGCCGAAGGCCTCCTGGCAGGTCCCGGACCAGTCGAAGGTGGTATTTGGCGAAGTGAGCGAATGCAGAGGAGCGGCCACGGAACTGAAGTTCCTTATGAATTTCCTATAGAAATTGGCAAATCCCAAGAACCTCTGCACGTCCCTCCTGTTGGTGGGGGTAGGCCACCGCAGCACCGCGTCGACCTTCCCGGGATCCATACGTATCTCTCCCTCAGCCAGGACGAAGCCCAGGAAGGACACGGATGCCTGATGGAACTCACACTTATCCATATTCACGTATAATTGGTGCTGCTGCAGACGCCGGAGCACCTCTCGGACTTGTTGAATGTGAGAGGCTAGGTCTGCTGAAAAGATGAGAATGTCATCCAGGTAAACAAAGACAGATCTGTTCAGGAACTCCCGGAGCACGTCGTTAATGAAGTTCTGAAAGACGGCCGGAGCGTTTGTCAGTCCAAAGGGCATCACAAGATACTCATAGTGCCCTGTGGGGGTGTTGAACGCCGTCTTCCACTCATCCCCTTCCCGAATTCGCACCAGATGGTAAGCACTGCGCAAGTCGAGCTTGGTGAAGATCCGGGCTCCCTGGAGGAGTTCGAATGCTGTAGAGATAAGCGGCAAAGGGTACCTGTTCTTGACTGTGATGTCGTTCAGTCCTCGGTAGTCGATGCAGGGTCGCAGCGTGGAGTCCTTCTTCTTGACAAAAAAAAACCCCGCACCGGCTGGTGAAGATGAGGGGCGAATGAGTCCGGCTGCCAGCGAGTCCTCGATGTAGTCCCTCATGACTTGATGCTCTGGTCCCGTTAAAGAGTACAGTTTCCCTCTGGTAGGAAAGGTGCCTGGCAGGAGTTCAATCGCGCAGTCGTATGACCGATGTGGCGGTAGAGACTTTGCCTTAGATTCAGAGAAGACCTCCCGTAGGTCATGATAGCAGGAGGGAACTGCGGTCAGGTCCAGGACGGTACCAGGTTCTGTTAGCCGAACCGGCGCGACTTGAATACCCCTGTCTCTCCGGACAGCGAAACAACGACTGAGACAGTCCTCACCCCAAGTCTTGATCTGACCCGTGGTCCAATCTATGTGCGGATTATGTTCTTTGAGCCACGGACTGCCCAAGATGATGTCGCTACTACGTGCGTCGAAGACATGAAAGCTAATTCGCTCCGAGTGAGCGTCCAGAAAGCTCATACGTAGCGTCTGAGTACGATGTGTAACCCGACAAAGGAACTTGCCGTTGGCGGCATAGGCGTGACGAAACCGTTGCGTGGGGAAGGTTGCCGCCCCCAGCTCCTCGACCACGCGGAAATTTATCAGGTTTGCTTCCGACCCAGAATCTATGAAAGCCGTCACAGAGCATGAACGGGAGTCCGTTCCCAAGGTGAGGTGAAGAAGGGACCTCCCTGACCCTGTCGCGGTGTACCGCACACTCACCGGAGTAGCGATCCTGATGTCAGAATGCCCTGGTCGAGTCGGGCAATGGGCGATCAAGTGTCCCAAACGCCCGCAGTAAAAACAGCGTCCCTCTCGTCGCCGACGTAAGCGCTCCTCCGCTGAGCTGCCAAGCCCCTCCACTTGCATGGCTTCCGGTGAAGCTGACAACACGGGTGGCCGGAAAGCGGAAACAACCGGAATGCGACTCTCCCTCTCCTCCTCCCTCAGGCCCTCCATCTGTCTCTGCACGGTGAGGCGCTGGTCCACCTTGAGGGCCAATGCGATGAGGGAGTTAAGCGAAGGCGGAAGATCCATGGCCACGAGGTGACCACGGATCTGTGGGGACAGTCCCTCGTAAAATGCGTCATGGAGGGCTTCCTCATTCCAGCGGCTCTCGGCAGCCCGAATCCGGAACTCAATGGCGTAGTCGGACACGCGGCGACGCCCCTGGCGAATTGTCATGAGTGACGACGCCGCCTGGCGTTCCGGAGCCGCATACTGGAACACCTGGGTGAGCGCGCAGACGAAGCTCGCCCATGAGCGGCAGGTCTCCGAGTTACGGCTCCACTCAGCGGTGGCCCATGCCTCCGCCCTCCCTGTCATGTGGGAAATGACGAAGGCGATCCGGGAGCGGTCCGTGGGAAAAGCGGAAGCTTGCAGCTCAAAGTGGAGATCGCACTGCGCCAGGAAGGGCTTGACGTTACTGGAGTCGCCTGAGAACCGCTCTGGTTGAGAGAGCGGAGTGATGGTGGCACGGGGAGGCACAGGAGCGGCCGCGCTAGCTTGGGAGGCTAGCCACGGTTGCAGCTGGGTGCAGAGCTCCTGGATCTGGTGAGTCATCCCCTGGAGAGCAGCCTCTTGCTCACCCAGGCGTTTGCCCTGCACTTGCAGCGCACGGCGAATGGCTTCAGAGTCGGCTGGGTCCATGTTCTTGGCTAGATCGTTCTGTCACGGACGAGACTCGGGGGTGGACCCAAATGCACGAATCAGGTGAGAGGTAAGCAGTGCGGAATAAGCCTTTATTCGTTCCAATGTCGGTTACCAGGGAGTCAGTCCAAACAAGCAGCAAGATCAGTAACGGCAGGCTTACGGGGAAGGTCGGGAGACAGGCGTTGGTCGGTACACGGGAGGTAGACGTCAGGAGTACGGTAGTGCGGGAACGAGGCATGAGAGGCACGATCTAGCAGAGTCTCTGTCGTCCCCCGGGTCCTATATGTACTGGGTCTAATCGGAGGTCATGAGGCGCAGGTGTGACCCTTCCGATTAGACGGCCACGCCCAGCCCTGGCTGGAATCCAGGATCATGACAATATGCTACAAAGATTTAAGTTATGTCTCCTAAATCATGTCTTTTCAAATCTAATGAGGAATGGCACAGTGTTGTCTAGACAAAGAGGTAATGGAAGTGGATGTACCAGAAAGTGACCATGTCCCAAAGGGAGTCCAATTAATTGGCTTTACTGCTAAACCACAGACGATGAAGTACATTGACTTGGCTTTAAATAGATGAGCTTCTGGAACATGAATGTATTATTTGTCAAAATAGATATGCGATAAAAGGATCAACTTTATCACATACCGTAATATCCGCCCCATAAGTCGTGACTTTTTTCACACGGTTACAACCCTGCGGTTCATGCGGTGATGTGGCTAATTTGTGCATTTTTCTAACGGCCGCAAGGGGGCACTCGTGCGGAAAAGGTAAGGGTGAGACCGGTGGAATATACGAGTATGTGCCGAGGAAATGACTTTTACCGGTCCGGCCCTGTTAGCGCTGCGCTAGCGTGTTACTGACGTGTCTCATTGAGTTTTACCAATATGTTTTGTTTTAACCAGCCCTGTTAGCGTGGTGCTAGCGTTAGCGTTAGCACACAGGCACGAGCGTTAGCACACAGGCGCTAGCGTTAGCATGGCGGTGCTAGCATTAAACTCTGTGTACCATCTTTCTTTGTAAATATTTCGTATTTCAATGTGGGTTTCAATGTGGGCACTTACGGCTTTTACACAGCTGCGGCCTATGTATGTACCAAATGGTATTTCCTTTATAAATGTACTAGGTGAAGCTTATAACCAGGTCCGCTCTGTAGGCCGGGAATTACGGTTTCTTGATCTAGAACCGTAAATGGCACACTGCTATTGTACATGTAAAAATTAATATCCATTTCTTAAATCCTCATCACAGTTATATTTCCAGGACAAATCAAACTATAACTTAAATGCTAAACTTCCCACATTTTAAATTCATAACTTTGTTGGCCCCGCCATGTATAGATTCATTCCTGTGCCCCAAGCCTCTGACGGCTGGTGCAGCCCAGTAGATGACTCGTTCTTACAGTGCGGGAGACACCTCGCCTGTATACAGTATAATCACCAACCACCCAAGGGCCGTAAATGCCTCCCAACCAAATTAAACCTATTAATGGCCAAATGTCAACATATTATGTCATATTAATTGATGAAGACAAATTCAGTGTCAGCAGACATTTTCTCTTCAAACAAGCTGCAAGCCTGCTTGGAGTATGTCTGAAAGCGCCATTTGCACCAACTGCAATCATGTTAATGGCACAAGACTGAATAATTTGTTCCTCCTGTGGGGCGGCACAGTAGCGTGACTTAGAGCATTAGCTTCACAGTTCTGAGGACCGGGTTTCAAAACCCCGCCCCACCTGTGTGGAGTTTTCATGTTCTTTCCGTCCCTGCATTGGTTTTCTCCAGGCACTCCGGTTTTCTCCCGCATCCTATAAACATGCATTAATTAGTGACCCTTAATTGCCCCTAGGTGTGATTGTAAATGCAGATAAGATCCAGCACTCCTGTCACCCTTGTGAAGAATAGCAGCTCACAAAATTGATCAACGGATGTTCCATTTTTCTTCTTTCATCTTTCCCCACATCTTCACCTGGCGCTGTCCAACTGTCTTATGTCAACTGTCGAGAACGTCAACTTCCTGGGAATTACAGTCTCTAGGAGTCTGAAGTGGGAGACCAACATCACCCTCATGATCAAAGAATCCCAGCAGAGGATGTACTTCCTCCAGCTTCTAAGGAAGCACAGACTGCCACGAAAGCTGCTGGACAGTTCATCGAATTACTCCTTTGTACCTCCATCACATCTGGTTTGGCGCTGCCACAAAAAGGACAAAACCCCAACTGCAGCGGAAAATCGAAACTGCTGAATGGATTGTTGGTTAACCCTCCCCACCCACCCATGAGGACTTGCACGCTACCTGAACTAATTCAAGAGCTGACAAAATTCTCTCAAACCCTCTACATCCTGGTCGCCAGCTCTTCCAACTCCTTCCCCTGGGTAGGCGCTAACAAACAATGCAAACTAAAACGGACAGATATAGAAACAGCTTCTTTCCTTTTGCAATTAACTTCTAAAACACCAAACTTTTGCCATTTTTTTCATCTAGAGTTTATCAGATTTCTGATGGCCCAATTATTATATTATACATTACTCGTGCACTCACTGCAGCAGTCTCACCATCCTGCACCTGAGGAGTATCTGCAACATTTGCACAATCGACATCCGAGATTATCGCACTATAATGCTCTCTTTATCAAATGCGGTGTCATTTTTACACCAGATGTAACAGGCTGCACACCTTCCAAAAAGTTCAATTTTTGACTCATCAGTCCACAGAATGTTTCTCAAAAAATCTTGAGGATCATCAAGATTTTTTTGGGCAAATGTGAGATGAGTCTTTGTATTCTTTGCTGAGAGCTGTTTTTTTCGCCTGGGACTTCTCCCATGGATAGCATTTTTCTCCAGTGGCTTTCTAATGGTAGACTCATAAACACTGAACTTAACTGAGGCCAGCGAGGCCTGCAGGTCTCTAGATGTTGTTTGAGGTACTATTGTGACCACCTGGCTGAGTCGTCGTCGCACTCGGAATAATCACTCCCCCCTCCCCAATTTCCTATTGAATTTCTTTGGATCATGGCAAGATGCATTGGTTCTTAAAATCTTATAATCTATTTAAAGTTCTCTGACATATTATATTTAAGCGATTTCTTGATTCAATAATGTCATGACCCATCGGAACGGAGGGTGGACCCAAATGCAGGAGTACACGGGAGACGCAGATGTAATTCGGGAAAAACGTTTATTAATCCTAGGTCGGGGATCGGGCAGGCAGTCAGGTATAGCAGCGGTAATCAGCGGGCAGGCACGAGTCGGTACACATGAGATCGATCAAGGAAGGCAGAAGTGTCAAAGGAGTCAGGCTTATGGGGTCAGTCGGAGAACAGGCGGAGGTCGGTACACACAGGAATACGATCAGAGATACGGGGGAACTGGAACGGGACATGAACCTCAATGATCTGGCGGAGCACCAGTCGTCATCGGGGTCCTATATATATATATATATATACACGGGATAATCAGCCCGCATGAGGCGCAGGTGTGTGCCTCCCAATTAGCGCGACCGCGCGGGCACCCGCACAGCCCGGGCTGGAGCGGGAGGATCATGACAAATAAGTATGGTGGCAATCAGGTTTGGGTGCGGCTTGTGAAATTTAAATCACCTTTCCCAAATTTGTGGTTAGTAAAAGGTGTGTGTGTGTGTGTGTGGTGTGTGTGTGTGTGTGTGTCAGTGTGGGGAGGGGCAATTACTTTTTTACAGAGGGTTGAAAAGGTTTGGATTTTTTTGTGCCTTAATAAATTGAATTGTCATTTGAAAACTGCATTTTGTATTTCCTTGGGTCATCTCTCATATTAAAATAGGTTTAATGATTTGAAACATTGGTGTGTGATTGATGTGCCCAAAAAAAAAAAAAAATAACAGAAATCAGGATGGAGCAAATACATTTTCACGGCACTGTAGCTCCTTCTTTACCATAACGAACAAATACAAAGCCTGGGTCACTGCAAATGCTGCAACGATCTTCCTGATGATGTCCCACATCATTTTTCCCTCATTCGTGAACAAGATAATTAAACTCCTCCACTTTGGGAAACATCTCATTTGCAACCTGGTGAGGCCACGCCACCCTTTTCCAATCTCGGAACTTGGTTTCAGATTTGGAGGTGCTGATTCTCATCCCAGCCGCTTCACACTCAGCTGCAAATCGCTCCAGTGAGAGTTGAAGATCACGACCCGATGAAGTCAACAGAACCACATCATCTGCAGAAAGCATTGATGCAATACTGAGGCCACCAAACTGGAGCCCCTGTACGCTTTGGCTGCGCCAAGAGATTCTGTCCATAAAATTTCTGAACAGAATCGGTGACAAACGCCAGCCTTGGCTGAGTCCAACTCTCACAGGAAATGAGTTTGACTGTTGACAATGTGGACCAAACTACCGACAATGGGGACCAAACTGACATCGGTCGTACAGGGACCAAGCAGCCTATATCAAAGATTCAGTACACCATACTCCTGAAGGACAACCCCCAGGACTCCCTGAGGGAAACGATCAAACATCTTCTCCAAGTCCACAAAACACATGCAGACTGGTTGGGCTAAATCCCATGACCAGCCAAAGTACAATTCTAAAAACCCCTATGGGAAATAAAATTATTGGATCTGGGTTTCTTTTGCCCGGATTTGGGTCACCGAGGCCCCCCTCTGGAGCGAGCCTGGAGGTGGGGCTTGAAGCTGAGCGCCTAGAGAGCGGGACTGCACCTATTGGGCTTCGGCAGGAACAGCCCAAAAGGGTTACATAGGTCCCCCTTCCAATGGTTCACCACCTATTGGAGGGGGCACAGTGGTCGTGTGCAGTGTGAGCTGGCCAGTGGCCAAAAGGCAGACATTTGTTTTAGGATTTTAAAAATTGAAGTGGAGAAACTTCCCCCCAAAAAAGGAATTTGAGAAGTGTGTCGATACTTTTTCATGTACATTTCTGTACGTGTGTGGAAATTTATGAGAATTCATAGGTTTACTTCATAGATGAGGATGACTGAGTTTCATTCAATGAATGAAGACAAACTTGTTGCATATGTTGTATTATTGTGGTTCTTAATTCTTTGTATAATAGATCAAATAAAGTGGATGTAGTTCCTGAAATCTAATTGTGTGACATGAATGCTATTTATTGCTGTCGCAGATTAGTAAGAAATTATCTGTGATGGAGGAATGCACAGTGCATCCAGGAGGTGTAGCCTTAATAGCACTACAGTAGCACAGTATATTAGCTGTAAGTGTTTGTGTGAAACTGAGAGATCCAAAGTCCAACGTAGAAAATCAAAAGAGGTTGAATAAGTTAGGGTTGTTTTAACCAAGATGATGATGCATTTTTTCCCCCCGAAAAATTCAATTCTCAATGGGACTAACAGAAAATAAAATCAATCCTCAGGTAATTTAAGATACTATAAAACTAAAAGGAGTCCAAATAATTGCAGTTTCCATATTTACAGTCATATTGTTGTCATTCTGTCCCCTACCAGGTCAATTTTATAATGCTAAGACAAACCCACAACCAATGTGTTCATAAAAGAGGATATGATCCACGTGTGTCTGAAATTCATACCTTCGGCGTTTGCCAAGAATGTGTGTCAGCAGATTTTTATCACGCTTTTCCAAAGAGAGCCTCTGATTTGATCCACAGTGATGGAAGTCACCAATCATGGTTCAGGTTACATTGAGAGGGATCTAGACACCACTTTTACAGATTGTGGTTCAACTGAAATGACAACTCCAGTTTTGCTTTACTCATCACTACATATACATTTAATGATTAGCTGTTCTAACTCAAAACACATATTAAGGACCTTTTTAAATATATTGAAAATACCGGTCAAGTGATTCAGATGTATTTTCACACAATATACATACCTACTTATTATACAAAAATGCTTTGAATTGGATTCCACTTTGAATCAGTGTTCAGATGGGGGTGTAACTTAGAGCTAGTAATGGCTAGCAAGCGAGAGTATGTCATTAGCTCATCGGCGAGAGAAACCATGGATTGTGGCGAGGGTGAAAAGAGAAGCTACAATAGAGGAATGAAAGATGGAGGGAACCTTCCATACAAAGCCCAGATAGATGGATGGATGGTGAAGCAGAATGGGAACCACAATCAGGGCACGGGCACGGTGAAATGAGTAACGGACTGAGGATTACCTGCAGTGGATGTGATCCTTCTGTTTGTTGGCAGTACCTTCTCAGGCAGGAATAGGCGGTGTCTCAGGCTCACTGGATTGCAAATCTCACCGATGAAAGGATGCTACATTCAATCCAGTGACTAGAGGCTAAATAGTAAAAAGTGAGAGGACTCTAGATGTGGCTTTAAGCTCAGATGTGGCTTTAAGCTCTGTCCGTCACCCTTCCCTCACCCGTTTGCTCACAGACACCCTTGTTTTGCCATCAATAGGCAGCCAGCCCAGCTCACACAGCGCCTACGCAACAAGCATCCTGTGACGACATCAGCTCAGCCCCTCCCTCCGCTCTTTCCTTACCGCCATCCCTCTCTCCCTTTGTCATCTTCTCAATGCAAGCTTTCATGCCCAAATATTCATGGAGTGGGAGGCTTGGGGGAAGGGGATGTTTCTGCATGTGAAGGTAACACTCCGTCCAGCTGCCAATCTTAGATACAAAGATACTGGATGGATAGTATCACTCCATCTGTTCTCTTCTGTTACTTAACCATTTTCATTCTGAAAAATATTCAGCTCCAAGAAATAAAAAAAATGGTCCAAAATATGGCTGAAAAGGCACGGTGAGGGATCATTGTTGAGGATTGATATTATATTAAATATTTTAAGAGTGAACATGATCATTTCAAAGAGGTTAAGATAAAGATGTAAAATGTGAATAAGCAAATAATTTTTAACTTGAAAGTTCAAAACCAAATGAATAAGAAATTAACATGTTGGAAAAGTACACAATTTCCTTGTGGCAATATGTTCAGACTCAATTTGAAATCTGCTTCATCTGTTTTCAATCTGTGGTTGGGGTTAAATCCTCTGTTGACGAATCCTCTGCTAAATGGCAATATGCATATACACACACACACACAATTAGCACTAAAAAGGATATCCAGCACTCCGATAGGAGCAGATTTTATGGATTACACCAGTGATTTCCAACCTTTATAGATCCAAGGCACATATTTTAAAATTGAAAAATCCCACGGCACACCAACAAAAGTAAATGTCACCAAAAATGGATTGATTAATTACTGTATGTACTTCCTGCCATCTAATAGAAGAGGATTTTTTGTTCTGTCATTGTGCCTCACTGGCATCAATAAATGAATAAAGATACATTATTTCTTGGAATAAATGTTTCTTTTAGCAATTCCATAAAATTGGATAACTTCCCACAGCACACCTGAAGAGCGCTCACGGCACACTAATGTACCCCGGCACACTGTTTGGGAATCACTGGATTACGCTTTTGACAGCCAAATAATTTTGAAAATATCATAATGTGCTTGCAATGTCGGACTTCATATCCATCCATTCATTTTCCATACCGCTTATTCTCATAGGTGTGCTGGCACCCATACCAGCTGACTCTGACTAAGAGGCAGGGCACTCCCTCAACTGGTCGCCAGCCAATTGAAGGGCATATTTGGAGAATTACTGAGGCTCGCACCTATGAAAAATTCAGGTCTTCAATTACCCCAGCATGCATCTATTTGAAATATAGGAGAAAACCGCATTTTAACCAGAGTCCTCAGAATTGTGAGGCAGATCTGCTGACCAGTCGGCCACCCAATGTCAGACTACTGCTATAAAATCATGCCGTGTCTTATTCAGAACACTGGCAACTGGTGATATCAACCTATCCTGCCTTCTAATATAATTGGGCTAATCGTCTTAAATCAAGCTGCTGGAAAGGGGGGGGGCGGGAAAATGTGTCAATGCTAGTGGATATTAAAGATCAAGTCTGATCCCTATAAACATTCTAAAATAGATATTGTGATGAAAAATACATATAACATTATTCACTTCAATGTCTATACGAAAAAATAAATATGAGCGGAGAGCGCGTCATCCATGCGCAAAGTTGCCGAAGTGTCATTCTATGACATCCAAGTGGTCGCCATATTGTCTGCATCCCCTGCCCGTGCCGTCACCCCGGACATTCGTCAATGAAAACACGCGGTGGACCCTACTACGGCAGACGAACACGCCCCTTGTGACACGGAAGCTCTTTTCGAAGAAGAGAACATCACAAAACCGAGTGAAGTCACTGGGGCAATATTGCCCCATTGTTTCGAGCCATAATCAGATGATATGGGATCACGGCCAAACCGCCTGCCCATTCGATCCACTTCTGCGGTGGAGATGAGCCATCATTTTGGGAGCTGAGTTGGCTGATCACGGAGCCGAGCCAGGCTGCTTTAGGGCGTTGTTTATAGCCGCCGCCGTCCGCGATGAACAATACGATCGAGCTGGGGCGCTTTACGGCATTGTCGTCGCACGCGGCTGAGTGTGGCATTGTCGGCAGCCTTCATCCTGCGCTGAGGAGGCGACGCAGCAGCCTTCGCCCGTGAGCCCGACGGGGTCCAACGTGCACATCGACACATTTAGCACGCCTGTCATACGTACGCGGATGTTTTGTTACGTTATGAGAGACAGATTACGTGGTCCACCCCAAACTATTATTTTTTTTTAGTAGCTGTATACACACCTGTCATTTGGAACCCACGAAGCTCTCGTCCTCTGCACCCGTGCAATCCATTTTTCACGACGAACCGGCTCTCTTGCAAATTTATGAAGGGCAAATCTATCCTCCTGTTGCAGGAAGTGACGTACAGGACAGAGGCGCCCCCTAGTGGACTCATTTGTTTCCATTAGTTTTACCTCCTGGAAGGTAGCGTGTTAGCCAAAATGCCGGCTCATTGCATTGCTGAACATTGCTTGAACACTCGGGAGGATGGATTTGCCCTTCATAATTTTGCAAGCAACCCAGTTCGTCGCGAAAAATGGATTGCACGGGTGCAAAGGACGAGAGCTTCGTGGGTTCCAAATGACAGGTAGGCGTGTATACAGCCACTAAAAAAAAATAGTTTGGGGCGTACCACGTAATCGGTTTCTCTCATAACGTAGCAAAAGATCCGCATATGAAATGCGTTGATGTGCGCATACAGCTACTAAAAAAAATAATAGTTTGGGGCGGACCATGTAATCGGTCTCTTTCATAACGTAACAAAAGATCCGCGTATGAAATCTGTCGATGTGCGCGTCGCCCAACCAACAATGTCTCGATAGTGTTCATCGCGTACTGCGGCGACTTTGAACATACCCCTAAAAGCAACATAGCTAGGCTCAACCTCCTCCTTATATGCCACCACGCCCCGAAACCCAGCCACACCGGCTGAGGCGCCGCGTTCGGCGGTCAGAGCTTCTGCGAAAGCTGCGCGTCGGGCTTTGCGACGGGGGCGGCTCTGAAGAACCCAGCCGAGAATGCGCTACTCAGTCGCGTGCGCGCATAAAGCGCCCGGGCTCGACTGTGACTAAAGCAGCACCGCTCGGCTCTGTCATAAGCCACACCGGCCAGCTGCGATGAGCCGCGATGGCTCATCTCCGCCGCGGGAGTGGATCGGACGGGATGCGGTTTGGCCGTGATCGGATATCATCTGAATATGGCTCGAAACAATAGTGTAATATTGCCCTGAGGGCTCGAAACAATAGTGTAATATTGCCCCGGTATCTTCACTCGGTTGTGTGGTGTTGTCCTTTTTGAAAAGAGCTTCGGTGTCAGAAGGAGCGTCGGAAAAATCCGAATATCTCTGTTGTTTGGCTTCCATAATAGCAGGCACTGATCGTTTTCAACGGCGGAAGTGACGATGACGTCAAGGACAGAGGACGCCACTAATATGGCGACCACTTGGATGTCGAGGGACACTCAATTGCGCAACTTTGTGCATGGATGACGCGCTCTCCGCTCACTTTTTTTACTGGTATAGACATTGAAGTGAATACTGTTATGTGTATTTTTCACAACAATATCTATTTTAGAATGTTTATAGGGATGACATCCAGGCTTTAAAGGAGAGCTTTAGGGAATGTTCACATACTTTCAATTCTGCTAGAAAGCAGGCAACGTAGCACTATGTACTGTAGCTAGCCAGTATTAGCAATAATGTTTGCATGTAGACATTATGCCAGTGTTGCTTTGCATCCACTCGCTCTTCGCCATGCTGCCTGAATAAATGTTAACAACGGCAACTAAAGGAAGTGAGGCACCATTGCAAGATAAAATCCTATTGGTTGATGCCAAGGTGCTGTTTCGCAGGGTTTTCAATTATATGCTAGACTACACAGAAGCTAACTAAAATATCAAACATGCTCGACTTCATTTTGCCATTGTGGGGCTTTCGCAACGCCATATGGAAGTTACGAGATGTTTCACCTTCAATTCAAAAGACTTTTTCAGTTATTTTGCGTTATGTTGAGTATACCAGGTGAACTTTTGTAAAGATTGGTCGTTCCCGTTTTCCGACATGGGGACTAACCATGTGTAAAAGTTACCAACATTATCTTCCCTGCGTTTGTCTCCTAAACTAACAAAACTTACAAAAGGCTCACAAAAAGACATGAAAAGACTGAATGTGTACTTTTAATCAAATATTAGCACATAATAACACAAATCCTTAGAATTTTGTAAAATTGCATGTTTGAATACACACACATAAACGTGAAGTCATTCATGCTAAAAATAGAATACAATCAAATTTAAAATAGTCTTATGACAATGTGTTAAAGATTATCTTCAACTGTATCTACGACATATTTGTCAACCATAATCGGGATACATAATTTGTCCTTGGATTTTCACACATTCAAGGGCTTAAGTTTCAAGATTGTGTTTGAAGGCATTTGAGGATAGTGTCGTGTGGACTTCCTGAGGCAAATTTGATTAACGATAGTCACCTCCATTAAAAAATGACCCTGTGTTTTGAAATATGTTCATATGTCATCTGAAAAGTTCATCCAACTTGAAGCCTCCGCCAGCAAAATGTGGCTTACTGATGAGTTGAGGCAGCACCAACTGTTCCCCCTTGGTTTTGGACTTGTCACTGAGATGAGACAGAGCAAATATATTACATTGCAGGTAACTTCAGTTATCCATGTGGAAAAAGCTTATTTGGATGACAGAATCCTTTCATTTTATGAGCTGCTTATCCTCACCAGGGTCCCAGGAATGCTGGAGCCAATGCCATCCGCATTCGCAATCACACTTGAGGGCGATTTAGAGTCTCCAATAAATGCATGTTCTTTTTTAGATTCTAGTTCTTTCTTCTTTTTCTTCTTAGGTAATTAAGGGGGGACTGCCAATGATTCCCAGAATAAGAAACCAAACAGATGAACATTTGTTGTTTTGTTTAGAGATGGTAATGTGAGTTCGTTGAACTGTTCCATCGTGCAGAAATAATTTATCATTTTTTATATCTAAATCCCAAGTGATGATATCTGGTCCAATATAAGTTTGCATTCAATCAAACAACTGTCGTGACTACTAATCATCGGGACTGCACACAGATACAAAAGTATAAATACAGTACCCGTAAAAATTGCATTTGAATTACTGCAGGGTTTTCTACGTGGGCGTCCGCGGTTCACGACAGAGGTCTGGTATTAAAGCCCCAACATACATCCAGCTCGTATGGAAGTCAGAATTTACCGTAGTCCATCACAAACTTACACTAAAGGTCATAATCGTCAGTACATTTTTACCTAAAACACCTCCCGGCAGTAACTCAGCGTGCTTTCTTGTGCCTTGTGACGACGTCGTTTAATACCGCTGTGCAGTCATTCTGTTTTTAACCTCGAACTGATGTCTGTTGGGACCGTAAGCCGAGGACCCATAGCGCTGGCACGCGAGCCACTTTTGTTTTTCTTCCCATGAGATCAAACGGAATGCAGGATACTTAATGGATCTTACCTTTGTAACTTTTTCTGATTGAAGTACTTCTTTTTAAGGTCTGCAAGCTCATTGATCAACTTTTGATTCTCGCTTTTGTACTCATTCATCTTTAAGTCGAGCACTCTCACCTCTGCAGTCAGTGCCTGTGGAATGGAAAGAGTGATTTGTAAAACCTACTGCTGCATTTTATCTGAAAAGAATTGAAGGAATCGTGGCATCAGTGATAAACTACATTGCCAAATGTATTTGCTCACCTGCTTTCGACTCAGGTTTGAATTTGAAAGACATGTCTTAATCCAAGGGATTTAATAAAACATGGTCCCTCTTCTACAGTCATCGTGTAAACTCTTTTCGTGAGATTTTACACGAGGTTTAAGAATGTATCTATGGGAATTCGTGACCATTTCTCCAGAAGTGCATTTGTGAGGTAACACACACGAAAAGACTTGGTTCTTAGTCTCCACTCTAATTCATCAAATGTTCTATAGGATTGAGGTCAAGATCATGCTAGCTAGTCGTGTTCATTTAACATAAAACTTTCTCATCTGTTTCGAAGGGGCCATCTCCAAACGACAAAGTTAGAACAGTCCAAAACATTAGCCCCTGAGTGCCAATGAAAGGAACTTTGAATACTTCATTACACCACAAGATTTTGAACAGTAGAACATTTTGGTGATTGCCCCTTCCTCTTCCAAAATGTCTGTGCACCAATGCCAAAAGCAAGGTCTATAAAGACATGAATTAGAGAATTTGGTATGGATGAAATTGACTGTCCTCAACATCGTTCTGCCTTCAACCCCCGAGTTGAGTGGACCCAGATGTTCTCGTCCGATATCAGTGTTTGACCTCACAAAGAATGGGCACCAATTCCGATAAAGTCAGTTGTCAATCTTATTGGATGCCTTCCCACAAGAGTTGAAGCTTTTACAGCTGCAAAAGGGAGACCAAAATTGTATTAAATCATATAGATTCATAACAGTGAGTGAAAATAAATGCATATAGGAATATAGTGTACACAGCAATGCTAGTAATGAGTTACTTAAAGCCCAGGTGTCATCCCCATAAACATTCGAAAATAGATATTGTAATGAAAAATACATATAACAGTATTCACTTCAATGTCTATACGAAAAAAAATAAAGTGAGCGGAGAGCGCGTCATCCATGCACAAAGTTGCGCAAATGAGTGTCCCTCAACATCCAAGTGGTCGCCATATTACTGGCGTCCTCTGTTGAAAATGCGCAGTGCCTGCTACTATGGAAGCCGAACAACAGAGATAATCGCATTTTTCCTACACCCCTTCTGACACCGAAGCTCTTTTCGGAAAGGACAACACCACACAACCGAGTGAAGTTACCAGAGCAATATTACACTATTGTTTCGAGCCCTCAGGCAATATTACACGATTGTTTCGAGCCATATTCAGATGATATCCGATCACAGCCAAACCGCATCCCACCCGACGCGCAGCCTTCGCAGAAGCTCTGACCGCCGAACGCGGCGCCTCAGCCGGTGTGGCTGAGTTTCGGAGCCCATGGTGGAATATAAGGAGGAGGTGGAGCCTAGCTATGTTGCTTTTAGGGGTATGTTCAAAGTCGCTGCAGTACGCGATGAACACTATCGAGACATTGTTGGCTGGGCGATGCGCACATCGACACATTTCATACGTGGATCTTTTGTTACCTTATGAGAGAGACCGATTACGTGGTCCGCCCCAAACTATTTTTTTGAAGCCACATTAAATGAGCTATTTAGTGCAGACGAGACATGCTACATCCATCCATTTCGCATACTGCTTATCCTCACTAGGGTCACGAGGATGTTGGCACCCTTCCCAGGTGACTCTGGGCGCGAGGTAGAGTAGCTATAAACTGATCCCCAGCCAATCAGAGGCCACATATAAACATTCACAGTCCCATCCACACCTCCGGGCAATTTAGAGTCTTCTATTAATGCAAACATGTTTTGAGGATTTGGGAGGCATATTCTCTTCCAAGCATTCCAAGCCTCTTCTATCCAAGTATTCTCTTCAGGTTCTTCTATCCAAGTATTCTCTTCTTCAAGCACTTCAAAACATTCATTGCTGTTCAAGTCCAAGTCGAGTTTCAAGTCTTTTACATTATTGTCAAATTGAGTACAAAGTCATCAAATTTATGAGTCGAATCCAAGTCATGGACTTCTGTCCACACCTCTGTGATCTCAGTGAAGTCTAACAACAATCAAATACACTTTTTAGGAAGGAAAATAACAAATAGTGTGGCAACAGCGAAGCCATGGAGTCCTTTGTTTGATAAACTGTTTGAAGAAAGCACTCTGTGTAATTGTCAAAATGCCATTGGACAAATGGGCTGCTGCTTGTTGAAGTCATCAAACTAATAACTATTAGAATCACTGGTAACTAGTAATGCTTTACTATCTCAAGGAAAGTAATCAGATTAAGTCACAGTGCATTACTGTTGTGTCCATGAGTCACACAACGCTAACAAAGCTCTTTTGGCTATTTTTTTACAGCAATTTTTACAGATGACAAGCCCCAAAGTAACTTGCCCTGTGGAAAAAGTAACTGAGAAGGTATTGTAGATAAAACAACACAAGGTTATGGTTTCATGAAATAAAAATGCATGGAAGTGCATAGCTTCACAGTCACAACATTGTTTTTTGTAATTTTCCTTTGTAAAAGGTGTTTGAAAGGTTATACCTGTGCACAGTGAATGATTTTTGTTGCTTGTTTATTTCCACAACAAGATGTTATTAACTTGCTATGTGAAGCTCTTTTGGTTTTTACTCGAGTAAGATTACTTTGATTAAGATACATTACAGCTGTTGAATGTAACTAATAAAAGAGCTTGTAATCAACTACAACTTCGTTTGAATTAAATAATCAATAAAGTAGCAGTTATTTTTTTTTTCAAGGTAACTGGCAAAACTGATGATACATGTCATTGATGACAGGGAAGTACTGTACAAGAAAAACGCATTGGTACCATGAGCTTTTTGGTCCTTTCTCTTAATGTCCATTGGCAATGCTGAAGCTGCTCAAGTGCCTCTGGACCTGGCTGCCGAGCCAAAATTTGTTGCAGCTCTACATAGAGCTTCTCCTTTTCCTGTTTTGACAGAGAGGATGAAATTTTATGTGAATAAAACATTTAGCAAAAATAATGATCATTAAAAAAAAAAAAAAAACACAAAAACAGGCTGAGCTACAGTTCGTCATAATCATCACCCGAAGATCCAGTCAGTGATCTGAAATCCGAATCGCTCCAATTGCTATTCTTAAAGTGATGAGCAGTAGGACCTCTGAAGTCCTTGCATCCCAACCTAAATGATCTTATTACCTGTGGAGTGAGCCCAATAACACTTTGCATGTTTATAAAGAAAGGCAGAGGCCAATGTGTCAATTTTAGAGATGAATGTATGCAGTAATCCAGACTGATTTTGTCAAGACAGACATGAGAATAAACTGGTGTGTACAAAAGACAAGATAATTCAACCACTTCAGGGAGACAAACCAATAATGTCACCTGTAATAAGAATTCCTGTTCTTCGAAGTCTTCAGTCTTGTTGATGAGTCGTCGCTGTAACGTGTGTACCTTCTGGATCAGTTCATACTTGCAGGGGTCACTGCCCTGAAATTTAAAAATAATAATTAAAACAAACGAATGGTTTATACAAACTTTTGGGGATCAAACATTGAAATCCACTACATTTCATACCGCAAATGTACAATGTACTGTGTACATTGTCATAAAGAAAATAAAGGGAAACCTCTGAAGTTCAAAACAATTTGAAAGAAAGGCTACAATTTTGAGGAAAATGTCTCCGTAAAGTCACAACAAAATTCAAATTGCCGTCATGCTTGATATCAAGATATTCTGTGAAAGATCAGCAGACATCACAAGAACCAAACATCAATGGAATGATTGTCTTTTCTTTCAGGAGTGTCGATATATCATCACAATCCAATGAAAATCCATTTTATAGTTGTGTATATATAGTGGCCCTTCTTTGCTGCCAGCCTTGGGCTCCAAAATACCTACTTCCATACATAAACCAACACCCTCCTCACCTTGTTGGAGACAAGTGATGACACAAAATGCTGAAAATGAAAGTCAATTGCAGTCCTTTTGTTTTATCAAAGGAAATATCAATAACCATGATTACGAACATAATTCCTTCAAAATAGCCAATAGAGGTATTACTGCTCTTACCTCTAGTCGCCTCCATCGATGAATATTTATGGGGTTTAACTGTTCCTCGAGGACACCATTCCTTGTCCTTTCTCTTGCCAGTTCTCTTTGCAGGGAAAATAGCTCTCGTCTACAACATGTCAATATCAGATAGTCTTTATTAGTCCCACAATGGTCAACAGTAACTTTCTTTAATCTAATCTAATCCAATCTAATCTAATATTTCCTTCCTCTAATATGTACAGCGAAGAAAATAAGTATTTGAACCCCCTGCTATATTGCAAGTTCTCCCACTTAGAAATCATGTAAGGGTCTGAAATTTTCATTGTAGCTGCATCTCCACTGTGAGAGAGATCTAAAAAGAAAAAATCAAAAATCACAATGTATGATTTTTTTAACGATTTATTTGGGTGATACAGCTGCCAATAAGTATTTGAACACCCGTCTATCAGGTAGAATTCTGCCCCTTAAAGACCTGTTAGTCCACCTTTAAAAGTCCACCTCTGCTCCATGTATTATCCGGAATCAGATGCCCCTATGTGAGGTAGACAGCTGCATAAAGAAACCTGTCCACCCCATACAATCAGTAAGACTCTGACTTGTAACATGGCCAAGACCAAAGAGCTGTCCAAAGACACCAGAGACAAAATTGTACAACTCCACACGGCTGGAAAGGGCTACAGATAAATTGCCAAGGAGCTTGGTGAAAAACGGTCCACTGTTGGAAAAATAATTAGACAATGGAAGAAGCTAAACATGATGGTCAAACTCAATCGGAGCGGAGCCCCATGCAAGATATCACCTTGTGGGGTTGCAATGATCCTTAGAAAGGTAAGGAATCAGTCCAGGACTACATGACAGGACTTGTCAATGACCTGAAAAGAGCTGGGACCACCGTTTCCAAGGTGACTGTTGGTAATACACTAAGACGTCATGATTTGAAATCATGCATGGCACGGAAGGTTCCCCTGCTTGAACCAGCACATGTCAAGCCACGTCTTAAGTTTGCCAATGACCATTTGGATGATACAGAGGATTCATGGGAGAAAGTTTAGTGGAAATGGAACTTTTTGGTCATAATTCCATTAACCGTGTTTGGAGGAAGACGAATGATGAGTTCCATCCCAAGAACACCACCTCGACCGTGAAGCATGGCGGCGGTAGCATAATGCTTTGGGAGTGTTTTTCTGCACATGGGACAGAACGACTGCACTGTATTAAGGAGAGGATGACCACGGGTATGAATTGTGAGATTTTAGGGAACAACCTCGTTCCTTAAGTCAGAGCATTGAAGATGGGTCGTGGCTGGGTGTTTCAACATGACAATGATCCGAAGCACACTGCCAGGAAAACCAAGGAGTGGCTCCGTAAGAAGCATATCAAGGTTCTGGTGTGGCCTAGCAAGTCTCCAGACCTAAACCCAATAGAAAATCTTTGGAGGGAGCTGAAACTCTGTGTTTCTCAGCAACAGCCCAAAAACCTGTCTGATCTAGAGAAGATCTGTGTGGAGGAGTGGGCAAAAATCCCTCCTGCACTGTGTGCAAACCTGGTGAACAACTACAGAAATTTTGACCTCTGTAATTGCAAACAAAGGCTACTGTACCAAGAGGTGTTCAAATACTTATTTGCAGCTGTATCACACAAATAAATCGTTAAAAGATCATACATTGTGATTTCTGGATTTTTCTTTTTAGATTATCTCTCTCACAGTGGACATACACCTACGATGAAAATTTCTAACCCTTCCATGATTTCTAAGTGGGAGAACTTGCAATATAGCAGGGTGTTCAAATACTTATTTTCTTCACTGTAGTTTGCATGTCATATAGAGCAGTAATGATCGTGCGAAAAAATGAGTCCATGGTTTGAAATGATCTGCTGGGCATATCTGCGATAAATTGTATGATTAAGGTTTGAGGGCTGATGGAGCTGTTGCCCCGGGTATCCAAATAAGGTGGGCATCTCAATTAGATGGAGGCCATTCAATCATAGTGTGAATGAAGACAGTGATTGTTTAATTTCAACAACTCCAACTGTCAGTACCTCCGTACACTGTCGGCGAATGGTTTACAATCATGAAGCGTCATCAGAAACACCCACCCTCCTAGCCCCTGTTGACAAATGGTTTACGATTGGGAAACGCAACCCACCAATCCCCCCCAACCATTGTTTTCCGATTGTGAAATTCCGTTATAACCCCCTGTTGACAAATAGTTTCCAAAAGGGAAACATTGGCCATGGGGGCACCACCACACCTTTGCACGGCACTGCCTATGGAAGTTTTGCAGCTACGTCACAAAACCACGTGATTTTTTGTTTATGACGCCATATTAGTAGCCAAGCTTTGGGAGGCAGATACTTGTTGTTTTATCACAGTGAAGAATTTTTTAACTCCTGTTTTTTCCGTATATTACAGAATGTAATATAATCATGCTTGCGTGTCCTAATAGACAGGATAAAACAACCAAAAAGTGGCAGCCTTCCAGTACCAGCCGTGTTTGCAGTGATCTCTTTATAGAAAGTAAGTACATCTAGGCAAGAGCTAGTAGAGTTGACATTTTATGATATGATGATTTTATATTACAGTACATGTTGGCGACTTTCAAAAATAAAAATTGTATTACATGTGGCTCTATCCTTAATCTGGAATCAAGACAGCGTATACAGAAATGTGTAAAACAATTGACAGTGGCAGTGACAAAGGATCCAGTGTCTTGTATAAAGGTGACCATTATGTAGAAAAAAAGAAAGGAACATGTACAAAAACAACCAAAACCTACGCTATCGCATCAGGATTCTTCTGCAGCTTGCCTACCAATATGGTTGCATAAACAAAGTCACGTGGTCCCATGACATCACATGCATATCCTCCATAGGAGAGTTCTGCTTCTGCTTGATGAATTTCTCATAGTACCAAGCAGCTGAACAACTATTTGAAGAAACTACAAAGAATTATTTAAAGATAATTGTCGTTGGATTTTTCTGCATCAGTCATTCGTTCAATTTTCTACTGCTGGAGCTGATTCCTGCTGACGTAGGGTGAGAATGCCAGTCTAACAGAGATTGCTGAGTGACAGCACAAAAAAGGACATCAAGAGAGACTGCTGTAGACCATTAAAAAACATGTATAATTATAAACAGTGTGTTATTTTGGGATTGTAGGCATTAAAGACAATCAGCGTGGCTAAAACATTCACTATTGCTCTTTCACAGATTCTCTCAACAATTACTTTTTTTCTTACTTTAGCTCATCTGTGTTGGGTACAGTCTTGTCCAAGATATTCTTTTCGCGCATGAGCCTCTTGATTTCCAACTTGAGGAGGCGGATGTCTTCCATCCGCTGATTGTGATGAAAGTCCCTCTTGCTGATGATTGATTGCTGGATCTTAACCTTCTCATACAACAGAGCTCGTTCTTCATTGCGTTGTAGCAGTTGCTTACCCAAGTTGTCCCGCTCTCTGATCACCTAGAAATTTCAGAAACAAAATTTAGTGGAGGAGGGGTTTGTGTGTCCCGATCCTAGGAGCTAAGTTGTCTGGGGCTTCACACCATTGGTAGGGACACTCATGGCAAAGAGGTTCTCGGTGAGGAACCAGACAAAGCATGGCCAAAAGAACCCCCTGATAGTATACAGAAATGGATTCCGGTTTCCCTCACCCAGACACGGGTCAATGGGGCTCCACTCTGGAGGCCTGGAGGTGGGGTTCGTTGGGGAGATTCTGGAGGCGCGGCCTGCACCCATGTGGCTTGGCTGGGCAAAGCCTAAAAGCGTAATATGGGTCCCTCTTCCCATGGGCTCACCACTTGTGAGAGGGGCCATAGAGGTCAGGTGCAATGTGATCTGGGCAGGAGCCGAAGGCGGGGACCTTGGCGCTCTGATCATCGGCTACGGAAAATGGCTTTAGGGACATCGAATGTCACTTCTCGGGCAGGGAAGGAGTCTGAGCCAGTGTGTGAGGTGAAGAAGTTCTGACTAGATATAGTTGGACTCGCATCTACCCACTGCTTGGGCTCTGGTACCGGTCCTCTTGAGAGGAGTTTGATTCTGTTCACTCCGGAGTTGCCCACGTTGAGAGGGGCGGAGCAGGTGTGGGTATATTTATTGTCCCCTGGCTCGGCGCCTGTATGCTGGGGTTCACCCCGGTGGATGAGAAAGTAGCTTCCCGCCGCCTTCAGGTTGGGGGATGGGTCCTGACTGTTGTTTGTGCCGATGCACTAAACAACATTACAGAGTCTCCACCCTTTTTGGAGTCCTTATAGTGAGTGTGGGAGAGCGCTCCCTCTGGGGACTCCATCATTCTGCTGGGGGACTTAAGTGCCCAAATCGCAAAAGCGGTGGAAGATGGTAGATGGATAAAAAATTTAGTAGACGTTAAGTTGTCTTTCTGCATCTTAATTTATGTTTGATGTTTTATGGAATCACAGTTCCAGAAAACTCTTGCAATAGATTAAATCTGCAAAGCAATGGCTAATTATGAGTTTTATTATTTATCTACTGGACATTTAAAAGTTTCAAAGATCCCGCTGGGTACCATAATTCTTTGCAGTGTTCTTTTTAAATACAGGTTTTAGAAAATTGAGCTAACCATTGCTCTTTACTTCCATTTATTACTATACAATGTCCATATTGTTATTTATGTGTATTGCAAAAGGGCTAAGATACAGTCCATGTGAAGTTCTGGGTTGTGACTGGGTTGTGTGTCATTGCAACAGTGATATTCAAGTCATGTTCTTTGTATCCTAAAGCAATTAGGTGACTCACCCCACAACATAATGCTGCCACCTGCATGCTTCCCAGCTGGTATGGTCTTCTCAGGTCTACAAGCTAACCCCCGTTTCATCCAGATGTAATGTTGGTCATTATGGCCAAACCCCTCCACTTTAGTTTAATCAGACCTCAGGACACGTCTCCAGAAGTTATCATCTTTGTCTTGGTGTCTTTTTGGAAACTGTAATCTGGGTTTTCATGTTTCTTTTGCAGCAATGGCTTCATTCTTGGTGAGTGGCCTTTCAGCCCATTTCGGTGCAGGACACGTTTCACTGTGGTTAATGGCACTTTCTTACCAGCTTCATTCAGCATCTTTACAAGGTAAAGGCAAATTTCAGACCAAAAAACGTTCATCTCTGGAATACAGATCCCGTCTACTTCTTGAGTGGTGTGATGGCTAGACATTCCCGTGATCTTTTTACTTGTGTATAAGGCACCTGGAAATTGCACCCAGGGAGTAGCAAGACTTTTGGAGCTCCACGCTTCTCTCTGATTTCCTGGGGATTTATTTTGATTTTTCCATCATTTCAAACAAGGAAGCAGAGTGTGGGCTTAAATACATCCCCAGGTGTGCCTACTAACTCGCAGTTAGCCTATCAGGAACTTCCAAAGCCATGACCTTATCATCTGGGCTTCCCCATGTTTTTGTAAAGATGTAGTACTTTTTTGTGTATGTCAACTTTTGACCTCAAAGAAAAGAATATAAACCTCTCAAAGAAAAATTTCCATCTCATTATTGTGGGATTTAACAATATTAAGTAATTTTGGTGATCTGACTGACCTGACACGGGAGACATTTAGTATGATTCGATTTCAGACAGAGTGACAAAAATGAAATATGTGTATTTACAGTGTATGTAAACTTGTGGCTTCAACTGTATATTATGCAGACACAGTGTGCAACCCCATGAAAACTCCCCAGAAAATGTTCACTCTTGGCTATTTTGCAGTAATTTTTTAAAATCATTCAAAATATAATTTTCCCTCTCATTTATGTACACACAACACCCCATATTGACAGGAAAAAAAACTGAATTGTTGAAATTTTTGCACATTCATTAAAAAGGAGTGAATTGAGAACAACTGTGACTGTTCTTGAATGGCCATGCCAAAGCCCTTACTTCAACCCAACTTAACATCTCCGGAGGGACCAGAAAATGGCTGGTCACCAATGTTCACCATCAAACCTGAGAGAACTGGAGAGGATCTGGAAATAGGAATAGCAGAGAATCCCCAAATCCAGGTGTGAAAAACTCATGGCTGTATTAGCTCAAAAGGGTGCTTCTAATAAATACTGAGCAAAGGGTCAGAATACTTATGGCTGTGAAATTTTAGTTTTTCCTGTTTTAATAAATGTGGAAAAAAAAATAATCAACAATTCCTTTCTTTTTCGATCAATATGGAGTGCTGTTTGCACATTAATGAGGGACAATAAAAGTGAACCATTTGCTCAAACCATTTAAATCATTTTTTTTCTTCAATAATACTGTATTTACCTAGAACCCCATATTGACAGTAAAAAAAAAATCTGAATTGTTGAATTTTTTGCTGATTAATTTAAAAAGAACAAAAAGAAAATAAAGAAACGAAAGAAAAAAATTAAAAAATGTCCAAAAAGAGTAGGTATTCAAGACCCGTTTCTCAGGATTTAGTAGAAACACCATTTTGAGGTTTGAGCTTCTTTTTGGGAATGATGCAACAAGTTTTTCACACCTGGATTCGGGGATCCTCTGCCATTCCTCCTTGCAGAACCTCTCCAGTTCCGTCAGGTTGGACAGTGAACATGAGTGGGCAGCCATTTTAAGGGTTTCTCCAGAAATGTTCAGTTTAAGTTAGGGCTCTGTCTCGCCATTCAAGAACAGTCACAAAGATGTCCTGAAGCCACTAATTAATTATTTTTGCTGTGTGCTTGAGGTCACTGTCTTGTTGGTAAGTGAAACCTCCTGAGCACTCAGGAGAAGGTTTTCATCCAGGATTTCCCTGCAATTAGCCGCACTCATCTTTCCTTTGATTGCAACCAGTCTTCCTGTCCCTGCGCCTGAAAAAAAAAAGCCCCACATGCTGCCACCAGCATACTTCAGTATTGGGACTGTATTGGACTGGTGATGAGCAGTGCTTGGGTTTCTCTTTTTATCTTGGGCTCAAACTGACGAGAGAATCTTTTCTCCATCATCTTAAAGTCTTTCAGGTGTTTTTTTTTTAACCTTGGCCAGCTCTGTGCCTTGCCACAATTCTGTCTCTGAGCTATTCAGTCAGTTCCTTTGACCTCATGATTTTCCTTTGCTTTGACATCCACTGTGAGCTGTAAGGTGTTATACAGACACGTGTGTGGATTTCCTAATCAAGTGAAATCAGTATAATCAAACACAACTGGACTCCAGTGAAGGTGAGGAACCATCTCAAGGATGATAAGTAGAAAAGGACAGCACCCAAGTAAAGAGCGTGAATACTGGCTGTGTGGTATTTCATTTTTTTTTTTCAATAAATCTGCCAAAAATTAAACAATTACATTTTTCTGTCAATTTGAGATGCTTTGTATACATTGAGGGAAAAAAGTGAAAAAGGATTCAGCAAATGGCTACAATATAACAAAGACTGACAATGTTCAGGGGGTCTGAATACTTTCTGTGCCCACGGTATGTTTATTTCTCGTCTCTCATTAATCATTACAATTAACATCCATCCATCCATCCATCCATTTTCTGAGTCTCTTATCCTCACTAGGGTCGCTGGAGTGGTGGAGCCAATCCCAGCTGTCGACGGGCAGGAGGCACGGTACACCCTGAACTGGTTTCCAGTCAATTCCAGGGCACAGACAGATAACAGCCCCACTCACAATCACACCTATGGGCAATTTAGAGTCTCCAAGTAATGCATGTTTTTGGGATGTGGGAGGAAACTCGAGTGCCCAGAGAAAACCCGCACAGTCACGGGGAGAACATGCAAACTCCACACAGATGGGGCTGGGATTTGAACCCTCGTCCTTAGGACTGTGAAGCCAACGCTCTAACTAGTTGCCCCACCGTGCCAGCAAAGATGAACATGAATTGATAATTGCTTTGTTAGTTTTGTGACTGAAAATCAGAATCCAAAATTTGAATATCACAATTGTGAAATTAATGTAAGCATAGTGTCATGTGAATCCAGCTGGAATGTATTTTTTTTTTTTCAGATTTGCCAATTGTCATGCGACGCCCTGTCGTACTAGGGTTGGAGCCTGTGTGGCATTTTGCACCCTCTCTCACCCCTCCTGTCTCTCTTTCCAGCACCTTCCTTGGCTACACAACTTTCAGAAAGCAGCCCTCACATCCCCCTGCATTTTGAGCCTGCCTGATGCCAGAAATCCTCTCCAGAGTACTGATGTTTCCCCAGTGGTGCAATGGCTACCTAGTCTGCACGTAAGCTACACAAATCACTGTCATCGTTCTGACCTCCGTGTTTATCCTTGTCGTCAGTGTTTCCTCCGTGTCAGTCACCAAGCTGATTTCTGCCACCCCGCCGGCAGGCCACCCGACTTTCCTCGTCACTGCCTGGGGCGCATTTTCAGCCTCAATAACCCGCCATTTTTTTCTCAAGGACTATATCCACTTCCCTTTTCATTAAACGGTTCATCACAAGCTCTCGGCCTGCGCCTGCTCTTGGGTCCAGTATCCATCCTTTCGTGACACCAATGGTGTTTTCATTATCTTTTGTTTAACTGTTAACTATTCTGAATCAAATAAATTCTTTGTATTTGCATTATTTAAGTATCTGATTGACATAATCAATGTATTGGGAACGAAGCAACAAGCTTTTCGCACCTGGATTTGGGGATCCTCTGCCATTCAGGCATGTGATTTGACTGAATGAAAAAAGACTGAAAAATAGCCAGGCTTCTGCGGGCTGCAAGCATGATCAAAGGATGATCACCAACTTTAACGTGCAAGTTTTATAAATCGTCTAAGTACAACTATAAATAAATGCTATTCTGTTTTCAAAATATACACAATATGATCGTTTATTATTTAGGTGCATACCTTTACACCCCAAAATTACAAATTCAAATACAAATTCAACTAAGTAAACTACTAGAAAATTGAATTCAGATTTGCATTATAGCATGCAAGCGTGGTTTCATAACGTGTATATCGTATCCATTCAAAAACGTTTTCATTTCTTGTTTTTGTAAATGATTGAAATGTATGAATTTGACAACAATTATTAATGTCATGTTTTGTAAATAAATATTAATACAGACATTTTATAAGTAATTGTTTCTGAAATGTCACCTCGTTATTGATGACCCTGTCTGCAACTGGGGTTGGTTGTTTCGGTAGATCTTGCCTCTCAGTACCAGGAGTAATGGAAGTAAGCATGGGATGAAGTCCATAAGGTTTGTTGGCCTTGGGTTGACATCCGAATGTACCAGCAATGGAAAAGTTTGTCTTCCTTACTTCCAATTGTTTGACGTGTTTTTGTCGTTTCGCGCGAACTTCCAATGCCTTGAAACCTCTTGATCCATAGTCAATAGGATTGTGACACCACATGCACAATGCTTTACCAGGTCGATCGATTTTGCGAATGAAGTCTCTTAACAGAGTGGTAACTTCCTTCTTTCCAACGGTATCGCTGATTTCTCATTCCATCCAATCCCATCAAAACTTATTTTGGACATTTCTATCAATTCCTTTCACTCGCAAAGTGTCTTTCCTCTCTAGCACCGCCATTGCGTTCACTTGCAAATGGGCACATTACCTGCCTGTTCCACATTAGACCAAACAACAGACGCGTATCACATTTTCCGCCTTGCTTGCAAAAATCAGATCGGAAAATGAACGAGTGTGGATTTTTGCACGGGTTACGGTCGGAATATTGCAGAAAAATGGAAACTTTTTTTTTTACCTATGGAATTTAAAAAGACAGAATTCCGTCTATAAACGGAAAAATCTCATCTGGCCATTCCTCCTTATAGAACCTCTCCAGTTCTGCATATTATTTGTTTCTTTCCAAAGCATGGCAGGGCAGTATTTGTTGACATTATCCTAAAGAAAATGATTCCTTTTCCAAAATACTTGCATATCTCAATGTGGTAAATGATCTTTTAACATTTTCACATTCAAGTTACTGTTGTTTATTTTTGCAGTATATTTTTTTAATGTGGATTTAGAATCCTCGTTATGTTTTGTGTTACTTACTTGATCCAATTGTTTTTTCTGTTGCGTATTTTCAATTTCTTTGTCAGCAATAATTTTCTGAAGTTTTTCTTGTTCTGTTTTCTGTAACTCAACACGTCGCAATTCTTCATCCAGTTGCTGAGTTTTCGCCTTCAGTTCTGTCTGGAATTCAACATAATGGGAGCACAGCACAGCATGAACAAACGCTAATACAAGCAGTAATAAAATTCAGCTGAAAAAAATGGTCTAATGCAAAGAAATGAGCTTCCAAAATTGGCATTGTTGAAACTCCAATTTATAAAAAAAAAAAAAAAAAAACTGCGAACAGGTGGCGTGACGGTACCTTGAGATTATCGTTATCGCGCACTAAGCGCTTGTGGTGCTGCTGATCTTTGTGAATGGTCAACTCCTTTGCTTCGATCTCATCCTTCAACTGAGTATTCTGGTTGTTCAATGCCCTCATCTTTATCTTCAACTGTGCGATGGTGTCCTGGGGTAGAGACACATATGAAACAATTGCAGAAACAAGTACATGTAAAGAAAGAAAGGCAGTAATGGACAGCTGAGCAAATAGAGCAACGTGAACTACATTCATACCATATCCATCCATTTTCCTAGCCGCTTATCCCCACAAGGGTCGTGGGAGTGCTGGAGCCTATCCCAGCCGTCAACAGGCAGGGGGCAGGGTACACCCTGAACTGGTTGCCAGCCAATCGCAGGGCACATAAAAACGAACAACTATCCACATGGAGACAGACAACAGTCGCACTCACAATCACACCTCAGGGCAATTTAGAGTGTCCAATTAATGTTGCATGTTTTTGGAATGTGGGAGGAAACCGGAGTGCCCAGAGAAAACCCGCGCAGGCACGGGGAGAACATGCAAACTCCACACAGGCCGGGATTGAACCCTGGACCTGAGAACTGTGAGGGCAACGCATTACAGCTGCGCCACCATGCCGCCTAAGTAAATACAATAGAATAAAAAGTTGAGAAAAATGCTGGAGAAACATATTTATTAGAGTGTACATTATTCCAACTGTTTAAGGAATTAATTAACTTTCATGAAGCTAGATTTTAAAAAACTTCTCTGGCTTCTGAGTAAACCGTGCCGCCACACCACACCAACACCTTTGAACTCAAACTTACACCACTGTTCATACCTGAGCATCAACAATGCATTTGCTGTATTTGTTCCTTTCGGTTATCATAGAATCCAGTAGGTCCTCCTTCCTTTTGAGCTTGCACTCTTCTTCTGTGACTCTCTTCTTCCAGTTATGGATCGCCATCTCGCTTGTTTCAATCTCATTTATTTTTTGTTGCACCTTTTAAAACAAGAAAATGATTCAGAACATTACAGATCTTATAATATGTATACAGAAGAGTGTTGTTGGAAACCGTGTGGTCCCGACCATGGAATTACGTGGCAGCACTGTGTGTATGTATCAATGTAAATAACAGACTCTTAGGTATGTTTTGGTCCAAGAAAAGGATTTGTATAAAATGCTGAAAGACATCATTGTTGTCGTGTTCACGGTATCGTATCACTGTTTGTCGTGCCTCCCCACGTCACGTGACAGTAGCGTCCTATGAAGTAGTGTCAAGTGTGGATGTGCAGTCAGTCCGGAATAAAGCAGCTCAACTGAGTGGTTGTGTCCAAGGATAAAAGAGAGGCATTTCTTAAATATTATGCATGTAATCAATGTTGTTAATTTAATATTCAAGACTCTACAAATATACCACTCTACTATTATTCATGATTACCATCCATCAATCTGTCAATCATTCATCAGTTACCGGCTATTTAAATAAATAGCCTCTCAGCTAGCGTCAAGCTTCACCTTGAGAAGAGACATGGATTATGACCTCATAGCTGGAGACTCCACCCCTAGACTCAAGGTATTACCCAAACTGAAGAGATTTTCAAAAGGAGAATGCTGTCCTGGGGGAGACACGTGAGGCACTACAGGCCATCTTAAAAGAGGTGAACATATCTTGCATTGACCTCAAAGAGCTAACAGATGTGACTCACTCCAGTCACTCACTTTTGAAAAATGTACAGGTGTGGTCAGTCATGCTCGCAGATATAAAGTTACAGGTGTGGTCCACCAGTCATGGCCGCAGATATAAAATTGTGTGTGTTCTGTTTGTAATTATGAGTGTACCCCTTTAAGAGCGGAGGGCGGCGGTGTCATGTAAACTAAGAAGTAGAAGTAAGCTGAGCAGCAGCTGTTGTTAAAGACCGTGTGCTTCCGTGTTAAAAAAAAAAAAATTGAAAAAAAAAAAAAGATGTCGGGCTCTGGTTCACTTAGAGGGCTCATCTTAGAGGGAACATTGGTCAAGACTACACGAAATAACCAATGTCTTTCACTATCTATGTATTTCTAACACGTAACAAATTTCCTGGTCCAGGTTCCCATTCATATCCTACTGGGGTCGCGAACCAAACGAGCAGCTCTTGTGTCACTGAACCTGAGGAAGAGAAAATTTGGCCCAATCCACCACCATGGCCTAAACCTGAGGAAGACCTACCTACAAAACTGAGTGAGACCTAAAGCCTCAGTCCGCCACTTTTGTCCCCCATCATGATCTCCTTTTACTCTCTCTCTAGCTCTCTCTGTCTGTGAGCCCCACACCTGACCACAAGGTGGCTGAGGCTGAGAGCCACCAAAACCTCCCCGCCATACTGCCAAGCATGGACCGCACGAAGCACCTGCCATCTCCCAGAAGCTACCCTATTGCAGTTTACAAACAAGTCTCTGTTGAGAAGGAATTGCGTCAGGGGGTTTCCCCTGACACCATGGCGAACAATTCCACTGCACTTGAAGTGCACCTTTTTCTGTTCTATTCCCTTTTTTTCCCCACCATCCCTTGCGAGCACGTTTGTCAACCACCCAGAAGGTCGAACCGCCTGCCTGTGTTGGTCTACACAATGAGTCCAACAAGTCCAACATGACCAACATGCTCAAAATAAATATGAAGGATGGCACACTTGGATCAAAGAAATCGTCACAGAGATTCACAACTCTCACACTGTCACGGCACATGCTCATTCCACCCTAACATCACAAGTTCAGCACCCCTTACCAAAGACTGGCTGTCCTTTGTTTTGCTTTTTTTTGCATTGTTCTCCTGTAGATTCCCCAGTTAGATTTCATTTAATTAAGAATCCCACCCCATCACCCGTCAGTAATACTGCCGAGCTCATTTCCCCACATCCTATCTTGCCTTTTTTCTGTCTTTGTTTAGTTATTGGCTGTTCTAACCCAGAGTGTCTCCCCTTCCCAATAAATGACTGTAATAATGTTATTTATGTTCAACTATCTAAACTGTGTCATTATTGCTCTCCTGTGTTTTTCACTCCTAGTCCCCTTCTCCAGTCTATCCCTCTGTCTCTCCGACCCAAACCCTTTTCTGTCTGGCTGCATTTTCAGTAAACATCATTATAATAATAAATATAAACATAGGCAGAGGGTGTGTAACTCTCAGAGCCACCATTCTACAAGGCGATGCATCTGAATAAGTCAGGTTTAAAAAAAAAAACAAAAAAAGAAATGCTTGGAAATGTTTCCCTTAACAAATACAATCATAGCTTAGAAACTACATTTAATGTTTATTTGGGTGCGTTTGTGAGATATTAAAATAGGTGTAATAATCTCAAACATTAAAGTGTGATAAATATACTCAAAACAAAATCAGAAATAAGGAAGAGGCAAATGTATTTTTTACAGCATTGACCAAATATATTTTTGGGAAGCTGAGCTCGAGTGTCAAACAGTCAAGAGTCACACATGACCTGCCTTTTGCAAAAGGTTGTTGTTTTCGTTGATGTAGCGGTCACGATCCTTTTCAAGTTCCTGGATGATCTTACGCTGCTTTTGGGCCTCCAGACAGTAACAAGTAATCTCGTGCTGTAAAACACTTTTGTCGTTCTCAAGTTCCATCACAAGGCACTCCTGTATCTCAGTTTCCTCAGTAGCTTTGGCCACACTCTTTGAACGGGATCACCGAAACATGTAAAAGGGCATGATTAAATGTAGACATGGTGTAAAAGGTTGAGAAGTAAGACGTACGTGTAATTAAAAAATGAGGTCGATACCTTAGTCAACATGTCTCGTTCTCTGGTGAGGTCAGAAATTGCTTTCTTGTCAGCTTCAATTTGTTTTTTTGCACCATCAAACTCTGCAGAAGGATCAGTTGGATAAGCAGAGTTCAGTTACAGCTGTAGTTTGTCAATTTGAACACACATCTTATGCAGTGAATTAACTTACCACCGATTTGCAAACAAAAAAAAAAAAAAAAAAAAAAAAAAGAGGGGGAAAACATGAACAGCTCTTTTATTGGGTTGAAAACAATTTCTGATTGTCCCGAAACTCATACATCAAGTTCCATAAGGGACTTCACCGGAAACACTTTATGATGGAAAGCCTGCACCACAGTGATTTATCCGCTATGAGACTTTAAGAGCTAAAGGTCTCATGTGCCGTGCCCCATTTGGAGGAATCAAAAGATGTTTGTGATTTCAGGAAACCTTTGACAGTCGTAACATATGAGACCAATTTGTCAGTGTCGAAATGTTCAGGTAACCATTTTGACATGAAGTATGTCTTATGCCCATATTTAGTCATGACCCCATAATTTCCTCACGTCCTCAGTGGAGCTTTGTTCTGTAGCCAGATGTGTCCTTGATCGCTTCTCTGCACGTATGCTAACATTGATGAACTGCATACTGGACACTTTGTAATAATCCATTGCCAGCTAGAACCAGTTGAGACATAAACCCTTTGTCTAAGTGGAAAGCCCCGATCGCACGCCACAGGTTTGATACCACTCATATTTCACCCTTCTGATAAGCTAAAGGATGTGTAGTTTCTCTGTATCTTCGCACTTCTGATCTGCTCTCTACAGCTATTGTCTGTAACTCGTAAGTGCCCGGAATATTCTGTAAGTAAATTCTTCAAAGAAACTCTTCATCGTCTCCAGCCTTTATTTGTATAACCAACATTCTCACTACCCGAAATTAAATGAACACGCGGAGGAAAAAAAGCGTCCTCCAACAATTGGGGACCCCGACGTGATTTCGGACTGAGGTGTTGGTTCACAGACAGAACATCGGCTGGCCAACAAATGATAAGGTAAGAGGACATTTATCCTTCAAAAATGATCTTCTGTCTGTTAACTGGGGTTGAGGCCCGTGTCACGTTTGAATTTGTCAAAAGCATTACTTTTTTTCCAGATTCGAGTTACTTATTTATGCCAAATATTACTTTTTATCTATGATATCCTAACCTTACTATGCTTTTGATTTGATTTTTGGGTTTTGATTCAAGTTGATTTTTGGTTAGATTTTTTTAGTCAGTTTATGAGATCAGAGCTCAATAGGTTTTTCATTCTAAAAACACTTTTACCTCCTACACAAATACAGATAATCATCATGAACAAACTAATTCTTAGGAACATGAGGCAAGTTGATAACCAAGACACGTGATACAGTCATGTGCATGTCATGTCGATAAATTTTCAGCCGCTGTTTTAGTAATAACTAAGAATACAAATGCACCATGTTGCTAACTATCCCTTACTCAAATGCACACGTCTAACTAGCCATCCATTTTCAGAGCCATTTATCCTCACAAGGGTCACAGGAGTGCCGGAGGCTATCCCAGCTATCTTCGGGCAGGAAGCAGGGTACACCCTGAACTGGTTGCCAGCCAATCGGAAGTTACATAGAAAGGACAACCATTCACACTCACACCTATGGGGCAATTTGGAGTCTCCAATGAATGCATGTTTTTGGGATGTGGGAAACCGGAAAGCCCGGAGAAAACCCACACAGGCACGGGTAGAACATGCAAACTCTACGCAGGCAAGCCCAGATTTGAACCTAAAAACTGTGATGCCAACGCTCCAACCAGTTGCTCCACCATGCCGCAAAGGGAAAATATATCATTGTATAAAAAAACATGCTGCCAGGGGAAAATGTATGATCCATCGATCCACCCATTCATTTTCTTAGCCGCGTATCCTCACAAGGGTCGCGGGAAAATATAGCATTTTAAAAAAAATCCATCAGGCACCCTGGAACACGATTTATTGAAAGGGAACAAGATCAATCGATAACCAAAATTTTGTTCAAATTATACAACAAAAAAACCTGCCTTAAAGCTTATCTTCCGATGTACCACCATCGTTCAAGACTCGTGTTATTGTTCATCTTGTGATTTTATGTTGCACCAGGAGTTCCTGTTTGGAAGGAAGGCTTTATCTTGATTGTGTTCAATATAGAGCAGCTTCGTGCTCACGTCATATGAATTGAATAGCTGAAGAATCACTTTTGTCAGATGGTTTTTGAAACTGTGTTACACACATCGTTCGGGTAAATACCAATGAGCATCAAGGAGATTTGAATACAATGCCTGTGGCTGGGAGGGAACACATGCTATGTCCACCAGCCTATCAGTCTGTGATTGGGTTTAGATGGACAAAGTCAGCTTGCATACCTTTCTCTAGACCGGTGATCCGAGTTTTTAGAATCCCTCTCTGCACTTCCACATCAGCTTTCTGATCCTCCATTAAACGGAACTTCTTTTGGGTGGCCTCTTTCATCTTTCTTTCCTTGGAAATCTCATGGCGCATCTGATTCACCATGTCTTCTTTCAACTGGCAGTAAGGAAAAACATTTCCGGGCTACTGTATGACCAAAATCATCAAACCCTATTGTTTTGTGTCATTTGTGAGATAATTAGTTAAAGTCTTGTTGTTAGACATCAGGCTAGTTCTATTTTATTCTGTCTTTGTATTACTTGTTTTGTTCAATTTAAGTAGTTGTCATTATAATTCACAGAGTCATAGACATCAGGTACTGTAAAGAGCATAATTATTTGTGTGATTCATGTATAGCTGTGTTCTATTCACCTTAATCTCATTTAAATTCTTCTGATTCTCCAGAAAGAGGCGTTCTTTGAGGGATACCAGTTGATCTCGTTCACGTTGCAGCTTGTTGGTTTTAATCTGCAACTGTTCCAGATCCTTGGCAATTTTCTCCATGGTAATCTGTTCGAAAACAAAACTGGATTCATTTATGCAAGCCACTTGAACTGTGGATTTTCTTTCAGCCATTGGGAAATTCCATGTCATGCCAGTCATGTCTTTTTTAATAAGTGTTTTAATTATATGAATGGGATGTTGATAACCACATTCCACCAGTACATGGCCTTTTTATTTTTAACCAATGAAAAAGACACAACCATACATGTGCAAACCGGCAACATGAAAAAAACTACAATTCAGCCCCAAACGTATTGTGAGGGTCTACTTGGAACATCAGGCAAAATCCCTTGTCAGAAAGAGTGTCAACTCCACCTCCCCCTCCAGAACATCGCCTACATTTCACAGGAGGCGCGGGATATTGAGTGTGAGTTGACCATGTTCTGGACCTTCACTGATGAGGCAGACGACCGGAACTATGGCTGTAAAGTGGTCGGTGGCTGTCATTGCAGCAACCACCAATCCTGTTGCTGGACTCCAGCGATGTGGGAGGGCGTCAAGCTAAAGAAGGATTTCGCCAATTTCGTCTTTATGACCTATGGGACTCCTGAGGGAGCTAATGGAAACTGACTGGCCAAGCAGCTGGTCACTGGGGCAAGAACTGGTATTTTTGAAAAATACATTCTCTTGATTGTTCTCATTGGATATTAAAGTGGGTTGTGAATTAAACTCCGGGTCTCGGTGTGACAACAGCTGAGAACAAATGCTCCGGAGGGATCTCTGAGATAAAGTCCCAGGACAAGACAGCCATTTTGCATTCACAGAAAAGCAGACAGCAAAATTAATTAGTTAATTAATTAATTACTGCCGTTTTTTTCCGAGCTATGAAAGAACATGCATGAAATTGTGAAAGTGTCCGAATTATTGCATGCCTTGATTATTAGGAGGCACAGTGGATAAGCTGGAAAGTGTTGGCCTTACAGTTCTGAGGTCCCGGGTTCAATCCCAGACCCGCCTGTGTAGAGTTTGCAATGTTCTCCCCGTGTCTGCGTGGGTTTTCTCCTGGCAGTCCGGTTTCCTCCCACATCCCCAAAACACGCAACATTAATGGCACACTTTAAATTGCCCCAAGGTGTGATTGTGAGTGTGACTGTTCTCTGTCTCCATGTGCCCTGCGATTGGCTGGCAACTAGTTTACCGTGTCCAGTACTGAGTGAGGCTTATAATCAGGTGCGCTCTGTCGGCCAGAAATTACGTTAGTTAGTTAGTTAGTTAGTTAGTTAACTAGAAACCCAGAAAAAAAAAAAACATGGATGAGAATGTCAACATTCTGTACTGAAAGGACACCAAACTCAAGTGAGTCTAAGTGGGATATTTGTTTTGAGAGAAGTCCGCCATACTGCCAGTCCACTGGTGGCTTTTGCGGTGACTGAAGTGGAAAGCATACAACAACCCAGGTGGGGGGAAAGAGTCTCCTGTCTGTAAGGTGTAAAGTGGTGATGGACACCTGAAAACCAGACCTCGGAAATGGAAGGCATACTTTGGTCAAACCAATGATCTCAGTCCCACTCACCTTTGTAGTGTAAGAGCAGAGTTAGGGAACACAAACGGGGACAAAGCATGTCACCTCTAGGTGAGAGGGAGACAAGACCATTTCTCAGTGTCAGTGTAGCAGGTCTCTCAAGGCTCTCAATGTTTTCAACGTCATGGTTTGCATTGCACTTCAAAACTTTAAATGGAGGTAAGGGACAGTACCTCAGCATTGGTTGACTTCAAGAACGGGGACAACGGGGAAACTATGGAACACTTGACTCCAACCACGCACTGGACGGTCCAGTGAAAGTCATACGTTTAATTGGGAATCTGTGATAATTACCTTCATCGATTTCAGTTGTTGCGCTAATCTTTGCTGCTCATCTTTGGAGTTTTGTAAATCCTTTTTTTGAGTTTGGATTTCTCGAACCTTAGTTTCCATGTCAATGCTCAGCTCATTCAACTCCTTCTCCATTTTTTCTTTTAACCTCTGCTCACGGGAAATTGCATTTTGTTGAAGCTGAATCTCATGCTGGAGCTGGAAAGAGGATTTAATTCAGCCCATATACAATGTCGGATGATAAAGATGCATGGTTTAGTACATTTCATGAAATTTCACACCCACATACCTGAGAAATATTGTTCAAGGCATCCTCCCTTTGAGTTTCTGCCTTATGCTTGCTCGCACTGGCGATGCTCAACTGTTCTCGGAGACTCTCCACCGTTGTCAGCAGGCGGTCACGCTCATTTGTCAAATCTTCAATCATTTTCAGTAAATCACTGAAAATACATTTGTTGCACTCAGCCACATTCCTATCTTACACAGTAAAATCACAATGCTCCGGCACACCATCGAATTTTTATTTTTAAACATACTAGCATTTACAACCATAAGAGTTTGTTGGCTGGTCTCACCTCTGATCTTGGTTAGCGGAGGCCATACTTTGTTGTTCTGCTAACTGCGTTAAATTGGCAACCTCTTCTTGTAAATTTTTGATAATCTCCATATTGGCTTGCTCTTTACTGTATGCAGCATCCACCATTTTCCAAGCTTTTTCTAATTCCTGAGTATATTAATGAACGTTTTAGGTGAGTGGATTGATTAAATCCACGTATGTAGATATACTGAACCCCTGTATAATCTGTACCGTTTTTAATGAAGCCATTGTTGCCTCATCATCTTGAGACACCTTGCGAGCAGCTTCAAATTTGGTGGAGGCTGAGGCCATCTCTGCACTGAGTTCCTTACACTTGGACATGAGTCTTTTCTCGTTGTTGTAGGACTTGGTCAGTGCATTGAGAAGTTTTTCATATTCTTCACGGATCTTGCTCATGTTTGGTTCCTCTTGGTCTTCAGTGAGCTCACTGAGGACCAGCTGGAACTCCTCCAATGACTCAGCCATTTCTTACAGAGTTGGACCTGAATTTACATCAGACAACACACAGATATTCAGAAATATAGTTTATAAGCCCCTGTGAATAATGGTAAATGACAACTATGTAATCAAATCCTTCAACTCAATAATACTCACCACAATATTTGATTCAAATTGAGAAAATAAAGTAAGTGTACGGAACGGGGTCGTTCACTGCGGTTGATGTTAGTTGCCGTGCAACGAGTAATCTCGCGAGAACAATTTGACAGGCGGACTCCCAGGGCTTGATTCTGATGTCACGTCGGAACAAGGAAGTTACGTTCCTCCGTTGCGTGCCGGCAAAGTTGCGGCGTTGTTGTTTTGCTGGATCGTGACATCAAACGAGCCGTGAATATGATGCATATAAAAAAGACGAGAACTGATGGACGCGGAGTGGAGTGGAATATTCCCAACTGGCAGCCTTGTTGGTTGATGCGAAAATGGAAGTATTGAAGACAACTGAGGTCGTCAACATGAAATGGGTGTCTGTATGATCTGATCCGTGCGCTCCACACTTGTCATCATGGATAAGAGTCATGACGTGATGTGAGACATTTTTTGGCCTTGCTGCTAAAGGTAAAGAGCGTTTTGTTTAGTCCTCCCCCAGTAGTTTTATTTTTTTATAAGCTTCTCTCTTTCTTCTCCGCGTTGAACTCGTGACTTTTTAATGAAAGTGTCTTCACCACATTTTTTCCAGGCCAAAATCTAGCAATTGTAAATATTTCTGCCTCCAGTTGATTTTGATGCAGGAGCCTTTAATTCCTATCTTTATTTTTGTTTGAACAAATTTCGGGTTGATTTAGAACAATTTTTGCTGGTGTTATTTTTCTCACTGACATCAAAATAGAGGATACTCTGAGATTTCGACATGCTTGCTTTACTTGGGAGTGGAAAGAATGGGAAGATGAACTCAATAAATTGGAACATGTTATTTCATTATTTATGCATTACATAAGTGGGTATGCGATGTTTTCAGAGCACTTTAAAATTTCCTCTCCTTGTTATATTGCAACTATTTGTAAGTGTATTTGTCCTAATCTACACACAGAACCCCATATTGACAGAAAATTTGCAGTTGAAAATTTTTCTGATTTATTAAAAATCAAAAGCTAAAACATCACACAGGCATAACTATTCAGAACCCTTCCAGGAGTGGCTTCAGAACAATTCAGTGACTGTTTTTGATTGGCCCAGCCATATTTATTGAGAAAAATGATATTTCAGCTGCTTTATTTATAAAGTCTGAAATATTTCACATCTCTATAATGAGCTTCACTTTTTTAATTGAACTACTTCACCAAATTAACCTTTTGAGACTTTTCTTTCTTCATTTAGATGTACCTGGATGTCAGGTTTCAAGTTACTTAGACCAAAGTCATTAAAGACCCATTTGTTTAATAACAAAGACATATTGTCTTGGAAAATTGAAACTTTTTTAATGAATAAAAACTGATGTAATATACACCATTTATGAATTTCCTACTACAAGACTTTTGGGAATGCAAATAAAAACTGTTAAGTTGCTTTTGAAATCAATACATTTTTCAGTGATTGTGGTGAGCAGGAATTATAATAATCCTAACTGTGTGTGTCGAAAAAAATAGACATTAAATAAAAATTGTCACAGAAAGCAGCCAGACCCAAATAGATACATTTCTATCTGGAAAAAAAAATGCATGGAGAGACAGTTTGAGGTACTGAGTTGTGTAATGTACTGTTAGCATACTCAAAACATTTGACTGACAAAATTCAAACAGGAAGAATATAATAATATTGCATTTGTTTTATGGAATAAATAAATTAGCTTTAGGAAACAAGAACAAAAAAATCAGGGCCCAGTTGTTCAAAAGATGATAATTGATGGACTCATCCATGAATGATAAAATGTGATTTAAATTCAATTTCCACAGATCAAATGAATTTACCATGCGGTAGATATCCCTTTTCATTGACTTTTTAAATCATAATCATGAATTATATATATATGATCTCATATTCATTTGGCTTCATTTGTTCAGGTGCATCAATATGAGCTCATCACATTCTGCTGTGGCAAAATATTGTGGAGGACATTACAAGATATGCAAATGTCACGCGGCACACTCCTTTTTTTTTTTTTTTTTTTAATGTTCCAGCTTTGAATTGCAAGCACTCGGACTCGACTGCACAAGCTATTATTGAAAACCAGTTACTGTATTTGTTTTTTTCTGTGCTTTTTGTGTCTTCAAATAAATACAATACAGTGATACGGTGCTGGCTATTCTAGCAGTTGTTTTTTTTTAATTTTTACTATTTACACACCAAGAAGCCTCTAGTAGGTAGGACTCATCTGGATTTGCTCATCTTGAAACTTTGGATATGGATCCCATTGAGCCAATTGTTTTGAGTAATTTTGTAAGATTATGTAATCCTGGATACCAAAAAAAAAGGCATTTTGAAACAGGGGCTCCACAATTGTTGGTCTAAATTTTCAAATCTAATTTTTTTTTCCAGTTTTACGGTGACTTTTCAACCTTTCGCCACATTTCAGGCTTCAAACATAAAAATATAAAATTATTATTTTTTTGACAAGAATCAACAAGTGGCACACAATCGTGAAGTGGAATTAAATGTATTTGATATTTTAAACTTTTTTAACAAATGAAAACCTGAAAAGTGGGGCTTGCAATATTATTCGGCCCCTTGCATTAATACTTTGTAGCGCTACCTTTTGCTGTAATTACAGCTGGAAGTCGCTTGGGGTATGTCTTTTATCAGTTTTGGACAGAGAGAGACTGAAATTCTTGCCCATTCTTCCTTGCAAAACAGATCGCGCTTAGTGAGGTTGCATGGAAAGCGTTTGTGAACAGGAGTCTTCAGCTCTGCCCCCCCCCCCCCCAGATTCTCGATTGGATTCAGGTCTGGAGTTTGACTTGGCCAGTCCATCACCTGGATACGTTTATTTGAAACATTCCATTGTAGATCTGGCTTTATGTTTTGAATCATTGTCCTGTTAGAAAATAAATCTCCGTCCCAGTCTCAGGTTTTTTGCAGACTCACTCAGGTTTTCTTCCAGAATGGTCCTGTATTTGACTCCATTCATCTTGCCATCAATTTGAACCATCTCAGGCCCAAACCATGACGCTTCCACCACCATGTTTAACAGTGTGGATGGTGTGTTCAGGGTGATGATGTGTGTTGCTTCTACGCCAAACATATCGTTTTGCATTGTGGGCAAAAAGTTCGATTTTGCTTTCATCTGACCAGAGCACCTTCTTCCACATGTTTGGTGTGTCTCCCAGGTGGCCTGTGGCAAACTTTAAACGAGACTTTTTATGGATATCTTTGAGAAATAGCTTTCTCCTTGCCAGTCTTCAATAAAGGACAGATTTGTGCAGTGTACGACTAATTGTTGTCCTATGGACAGACTCTCCCACCTCAGCTGTCGAGCTCTCCAGTTCATCCAGAGTGATCATGGGCATTCGGCCGGGTTTTGGTAGATTTGCAGTTGTCTGATACTTCTTCCATTTCAACATGATTGCTTGCACAGTACTCCTTTTTTTTTTATCCTACTTTTTTCTTATCCAAATCCAGCTTTAAACTTCACAACAGTATCTCGGACCTCCATGGTGTGTTGCTTGGTTTTTGTGATGCTCTCTACACTTTAAACTGAACACTGAGACTATAACAAAGCAGGTGGATTCTATTTATCATCATCAGTCCACATTGGATCATTCAGAGATCCTCACTGACCTTCTGGAGTGAGTTTGCAGTACTGAAAGTAAAGGGGCCGAATAATATTGCATGCCCCACTCTTCAGTTTTTTCTTTGTTAAAAAAGTAAATAAATTGCATTCCACTTCATGACTGCGTCCCACTTGTTGATTCTTGACAATTTTTTTCATTTTTTATCTTTATGTTTGACACCTGAAATGTGGCGAAAGGTTGAAAAGTTCAAGGGGGCCGAAAACTTTTACAAGGCATTGTAACCGACAAAAAGTAAAAGTTGAATTATCCAACAAGTGTTTACAGCAGATGCCTTTATGTAAGCTTCATACTTCTATACAATATCAAATTGTATTGTTACAATCACAGTAGTAGAGATGGACTGAAAAGAAAACCATGACTTTTCACTCAAAAATAAGTCTGAACTGAATGAAGTTTTACATTTTTTTACTGTAATTTACTGTAAAGTGTTTTTTTAAATTTGAACTATTTCATGAACAATTGTGTTTTCCCTTGTAACTGTGGCTTTAACACTGTAATTTTAATAATTTATCATATTTTCACGGGATTAAGCAACGTACAGGCATTGCAGAATATGTCAGTAGTGAAAAGACAATTCATTTCAGTGTATCAATTGACAAAATGCCATTGAAACTGACTTGACACTACAAAATATTTGATTTAATTCATTTTTTTACATCTAATTTTGATCATCACCACCCAGTATTTGCCATCGCACGAAATTAGAATACAAAAGAAATGATCTAAACTAAAACGGAAAGTATGTGGAAATTGGTCTCCTGTAAACTGCTCTCCTGTTTTTAACGAGTCTTGCCTATCATGCAGAAAGAAGTTTTCACTTTTGGAATCGAACTACCGCAATAAAGTAATTAATGGAGGCAAGAGATAGATTCACCCCCGCCCACCAGGGATGGGTCTCCATCTAGTGGTAAATTTTGCAGCCACAACGCTTCCAATTTCCAAAGTCTTTCATTGAGCATTTCAAACCGCAGGTGATTCAAATTAGTGTCATCAACATACCGAAAGGTTATTTGGCGGACACATCGGAATTGTTTTGCGTTTAAAGGGCGGTGTTGAGAAAAAAAAATGAACACAAATATAAATTCCAACGGCAAATGGTCCCGTGGAATGCATACAAATTCAAATCTTCCTGTAGTTTTTGCCAGTTTGTAACTCTGCCACGTCCCTGAAACAACAGCAAGGACCACACAGGGCAAAGTCCTACAGCACAACACACAAGTGTGGAGCTACATTTTGTCTGGAGCAAGGAAATACAATGAATTTTGGAGAAAAAAATAATAAAAAAAGCACCACAGCTGTTTGGAAATAGCACCAGTTTTCAGAAATGTACATTTATATGATTTGTTTTTTTTTTTCTTCTTTTTTTTGGCAATGTAGAGCACTGATTTGAACGATCTCAAGTGTGTTGGGTTAAGAAGCTGCTGAAACACTTGACCAACCAAGTTAAAAAAAAAAAATGAAAATAAAATCACATGACCGCAACACAAGCACGTGCTTCAACGCAATGCAGAATAAAACATTTGGAAGTCCTCAAGTCAGTCGAAATAAGCATAATGAATCACTCTCTTACATATCGTGAGTACATGCATGTCAAAACATTCCAGCAGTGCAGATAGTGAATTCAACAAATCAACGGAGCACCATAGTATGGGAAAGAGTGCCATTTTTTTCTCGTCAGCCCCAAAAGTGGATATCATTAACTAATACCTGTCAAAAAAAAAAAAAAAAAAGAACTATCGCCACACCATTACATGAAGACGATGGCCCACAATCAAACTGATATTTACTATTCATAGCAAGCAGACATCGCTATAAAAATATTTTGCTGTGTTTGTATATAGTATAGTGAAATTCATTGGAGTGCACCGTTCTCCTTTGTCACATTTTTCTACTGCATCGCTACCATAGAAAGCACAGATGGATATAAAAATAAACATAGACTCCTACATTCTTTTCAAACATGAACTGTCATCAAATATATGTATATAGACTGTAGCGCCGTTGGGGGCCCACACATACATTATATTTATATACGTATTATAGCAAACTAATTTCTATATTTGGAGGATGTCATAACTCACATTTTGACATTGGCCTGTTACCATAATCGTAATATGTCACTGAACTCAATCTAGTCTCCAACATGTGCATTATATACACTCTACCCTCTTCTACAAAAAAAAAAAAAAAATAGGACAAGTTATCCTTCTTTAAGACAATATATATACAAATTGTAAAGAACGTATGTATTTTCTTCTCTGGACACAGAAACCAAAATTGATACCTATTCTGTCAATACTTTTCATCTGTTGCTTTGATCAAAGCACGGATGTAAAGTGAGTCACTATTTTGTCTGCAAGTGGAAGATTATGACAACTGTGCCAATTTAAGTATGGTGCACATTGTGACATATCTGCTATTCATTTTTGACATTGGGTAGCCATAATGTTTTCACCCTTTGGCTAAAAAAAAGCTTGATACACGACCAGTGAGATAGTGATGAGGGACAATCAAAAAGTAATGAGTCCAATTTAATGTAACCCATTGGTCATACTTCATAGTTTCCAAAATGACTGACAGGAAACGGACTGACTAAATCAAAACCTTTAAACTACAAAACATAAACATTGCTGAAAAGTATTAGGTTAAATTGGGCTCATTACTTTTTGACTGCTCTCATATTTTTTAGGTAGTGTACTTCGATTAAAGAGAAAATGCATTTTCCAACAATCATAAATTGGCATTTTATATGTAAGAGACATTTGTTTTACTTGTGCAGCACGGATTAGCACCAGGTTGTCAACTTGTTGTGCACATGGCTGAAATCTGTCAAACATACATATGACACATACAGTATAACAAGTGGGCCTAAATGCATGTGAAAAGCCCCACAGTAGGATTGAACTGAACGCTCTTTACGTCTCCTCAGGTACAGTACTGAGATGTATTTTTAAGTCCTGCGGTTGAATGTCCATAGATAGAAGTAGAACAGACAGACATAGAAATCACAACTTTTCAACAATACGGCCGACTACGATGCTTTTTCAAGCTATTTTTGTTTTCCACTTGTCTTGACATTTATGTGATTTCTACGCAAAGCAGCTCTCATTATGGTATTGAAATCAGTAATATGTTCACAGCAATTCAACTATTCCCTAGGCTTAATAACACAAGCTAAATAGCAGTAGACAGCACTGTATTAACTTGTACTGGACTATTTTTCAAGGGAATATCTATCTATGTCTACAGTATGTCTATATGTGCTCCGCGATTGGCGAACGGTTCATGGTGTGGTCCGCCTTTGCCCAAAGTCACCTGGGACAGGCTATAGCGCTCCGTGACCCTGAGCAGGTCAAGCGGGATTGAAAATGTGTGGATGGATGTTCGTCATGATTTTATAAATCACCCCCCCCCTCCCCTGCAAAATATAAGGGTTAGTAAATATAGGGGTGAGTAAATATGAAATTTTTGGGGGGGAACAAATAGGATACATTTCAGTTAACTCCTGTGGTCTATTCCTTTTTGTTTTGTGATGTAAATATTGCTAAAAATATAGTATACACAAATTGCATTTCCAGTTACTGTTCTGTTGGGAACTAGATTCATCATCAGGTCTTAGATCTCAATGATCCGGATACAAATAAATCATTGAGTTAATTACCAAAGTGAAATTCCAAAAATATGTATTTTAGTTGATATTGTCTTTTACATAGTAAGCTATGATAACGTGGGCTACGGTTTGTTGTGCAGTTCAAACTAACTTAGAGAACCGCAACACAACCTATTCAAGAATCTTGCAATATAATTATTTCATTCCAAATCATATAAAATGGGGTTTTCTCCCCCTCTTGTATGTCAAGCAGTATTTGCTTATTTTCATATCAATTGACATGCAGTATGCATGTCAATTATGTCGTTAACTTGTTCGTTTATTGTGTTTGTCCTGCCTATTTATCCAGGATTATCCTGTCATCTGCAGACCACAATAAGGCCGCTAACACAATCTTTCACTCAAATCTCTTTCATCCCTTAAAGGACATATTGGAACTTTTCTTGAATTAAATCCACTGCTATGTCCCAGTGACATACCGTAATGTCCGGCCTATAAGACGTGACTTTTTTTTCCACACGCTTTCAACTCTGCGGCTATGTTTTTTTTTTTTTTTTTTAACCAGCCCTGTTCGTGTTACTGTGTTGTTGCTATGTTAAGATAAACTAGGGTATTAAAACTTTGAAAACTATTTCTGTATACAGTCTTTCTTGGTAAATATCTTGTTTCAATGTGGGCACTTGCGGCTTTTACACAGGTGCGGCTTATGTATACCAAATGGTTTTTCCTTTGACAATGTACTGTGAGAGGCATATAATCAGGGGCGCTCTGTAGGCCGGAAATTACGGTATTTAACTTGTTCAGTAAGCAGCACAAGAGTTAAATTTAGTTTTGCTAACGTGATTGCAAAGGAAGAGACCCTTCTTTAGTGTGATTCAAAAATCAAGCAACAACACCAACAAAGGACTTCGAAACTGGCATTTGGATGAGCACAATCTTGCTCAAGGACTGTTGAGAGGCACTGATGCTAAAATACATACGGTCGCGTTAGTCCAAATTCTGGTATTTTGAGATGTTCAATTGAGGGTTCATGTTTCCATTTTCCTCCAATAGTATTTTTGGCAATTCACTAATAAATTCTGTTTGGCATAATGGACAAACGTATACTGTCGGATCAAACGATGAGGAAATATTAATCTCAAATAGAGGCACTCAACTTTTGAAATCGGAAAATAATTAACTTCAAATGTATATTTTAGTTTTGCCTTTGACTCTTTGAATATTACTTGTTTTGTGAGTAAAGGGACAATATCGATGATATAGTCATTTGCAAACCATTTCAACAGTAACGAAGCAAAAAGCTTGAAAGAACCCTCCCAAAATATAATTAATGTACGTAGTTGTGTATTTCAGAAGACTTTCTTGGCCTTGAAGCTGGGATAAAATCTTCCCACAAAATGATTTACAAAACAAAAAGGAAGTCAATGAATGATAAAATAGAACTTAAAAGCGCAGCATTTTATTTACACACACACACACACACACACACACACACACACAATTATCTATATAAAATATAGACCTTTCCAAAAAAAATTTAACTTGGAATTTCATGGGAAAGTTCATTTCTTTACAGAATTTAATTCAAAGAGTTAAACGTTCTTATATTATAGATTCAGGGCCTACAATTAGAACAAATTCAAGTATTATTAATGGGTTTTTTTTTCTTTAAAGAATTAGGACTTCCATCTGATAAAATGCACAATTATGAATTCAGAAAAAGAGAATTCATTAAATCAATCAAAATATGGTATTTTCAAAACAACACGTTAATTTTCAATACTTTGTTGGTAATCCCTTTGCTTTAATCATTGCCTCGGTGTGGCAATGAGTCCATCAGCCTGTAGCATTGCCTGGGCGTTATGGAAGCCCAGATTTCCTCGATGCTCGCTGTCAGTTCGGAGTTTTTGGGTCTGGTGGCCCCTCATTTTCCTCTTGATAATACCCTATTGATTCTCAATGGGGTTTAGGTCCAGTGAGTTGGCTGGCCAGTCAAGCACTGTAATGTCGTGGGCCTCAAACAAGGTTCTGCTGCTTCTGGCAGTACGGACAAGGGCCAGGTCCTACTGCAAAATTCAATGTGTATCTCTATACAGAAGTCCTCTAAAACATTTTGTTAGATAGTTGCAGTGATATTGGATTTAAGAAAGCAGAGTTTACCTAAACCTGCAAAGGACATTGCACCTCAAATCATAAACTGTGGAAATTTTGCACTGGACCTCAACAAACTTGGGTTTTGTTCTTCACCTTTTTGTTCTCCAAACCCTTGGATTTTGATTCCCGAATGAAACACTTTAATTGGAAAAAAAAAGACCTTCAACCACTGGGCAACAGTCTAGTTCTTCCTCTCCTTGGTCCAGTTGAGACACTACCAACTTTGGCTCAGGCTCAGAAGTGGCTTGACCCCAAGGACCCCGACAGTTGAAGCGCGTCACCCGGGTGTGTAAATGTGGTGGTTTTTGAAGCTGTGACTCCCACCACAGTTTACTCTTTCTAGAGTCTTGAACTATTTAATTTTCTCAGTTTGATACTACCCTGAAGCCTACGGTCATCTCTTTTGCAGGTCCATCTTCTCCTGTCACTCTTTGTCCTTCCATTCGACTTTCTATTGATATGATTGGACACAGCACTCTGTGAAAATCCAGCCTCTTTAGCTATCAACTTTTGTGGCTTATGCATCCTATGGAGAGTATCAATGATGGTCTTCTGGCCAGTTGTCAAGTCTGTAGTCTTCCCCATACAGTATAGAACCAAACTAAAGCGATTTAATGACACCTGAGGAAACCTGTGCAGGTGCTTTGAGTTTAGTCGTTGACTCGTGTCTAGCACTCTGTTTAAAACATTGATGGACACAGAATTTTTTTTTAAATATAGAAATTTATCCTTTAAATAGTCAACATAGTGGCTGCTGAAACTATAATCTCTGAAAGTTTATCTTTTTGAATGGAATTATCAAAATAAATGGGTTTTTTTCAAGATATTCTATTTTTTTGGAAAGGGTCTGTATATATGTATAAACACACTTACACACACACACACACACACACACACACACACACACACACACACCACACACACACATTTTATTGCCAAATGTATTCACTCACCTGCCTTGACTCACACATGAACTGACATTCCATTCTTAACAAATAGGGTTCAATATGACGTCAGCCCACCCTTTGCAGCTTTGACATCTTAAACTCTTCTGAAAATCTTGTCCACAAGAATTAGACATGTTTATGGGAAATTGTTGCCCATTTTTCTCAAAGTGCATTTATCAGGTCAAACTCTGATGTTGGATAAAAAGGCTTAGCTCTCAAGTATGCGCTCTAATTCCTCCACAAAATTGTGTTCTCATCTTGAGATCAGGACTCTGTGCAGGCCAAACAAGTTCATCCACACCAGACTCTGTCATCCATGTCTTTATGGATGTTGCTTTGTGCATTTATGCAGCCATGTTGCAAGAGGAAGGGGGCAGCTCCAAACAGTTCCCACTAAATTGGGACCATGAAAATGATCCAAAACCTCTTGGTATCCTAAACCATTCAGAGTTACTTTCACTGGAACTAAAGAGCTGAGCCCAGCTCCTGAAAAACAACCCTGCACCATAATCTCCCTCCACCAAACTCTACATTTGGCAAAATGCAGTTAGAAAAGTACACTCCTGGTGCCAACCCATAAACCCAGACTAGTCCATTTGATTCTCAGATTGAGAGGCGTGATTCGTTACTACAGAGAACTACTACTCTACTAGTCCAGTGATGGTCTGTTAAACACCAATGCATCTCATGATCATTTAGTGATGTGTAACTTGAATGACACTGCTCAGTCATGGAAACCCATTCCGTGAAGCTCGCTGCACACTGTTGTTGAGCAATATAATCTGAAAGTCACTTGAAATCTAGAGGTCTATAGCGACTGACTTGGCAGAAAGTTGGTAACCTCTTCACACGATACGCCTAAGCATCGCTGATCCGGCCTTCCCCTTTGTGGCTGAATTTCTGTCATACCGAAACGCTTTAATTTTGTTATAATACAGCTGACAGTCGACTGTAGAATATTTAGGAGCGAGTACATTTTAAAACTAGGCTTGTTACACAGGTGACATGCTGGAACTCTTGAGGGAGATCAATTTTTTCCCAAGTCAATTTCCTTCAACTAAACCACAACAAAATTGAGATACAGTGGTACCTATGCTTATGAAATTAAATCCGTTCCGGAAGTCGTTTCGTCATGTGATTTTTTTTTGGGGGTTTTTTTTTGTAAATAGAAGCGCATTTTACATGTAAATAGTGTAATCCATTGATGTCCCTCCTAGCCAATGGGATGCCAGGAAATGCTGCGGCGATAGCCAATGGGAGACGAGCTCTATCGCGTCACACAAAACAAGATACAGGAAGTGCATCATGTGTAAAAAATGACATCCCTCCGAGCCAATGGGATGCCAGGAAGATGCTACACGACAACCATTGGGAGAGCAGCTCTATCGCGCCACACAAACCAAGATATAGGAAGTGTATCATGGGTAAATATTAATGTCCTCCTAGCAATTGGGATGGGATGCCAGGAAGATGCTATACAATAGCCAATGCGAGAACAGCTCTCTCGCGGCACACACACAAGTTGTTTAGGTCCAGCGAAATTTGGAGAAATTCAGCATCTAATTTTTTCCTTTTGTATCCTGAATTTTCTTCGTAACTAGAGACAACATTTTTCATTACTGGAGACGTTCGAAAGAAGAGGTACCACTGTAATTGTTTTTGGCAATAAAGATAAAAGGATTAATGTTCGTAAATACATAGACTCACTATCTTTAAAAAGCAAAGTCCGAAACCTTGGTCTTCTGATAGATTCAAATCAATTACTAAAACTTCCTTTTACAATCGGAAGAACATACCAAGACTGAAGGCTTGCATGTGTCAAGCAGACCAGGAGAAGCTCATCCATGATTTTACCTCAAGTAGACTTGACTATTGTAATGGTCTTCTAACTGGGCTCCCCAAAAAGAGCATTAAACAGCTCCAGCTCATTCAGATACTGCAGCTCAGGTTAGGACCAGAACAAAGCAGTCAGCGCATATAACTCAAATTCTAAATTGTATGTTCCTGTGGCCATGAAACATCTGATTCAGATTGTTTGGATATTTAAGCAAATAATTTAGCACTAAACTGTAAGTGTGTAAACAATATATAGTATTAGGTGTGGAACAGTTCATAAAATCCACAGTTCAGTTTGTTACAATTTTGTTGGCATGGTTTTTGGTTTAGTACACGGTGACTGAGAAAAATCAATTGGCTCGTATAGTTAAGTTAAAAGTGAAAGTATTTTCACATTATTATTATTAGTATTATGTAAAATATTGTTTATTAATGAGAAATGCATATTTGTTGTTCTGGCTCTGGTAGCAGCATAAAGTGACAGGCATAAAAATTAAATGCTCTTTGATTGGATCGCAAATGGTACAAGAAACCTGTGACTCCACCTGTTGCCATTCATACAACAGAACAAGTCGTGGCTTCTTGCAAATATATCAACTTTGTGCTCAACTAAATATTTCACTCTGAGTAAATACATTTGTGACTAAATTGAGACAAGATATTTATTTCAGCACTCATTTTTGTTTGGTGGTTTACCGTGAGTTTTTGTGAATGTAAAATAGGTGCTTTGGTTCAACAAAGGTTTACTGATGATAATCTTAAGCCAAGGAGTTCAGCTCATGCATAAAGTTCACTCTATAAAGTGCAGCTTTATGTTTCTAGCATCATTGTTATTTGCTTTCAGTCAGCTCCATAAATATTGAGACATAGACACACCTGTTTGGCTTTAAAAGTCATCATGGTGGATTTGAAAGGAAACAAACAAAATGTCCTTTTAACTGCAGACTTCTCTAGCTTTAACCTGAGGGTTTACACTGTATTACCAAATGAGGTCAACGCTGTACGAATTATAACTGTTTGGGTGTATGCCTCCCACTTTATAGGGGCTAGCATGCTATCCTCGGGTGAAGCAAAATTCTGAGTGATGGGCAGTACTGTCACTCACATGTTATGCTCTTCACACAATCAGCTTTCTGGTACTTTTTAGAGAAACTTATTGCTGGACGGATAGCACGCCACGGAAATTTCGAATACTGTAACAGAGTTCCCTCAGTCGCCAAGCCACAGTCAGGGCACAGACAGGGCACCGACGAGGTGTGGTCGGTGGGCTCCATGGTAGCATGACTGAGTCGGCCCGGGTTATAGAAAGGCTAAGCCTAGGAACCATAGATCTTACTTTGCAGAGCTAAAATTAAGTACTGGAAGCATGTGCTTCTACATAGCCTGTATTACTTTTTTCCAATTTAAATTATCTGCTGGCATGCCCTGCTGCAATATGATTGACTGCTGCATCACTGGAGGGCATGACACATACGTCGGTCGGGGCATCTTGGCTAACTAGCTACTTTGCTTTGGAGTGTACACACTGTTTCGCCTCATTGATGAGGTGGAGTCGCACATTATGAACTCAACAGAACACATGCGGACCGAACTGCAACAGTCGAACTGAACTTTTTAGTTTTCAAAAACAGTTCCACACACCCGGCTATGGTTTAAAAAAAAAAAAAAATATATATATATATATATATATATATATAAACACAGTGGATATAGAAAGGACCCAGACCTCCTTAATTTTTTTTTGTTGCACCAATTTGCTAGAATCATGTAAGTTGATTATTTCCACATATTAATGTACACCCAGCATTGTATATTGACAGAAAAAAATGGAATAGTTAAACATTTTGCAGCTTTATTTATTTTTTTTTTAAATGCGCATTATCTTAAGTTGGAGCTTAAAATATTTGGACCCTTTGCTCAGTATTTAGTTGAAGCACCTTAACCTTGAGCTAATACACTTCCGAGTTGTTTTTGGGAATGAGGCAACAAATTAGTCACACCTGGATTTGGGGATCCTCTGCCATTCCTTCTTGAAGATTGACACCAATACTGTCAGGTTGGGCGTTGAACGTCGGTGGAAAGCCATTTTCAGGTCTCTCCATAGATGCTCATTGGGTTTAAGTCGTGGCTCTTGCTGGGCCATTTCATGAACCGCCACAGTTTTTCTGAAGCCTCTCCATTATTTTACCCGTGCTTAGCATTGTCTTGTTGCAAGGTGAACCTTTGGCCCTGTCTGAGGTTCTGAGCACCCTGGAGAAGGTTTACGTCCAGGATATACCTGTACTTGGCTGCATTCATCTTTCATTCGATTGCAACCAGTCTCCCTGTCCCTGCATCTGAATATAATAAAAAAAAAAAAAACATGGCATGATGCTGCCACCACCATGCGTCATTTTTGGAAATGTATTTGGTATACGCCACACATACTGATTTTTCTTTGACACGGCCAAAAAGTTCCATTTTGGTCTCATTAGACCAGCGAATCTCATTTCTAATCATCTTGGAGTCGTTCAGGTGTTTTTAGCAAACTCCTTGGGGGCTTCCATGTGTCTTGAACTTGAGAGAGGCTTTCATCGTGACACTCTGCCATAAAGCCCCAACTGGTAGAGTGCTGCAGTGATGGTTGACTTTCTAGAAGTTTCTTACATCTCCTGACTGGATCTCTGGACTCAGCCATGGTGATCTTTGTGTTCTTCTTTAACTCTATCACCAAGGCTCTTCTCCGCCGATTGCTCAGTTTGGCCGGATGGTAGCTCGAAGGAAGGGTTCTGGTTGTACCAAACGTCTTTCATTTAAGGATTATGGAGGCCACTGTGGTTTTAGGAACCTTAAGTGCAGCAGGGATTATTTGTGACCTTGGCCAGACCTGCGCCTTGCCACAGTTCTTTCTCTGAGCTCTTCAGACAGTTCCTATGACCACATGATTCTTGTTTCCTGTGACATGCACTGTGAGCTGGAAGGTCTTATACAGGTAGGTGTGTGGCTTTCCTAATCAAGTCCAGTCAGTTTTATCAAACACACCCGGGGTCCAACATAGGTGCAGAATCCTCTCGACGATGATCAGAAGAAATGGACAGCACCTGAGTTAAATGAGTGCCATAGCCTGAGTACTTATGGCTATGTGATGTTTCAGTTTTTAGTTTTTTAAAAATCTGTAAAAATGTCGATGATTCCATTTTTTTGCATCAATATGTGGTGCTGTGTATACATTAATGAGGAAGAAATGATCTTAAATGATTGTAGCAAATGGCTGCAACAATACAACAGTGAAAAATTTAAGGGCGACTTAATACTTTCCATACCCACTCCATACTGTATATTATAGACGTACACACAGACTATCTATATCCACAAATATCGATATAGATAAACTAAAAATGTATCTATCAACTGTGCGTGTATACATTTTCTTAAATGGGAAGCTTTTGAATAATAATAAAAACGATATGCTGGAGCTGTCTTTCTGACTGTAACTCAAGAACAAGAAACATAAAAATCTAAACCTGATATTTTGACACAAAATAGTATAATTCTCTCCATTTTATCCATATAGTGTCCACTCTTTTGTCTGTCAAACAAGTCGATTTGAAGGTGTTAAAGGCTTCCAAAATGAATATGTAAACAAAAGATAGAAAACAAAAACTCTTGTTGTAAAAATGTAGCTGCCTCTAATTCGCATCATGTTTCCAAATAGGTGTCTGTTCTTTGTCTCATTTACAGCATGAGACGGCATACAAAGACTAACAAATGTAAAATTACATTCATACTGTGTGATGCAAAATGGCTCAGTAGTAAATACATTAGAATTTGAAGTGAAGCAGGCAGCACAGTTCAGTGATGGTTTCGTGCAGGGAGTCGGTTAGGGTTCCCACACAGTGACGGTGTGAATGCAAGTGTTTAGGGCTGCCTGTCTCTTTATGTGTCCTGTGATTGAATGACATCCAGTTCGAGCTATTGCTTGCCTTTCACCCAAAGCTCAATTCAGCTGGGATAGGCTCCAACTCTCCATGACCTCAACCAGGTTAAGCGGTACTGTAATTGGATGGATGGATGACGTAGGCAACCAAACACAAACATTTATCTCAGTTATATCTGCCATGTTAGCAAATCCAGTCCTAAGGCACGAAATGCTGTATAGTTTTACAAATTTGTTTTTTGGCTTGATAATTTATTCTGATTAGTATTTTGCGCCCTGTTTACTCCCTACAGAAGTGTTCAAAATAATAGCAGTTCAATGTGACTGGATTAATCCACCAATTCAATCTGTTTTATTGTTACTTGTCAGTTTGCCAACACGTGCAATAGATTGTCAGAAAACTAAGACCCAGCATTCATGATATACACACTCTTATGCTGTGCAATTGAGCAATTTGTTGAAAGGGGTGTCTTTCCCAAAAATAGGTGTGGTATTCAATCAGTGAGGTTATCAATTATGTGAAATATAGGTGAATCAGGTGGGACAATTTAAATTTAAAGATGAAGCCAGCACTTGTTGAATATGCATTTCTCCTTGAAAGCCTGAGGAAAATGGGCCATTGAGCACGGTGTTCAGAAGTACAGCGTACTTTGATTAAAAGTTTGATTGGATAAGGCGACACCTGATAAAGAGATGCAAAACACTGTAGGCTGTTCAGCTAAAATGATCTCTAATGCCTTAAAATGGAGAGCACAACCAGAGATGTGGCAGATAATCGAAGACATCCATCAAAATGGATCGCAGAACAACCAGAATGCCAGACGCTGAGCCAATGATGAGCTCCAGGACGATCAAAGACAGTTTGCTGTTATGTATAAGGATTGTGACAGTGAGAAGAAGTCTGTGTGAAGCTAAACTATTCACAAGAACACCCCGTAGAGTCCCTCTGTTTAAAAAAAAAAAAAAAAAAAGCATGTACAGAAGAGGCTCCAAACTTGCCAAAGAACGCATCAATTGAGAAGAGAAGAGAAATGGAGGAACATTTTGTGGACTGATGAGAGTAAAATTGTTCTTTTTGGGTCCCGGGGCAGTTTGTGAGACGACCCCCAAACTCTGAATACAAGCCACAGTACACAGTGAAGACAGTGAAGCATGATGGTGCAAGGATCATGATTGGAGCATGTTTCTTCTACGATGATGTTGGGCCCATTTATTGCATACCAGGGATCATGGATGGGTTTGCAAATGTCAAACTATTTGAAGAGATCATGTTGCCTTATGCTGAAGAGGACATGGCCTTGAAATGGGTGTTTAAACAAGACAATGACCGCAAACACACAAGTAAATACGCAAAGTCTTGGTTCCAAACCACCAAAGTTAATGTTGTGGAGGTGACCAGCTCAATACCCTGGACCTTAATCCAATCGAGAACTTGTGGGGTGACATCAAAAATTACGTTTTCGAAGCAAAACCAAGAAATGTAAATGAATTTGCGAATGTTGTCAAGGAATCTCGGAGTGGAATAACAGCTGAAAGGTGCCACAAGTTGGTTGACTCCATGCCACAGAGATGTGAAGCAGTTATTTAAAAAAGAAAAACTGATCATACAACTAAATATTAGTCTAGTGATTCAAAGGGATGTAAATTACTAGAAACAACAAAGTTTGTACAAAATAGTTTTGATCTTGTAAAGTCAACGACAGACGTTTTTTTTTTTTTTTTTTAACACACCCCTTTCAACAAATTTCCCAATTGCACAGCGTTAAGAGCGTGTAGACCATACATTTTGTTAGTTTTCTGAGAATCTAGTGCACCTACTGGTAACTTGTTTGACATGTATCAATAAAAAATGGATTGAAAACGTGGATTAATCTTGTCACATTGGACCGCTATTATTTTGAACACTACTGTACAGCAGAAGAACTGGAAATGTGGTGAGAAAACACAAATGGACCGACACGGAACTGTTTTGCTCCAGTGCAAATTCTTCTCAGATGTGAGAATTGAAAGATGTTTGGAGCTTGATTGAATAAGGTACTGTCATTACTTCCTCTTGTCCTTGTCGCACCAAGGCCACAGCCTGATTGTTTCTGATAAGTATAGCATGGCTAAATAAAACATGGTGAGGAAAGCCATTGGTCAAGTCATTTCTGTAAAGAGTTGACTTGTACTCTATGTTTGTCTTGTGTGGTCACGTGTCCTGTGCTCTGAGGTATACATTAAAAGTAAAAAGACCCCCCCCCCCTTTTTTTTTTCAATCAGTTTCAGCTGAATTAAAGAGGTCCTTAGCAGGGAGGATCTGGTGCAAGGTGTAGCTGTAAACGGAGACCTGTAGTACTTTCTAGGGTGCTATACTCAGCACAGGAAACATGACACAAGCCTGAAGTGTCTTTGACTTGGGTAAATGTATACTTTGGAGGAAAATTGCGATTTCAAAGAAAATGTTGATCAAGTATTGCCTATTTGAAATAAATTTTTGCACTGGAGAAAAAACTTGAAAACTCTGGCAATTATTATTATTCTGATTTGATTGGCAAGAAATATAAAGATGTTGAGAATACTAAATGTGACCATAGAGAGAACATGCAGAATGGCACATTGATTCCAGTGGCCAGCATTTAGACCTACATAATAACCCAACTTTTCAGATTTTGGAGGGACTGTCGTCTGGTTTAAACTAATCTTGAGCTAATTGAAGTATCTAAACTTCATTCATTGTCATAGTTCATGTATAAAACATAAATGTCTGAATTGACCGGTGGTTGAAAAACAAGGTGCACCAACTCTAAATGCCAAAATGCGGGGCTCCTCCCCTTAGCAGTTAATACATTACAAAGGGGAAGTGGTTATTTTAAAATGTGTCAGCATACATTTGACCTTATTTTGTGTGGGTTTTCAGAGGAAGGTGGCATGGTCAAGTTCTGCATTATCCATACAAGCTAAAATAGCCTTCTGGTCTTCTTGAAGGGGGCGGCGGTACAGCAGAGCGGAGAAGCGATTGTATGGGTCATGAAGGAGGAGCTGTTTCTTCTTCCTGTGGAGGTAGAGCGCTTCTTCGGGCTGAAGTACCTGAGTGATGTAGGCCTGCTGGGTCTGAGAGGTGGAGACACCTGGATGAAGAAATAGAAAGGATTGCTTAGAGTCACAGGGGCGGTTGCGAAAAAAAGAAAAAAAAAAGAAAGTTCGATACTTTATGTTGTGATATTATATTCTGTCATTCATTCATTAAGGTGGAAAGGTTAAGTCTCACAGTTCTGAGGACCGGGGTTAGAATCCTGCACCTGCCTGTGTGGAGTTTGCATGTTTTCCCCGTGCCTACGTGGGTTTCCTCCCACATCCTAAAAACATGCATTCACTGGAGACTCTAAATTGCCCTGAGGTGTGATTGTGTTGTATGTCTCTATGTGCCCTGCGATTGGCTGGCAATCAGTTCAGGGTGTATTTTCAGTCCTGCCTGATGACAGGTGGGATTGGCTCCAGCACTCCTGCGACCCTTGTGAGGATAAGCAACTCAGAAAATGGATGGATGGATTCATTCATTTTCCATACTGCTTATCCTATGGATGGGTCCGTGAGAATGATTGACAGCTCCCTTTTGACCAATTAGTGAGCGTCATTTTCTGAACTCCGCCCACGCTATCCACATATTGTACCCAGAAACAAAGAGAGCACGTGCTTACTTTTAGCTTCTGAATTGAGAGTGTATAGTCCTGCTTATATCCGATTCGGAAATATCGTACTTCGATGTGGCTGGGGAACATGTAATGGAGATGAGGGCTCTCCTGAGAGATTACTGGGAGGATATCTGGTGTGCTTTCCCACCCCAAAGCGTAATTTAGATAAATGCAAACGGTGGATTAAGGCTTGTGGCAGACCTCACGACCAGTTGAATGTATCGAAGATAAATCAGCACAAAGCCGTCTGTTCCAAGGTAAGTTACTCAATTAGTCGGTGTAACAGCTATAAAGTACAATGATGATGAATATTTCCTGGAATGTGACAAGGGGCTTTCACTACAAATTGACAAAGACCATCCAATTATTTTCACCATTATTCATTTCATTATTTTAACCTGGAGTTCATATCTGTCTGACAAAGAATCGGTTGTCTTCTCCCCCTTTCTTTTGGTCAAGCTACAACTACTTCACTCATCTGGACTGGTTTGATTTTGGACCCTCTGGGTTTATTCCACTGCTGTGGCAGAGACATGCAGCTTTGCTCACACAGCACGGGAGAAAAGTTATGTAGTTTGAGCCCTTATAGAGTTTTAATCAAACCAATAATATGGGAGCACACCAACCGGCCAACACGTTGCAGAAACTTTAACAGACGTTCCCGTTTGGGAAACCTTGACATTATGAATATATCCCTGTTGAAAGTAATTCAGGCCTTTCTGTACACTCTTTGTCGATATTTCTGATACCATGGGCACAAACAGGAAACAGAAATACTATCGTGAATTTGCTCTAATGAATTGCTCATAGCATGCTCTGGCCGCACTGCGTCTGCCATTTTGATCGGTAGCTTGGGGTGCCTAACAACAGTATCTAAGTAGGCGTGGCTTGGGCGCCGTGCGTGGATCCATCCATTACTAGGTTAGCGGGTGTGCTGGAGCCCATCACAGCATCTACAGGCGAGAGGCGTGGTACAACGTGAACTGGTCACCAGCCCATACTGTTTTTAAACATATAACCATTCACCCTCACAATAGTAACAATTTATTTATTGTGATATCACAAAAGCTATTTAAGGAAACGTTTACAGGGAGACGGGCAGCTGATGTTAGTCTATGTTTTCAGTACCCCCCAAAATGTGTTTACATTATTAACTGTGTAAGGTTGATACAAGTGCTGTATGTGAACAAGTTCATTACCAACTTTCAAGTAAATACAGGTGTTGTTATTCACTGTTATTTTCGATAACTTCTCCTGGCAGGCTTTGACTAGGGTTTGTATCAAGATGACCGAAAACCTCATAGCAGGGAAGAAACCATTCATAGCATTGTAGTACTTTCCTGCTGCTCTAGTCATGATAATATTGCTTCCTATTTATATTCAAGACTTTATCACATCCTATTCATGGAAAGTCGAAGAATGGAGTCTGAGAAGGATTTTAGAAACTGACTTGACTGGAGGCTACAGGAGAAGCTCTTAATTTATGGGTTGAGCAATTACCATTGATTGTGCACTGTGGGTCATGACCCAAAGCTTGAGGAAAGTAAAAGATTAATAGTCGTACAGATGATCAACATTAAAGAAAGATTCAGGTTATTGTTATTTTTCAAATTAATATTTTACTCTTGATGTTGAAGGGTATCAATCAAAGTTCAAAATGTTACCAACATACCTGCTTTCCTCCTAGTCTTGGAATTATTATTATTCATTGTCATCTTCTTTGCCTTTCTAATCCGTTGGTACCTCAGAGCATCAATCCTCTCCGACCCCAAAAGGACACTCGGCATGCCTCGACATTTTCTAAATAAGAACAAAGAGGGAAAAAGGGGTAACTCCATGCCAAATATCGACAGTGGATTTTTTTTTTTCCTAGGACATAATACCAAGGTATTAATAATGCTATGTCGGTCCTGCTTGACCCACAGAAGAGGTGCAACACATTGTTAAAGGATAAACACGAGATATATGCGCTGTCTTCCCAAAATTTGTATGATTTCATGATCTACATTATGTGATAAAGTTTTAATGGTTTGACAGCCTTAAACGTTGTTAAGAATACATACTGGATCATTTGGGAATAAGACATTCTGAAGAGGTTGTCCAGTGAATCTCCATTTAAGAGATAACAATTAATATGAAATTTAAAGGTCCCGTGTTTTGCGTAACCAACTTTTTCTAGTATTTAGGATGTAATATCGGCTCTATGGTTCCTCAGTAAACACGAAATATAAATCCACGCATTCCTCATTTCCCGATATTTTTCTGCAGAGAACCCTGAAATCAGGTCATTCAAATTTCTCAAACTTATCTACATCACTGGTGTAAATCTTAGCCTACCTCTCTTTTCCTGAGTCAGCACTGTCAAAATCACAAACGTGCGCTCTTACAAGTGGGTCTTCTACACCAAGGCAACCGATCAGAGGAAGGGGTCGGTCTTAACCAAATATGGACAAAGTGGTTACAAAAGTGGGTCAAACTGTCATAGGGGGATTTTCTGGACATCTGTACTGCAAAACCAAGGTGAAATGAAATTGACACTTTTATACAAAGTCCATGTTATAGTCACTTTATAGAGGTCTAAATTGTACATATATGGGACCTTTAAGATGAAATTTTGATGAGAGGTTAAATCACAAACTTGATATTTATATCTTTTAAATCAGTCTTTCCTTTTCTGAAAATAACATACAAATTGCTTTCTTTGTGTGGCTTGGCAGTGGCTGCAGGTTTCATCAAAAATTTCTCTATTTCTTTGTGAAGGCACTTATGACTTAGTAGCCCATAGGTCTGCCACTCCTACACCAACATACTTTTTATATTTCTTGAAGCACATAAAACAATTTGCATTATAGTGTGGCAATCTTTCCACAGTCACTGCAGAGAAACCAATGATCATTAGAACAGGAAGAAAAAAAAAATCACAGCTGAGCAACAAAGCATTGTCAATATGTATTCATAGACATGGAAACTGTCTACAATGGGCTTCACCATGCTGACAGGGGGAGAGATGGCTGGAGGGGAAATGACTACGCAGGAACAGTCACATAATGAAAAATAAGCCAAAGAAAAGCGAAGCAGTAGGACAAGAAATGTAACAAGAATTAATCAATAGAATTGTTTGTTTTTTGAAACGGAGGAGGATTTAGCAATGGCATGCATGGCAGTTTGCACATGGAACAGAACTTTAAAGGGGAATACTTTCAAAAGCTTTTCATCGAGCAGGTCATTTGAACTCAAGAGTAAGCAATCCTGCGTTCCTAAATCTTTGCTTTTTCAGAAGAAGTTAAAAGGTGGTATAGGATGAGACCTGCTTGAAAGGACTGAGAGGAAAGTCCTGCAACATCTAACTGAAACAAATGTATTATTTGTATGAAATTATTTTTATCATTCGCCATACAAACATGATTTCAAAACACAAAAATAAACAGGTTCAATGTTGTTACTGCATCTGTTCTGTGTTGTCAATCTTTTTACATTTCAATTAAGGAGAGCCGTTCTAAAAACTGTCACTTTTAACTAGACACTTGTTTTAAGATCACAAAACTACAGTGTGGCTCCCAGTGGAGACAGAGCTAAGTTTTAATTACAAAATAAGGAATGGGTTAAAAGCCTTTCTTAAAATAAATAAATAAATAAATAAATAATGATAAAAGTAAACCCTATTGCTGCAAAAGCTCACCTTTATTTAGCAATTAGCAGGAAGCACACACACTAGCATCTTCTGCCTCACATAAGTCATTAGGTCTCTTGGCAATGGAGTGAATGTGACCAGAAGGTCATTCTTCATTACACAACACACAGTCAGACACAGTTTCATGAAATGATAACGCCCACGTACCAGCTTGCCCAACATATCACTAAGACACACACTTATAAGAATGAGGGCAGAAAGAAAGGCAAGTAAAGAGCAATATTTAGCTTGCATAATTACCATTATTTAATAAAGGTATTCTGCGAAGTATCACAATCGCACATTTTAAACATCTTCCTTTGAAGCCGACACTTGTTATTGGCCCTCTCTGGTCATGTACCAGCTATGCGACATGCCGACGTTTCAGCCATATTAGTGAGAGCAGGCATCATTGTGATTTTGGTTTTGACAACAAAAAAGTCAATATTGAACATGATTGAACTTGATCTCACATTTACAGATATGAATCTTTCTGTTGCCCAGTTTCATTTTTGAATCATAGACTACAGACAAAGTACTTTTTAGTCCTGCTTGACTGTTAAAGTTTACATATTTAAGAACATAAAAACTTTACAATAAATGTACTGTATACAGCTGATCTAACTTTTTCCCCCCTTTAAGTTACTAAAGTTCAATTTTTTTTTTTTTTGAGTCTTATTATATTGTTCTTGTGGAGTCCTATAGCTGAAAGGTTATAACTATCAGGTCTTAAAATGTTAAATGTGATGCTTGCACAGTTGTGAACATTGATTCAAAGTGAAAAAAATGTCATCAAATATAAATATTGATACTTCATACTTTGAGAAAGTAATTTGCAATTACACTACTATTAAATTTTCAACAAGGTCACTTTTAATTCTAACCAACTACATTTTGACAGTAACCAACACTGAGGGCAACGCAACATGTTCAATACAGAAGCTTTTTTTTTTTTTTAAAAAAAACAGAACAAATTGTTAAATAAATGTAACTGATATTGTATGAAATGGAGATACAGCACTTGACTATCTTGCCAAAGTTATTGAGAAATAATGCCAAGTGAATACTGTATTTGTTTATCCAGCAAGCGATTTAAGTACGAGGAGTCAGTCAGTCATGGTGTCCTGGAGCATAAATGTGTCTCAAAATGCAAATCCAATGTCAGTCAAGAGTAAATGATGCATTCTAAGTATTTCCGAATTCTGTTTAATTATTCATGTGTATCCCTTCATTTATTATTTAATTTGTTTCTCTGAGACTTAACTTCCACACAATAATGAAGTCAGTCAGCCAAACCATCTAACCATTTAATATGGATGCATTTATCACTTAATAATCGAACCTTTTCAACTGCAGAACTGAGTATGAACAAATACTTGTTTTGGAAAAAAAAAAAAGAACAAATTAAATACGTGAAATTACCCATTTTGTCTAAGGGAAGCAAAAATTGAGCAAAGACTCAACATCTTGTATTCCCCTTTAAAGGACGAGGTGATCAAAAAGCCCCACCTGCTAAGCCCCCCCCCCCCTTTCAGACATGGATCCAACCCTTACCTATTGTGGTGTAGATGACCTGGTCACAACAACGCTGCCCAGATAGCTGAGATCAATCAAAAACAAAGCACGTAAGACTCCAAGAGCTATTAAAACCAACTTACCATACTGCCCCTAGTTCATAATGATGAAAACATTGCAGAATATGAGAAGCGGACAGGCCCTGTGACACACTTTCCCCAACAACCTTCCCTTGAGAGTCAGACATGAGGTTGTCATGAGGCAATTAAAAAGATTGTTGAGAAAAAGGTTGTAGAAACAGAAGGTAAAGTAGATTCGGATAGGATCTGAAAAGGTGGGGGACAAGAATTGGTAATGAAGTCAGGTTACTCAGGCCGAGGATGAGCCGCAGGGCCTGCCAAGATGTACTCTTCTTAAAGCATCCTTCTGCATGAAACAGGCATCCTCAAACAATTGGATCTAGACGTAACAATGGATATTTATCTTGGGATTCAATTACAAGAATTTTTCCTGTTAGGTGGGAGCAAGGTTATTGCTAAATAAAAAAAAATAAATAAAAAATCCTGAGCAGTTGTCTGCAAATCCAGTGGTTCCCAACATTTTTTCCATCATGGCCTGGTTCGAATTTGCCCATGTTTCTTGAACTGGCAACCATTTGTCGACGAGGGGTGTGCACCATTGTGCTAATCAATAGATTAAAGGGACTGTGCTGAATAAATAATGCATACCACTGACAATAATATCTTTTGTTCGTAATCATAGTTGGAAGTTCATTACAGTTTGGAACAAACTGTGGAGCAAATGCATAGTAGTTATTTGTTAAATTGAGTAAACCTTTGGCTATTCCTTAATACTGCTTTGAAAAAATATTTTGATATAATTCAAAAACTTTACTTGTGCCCCACAAAATAGTTAGAGGAGACTATTTACTTCCGGGAATGCTGTGCCTCGTGTTTGTGCATATGTGCATCATGAAGTTCAGTTTTGTGTGCATACGAATGACATCACAGACTCGTTACGTCCACATTAGTTGAGTTACACGTTTTGAACTGAACAGGACACACATAGACGGAACCGAAACAGTTGAACGGAACCATTAGGATGGTTTTCTAAAACTGTTCCACCCCCATCATGTATGCATGTGATGTTCTAAGATGTTTGTTTTAATTGATGGACGTTACACACTATATTTGTCAGCAAAGTATTAAAGTGAAGTCACATTAAAGCATTAGGGGTAGGGCGGATGACTCAGTCCCTATGTACATGGCTGATGCACCTACCCTGAAGCTGACAACTGTGATGGAGATGGTTCAGATGGAAGGATCTCCTCCTCAGTTCTCCTGTGAGACGGCATCTCCCCGAACATGTTGCTGCTTTCCATGGATGGTGACAGTGACTGGGAAGCTGGATAGCTGGTTGCAGATGCAGCAAAGGCCATGTGGGAATGATAGCTAGGACTGGCTCTTCTGCTACCCTGGCCTAGTGCAGGTGAGGAAGAAGGGGAAGATCTCCTTGAGAATGTGGCTGTGGAAGGAGGTAGCAGGGTAATCTCAGAAATCTCTTGGGGTATGGGAGTTTGAATGTTCGGACGTGGCCGGGGACGTACAACACTCTCGGGAGATCCTTCATGAGAACTAAAGGGGCTTTGGGTGAGAGGGGAAAGTCGAGAGGGCTGAAGAACCACCTGATGCGCACCAGAATCCATCCTATGAGCCTGTCTTGGACTAAAATGGGGACTAGATTCAAACCATCTTGTATCCAGACTACTGAGGGTCCTAGGGCCAATATGGGCCATTGGATTGATGTAAGGCAAAACTGGAACACCTATATTGTGGCTTGTACGTCTTAGCTGCCCTAAATGAGCCTCTTGCATAGCTAGATGCCTGGCTGGAGAGCCATGAGGCCTGGCCTTGCTGGGTGATTTGCTTGAGTAGCTCTGTGGCGCTTCTAGTGGCAACACAGATGGATACGTAGGCATTGGGAGGGAGGTGGTCTGAAAAGCACTAAGGGGAACAACGGGGGGTGGGGGTGGATAGGGAGAATCATGGCAGAGATGCAAGGATTGGTGTGGTGGAAAAATGAATTGGGGTCCCTCTACAGTTGAAAATGTAAAATCCATTCCCCGCCAAAATTCTGGTGAATGGGAAGAAGAAGCCAGTGTCAGAGGATAAGGGAAGCCAGAGACCGCATATTGTGTGAAATCACCCTCTCCCATTTCTTCTGGAATCATAGGGTAACCAAAGGGACCTTCAGTCAGGTATGGAGGGGAGGACATGACAGAGCTAAGCGGACTGGTATCTGTCATGTAAAAAGGAGGAGGAGGATCATGATCCCCATGGGAGCCCAGGTAGCCATAGAAAGCTCTGTGATGGAGAGAACCTCGAATCTGCCCTGTGGCCTGGAGTCGACTGCTCTCCATAATAGTCATACCTTCAAAGGGCTTCTGGAAACGAGGACTGTAGGCTGGTGGCTGGAGGAAGGATTCATGACCGGACATTGGTGAAGTCTGGTGAGGCCGAAGGGGGGCCATAACTGGTGGAAGAGGCCTAAGATCGTCGTTCTCTTCATCTGACTGCCGAAATTCAGGATAGAGGTCAGATTCTTCCACAAAGGGAAAACCCTCTATTCGTCGGGACTTGACAGAAAACTCTGTATCGGTGGGATCAATGACAAACCGTCCATCCGGCCCACGGCTGATGAGTTCAATAGGTGTTGTTGCTTCAGCGTCATGCTTAGAGATGGTGTATCTCTTGCTCGTTATTGCTCTTTTGGTCTTCTTGTACAGCGACATCTCCTCCTTCTTCCCTGGACTTGGGGGTAGTTTCTTCCCATGTTGGTCATGACTATCCTCAGATGATTCTGATAGGGATGTCTTTGAGTGAATGCTTTCTGGGCTTGCCTTTCCTGAAGACTCCCTATGGGGAAGAGTGTGAAAAATGTAATGCATTCATCTGTCCAATCAGAGTGGGAAATTCATAATCCGACAAAAATATACCAATTTCAAAAATGGGGTCACTGGTACAGTAAAGAAAAATAAATACAAACAATGAATAGGAATTTTATAATTATCAGCCAGAGAAATTTTACATCTGATAATCAGTTTATTGCCTGAAAACCGCTGCATATTGTGCAGCTATAGCACAAGTGTCTTTTTTTTCTGTGATGAAATCCTGAAGGGGTACACAAAGAAGGGAACTGCTCACGCATGTTCAATCATGCATCAAAATGACAAGAACTAACTTGTTTGTTAGTAGTCATGGAGTTTTTTTTTTTTTTTTTATTAAGAGATTACCGCAGACCGAAATTCCATTAGAAATGAACTAACATGATTCCAGTTATGGAAAAAATGTTTACTGACCAAAAGATATTTTAACATATCATTGCTGTCTTGATATTTTGTATCTCCAGTTTATGAGGACTGCCTTTTTTTTTTTTTTTTTTTTTTTACATAACTAGAATATCTGTGCAACCCTACATGTTCTGAAATTAATATGAAGCTAAATAAACATTTTTCCTTTGTTTATAATGCAGTGTTTGTAACATGTTTCTGCAAAACCTATATGTACCTCTCAGCATTAACGATGCCTTCACAGAGGTGTAAATTACCCATGCCATTGGCACTGACACAGCCCCATTCCGTCACAGATGTTGGCTTTTGAATTTTGCATCCACAACAGACCGGATGGTTCATTTGCTCTTTGGTTCGGAAGTCACGACTTCCACAATTTGAAAAAGCAATTTGAAATGTGAACATGTCACATCAGATCATTTTAGATGGGCTTGGGCCAATAGAAGCCAGCGGCGTTTCTGGGTGTTGATGATAAATGACTTTTGCTTTGCATGGTAGAGCTTTAAGTTGCACTTATGGATGTTGCGCCAAACTGTATTTATTAACATTGATTTTCTGAAATGTTCCTGAGGCCATGTGGCGATATCCTTTACACATTGATGTCAGTTTTTGATGGACTGCCACCTGAGAGATCGAAGGTCATGGGCACTCAATACTGGTTTTCAGCTTTGCCGCTTACATGCTTTAATAATTTCTCCTGATTCTCTGAACCTTTTGATGATATTATGGACCACATATTATGAAAACCCTAAATTCTTTGCAATTGTATGTCGAGAAACATTGTCCTTTATCTACTCGACTATTTTCTCACGCACTTGTTCACAAAGACGGAAACTCACCCCATCTTTGCATGTGAATGTCTGAGCAATTCAGGCAACTGCCTTTTATACCCACTCATCACACCCACCAGTTCCCAATTAGCCTCTTCACCTGTGGGGTGTTCCAAACAGGTTTTTGATAAGGATTCCTTTTTTGACACTTATAAAAGATTTTTGGGAACATGTTGCAGCCATAAAATTCAAAGTTAATGATTTTTCTTGCTAAAAACAATAAAGTTTATCAGTTTCAACATTAAATAGATTGTCTTTGTGGTGTACAGTATTCAATTAAATATAGGCTGAAAATGATTGTATTCTATTTTTATTTATGTACAACGTACCAACTGGACTGGAATTGGTTTTGTAATAATTGAATAACAACACCTGATTCCCATCTACACCCAATATCTATAGTAACGGTATGGCCTGGTACACACAAGATCTGTGACATAACCCATGCATAAAGACAATCTGCCATTTAACAGTTTTGGTCATATTGTGTGTGATGTGTGTGTGACAATCTCAACACAACATCATACATTATTCTTCATCTGGCACTTCCGGAATGATCCCGAGGTGTTCCCAGGCCAGTTGAGAGACATAGTCTCTCAACCGTGTCCTGGGTCATCCACGGGGTCTCTTTCCGATAGGACGTGATCAGATGCCCCAGCCACCTCATCTGGCTCCTCTCAATGCGAAGCAGCAGCGGCTAAACACTGAGCCCTTCTCGGCTGACCGAGCTTCTCACCCTATCTCTAAGGGAGAGCCCGGACACCCTGGGGAGGAAACTCAATTCGGCCTCTTGTATCCAGGATCTTTTTCTTTCGGTCACGACCCACAGCATGTGACCATAGGTGAGGGTAGGAACGTAGATCAACTGGTAAATTGAGAACTTCGCCTCTTGACTTAGCTCCCTTTTTACCACAACAGACTGATACAAAGTCTGCATCACTGTTGGTGTCCACCAATGTGTTCGGGGTTTGCCGCCATGACAGCCAGCGACCATCTTACAGCCTCAGCTCGTGTTGGCCGCCTCAGCAATGGAGGCACAGAACATCATCCACTCGGTCCTCACAAGGGATGGGCAGGAGTGCCAGAGCCAATCCCAAGTATGAACTTGCCTGAGGCAGAGTACACACTGAACTAGTTTCCAGGCACATAAAATCAAACGACCAATTGGACTCACAATCACACCTGGGGGCAATTTAAAGTCTCCAATTAATGCATGTTTCTGGGATGTGGAAGGAAACCCAAGTGGCCGGAAAAAACCCATGCAGGCAAGGGGAGGACTTGCAAACTCCACACAAGGGCTGGCAACAAGTTTAGGGTGTACCCCGCTTCCTGCCCGATGATAGGTGGCATAGGCTCCAGCCCTCCGGTGACCCTTGTGTGGATAAGTGCTTCAGAAAATGTATGAATGGTTGTATATACCTGTATATACAGTATGTTGGATTTGTGAAAATACCAAAATAACATTTTTCGGGGAACACATACAAAAAATACTATTCTATTGTGTTTTGGTAGTTACAATCAGGGGCTGGCCTAAAGCAAAAATACCAGGGCAAGTTTATATTGTCCCAGTTCAACCTAAGGTACGATCTTCTAGGTTGCATGTCCAAACTAGATGTCAATAGAAGATCTCAAACCCAAATTTAAATTTTCAGTAAAAAAAAAATAAATAAATGAGAGAAACTGACTTCATGTTCTGATAGTAGTGGAGGGGAGTGCATATGATCAAATTCAGAGCAACATAGTAGTTACTTGATGCCACTTTAGTTCATGTTAATTATTAAAGATTAAGAAAATGTTTTATCTTCCCTACCTGTTTGTATTCCTCTTCATTTTAACTATCCAGACTTCCGTTTTAAGAATGGTAAGACTAAAAATAGGATTAGTTTAATTCCCATTGGATGGTGAAGCAACTGCTTGGAGTGTTGGCCTCAGATTTCTGAGGACCAGGGTTCAAATCCCGGCCCCACCTGTGTGGCGTTTACATTCCTCCCAGTGCCTGAGTGGGTTCTCTCTGGGCACCCCAGTTTCTTCCCACATCCCAAAAAACATGCATTAATTGGAGACTCCAAATTGCCATTAAGTGTGATTGTGCCTGACAGTTGCTGTTTTTCAGAAAAATGTAAATTGTGCATGTACAAGGGAGTCTTTGGGTCTCGACCGAAACTGTTTTGACTTTACGACGATCGTGTCTTGTGCGCCATTTTGTCCCCAGCACCATAGTGTTTCAGCCTAATGGTCATTAAGGGAAAAGGAATGGCGTATTTTCCTAACTTTGAAAGAGCAGAAAGGCAAGGAAGCTGAGGAGGAATTTACCCCTCACAAGGTCTACTTGCACATGCGCAATAGCTAAGCACAGCCTCCCTTCATTCTTCGCCATCCACCTCTTGCAGTAATGGTAAGTTAAGCATCTTATTTCCTTTTTGAATGTATTTATTTAATTTTTTTAGATGAAGTACCAACAACCATCCATTTTCTGAGCCGCTTATCTCCACGAGGGTCACAGGAATTCTTAAGTCAATCCAGGGAGTCATCGCAAATTTGGACTTTAAAGGTGAAGTCCGATTTATGCCGAAATTAGAGTTATGTTGCCAGTCTAGGAACGGATCTTTGTCATAGACTCAGGAAACCCCTGGACAATATGTGTTTTCTACACCCCCCCAAAAAATAAAAAAGTTCAACAGTTATCGTATGATTAGGGTATTGACGATATTTTTCAACTCAGTTGTCTGTACTTACGGTGTTGCCACACTTTTTCTCAAGTGGGTAATGGAAAGAGGGGGATCTGGAACAGAAAAGAAAATCTCAGTGGTTCATATGTCACTTTTTCTCAATAGCATATCAAATACAGTAGAAAAAAAATTATGGAAAGAAAATACATTCTCTACACTACACAAGTTACTTTCAGGTAGATACTTTGTATACTGCTCTGTCCTTTTAGATGATGCAAAAATCACTCAAATCTTTTTTTTGGCACTCATTTATTCATCAGATATCCTGTGAAATTAAGTGGTCGGAGAGACGTACTGCCTCTCTAACTTTCGATCGGTTCATCTTCAATTTCAGTTTTTATTGGATTTCTTTCTTTTTGGCTTGTCATCATTGGTACCTTTCTGTGGTGGTATGTAAAATAAGTAAGAGAGGCCAAAGTAAATGCAAAGTTAGTTGAATTCACCCTACCCTTGAGATGACCACTGAAATTAATTCTCAATATGCTGAAGTCTAGTGTAAAGGGATGCAAAATGGATGCTGGCGTTCAGGATTTTTGTGCAACTTTATGGATTTTTTTTTTCTTAATATGTTGGTTACAATCAAGCTGTTTGTTCTGCAAATGTTTAGACCAAAAAGCAGAGATCACTAGCATAGTTTAGCCCCAATGATAACATTAGCCTGTGGGTCTGTACTAAAAAGCTTACAAGTGACGGGACATGGTGATTTCCAAGGAATGATCATTTGAAAATGTAAGCATAAATGTAGATTTATAGGAAAAAAAAGTTTACCAATTTAATATTTGTTTCCTACAAGAACCTCTCTGTGAGACATAAAGGTTCCACAATATTAGGTATAGTATATTCAATATTTCGCTCACCTTTTTTCTTTTTTAGCTTCCGCCTCCGCTGCTTATTCACAAAGCAGGCTGCCATTGTACTGAAAAGGATGGCTGCAGCCAAGAAGCAGATGGTGGCCACGATGCCAGCCACAAGTGGCTTCGCCAACCCTGATTCTTCAACGATCTCAGGAGGTGGAAAGAAGTCTGCAGAATAAGGAGAAAAGTCATGTCATGATATATAAGGAAATCGAGCAACGGCAAAAACAATTATTTCGTCATTGTTGCCTACAACGATTCTGCTTGTCATTATGTGAAGGAAGAATTTGCACAAGACATTGACAACAATGTGGGATGAGCTGTCGAGTTTAGTGGGGTTATGTCCTTGAACAGGGGAATTTTGAAGCAGAAGAAAAAACAGACATCTGTCAGGTACCAGCGGTACAGAGGCAGACCCACATGCAGGACTTCCAGACAACGGCGTAGTGTTCCGAGTGGTTTTATTCCAGAAACAGGGTCATACACGGTGTAGCACAAGGCTTAGGCACAAAATCACTAAATATAGGCAGGATCCAAAAACGTAAAACGAGGTCCGATGACTATGACAAAACTAAGACTTGACAAGACGTGGATAAACAAAAGGGCACAGACTCGCTGTGACAAGGAAAGCTCAACACTAAACTTGCAACTTACAGTATGCACAGTAGCGGAGAATCCAACATGCAATAAATGCAACGCAGCAAACTGGCAAATGCCAGTGACAAAACTCCACCTTAAAGGTCAAGTGTCGTCAAACGGATGATTTTTGGTATATTATTAATGAAAAACCCACAGCCAATATGGTCCCATGGGTTTTTTCCACCACAAAACATGATTTTGACGTATACAGCTTTTTGTAACTCCCGCCATGAAAATCCTCTCAGGGATTTGTTTTCGAGAAGAAGCAGGAAGTGACGTAAAGGACAGCGGCACCCCCTCGTGGACTCATTTGTTTCCATTAGTTTTACCTCCGGGAAGGTAGCTCGTTGTTCCTTCGTGTTAGCCAAAATGCTGGGTCGGGAGAATGGAATTACCCTTCATAAGTTTTAAAGAGACCTCATTCGTTGTGAAAAATGGATTGCACGGGTGCAGAGGACGAGGGTTTTGTGGGTTCCAAATAACAGGCAGGTGTGTATACAGCTACTAAAAAAAATGATAGTTTGGGGTGGACCACGTAATCAGTCTCTCTCATAATGTAACAAAAGATCCGCGTATGAAACGCCGACTTTTATTACTACTCTTTCCCATACCTACATCTGCCGTACGTGTCGCCCAGCCAACAATGTCTCCCTCAGCCTCGTCTCGATAGTGTTCATCGTGTACTACTGTTGAACATACACCTAAAAGCAGCAGAGCTCGGCTCCACCTCCTCATACATCACAGCGCCAAAACTCAGCCACACTGGCTGAGGCGCCGTGTTTGGCGGTCACAGCTTCTGCGAAGGCTGCACGTCGGGCTTTGCGACGGGGGTGGCTCTGTAAAACCCAGCCAAGAATGCGTTACTCAGTCGCGTGCGCGCATAAAGCGCCCCGGCTCGACTGTGAGCACCCCCCTAAAGCAGCACTGCTCGGCTCTGTCATAAGTCACACCGACGGCTGCGAAGAGCCGCGATGGCTCATCTCTGCCGCAGAAGTGGATCGGACGGAATGCGATTTGGCCGTGATCATCTGAATATGGCTCGAAACAATAGTGTAATATTGCCCTGGTAACTTCACTCGGTTGTGTGGTGTTGTCCTTTTGGAAAAGAGCTTCGGTGTCAGAAGGGGCGTCGGAAAAATGCGAATATCTCTGTTGTTCAGCTTTCATAGTAGCAGGCACTGCGCGTTTTCAACGGCGGAAGTGACGATGACGTTAAGGTCAGAGGACGCGACTAATATGGCGACCACTTGGATGTCGAGGGACACTCAATTGCGCAACTTTGTGCATGGATGACGCGCTCTCCGCTCACTTTTTTTTTTTTCGTATAGACATTTAAGTGAATACTGTTATATGTATTTTTTATTACAATATCTATTTTAGAATGTTTATAGGGATGACAGTCCCACTTTAAATACTACACTGTCTAATCACAGTGCCTCATGTGACAGCTGTGACCGGCGACAGGTATCAGAGATGAAACCGCTCGGACAATATTGCCAGGCCACGCCCCTATTGGCCGTGGTCCAGCCTTGCTCATGACAACAACTCCGCATCACCACGTTTTTCGCAAAGATAAAACCCTCAGTTACACCATAAGGACCTCCAGCAGAAGATTCTCAGAGTGAGGAATGTTAATTATGTATGTACTGCAATAAAAATGTTACAGTGCAGCACAATGTTTTAGAAATAAAGATTTAAGTAGACACTTTTACTGTAGTAAATTTTTGTCTCAATATGCAAAGTACGTACTCAACTGTTGACATATCTTAAACATTTCGGTACCGACATACACACACACAAACTCCTCATCTCAAAGGTAAAAAAAAAAAAAAAAAACTCAGCTACAACTACAAAAAACTCTTCTCGAACATCGCCAGTGCCTCCAGCATAAGATTCTCCGACTGATGAATGTTAATTACCTACTGCAATAAAAATGTTATTATGCAGCATAAGGTTTTCTAATTAGAGATTTAACTAGACACCTGTTCTGCTGTAATTTTTGACACAAGTATGCAACGTTTAAATACTGTACTGTTGATATTTTAAACATTCTGCTACCCACACAAACACACAACTTCTTTTTAAATATGCAAAGTACAAACACTTTTTACATATTTTAAATGTTCTGGTACCCAGATAACCATACATGTCCCCCTGCTTCGTAGCTTTTCACTTTTCGCACGTGGTTCTGGTTCCAATTAACCACGAAAAATAAGGGTTTACTGTATTTTATTATTTTGCTGATTTGTGCTGATATTTAACCTGACAAATTGTATTTTTTCACAAAAAAAACCCTGCAAATTCAATACATTTAATAGGTGTTGGGAGTTCTGATAGAGGTGGGTTATGCGCTTGTCAACCACAGCAAACAGAGTGCACGTATGTATTGATGAAGTTTCTTACTGAGGATTTCATAAAGGTAATTCTGTCTAGCCCTAACAAACTCTCGGTTTAAACTACAAAGACTTTGTCTGTGGAGATCAGAGTCAAATTGGAGTTTAGTTTTTCCCCACTTATGTTCTGCTTTCAATGCACTTTAACTTAAAGCTCTTTATGATCATTGTGCTCCTCCACAGAACTGTAGATCACTTCAAGATTGTCTTATTTTTAATAGGAACAACAGCAATCATGACATTTGCACTTTTCCACGTAAAATTGTCTAAATGTTCAACAACTGTATCAGCATTAACAGTCTGTTTGCACAAGCGATAACCTCAGCATCTTCATTTCTGCCACCTCCAGTTCTGCTTCCTGTTGTTTCTTCAGTGCCACCGTCTCTAATCCGTACATCATGGCCGGCCTCACCACTGTTTTGTAAACTTTGCCCTTCATCCTAGCGGAGAATCTTCTGTCACATAGAACACCAGACACCTTTCGCCAGCTGTTCCAACCTGCTTGGACCCGTTTCTTCACTTCTTTACCACACTCACCATTGCTCTGGATTGTTGACCCTAAATATTTGAAGTCGTCCACCCTCGCTACCTCTTCTGCCAGTAGCCTCGCACTTCCCCCTCCGGCCCTCTCATCCACGCACATGTATTCCGTTTTACTTCGGCTAAACTTCATCCCTCTTCTTTCCAGTGCATGTCTCCATCTTTCTAATTGTTCCTCCGCCTGCTCCCTGCTTTCACTGCACATCACAATATCGTCTGCGAACATCACGGTCCAAGGGGATTCCAGTCTAACCTCATCTGTCAGCCTATCTATTACCACTGCAAACAGGAAGGGGCTCAGAGCTGATCCCTGGTGCAGTCCCACCTCCACCTTAAATTCCACTGGTACACCTCGCGACACACCTCGCCATTGTTCTGCTGCCATCATACGTGTCCTGTACTATTTTAACATACTTCTCTGCCACACCAGACTTACGCATGCAGTACCACAGTTCCTCTCTTGGTACTCTGTCATAGGCTTTCTCTCCGTCTACAAAGACACAATGTAGCTCCTTCTGTCCTTCTCAGCACTTTTCCATGAGCATCCTCAAGGCAAATATTGCATCTGTGGTACTCTTTCTCGGCATGAAACCATACTGTTGCTCGCAGATTCTTATTTCTGTCCTGAGTCTAGCCTCCACTACTCTTTCCCATAACTTCATCTGCCAATGACGTTGCAGGCAATATGGCTGCCACTAGGATGTCAAGTGAGACTTCAGGAACTTTGCGCAATAATGACATGCTCTCCGCTAATTTTTTTTTCTTGTATAGACATTGAAGTGAATAATATTACATGTAGTTTTCAAAACAATACCTGATCCACACTGATCTTGTGCTAGTTGGAGAGAGAACAATTTTAACTCCCTTCTTCTTTGAATTACCAATTTCTACTGTGTACATTTTTTTCCATAATGCCATTCAAAAAGTTCAACTTACATAGATTATAGATTCAGGGCCCACAATTTAAACAATTTCAAATATTTGTTTATTTTTACAAAATTGGGGCTTCAAGCTCATAAAACCCACAAAAGTGAAAAAAACTTGGAAATTTTATGAAGAAACCACCATTTACTTGTCAGTTTTTCTGGAAAAAAAAAGAAAGAAATTAGGGCCACATTAAATATATTTTAATCAATATTTGGTTGTGAATCTGTTTCCTTGAATGACACCTGGATTTCAGAATCGGTTCATTGGCCAAGTACACAAGGAATTTGTCTCCGGTGGTTGGAACCACCCAAGTACGACATACATGTTGAATACAACAGACAGACAAGCAATTGACAGAGAACATTTTATTTTTCTGTAACACGGTTGTCCAGAGAATGCAGAATCTTCTCGAATTTAGAGCAGTTACAATGCCCATTAAAGCGATAGTCCGTCAAGTGCAATGACCATTGTGCAAAGGATGTCAAAAGTTCAAGGAATATCTGCTGTTTTTAAAATGACTAGTCATGCGGTGGTCTGGGACTATGTCGACTGTTCACATCTTGCAGATACTCCTCAGTTGATTGTGCAAGTGGTGCAGATGCTACTCAGATACCAGAGGTTAGTATTGGTCAACAACCGATGTGCAGATGGCACAGAGTGGTCAGACTACCTCAGTGAGTGGAGGCAGAATCTATAGTATATACTACGAATTGGCCCAGAAAAATGTGACAACGAACTCAAGGCAGAAAATTAGCAGCATGTTCCAGTGGAATTTTTAGTTAGCTGTTTATTAATTTAATTGCAAGAGGGAGGAAGCTGTTGGAATGTCTGCAGGTTTTGGTTTGCATTGTTTGGTAGCTCCTCCCTGAGGAAAGAACCTGGACGAGCCGGTGGCCAAGATGTGGAGGGTCCAATTGGATCCTGCCTACTTTTGCCCTAGTTTGGGTAGCGTTTAAGTTCTCAAGGGTGTGTAGGCTGGTGCCAACAATCAGTTTCGCAGTTTCCGTTGTCCGTTGCAGTCAGATGTTTTTCCTTTTTTGTGGCAACCCTAAACCAGACTCTGGAGGTACACAGTACTGATTCGATGACCGCTATGTAGAACTGTCTCAGCAGCTCTCATGGCAGGCCATGCTTTCTCAGAAACTGTAGGAAGTGCATCCTTTGCTGGGATTTTTGATGATGGACTTCTTGTTTGTCTCCAACTTCAGGTCCTCAAAGACTGTAATTCCTAGGAACTTGAAGGTCTCAACGGTTGACACAAGACAGTTAGACAGCGTCAGGGGCAGCTGTGGTGATTAATGCCTCCTGAAGTCCACAATCATAACTACATCATTTTGTGCGTTCAGCTCCAGGTTGAGTCAGCCAAATCAAAGCTCCTGCCTCTCCACTTCCTGTTGATACGCAGCAGCGAGAGGACACAACTTTGAGGTGCCTCAGAGCTGATTGTGCATGTGGATGAGGTGTTGTCCCCCAGCCTCACCTGCTGTGTCCTGGCCATCAGGAAGTTTTAGATGTACTGGCAGATGAGCTTGAGAAACTTGGATTAAAGAAGTTCGGGGATGATGGTGTTGAACGCAGAGCTGAAGTACATGAACAGGATCTTCATGTAGGTCCCCACGTTGTCGAGATGTTCAAGGATGAAGTGCTGACCCATTTTGACTACATCATGCGCAGACCTGTTTGTATGGTGGGCAAACTGCAGAGGGTCTACCCGGTTACCACAGACGCTCATGAGGTGGGACAGTACAAGGCGTTCAAAGACCTGCTGGAGATCTTTTTGAAGACTGAGACAGGATCTCAATGGAGAGATGGAGCTCCCAGAAGACAGGATTACTACAGGCAGGGTGATCCGAGATACAGGCAGGAGAGTATTTGGTGTGTCTTCTGGAAAGGGGAGAAGGAGACTTGGTGGTGGAACCCCAAAATAGAAGCAGTCATACAAAGAAAGAAGCTAGCGAAGAAGTGGGCCACTGAGAGGACTGAGAAAAGGCGAAATACATACCTGTGTAGGTATGGAAGCAATTTGGAGAGGTGGCTGTGGAATTTTTTACCAACTTATTCAGCAGAATACTAGCAGGTGAGAAGATGCCTGACGAATGGAGGAAAAGTGTGCTAGTTCCAATTTTTAACTACAAAGACGATTTGCAGAGCTTGGGGGCCATAGAGGAATAAAGTTGATGAGCCACACATTGCAGTTATGGAAAAGAGTAGCGGAGGCTAGACTTAGGACAGAAATAAGGATCTGCGAGTAATAGTATGATTTCATGTGTGGAAAGACCACCACAGATACATCATTTTCCTTGGGGATGTGAGTGGAAAAGTACAGAGAAGGTCAGAAGGAGCGACATTGTGTCTTTGTGGAACTACAGAAAGCCAATGACAGCGTACCAAGAGAGGAACTGCATGCGTAGGTCCAGCGTGGTGGAGAAATATGTTAAAATAGTTCAGGACATGTATGAGGGCAGCAGAACAGTGGTGAGGTGTGATGTTCCCGTTTGTTGTGGTAATGGATTAGGCTGACAGATGAGGTGAGACTGGAATCCCCTTGGACCACTATGTTTGCAGATGATATTGTGATATGCAGTGAAAGCAGGGAGCAGGTGGAGGTGTGCATGAATGTGAGGGGGGGAGGAGGAGGAGGAGGAGTGAAGCTCCAGGGAGAAGAGATAGCGATGGTGGATGACTTCAAATACTTGGGGTCAACAATCCAGAGCAATGCTGAGTCTGGTGAGGAAGTCAAGAAACAGATCCAAGCAGCTTGGAACAGCTGGCGGAATGTGTCTGGTGTGCTCTGGAGTTGGTTTTCATCCAGGATGTCTCTGTACATTGCTGCATTCATATTTCCCTCAATCTGATTAGTTTCTCAGTTCTTGCCACTGAAAAATATTCCATCAGCATGATGCCACCAACACTGTAGGGGTAGAGTTGGCTAGGTTTTTGAATGGTACTAGATTTTCCCCAAATATAAATACTGGCAGGGAGTACGATAGTTCAGCTGGTAAAGGAAATAATATAGCAGAACTGAATTTATCCCGGCCGGCGCAGTGGAGCAGCCGGAAAGCGTTGGCCTCACAGTTCCGAGGTCCTGGGTTCAATCCTGGCCCTGCCTGTGTGGAGTTTGCATGTTCTCCCTGTGCCTGTGTGGGTTTTCTCCTTGCACTCCGGTTTCCTCCCAGATCCCCAAAAACATTAATTAATTGGAGACTCTAAGTTGCCCTTAGGTGTGATTGTGAGTGCGGCTGTTTGTCTCCATGTACCCTGCGATTGCCTGGCAACCAGTTCAGGGTGTACTCTTCCTCATGCCCGATGACAGCTGGGATAGGCTCCAGCACTCCCCGTGACCCTCGTGAGGATAAGCGGCAAAAGAAAATGAATGGATGGATATAACATCTGGCATCCAGCTCAATCTTTGCCTCATCAGATCAGAGATGTCTTGGTCTGACAGTTCTTCAGGTGCCTTTTAGCAAATTATGGGCATGCTGCCGCGTACCCTGCCGTTTTCCCATCTGGCCACTCACGTTTCTGACTTTCCAAATCACGTACAATCAACTGAATTTGCAATTTAATTTAAGATGTAGAAATATTTCAAGGATGATCACTGGAAACTGAAACTGAAAAAACACTGAGCAAATCTTGATTTTAATGGCAAATAGTATGAATATTATCTGCATGGTTTCTTTTCTTTCTAACCCCAACCCCCAATTTTCATACAAAAACATTAAGGGGTAAGGTAAGGTGTACAATTTTGAGCAAATAAATCAATTTGATTTTCAGTCAAGACTGTTTTGTCTTTTCTTTATTTTTCGGAACCAGCATTACATTGCAAAATGGCTTACCTGTACTGGACACACCGACTATGTTGCTAGGCTCACTGATTGTGTCATCCATGACGGCCATTACACGGAACTCATACCAGGCTTCCTAAGAGAAGGATAGGAATGTCAAGGTTAAAAGATCCTTAGGATTGAACTCGACAATTTAAACAAAAATGTGGAAAATATTGAAAACATTCCTCATGTCTTGGACATATCTTGATTCAGGCCTCCATTGTGAGAACTTCTATGATTATTTGTTGGCAATGGACAGGAAAAGTAAGTAAAAACAAAGCCATCTCTTCAAGCCTTCTTCAATCTCATAAAAAAACATTTTCACAATCATCAGATTGCTCTATCAAATGAACAAAATTGATAATACTCCAAAAAACAGCTAATTTGTGGAATTCTTAGATCCCCATTCCAAGATGAAAAATTAAGTATTGAGTTATTAATATTTCAGCAAAACTCACAGAGCTAACCAGTCTTAATTTGATAATAATTGCAGAAAAAGAAATCTCGTCTGACTTAAAACGCTGGAATAATTTACTTTCATCAGTCCTGCGAAGAATAGCTACAATAAAAATGAAAACCTAACCTCAAACTATTTATTCTCAATGATTGTATTTAAACCAACACTAAAATGGTTCCAAACTATTTATTCTCAATGATTCCTTTTAAACCCAAATTAAAATGATTCCAAACCTTAGATACAGCCATCGTGAATTTTTACTCAAAAAGTAAGAAAAATAGAATTTATCTACTCTTCAGAAAAGTACACAGGAGGGACGCCTAAAAGCCCTCAACTTTAAAGTGCCACTGATACCTAAAACTTATATTTTTTTATGTTTTTAACCAAAAATAATCATCCAGAATGGACCCATCCGTTTTTTCAGAATTTTGCCTGGCAGGGAAAGTCTCTCTCAGATTGTTGTGGAAGAACCAGGATGTAACATTTTTTACAGTAGCAGGGACAAGTGTTTATATAGGTTTATATCTATTGTACTGGCGAAAAATTATCTGGAGTTTGCTCAAACACTCAGGAGAATGGATTTACTCTTCACACGTTTCCAAAACACCCGGTTCGTCATGAAAAATGAATTGCACAGGTACAAAGGACATGAGCTTTGTGGGTTCTAAATGACAGGTAGGTGTGTATAGAGCTATTAAATCATAATAGTTTGGGGCGACTAATTTGTGTCACAGTTTATAGCATATGTTATGTGATAATTTTGAATAAAGCCCCTTGGTCAAACCAGCAAAATATAACAAAGCACTTGTATTGCCTTTTAAGACAATTTAATCACACACAATACAGCAAAAACAATGACAAAATAGAAGTACAAAGACAGTTAAGTAGTGTGTAACACGAGCTAACGAGCCCCACGACGTATAGTCACCACTCGAACTCGAACTACATGTCCAAAATATACCAATAAAAAAACCTCCGTCCGCGTTCGACGACGTAATCCTTCTCTCAGAACGTAACAAAAGATGCGCGTCGTATCGCCGTTAGCTGCTGTTAGCCCCGACGCGGAGGCTAGGCTGGGTGGCATCCGGTTCAGATTCCCAAGCCACCTCATCTGGCTCCTCTCAATGCGGAGGAGCAGTGGCTTAGCACTGAGCCCCTACCAGATGACCGAGATTTTCACTCTCTCTCTAAGGGACAAGGGAGGTGGAAGCAGTGCACCATCAACACTGTGTATAGGGAGGAAGAGGCGCTGCTGACCTTGACTCAGGATGTTGTTAGTCTATGGGGGGACTACTCAAAGACCTCCTCAATTCAACTAAGGTGGTTAATAAGATCCTTGGTGGCAAGGCCCTCAGGGGTGAATGAGATTCACCTGGAGTTCCTAAAGGCTCTTGATGTTGTGGCGCTGTTCTGGTGAACACGTCTGCGACATCGCATGGACATCTGTGAAAGTAACTCTGGAATGGCAGACTGGGGTTGTGGTCCCACTTTTTAAGAGGGGCAACCGGAGGGTATTTTCTAATTTCAATCAAACTTCTCGGTAAGGTCTATTCAGGTTTGCTGGGAGGAGGGTCCATCGGGAAGTTGAATCCCATATTCAGTAGGCGTTGCATTGTTTTTGTCCTGGCCATGGAACAGTGCATAGGTTCCATACCCTCGGCGGGTTCCTCAAGGGTGCATGGGTGTTCACCGAACCAGTCTACATGTGTTTTGTGGTCTTGGAGAAGCGTTTGACCTTGTCCCTTAGGGATTCCTGTGACGGATGTTTCGAGAGTATGGAGTGCTAAACTCCGATACTAGCTGTCCAGCTTCTACCCCAACCACCCTTGCTCTACCACGTGGTTGCTTCTCCATTAAACTTCCAAGGCCGGGAGGTGATGGTACCGCTTTTCAGAGCCTTCTCCGACCTGGTTCTAAAACGCAGGCCGAGGAGGGCCACAACGCAACTGTCATCGGATTGGCCAACAGAAGCGTAGAAGCGCAGTGAGTTGTCACTTTTACAGTAATGGCGTTTAAAGCTTGCCACACACCAAGCAACTCCACCGAACCTGACTGAACTGTCATGCTGTGTGTGTGCCAAGGCAACTGTTTTCATGAGTGGCCAATCAGTCTGCCACTGGTTTTGTCTCCATGTACCCTGCGATTGCCTGGCAACCAGTTCAGGGTGTACCCACAAATCAAACTTTGAATCATTGTCTTAACGTCATCTCAAATAAGCTTTCCCTCACAGGAAAAACACATTTCTGGGTTTGGCGAGCCGCGGGGGATCAAACCATGTAAGTCAACAGCATCAAATATTGTGATTTACATCAATACACTCTTCCCTCGTTATGCGCAGGAGTTACATTACTCGCCCCCTCCAAGGAATGATGAAAATCAGTGAATAATGGATGCAGTATTACAATACCTATGTATGATATGTACCATATTTTCGCAACCATGAGGCGCACTTAAAAGTCTTGGGTTTTTGTTTTTTTTTTTTTTAAGATAGAGAGCACACCTTAAGATCACAGCAACTTCACAAATCTTGTTGTGTGACGAGACCAATGAAATACACCGGCTTAGTACTAAGTACTGAACATGTTCATACTCATAGTGCCATGTCGAAACTAAAATTATCACACCATAGCATGGTCCCAGCATGCTGGGAGGATGTAAATAGTATTTAAAGTGCATGCCTTTTGTCAATTATTTCTTCAGTCAATGTTTTATTTATTTTATTATTTGCTAGTTATACTATTCTGTTTGCTGTGGTGTGGTAATTTTAGACGTAACACAGAGAATTTTGAGTAATAACTTGCCAACACTGTTAGTGGGTGAGATAAAGTAAGCTTCTTCTGGTTGCAAATTTAACGTTCCAATTATTCCTCACTGCCTTGTGAGAGCCATCATATGATAGGTTACATACACTGAAACACATGCATGTTGTACAGTGAAGAAACTAAGTATTTGAACACCCTACTATATTGTAAGTTCTCCCACTTAAAAATAATGGAGGAGTCTGAAATTTTTATTATAGGTGCATGTCCACTGTGAGAGAGATAATCTAAAAAGAAAAATCAAGAAATCCCAATGTATGATTTTTTTTTTTTTAATGATTTGTGCGATGCAGCTGCAAAAAAGTATTTGAACACCTGTCTATCAGGTCGAATTCTGACCCTCAAAGACCCGTTAGTCCACCTCCACTCCATGTATTATCCTGAAGCATAAAGACACCTGTCCACCCCATACAATCAGTAAGACTCAAACTTGTAACAAGACCAAAGAGCTGTCCAAAGTCACCAGAGACATAATTGTACAACTCCACACGGCTGGAAAGGGCTACAGAGAGATTGCCAAGCAGCTTGGTGAAAAAAGTCCACTGTTGGAGCAATCATTGGAAAATGGAAGAAGCGAAACATGACGGTCAATCTCAATCGGAGTGGATCCCCATGCAAGATATTGCCTCGTGGGGTCTCAATGATCCTTAGAATGGTGAGGAATCAGCCCAGGACTAAATGACACGACTTGGTTAATGAATTGAAAAGAACTGGGACCACCGTTTCCAAGGTAACTGTTGGTAATACACAAAAACGTCATGGTTTGAAATCATGCATGGCATGGAAGGTTCCCCTGTTTAAAACAGCACATGTCAAGGCCCATCTTAAGTTTGCCAATGACCATTTTTGTGATACAGGAGTCATGGGAGAAAGTTTTGTGGTCAGATGAGACCAAAGTGGAACTTTTTGGTCATAATTCCACTAAGTGTTTGGAGGAAGATGAATGACGAGTTCCATCCCAAGAACACAATCCCTACTGTGAAGCATGGGGGTGGTAGCATCATGCTTTTGGGGTGTTTGTCTGCACATGGGACAGGACAACTGTATTGTACTAAGCAGAGGATGACCGCGGCCATGTATTGTGAGATTTTGGGGAACAACCTCTTTCCCTCAGTCAAAGCAGTGAAGATGGGTCGTGGCTGGGTCTTTCAACAGGACAATGACCCAAAGCACACAGCCAGGAAAACCAAGGCTCTATAAGAAGTATATCAAGGTTCTGGCATTGCCTAGCCAGTCTCCAGACCTAAACCTAATAGAAAATCTTTGGAGGGAGCCGAAACTCCGTGTTTCTCAGCAACAGCGTAGAAACCTGTCTGATCTAGAGAAGATCTGTGTGGAGGAGTGGGCCAAAATCCCTCCTGCAGTGTGTGCAAACCAGGTGAACAACTACAGGAAACGTTTGACCTCTGTAATTGAAAATAAAGGCTCCTGTATCAAATATTAACATTGGTTTTCTCAGGTGTTCAAATACTTATTTGCTGCTGCATCACATGAATAAATTGTTAAGAAATCATACATTGTGATTTTTCTTTTTAGATTCTCTCTCACACTGGACTTGCACCTACGATGAAAATTTCAGACCCCTCCATGACTTATAGCAGTTTTTGTTCTTTGCTCGATTGAGGTGGTGTGGGAATTTTTGTCTAAACTGCCAGGATATGAAATACAGTGAGATGGAAAGCACAACAACAAACAAGTGTGTCACCTTGTTCATGATCCCGCTACAATCCCTCACACTTTTGACTCGTTGCCTGTTCTAAACGAAAATCAACAAAGACCGGACCAAGGGAGAGCAAGGCAGATCGACACCAGGCATTACTGGAACTTGTAATGCAAAAGCGGCATATGGGAAGAAATAGGAGCACTTGCACAAAACCCATACAAGCACAGCGAGAACATTCAACCTCCACCAAGTGTCATGACCAGAACACGTGTTTGAAACCAAAATGCACGACTCACGAGACCAGGTACAGTTCGGTAAGCATCTTTATTCAGTCCAAGGTCGAAACACAGGCAGGCAGTCCAAAGAAGCAGCAGTACCAAAATCGGCAGGCTTGAAGGCAGGGTCGTTAACGAGGCAGGGTTCGGTACACAGAGTAGCAAGGACATAGGCAAAGGATTGCGGGAACGTGACATTGGAGTACAACGACCTGGCAAGGACCAGACCACACGCGTGACAATATATACATGGACCGTAATCACCAAAACAAGACGCAGGTGACCGCATCTGCTCACCGGAGCAGGTGCGCGCCGCGTTGGGAACAGACACACCCATGACACTCAAAAAGTACCAACCCAAGATTCAAACCCAGGATCTTGTTGATGGGAGGACGCTCGCATACTAAACAATGTATTAGTTTCATGTAGTCTCACAGCTAAAATGCTCCAATGTAGACTGAATTTACATAACATTGAAAAAGCCTAACAAAACGGGTTGAAAATTTTTCATTGTCGTGTATATGATGTTTCAAGATTAAAACCATCCAGGTGGTCCTAATTGTTGAACCAGAGAGAGAGAGAGCCAAGTGAAAATAAGCTGTTCTGAATCTGATCTATCCTCAGTCCCCTGTCCTTACCTGGATGAGGTCGCGAGCAAGCATCTCTGTCTCGCCTGAGGGGATGCTGTTGTCCAGGACCTCCCATGGTTCCCCCAAGCGAAACTCCATGACATAATGCTGGATCGGTGCTGTGTGATTAGCGGGCGGGATCCAAGTAAGCAGGACTCCCTGCTGCGTGCGATTGGCTGTGAGGCACCGTGGTGGGGTAAGCAGCACCAGTGGTTCAGGGGTACTTATAGGAAATACTGGGAGAGCAGATTTGGATTGAAATACTTTGGCTAAGACATGACATCATTCTGTGTAGGACATTGTAGAATCATGACAACAGTGAATCACTACTGAGCTATTCTTTAGTTCTAACAGATAACTTTGAGAGTGATAAAATAAAAGTTTTGAATCATCGCCATTATCTGACTTCAGGCATGTAGTACTTAAATATAATACATACACTCCCTTCTCGACTATTGTTCCATAAGTTTTCTCCAAGGGTTTCGAGAAGCGTGTCTTACGTTTTTTTTTTTTTTTATTGGCTGTCTGACAATTGGAAGATAGCTGTTCTGAGTCCCAGGTCTTCCACACACAATTTTACCGTATCTCATAATTGTGTAAATATCTGTCAAAGAATTAGTTGTATGATAGCTACATTTTGTTTGTGTGGGATGGAATAAGATGGTGAATGAATATACAGATATGAAATCAAAATAAAAAAGGAAATTGAGTCTTTTCTACTCCAGGGTGAACCCTTAATTTGCATACTAAGGTTTGCACTCAGTTTAGCAGTTTTTATTAGCTGATAAAACCCAAAGAATATTACTGCCAAACAAAAAGAGGCTCTGGGCTAAAAAGCTTTGTCTTCTTTGTGACTAAGTCTTTTCTGCAATAAAGGGATATATTGTTAGTAATTGTCAATGTACAATTGAAACATGACACATATTCTCAAGAAATAAATGACAACCAATAGCATCACAAGCAATCCTGATCACTGAGCTAACTAAATCATCCAAAGGCAAATGTCATTGCCAAAGTTGCTTGATGTATTTTAATTAGATTTCTTTTCATCTAATTTCACCGATGCAAGTTTTAATGGTACACCAGATTTTCAAAGATATGTAACTTTGACAACTTCCAAAAAGTTATCGTACAGTGTTATATCCTAAGATAACAAACCTTGAATCTCACTATTACAGCTTTGATAATAAGTAATAAAAACGTTTTGGGCATTTGAAAGTCACATCAAGTGTTTAATTCTGAAGGTTCATTTGACTTCCGTTTTACTTCTTGGGATTTCATGCACTTTTTGATCTGAGAATTTAATACATAGTTTCCAATTAGTAGATAAAATTCTTGAAACAATGACGTAGTCATACCTCTGAGGTGTTTGATTAAAAAAGTTCTATATAATTTATGAATTTACATACAATGTAGATTCTTGGATTTATTCAAATTTATTGTGGTTATTATAATTCTCAAGGAAATGTTAACTCAAATTATACAGTGTATCTTGTGTTGCACACCGCATGGAAAACCAGATAACACACATGTGTCACAGTTATGCAAGGGGGGATGTAAGTGTGAAAAGCTGCCCAAACTTTGAGCACTAAGTACTATGTGCTCACCTAATGTGTTCACAGTGACAACCTCGCTAAAGGGTCCTGTGCCAAGCTTGTTTTGGGCGAGGATGCTGAACTGGTATGTCGTCTCAGGCTCCAAGCCAGGCACCACCATCCACTCCTGGCCTCCTGGCACAGGTATCGAGAGCCAGTCATGGGGACCTAAATGCTCCCTTTTTACCCTGCACATAAGTCAGGGTGAGAGGAGAGTGTAACAGGCAGAGACACTTATGAATATGAGTCTCGTTCATCTGACTTAGTGGGATGTAATGCAATATATTATTTATTGTGTTGTATGCCGTACACTTGTCAATACTACACTCAGTCAGCAATCATCCAAAATGACTCCATTTCCCTTCACACTATTCACGTCACACAGTGATGACATTATAAAATTGAACTTTCACTTGATGGTGAGCCCATGCTGCAGTTCGCTTTGCATTTTGACATTTGTCCATGCTAGACATCCAGGAGTTGGTATGATTGATGCACATGCAGCAACAGTCTTGAAAAAAATAGTGCTGTAGTTACAAACCTGTGTTCAATGTATTGAAATATAATGAAAAAGGTTCAGTATATCTTTGAGTTAATCCATTCATCCATCATTTTCTACACCGCTTATCTTCGTTAGGGTCCCAGGTATGCTGGAACTTGTCCCAGCTAACTCTGGACAGGAGGCGGGGCACACGCCCAGAACTGGTCGCCAGACGATTGCAGGGCACATAGAAACAAAAGACCATCTGCATTCACATTCACACCTACGGGTATTTGGCGTCTTCAATTGACCTACCATGAATGTTCTTGGAATGTGGGAGGAAACCAAAGACCCAGAGAAACCCACACAGGCTCGGGGAGAATATGCAAACGGCATACAGGCGGGGCCAGGATTTGAACCCCAGTCCTCGGAACTGTGAAGCCAATGCTCTACAGCTGCACCACTGTTCCACCCATATATATTGATGTTGAAATTTGTTGTTACTATCATCATCCATCCATCATTTTCTGAGCCACCTATCCTCAACTGGGATCGCTGGAGTGCTGGAGCCTATTCCACCTATCTTTGGGCACCCTGAGCTGGTTGCCAGCCAATCACACGGCACATAGAAACAAGCAACCATTCACAGTCACAATCACACCAATTAATGCATGTTTTTGGTGATGTGGGAGGAAACCAGTGTGCCTGGAGAAAACACAGGGATGCACGGGGAGAACATACGAACGCCACACAGGCAGGGCTGGGATTTGAACTCCCATTCTTAGAAGTGTGAAGGAGATGCTTTAACCAGTCGCTGCACCATATTCAAAATACTGTACATGAGTCCTGGAAATAATATGTCAGCACAGTAAAATAATGGCATGAGAAATAGATGTTCCTGTTGCTGTTCTAAAGAAGCTCCTGTACGATGTGCAGATGTTGCATAAGTGCATATTGTTGCATAAGTTGTGTGGACTAACACAGTTTAATGCTGAAGTTTAGTGTTGAAATATTTTGTGTGTGCAAATGTGTGTGTGTCGGGGGGTGGGGGACAATACAGTACGACAGAGGTTATAATGGACTAAATTGTGCATATTGTCAAAATACATGGCGGAGAAAATATGATCTACAGTCAAGCAGAGCAAAGCACCAGCAACAGCAGCCGCAGCAGCAGGAGAAGCAAGAGCAGTAAGACAAAGGGAAAAGTACATTCATGGAGCAAGTTAAAGAAATTACAGACAGAGCAGCTCTTAATCTGTATTTCAAGTCTATCTGAAAAAAAAAAAAAAAAAGATCTGAAGTCTTCAGAACGCGATCCCGAAGAACAAATTTCTAGACATAAATACAACCAGGTGAAAAAGCAAGAAGCGAAGCAGGCTGGGATGACTCACACATGGCCGTACCAGACTGATAATGTCTGCTGGAAACCCCCGTCGTAGCCCACCTCCCACGACGCATTGGCCCAGGTGGAGGATGCTACCACATGGACGCTGGTAGGGGCATGGGGGCTTGTGCCTGTGGGAAGGGCAAAGCAGTGGGGCATATGTTGTTAAAAGGACATGTGAGTCACTGAAACAGTTTTTAAGTTTAGGACATTGATTTGGAACAAGTATGTTTCATATATATTTCAAGTTTTAGTTTTATATAACCTTAACATGGGTTATTGTTCCATAGCTCTTAGATACGATACTGTTTGTGTGTCCTTGATTGTTTTGACTACTCACTCGATTTCTCTTCCGTTCTCATCCTCTGCACGCAACCATTCGCATAGAGATAAATTTGAGTGCAGCTGGGCAAAGCTAATTTGTGACAAGGTTGTGGGAATTTTTTTTCCTTTTTCTCTCTCTCACGTCTATATTATGTCGGTACGGTGGTGCAGCTGGAATGCCTTGGACTCACAGTTCTGAGGTCCCAGGTTCAATTCAAGAGCAGCCTGTGTGGAGTTGTGTGTTCTCCCCAGTTTTCTCCAGGCACTCCGGTTTCCTCCCACATCACAAAAACTTGCTACATTAATTGGACACTCTAAACTGCCCCTAGGTGTGGGATAGGCTCCAGCACTCCCGCGACCCTCGTGAGGATGAGCGGCGAAGAAAATGGATGGATGGGTGGATGGATGGATGGATGGATGGATGGATGGATGGACTTCTATATTACAAGGTAAAGTTTTGCTAGGACCTTAGTAAAGGTTAACAAGTTGTGACGATTTTTACCTTATCCTCACTTTGCAAAGATTTCTTTCGCTCTTGTAATAAAACTCATAAAGACGAGATTGCTTCATTGCTTATTTCGTCAGAAAAAGACTTGCCAAACAGTTGGTGTCAGAAGTGGGATTCTAGGATGATCGCCGATCCATGGGACCCCGGGAGTGATTGATCATCCAGGACCAACACACGAGTCCTCACTCCACCCAAAGAATTAGGACAGGGGCCTGTCAGGGCTCTGGATGTCGGCTATCACCTGAAGATCCAAACTGATCTGTTGTCCTCCAAACAAAGAATGACGGTAGAGAAAATGTTGATTCCTTGAAACTAGGACCATATCATATGTTGTACTGTATTTGAAACAATCTTGTCTCTGTATTATGTGGTATTGGTAATTGGTCTCCCCACATTCCATTGATAAGGTTCTAGCCCTTAAAATCCTGGATAAAATCCTGGTTTTAAGTTCCCCATTGCAAGTCAAACAGTCAGTGGGTTTGGGTTTTGGACCTCCAGGATCAAGTCTGACAATTGGGGGTTTGTGCCCCCAGGTTGGAGTCAAACAATCAGGGGTTTGGGTCCCAGTTGATTTTGAAAGTGTTTGAATATTGTTAAAAATAAAAAAAAGAGAAGTGCTTCTTATGAGTACAAGAAATGGGAAGTGGGAAGAGATTTAAATTAAAAAAAAAAATATATATATATAAACTCAAACTCAAGATCAGCAGGAAAATGATCAGAAACACACCATGAAGTCCACCTATGAATGGCCAAATAAATCAATAAAAACATAAATAAATAATGTTTTGGGGTGGTCAAGTCAAAGTCTGTATTTAAATCCTATTGGCATACGTTGTTGTGACCTTAAACAGGTAGTTCATGCAAGAAAACCTTCCAATGTGGTGGAGTTGAAAAACATTTCTGCAATGAAGAATGGGGGAAAATGGAGTGATGTGAAAGACTCGTCACCAGTTACTGCAAACGCTTGATTTCAGTTGTTGCTGCCAAGGGTGGCACAACCCGTTATTAGGTTCAGGGGGCAATTACCTTTACAGAGAGGTTCAGAAAGCTTTGGAAATTTTTTTTTTTGCGCCTTAATCAATTGAATTGTAATTAGAAAAGAGCATTTTTGTATTTCTTTGAGTTGTCTCTGAGTGATATTAAAATTTAAAAAAAAATTTTCTTTAATGATTTGAAACCTTTGTGTGTGATGGCTTTGCCTCCCCCCCCAAAAAAAAAAAAAAAAACTGACATCAGGAGGGAAGCAAATACTTTTTTATGGCACTGTATAATTTGGATCAAAGACAAAGGGAAAAAAAGGACTTTTGCACTCATGATGGCCATCGATGGTGGTGGACCGAGTTCCTTCCACCATTGGCTGACTCCTGGGAGTCCCAAAGGCAGACTGACATTTAAGTGGTGATATAAAACACACACTGTCGCAGTTTCTTTTTTTTATCCTTATGTTTTTGTAGTAAAGACACACTGGGGGCGGCACGGTGGCGCAGTTGTTGAGTGTCAGCCTCACAGTTCTGAGTACTGGGGTGCAAATCCCGGTATCCACCTTTGTGGAGTTTGCATGTTCTCCCCATGCCTGCGTGGGTTTTCTCCGGGCAATCCGATTTTCTCTCACATCCCAAAAACATGCATTCATTGGAGACTCCAAATTGCCCCAAGGTGTGATTGTGAGTGCGACTGTTGTCGGTCTCCATGTGCCCTGCGATTGGCTGGAAACCGGTCCGGGGTGTACCCTGCCTCCTGCCCGATGACAGCTGGGAGAGGCTCCAGCACTCCTGTGATCCTTGTGAGGATACGCAGCTCAGAAAATGGATGGATGGATACACTTGGCACTGAAAACACTTCTTTGGTTAAACTAATTTACAGTCATCACCAGAAATTCATTTACACACTTATGGAGTTAATGTATTCAATTTTGAAGTATAATTGATGGTAGATGTCCTTCAGATGGTAGAAGGCAATTTTAGCTATTAATTTGATATGACTGTTGAAAGTCAAGTCAGAATCTATCAGTAGACCAAAGCAAAATGTTAACTCCTGACTGCGAAGGTTGAGAATATTATTATTATTAATTATCGATCGATTTTAACCAAAGCTGAGCTGATTATGTCATTTTAAAATTTTAACAACAAAGTCAAGGTTTGGGATTGGCAGGCTATTAATTACACTTTTGTTTTGAGGCAGGTTCCATTCCATTATTGACCACTTTTTCCTGATTGAGAGTTTTTGTTTTATGCTGAATTGAACATGGGTGGCGTGTGCCCTTTGAAACTCTTGTTTCGTTGGTCTTGTTTTCAATCTTGTTTTGTATTGTACAAAGCTGGTTTTATTTATGTGCTCAGCAGCATCAGTCACATCACACCTTGCATTATTTTTATGTTTAACACATCATTAATTGGCTGTCACGAAATCTGAATTCATAGATTCACTAAGAGCCATTTCGACAGGCTGCAAACACGGCACCAATATGAGCATTATCATAATAATAATGTATATAGTGTGTATGATGTTTGTTCCACAAACAATGTATTTAATTTTGATGGAACAACTTTTTCTGAACATTCACATGTTTGGGTTAACATTTTATTCTCTTATTTTACCATTTAATTGCCAACACCGCTTAACCTGGTTAGGGTCGCGGGGACACTGGAGCCTATTTCAGCTGACTTCAGGCGAAAGGCGGGCTACCATTTTTAGGCAAATGACGAGATCAACAAATTTAGCCATAGTCAGGCTCTCACATTAGGGGATTTGGAGACAAAATTTAGAGTGGACACTTGGATGGTTTGGACACAAATGGAGGAGTGGAAATGAGTATATCGGTAGAAGAACAATGAGAAGGGAGCTGCCGGGCAATAAAAGTAGGTTTGAAAGATGTGGTGAGGGAAGACAGGGAAGACTTCAGCTTCTGATCAAGACCTGCAAAGACTTTGGACGTTCTGCCACCCTGTGCTTCAAGGATAGCTGGCTGTGTGGACACATCCTCCACGTTGCCGTTACGCGACACGGCGTTCATCTTTATTGGGCAGACTGCATCGCAGAGCTAGCATGGAAATCGAAAGCCAGTGGACTATGGACATTACACAGCTCAGCACATACTGCTGCAGCCCGCTTTTGGAGTTGTTGTTCTTAAACTGTAAATCATTTTAGTCACTGCGTGAATATGCCTCTTTCATTTTCGTAGGTGTTTACATTCCACCCCAAGCTAGCATGAATGCAGCACTGCTAACGCTCGCCGAGTAGACAAACAATATTGACAAAAAACTTTGAGATTCACCACTCATTAGCCGAAGAGACTTAACACAGCTAAACTTAAAATATTAGCATTGCTGTGCATTGCTGTGCTAAACTCCCTAAATACAGTGAAGAAACTATGTATTTGAACACCCTGCTATATTGCAAATTCTCCCACTTGGAAATCATGGAGGGGTCTGAAATTTTCATCGTAGGTGCATGCCCACTGTGAGAGAAATAATCTAAAAAGAAAAATCCAGAAATCACAATGTATGATTTTTTTTAACGATTTATTCATGTGATACAGCTACAAATAACGATTTGAACACCTGAGAAAACCAACATTTGGTACAGTGGCCTTTTTTTGCAATTACAAAGGTCAAACGTTTCCTGTAGTTCTTCACCAGGTTTGCCCACACTGCAGGACGGATTTTGGTCCACTCCTCTACACAGATGTTCTCTAGATCAGACAGGTTTCTGGGCTGTCGCTGACAAACACGGAGTTTCAGCTTCCTCCATAGATTTTCTGTTGGGTTTAGGTCTGGAGACTGGCTCATCTATGCCAGAACCTTGATATGCTTCTTACGGAGCAACTCCTTGGTTTTCCTGGCTGTGTGCTTTGGGTGATTGTCATGTTGAAAGACCCAGCCACGACCTATCTTCAATGCTCTGACTGAGGGAAAGAGGTTGTTCCCCAAAATCTCACAATACATGGCCGCATTCATCCTCTCCTTAATACAGTGCAGTCGTCCTGTTCCGTGTGCAGAAAAACACCCCCAAAGCATGATTCTACCACCCCCATGCTTCACAGTAGGGATTGTGTTCTTGTGATGGAACTCATCATTCGTCTTCCTCCAAACACGGTTAGTGGAATTATGACCAAAAAGTTCCACTTTGGTCTCATCTGACCACAAAACTTTCTCCCATGACTCCTCTATATCATCTAAATGGTCATTGGCAAACTTAAGATGGGCCTTGACATGTGCTGGTTTAAGCAGGGGAACCTTCCGTGCCGTGCATGATTTTAAACCATGACGTTTTTGTGTATTATCAACAGTCACCTTGGAAACGGTGGTCCCAGCTCTTTTCAGGTCATTGACCAAGTCATGTCGTGTAGTCCTGGGCTGATTCCTCACCTTTCTAAAGATCATTGAGACCCCACGAGGCAATATCTTGCATGGGGATCCACTCCGATTGAGATTGACCGTCATGTTTCGCTTCTTGCATTTTCCAATGATTGCTCCAACAGTGGACCTTTTTTCACCAAGCTGCTTGGCAATCTCTCTGTAGCCCTTTCCAGCCGTGTGGAGTTGTACAATTATGTCTCTGGTGACTTTGGACAGCTCTTTGGTCTTGGCCATGTTTCAAGTTTGAGTCTGACTGAGTGTGTGGGGTGGACAGGTGTTTTTATACAGCTCACGACCTCACACAGGGTCAGAATTCTAGCTGATAGACAGGTGTTCAAATATTTATTTGCAGCTGTACCACACAAATAAATCGTACAAAAAAATCATACATTGTGATTTCTGGATTTTTCTTTTTAGATTATCTCTCTCACAGAGGACATGCACCTCTGATGAAAATTTCAGACCCCTGCATGATTTCTAAAAGGGAGAACTTGCAATATCGCAGTTTATTCGATTACTTATTTTCTTCACTGTATAAGCAGCACATAAATGTTCGACGAGGGAAAATAACACTCTCGACCACTGCTATACTTCCATTAAACACGCATATCACGGAATTCCCCGCACATCCTTAGGCTCCTCTGATCACTGCTTACTCTACTTAATACCTACATGCAGGCAAGCATTTAAGTGCACGAAGCCTTTGGTAAAATCAGTTACAAAGTGGATCAACGAGGCAAAATTAGAACTTCAAAGCTGCTTTGACTGGAGCGTCTTTAGAAAAATTTATCAAGCAGCCTCGATGATTTCCTGGATATTGTCACCGCGTATGTCAATTTCTGTGAGGAGGTCTGTGTACCAACAAAAACTTTTCGCACATTCAATAACAACGAACTGTGGTTTACAGCCAGACTTGGGCAACTCCGCCAGGCTAAAGAGGTTGCATATCGTAGTGTAGCCCTCTACAATCGCACTAGAAACCACCTGACCAATGAAATGAACATTGCAAAGAGGGATTATGCTGCAAAACTGGGAAAACATCTTGGGGCTAATGACTCCAAATCAGTCTGGCGCAGATTACAAACGGTCAGTAATTACAAGTGACATGTCCCCCCCCCTCCCACAGGAGACAACAATAGTTTCTGACGACCTCAATAGCTTTGATTGCAGATTTGGAAAGTACACTTTCACTCCAAACACCCACAAAGTCGCACCACCGTCCGCTTCAACAACTTCAACAACTTCTCCAACTGCACCGTTTTAACAGGCATGAAAGGGATGTGAGGCAGCACTTCAAACAACAAAAGATCACCAAAGCGCCATTCCCAGATCTTGTGTCCCCATCCTGCCTCAAAGTCTGTGCAGACCAACTTGCTACTGTCTTCACAAAAATCTTCAACAGGTCTCTAGAACTGTGTGAAGTACCAACCTGCTCCGAAAGCTCCACCACCATACTGGTTCCAAAAAAAGCAGCAGTCTCAGGTCTTCAAGATGACAGGCCTGTTGCCTTGACATCTGTGGTCATGAAGTAGTTTGAATGCCTTGTGCTAGACCACCTCAAGAGCGTCACAGGTCCCCAGATGGACCCTCTGCAGTCTGACTATTGAGCTAACAGGTCTGCGGACATCCTGGAACATCTTGACAGCGAGAGAACCGATGTGTGGATCCTGTCCGTGGACTTCAGCTCTGTGTTAAACACCATCATCCCTGAACTCCTCTCCTCCAAGCTCCTCCAGCTTAGTGTCTCGCCTGCCATCTCCCAGTGGATCTACAACTTCCTGACGGGCAGGACACAGCATGTCAAGCTGGGGGATACCACCTCATCCACGTGCACTATCAGCACCGAGTACCCCATGGTTGTCTCCTCTCCCCTCTGCTCTTCTCACTCTACACAAACGACTGCACCTCAAGCAGACAAGCAAACAAGCAGAGGGGGTGTTTCAAAACTCTGTGCACAGAGGCATTCCACGAGTCTGCAAGACCATGCAGCTGAACAGGTTACAAAAATGAATAAAATGAAATCTTATCCATCCATCCATTTTCTGAGCTGGTTATCCTCGCAAGGGTCATGGGAGTGCTGGAGCCTATCCTTGCTATTTTCGGGCAGGAGGCTGAGTACACACTGAACTGGTTGGCCAGCCAATCACAGAGCACATAGAAAAAAACATTCACACCTATGGGCAATTTAGAGTCTCCAATTAATGCATGTTTTTGGAATGATGGAGGAAACCGGGGTGGCCTGTGAGGTTCACGCTCTAATCAGTCGCACCGCTGTGCCGTAATCTTCTTCTTATTATTATTATTATTATTGTTATTATTATCTATCCATCAAATCATCCATCCAATTTCTATACTGCTTGTTCTAACACAGGTCACAAAGTGCTGGCGCCTATCCCAGCTAACTTCAGGCAAGACGCAGGGTACACCCTGAACTGGTCACCAGCCAATCACAGGGCACTTAAATATACAAACAACCATTCACACTCACATTCACACCTGTGGCCAATTCTTCAATTAACCTACCAACTCTATCCTCAAGAAAGCCTAGCAAAGGATGTACTTATTGCTTATGAGGAAGCGTGTCCTGTCACAAGAGCTGCTGAGACAGTTTTACACAGCAGTCATTGAATCAGTACTGTGTGCCTCCGTCATATGGTTTGGGGCTGCCACAAAAAAGGACAAACTCCAACTGCAACGGACAATCAAAACCACTGAACGGATTGTCGGCACCATTCTACCCACTATTGAAGACTTGGACGTCACTCGCACTCGGTCCAGAGCAGGCAGGATACTCTTGGACACTCCACATCCTGGCAACCAGCTCTTCCAGCTCCTTCCATCGGGTAGGAGCTACCGATCAATGAAAGTCAAAACTCGCAGGCATTCAAATGGTTTTTCCCCTTTGGCAATTAAGTCATTAAATTATTTATCAGCGAACTACGACACACCCTCATATCCTGCTGGTGAATCAGTATTTGTATTATATTTTGTAGACTATTGTACGACTCATCACTTTAAACTGCTCCCTTTGGACAATTGTCATTGCACTGGTCTATAACAGGAACTGCAAATGGGTAAGGACACTCTGTGTAAGCTAAACATAATGTGGGGCGTTGACGCACTCTTAACTGTTCCAAATGGAGAAGACTGCATTTTACACATCTGTGACTCTTATAAGGAATAGTTCCTATTAACTGAATGTCTCTTGTCTTTGTTCTTGTTAGTTTGTTTGCTCTTTGTTCTGAATGTCGTACCAGGGCACCACCGACTCCCGGAGACAAATTCCTTTTGTGTTGTTACACACTTGGCCAATAAAGCTGATTCTGATTCTGATGCATGTTTTTTGGGATGTGGGAGGAAACGGGGAGTATCCAGACAAAACCCACGCAGGCACAAGGACACCATGCAAACTCCACACAGACAGGGCTGTTTTTGAACCCCGATCCTTAGGATGTGAAAGATCGCTTCACCTCGCGTGCTTTGCTTGAGTTTGACCACATGACACATTTGGACACATTGAAAGTGCATGCGCTTCATCAGCGCTGTAAACTTCGCAAGCAGCGGGGCTTCCCCTTTGCGGAAAAAGGCAGTGAATTTGCGTCATTCGCAGTGCTCTGCACGGATTTGCATCTATCTGTGTGAAGCCCATTGACTTTCTATGTAATCACACCGCATGAAACGCCCAAAACACAGCCATTGGGTACGTAGCGTTAAAACTGTGAGGCAGATGTGCTAAACGGTCATCCATTGTGCCGCCCATTCATATTCTCTTATTATTACTGAGAAATTCTATTAATGTAAAAATGGGAATGCTGTTAGAGGTTAGGCTCAGATGAATTAAAACATGATATTTGCATTATGTAATTAATTATTATAAATGTGAGAGAAATTGTAGTCTTTGATGTACTCTATCCTCAGAGAGCACAATGAAATTGAGCAATCATTTTTTGAATTGTTATGTCATTCAAAGCACAAACAGTATGAGAAAAAAAATAAACTGCATATGTGTACCGGTATAAAAACAAACCATCCATTGACTGGAAAATCATTCTGTGTATGACCAAAGGCAGACATAGACATATGGTAAATTGATAGTTTGAGAATTTTTATTATGTGATTTTTTTTCTAGTCTAGTGATTCTGTGTTGCTATAAAACCTGAATTTCCTTATTATTGGACTAAGTAGTCCCCCCCCTTTCATCCATCCATCTATTTTCAGGTACACTTGTCATCTTTATCATCTACAACCGGGGTGCCCAGACTTTTTTCCCCTCAAGATCTACTTTTCAAGCAACCAGCCTCTTGCGATCTACCAACGGGTGTGGGGGGTAATGATGATGCTCTCAAAACGTTTTAAGGTTAATGTTATATTGCCTCCTATATTTAAAATACAGAATTAGCTTTTTGTGCACTGTATTGTCTGCTTTAGTCCTGGATCAGGCTGTGCCAATGTGGAATTTTAAAATTACACACCATCTCATCCTGCACTTTGTACTTTGGCTTCAGACCAGACCTTTCTCACTTGGAAAAGAGAAAATCTAGTCCAGTTTAACCACTTTTTCTTTGATTATTCACATACTCCGACAGTCATTGCATCTTAAAACAACAGCATTTCTTTTTTAACTTTCTCCATTATTATCGAAAGTAAACATAAGCAGCATGTCTAGCTCGTCTTTGCTCTACATTGCCCAGACTGTGTTGCTAACTAAAGCAGCAGTGGTGGACCCTGTCATTATAGAACACATTAATGGGCTGCGTAAGTACTGTAACATTTGTAATTATGAGTATAAGTCTTTAAGAGGGGTGGGGGTTTACTAGGAAAAGAGAGTGTGGCAGAGCAGCGGTCGGTGTGAGAGAAAGTTCCGTGTGCTGCCTAAAGATACCAGTGGCTTCCTCTTTTCATTTTTGACAGTACGTATGTGAATTGTGCCATTGGATGTAACAACCAGTCATCCCTCACTCATTGAATCACATTGCAAAATGCCACAAACTGATTAGCTGTATATTATACTTTCAATTTGCAATTGATTATTATTTTTTTTGCGCGCAATGCAGAATATCTGCGAAGAGACTGCATCAGCGGTGCACAATTGCGCACGTGCGCTGTTTAGAGGGAACATTGGCTGTCGACTTTTTTTTTTTTTTTTTTTTTTTTATTGGTACGCCGTCCCGTGATCAACCAAGACTGCCTCGATCGCAATCGACGCATTGAGCACCCCTGATCTACAACATCTCCTAATTGAGTAATCACAAGCAAATCTATTCTCTTCTTATTCCCTCAATCCCTTTACTGTTACTAGACATGGCACACATCTTCCTTTGTTGATGTCCATCAGGGTGGAATCTGTGTGATACTGTATATAAGTTTTCGATTGGTCTTTGTCCTCCTGTAGCCTAGTTTGTACCACAGATATACAGTATCAGGAAAAAGCAGAATGTGTGTTGAACTGCATGTTAAATGTATTTAACTGTATCATTCCCGAGTTAATGCCCAATTTTCTGTTTACATTTGTGCATTGTATATGTATTACCTATGACTTGGACATGAGTGCTGGCAGTGATGCTTGTAGCAACGTTGGTAGCAACACACTCCCATTCCCCATGGTCCTCCTTTGTAAGTGACTTAAACTGTAAGCTGCCTCGAGGCAGAACGTTGTGCTTGCTTTTACTGGGCTTTCCCACCTGCAGATCACACAAATATAAGACAAATGAAGTCCATTAAAAAGAAAGACAATGCAAACGTCTGTTATCTCGCTCACGGTTGTAAGCTACAAGCAAAAATAGTGAAGACTTCATTGTGTTGCCTTGCAACCTTTATAGCTTTATCCATAGACAAACATTAACATTCAGTTCTCGCCTACAGATAGCATAAGTCTTCAATTAACCAAGAATTATAACAAAAAAATATTGTTTTTATAGATGGCATTCATCCACATCATATCTTCCTTTATCATAAACACTATAAGCCATTTGGCATCGATTCAGAGTGGCCGCTGCTGCCGTTTACATTGAAGCTGGTGACTGTGAGTGGATGAGGTGTGTTCAGAGACATTACGTAAATAGGAATTAATATGTTCCTTGTAATACAGTATATAATTGTAAAAATTTATACAAAATCAAGATTGAAAGTGTCATTTTCTGTTTTTAATCAATGAACTTAATAGATAATGGAAAACCGTTGAATCTTGCTTGTCCAATGTGTCATCCATCCATTTTCAGAGCGGCTTATCCTCACAAGGGTCGCGGGAGTGCTGGACCCTATCCCAGTTGTCATCGGGTAGAAGGCAGGGTACACCCTGAACTGGTTGCCAGCTGATCGCAGGGCACATAAAGACAAACAGCCGCACTCACAATTTGGTCTCCAATTAATGTATGTTTTGGGGATGTGGGAGGAAACCGAAGTGGCTGGAGAAAAACCCACGCAGGCACGCGGGGTACATGCAAACTCCTCACAGGCGGCCTGGGATTTGAACCCTGGACTTCAGAACTGTGAGGCCACTGGTCTAACCAGTTGCTTCACAGTCCCGCCCCAATGTGCCATATTTTTTAGTATTAAAAGCCCCAGTATTGGTTTATTGTATTTATATTGTGTGCAGCTTGACAGAACGGCATTTTTACAGGGGGGGCAACGTGCACTGCCCCCAGCTCCGACCCCCAAAAATGCTGGATGAAACCTAACTGTCACGAACCATCGGAACGGAGGTAGGACCCAAATGTAGGACTCAGGAGACGCAGGTGTAAATCGAGAAAAACGTTTATTATTCCAAGGTTGAGGATCGGGCAGGCAATCAGGTGCAGCAGCGGTAGTTGCGACATCGGGCGTAGAGAGCAGGTCAGCGGGCAGGCAGGAGTCGCTACACGGGAGAATGATCAAAGCAGGCAGGAGAATCAAGGGAGTCAGGCTTACGGGTTCGGTCGGAGAACGGGCAGTGGTCGGTACACATGGGTTGTCGATCAGAGTTACGGGAGTGCAGGCACGCGGCATGAGTTGCGACAATCTGGCGCCGGACCAATCGTCCCCATGATCCTATATACACCTGGGCCAATCAGCCAGCATGAGGCGCAGGTGTGCGCCTCCCAATCAGCGCGAACGCACGGGCACCCACACAGCCAGGGCTGGACCGGCAGGACCAAGACACTAACTGCATCACTGATAACTACAAACACAAACAGAATGTCAAATCCTCTTCAAACAAACAAAAAAAGTGACAGGCCCAAACAGTGTGTCCCCCCCCTGCTTGAAAGTACCTTTGGACCATTTAGCTCCAGTTTTCACACAGATTTTCAACAGATCTTTGGATCTGTGTGAATCCCACTCCAAACACTCCAAAATCATCCCAGCGCCCAAGAAACCTCCAATTTGTAAGAGTGTATGATGGCGTCGACCCATGTGGACAATTCAGTTACATTATATGTGTTTGCTTTTCCTTCATCTTTGGAGACACTACGTGACTCACTTATATGAAGGAAGATTCACGAACCATCAGGGAGCCTACCCCAGACTATCTTTCACAAAGTTTCACAAATCAGCCCAGTGTCCTCCCGAGCTACTGACCAGAGCAGCGACTGCAGTCTTAGCCACATGAAAAGCAGAGGTGACCCCACAGAGGCAAGTGAGCCGGTATCCAAGTGAAGTTCTATAAGAGGGAATCTAGACTGAGGTTCCATTCGATGCACCTCGCAAATCTATGCTCCTTACCCAACAAAATGGACAAGATTCATCTTCTGATAAAGACCCAGTGCTTTAAGGAGACTTGGCTTTGGGAACTTGTCCTGAAGGGCGCCATAATACTTTTAGCTCTTGACATTCTTTCTTCCTGCCGCCTCCGCAGGATATTTTGATGCAAACATAGTTTCGTGCATGGCGTTTTAGATTTGAATATTTCATCGTTGCAATTTTGTCATGAGAATTTAGACACAGCAGAACTTTCTCTCTCCACCAAGGCAAATTCCTCTCTCCATTCTTGCTGAAAACTGCGGTACTCATCTTTTTTCCGTGAGCAATCCATGTCAAAAATGTTTCCACAATTAGTTCTTCCAACACGATTTGCAGCTTTATATCATAAATAAATGATAATTAAAAAAAATCATACATTGTGATTTCTGGATTTTTCTTTTTACATTATCTCTCTCACAGTGGACATGTACCTACGATGTAATTTTCAGACCCCTCCATGATTTTTAAGTGGGAGAACTTGCAATATAGCAGGGTGTTCAAATACTTATTTTTTTCACTGTAGATAATTGTTTTGTTTTTCTCTGTCTCTCTCACTTTAATATAACAAAGGGACTTTTAGTCTGAACTTCAGTAAGGGGTGACAACTTGAAAGACTTGTACCTTTTTCTCTCTTTGCAAAGACCTTTGTTTCATTTTGTGGTAAAAATCCACAAAGATAAGATTGATTCCTTACTTGTGGTGTCAGAAAAAGATTTTCCAAAACAGTTGGAGTCAAGTGGAATTCTAGGATTTATACCCGTTCCAGAGGACCCCAAGTGTGATGGATCATCCAAGACCAATGCACGTGTCTTGCCTCCACCCAAAGAATTAAGAATCGGGGTGGGGCTGCAGGGACTCTAGCTGTTAGTGGCCACCTCAGGATCCAACTGGACCTGTTGTCCTCCAAACAAAGAGTTATGGTAAAGAAAATCTTAATTCCTTTAAAATCAGAACATTTCATATGGTGTATTGTATTTGAAACATTGCATGAAGTGGTCTTGGTATTGTTGCTCCCCCCACATTCCAATGGTAAGCTTCAAGTCCTTACTATAAAGTACCCGGTTCGAGTCTGGCAATCAGAGGTTTGAGTCCCCAAGTTCAAGTTCGACAGTTAGAGGTTCGGGTCCCCGATAACCGACAAGTAAGGGGCTAGGTCCTAGGTTAGAGGTTTGAATCCCCAATCACCGACAATTAGGGGTTCAATTGCCCAATGACGCCCCATACTGTTTTTTCCTGTCCTAAATGTATATTTTGTCATAGTATCTGTTTGCCATCATACTTGTGTTGGTCCAACTGCCTGATAGAAATTCCTCGTGTCTTATGTCATCAATGATGACACATGATGGTGATGTGACTCATGGGAGTCTATGATCTTCTTTGATCTCTATTCCCAGGATTAATGACTGACAATAGTCTGCATTTTCTTTGCTTCCAGTGGACGTCAATGAAAACAGGCTTTTGATCTTATTTTTTTTTCCCTGTACAACCACTTTTTGACTTTGGACATTTGCTTCCCTTTGAAAATTTTTAGTGGTGATTCCCCTTCGTGAACAAAATAAGAAATCACAGCTCTCTGCTTCAGTGCAGCAAACTCACTCCAGAAGTTCAGTGAGGATCTCTGAATGATCCAATGTTGACTGATGACCAGGCAGGTCCGATGTACTGTTGTGGAGAAGTTTAAAGCCGGATTTGGATACAAAAGGATTTCATAAGCTTTAAACATTTCAAGGAGAACTGTGCTAGCAATCATATTGAAATGGAAGGAGTATCAGACCACTGCAAATCTACTAAGACTGACCCATCCCTCTAAACTTTCACCTCGAACAAGGAGAAGATCAGAGATGCAGCCATGAGGCCCATCACTCTGGATGAACTGGAGAGCTCGACAGCTGAGGTGGGAGAGTCTGGCCATAGGACAACAATCAGTCATACACTGCACAAATATGGCCTTTATGGAAGAGTGGCAAGAAAAAAGCCATTTCTCAAAGATATCGATAAAAATTCTCGTTTAAAGTTTACCACAACCCACCTGGGAGACACACCAAACATGTGGAAGAAGGTGCTCTGGTCAGATGAACATTTTGGCCACAATGAAAAACAACATGTTTGTCATAAAAGCAACACAGCTCATCACTCTGAACACGCCATCGCCACTGTCAAACATGGTGGTGGCAGCCTCTTGGTTTGGGACTGCTTTTCTTTAGCAGGGAAGATGGTGAAAATTGATGGGGAGGGGAGGGGGGTGAATGGAGCCAAATACGGGACCATTCTGGAAGAAACCTGTTGGAGTCTGCAAAAGACCTGAGACTGGGACGGACATTTATCTTCCAACAGGTCAATGATCCAAAACATAAAGCCAAATCTACAATGGAATGGTTCACAAATAAACATATCCTGGTGTTAGAATGGCCAAGTCAAAGGCCAGACCTGAATCTAAATTGAGAATCTGTGGGCAGAGCTGAAGACTGCGGTTCACAAACGCTCTCCATCCAACCTCACTGAGCTCAAGCTGTTTTGCAAGGAAGAATGGGCAAGAATTTCAATCTCTCGATGTGCAAAACTGATAGAAACATAGCCCAAGCGACTTGCAGCGGTAATTGCAGCAAAAGGTGGCGCGACAAAGTATTAATACAAGGGGACCGAATAACATCGCACGCCCCACTTTTCAGGTTTTCATTTGTTAAAAAAGTTTAAAATATCTAATAAATGTCGTTCCACTTCACGATTGTGTCCCACTTGTTGTTTATCCTTGACAAAAAAAATAATTTTATAACTTTGTGCTTGAAGCCTGAAATGTGGCGAAAGGTTGTAAAGTTCATGGGGGGCAAATACTTTCACAAGGCACTGATTATTGACATTACTGAATAAACTTTTTTTAAGAAACTGTTAAACGAGTATTTGAACTAAAAACTATTAACAATCCAGGAAAAAAAGTTCAATATTTTAAACAAAATGAGAAAACATTGACTTTGCTAAGTATTTGTATGTCAGTCATCCGATTTCACATAACTGCATTGTGACACACTGTATAAGGAAAACAAAATAAAGAATTATTATCATGAATGACTGAATGAAAGTCGGTCAATATATGATCACCACATATGATAGTGAGGGTATGATAGGTAGTTTTGACATGATATGAAGATAGGAGATTTTTACCTTCCTCCATGTTATATTGGGAAAAGGGTCACCGTCTGCCTCGCATGGGATAACAAGCTCTCTCCCAGCCTCCTGTCTGTACTCGCCTCCAGGTACCACTGAGAATTTGGGAGGGTCCTGCCCAGGTTGGAAGTCAGAATAGGTGACCGGAGCAATGATGCAATGTTGTTTTGATACCCTTTCACATTGCAGAGACTCAAGAAAAAAAAAAAAAAACCTCGAAGCTTGGCACTTGAATGAAGCAAATAGAAATTAAAATGTCATCTCACGACAGTGCTTACCATGTTCATGAGATTTTATTCAAAGAAATGTGATCTTTTACAAACATTTGTGTCCAGAGTAAAGAACGTAATTGCTGATCTACACACATCACAACTGTTAATAGAATTTTTCAGAACTGTCATATAGCTTAACCATAAACTACTGAATAATATGTAACACACTGGGTACATTTAATCAATTTATTATCTATACCAGTGATTCCCAACCAGTATGCAGTGTGCCTTGAGAGCTCTTCTGGTGTGCCGCGGAAAAGTATGAATTTTCACTTCATTGGTCATAGTATTATTTTCAACAAATAATGTATCTTTGTTCATCTATCTATGGAAGCAGCGTATAAAATGAGACAGAACAAATAAATGCTCTTCTATTAAGACAGCAGAAAGTGTATAGTTGACTTGTATATTCACTTTTCTTTGTTTGTTGGTGTTCCGTGAGACTTTTCAAATTTAAAATGTGTGCCTTGGCTCAATAAAGGTTGAGAATCACTGATCTATACGACTTATTCTCTATTGAACAGCATTCCAGCTCACAATGGCAGTGCCGGACCCATGCGTTTTTTCACCGCAAAACATGATTTTGATGTATTCAGCTTTTTGTAACTCTAGCCATGAAAATCCTCTCGAGGGATTTGTTTTCGAGAAGAAGCAGGACATGACGTACATGGCAGGACCGCCCTCAAGTGGACTCGTTTATTTCTATTAGTTTTACCTCCGGGAAGGTAGCTCGTTGTCCCTTCATGTTAGCCAAATTGCTGGCTCGTTGCATTGCTGGACATTGCTTGAACACTCGGGAGGATGGATTAACCCTTCATAAGTCTGCAAGAGACCCGGTTCGTCGTGAAAAATTGATTGCACGGGTCCAAAGGACGAGAGCTTCGTGGGTTCCAAATGACAGGTAGGTGTGTATACAGCTACTAAAAAAAAAATAGTTTGGGGCGGACCACGTAAGCCATCTCTCATAATAAAAGATCTGCGTACGTATGAGAGGGGTGCTAAATGTGTCGTGTGCGTCAGATGGCTTCCGTGTCGGTTCGCCCGCGAAGGCCGCCTTGTCGGCTCGCCCGCGAAGGCCGCCTTGTCGGCTCGCCCGCGAAGGCCTCCTTGTCGGCTCGCCCGCGAAGGCCTCCTTGTCGGCTCGCCTGCGAAGGCCTCCTTGTCGGCTCGCCCACAAAGACTGCCGCATCGTGCCTAGCGGACGAGCACGGCTTCGGCCAGTCTGGCTCATACGTACTCTCTGGGCTGCTGCAGCAATATGAATGAGCCGGCCTGGCCGAAGCCATGCTGATCCGCAAGACACGACGCGGCAGCCTTCGTCGGCTTCGGCACCGCGTACGGCAGTCACGGCTTCGGTGCTGTGTCTGCCGGTCACGGCTTCAGCGCCGCGTCTGCAGGTCACAGCTTCGGCTGGGGTGGCTCATCTTTGGCCCCGAGTTGGCTTATCACGGTGCCGAGCCGGGCCGCTTTACAGTGTTGTCATTGCTTGTGGCTGAGTACACAACATACTATCATACTGTCGGGGAGTCTGTTGTTAGTTAGAAGTGATCTGCATATAATCTAAATATGGCTCGAAACGACAGGATAATATTTCCCCGGACACTTGATTACGAGAAGTTCTCTTCTTCGAAAAGAGCTTCTGTGTCTGAAGGGGCGTGTCCCACACTAGGGGCCACAGCGTGTTTTCAATGGTGAATGTCCGGGGTGATGTCAGAGACAGTAAATGCAGCCAATATGGCGACCACTTGGATGTCGAATGAGACTGCCGCTACTTTGCGCATGGATGACGTGCTCACCGCTCATTAGTATTTTTTCATGCAGACAATGTTTATAAGGATCACACTTGACCTTTAAATATAACGATGCTAAATAGGCATAATCTGACCATTTTTTAAACTTTGAATTCAGATTATTTTAAATGTGACATTATTAAGAATCAGCAACGGTAGCAAATGTACCTTTAGCACCAGGGGAGCGGGAGGGGACCATCCCATGGAACCCAAGACATTGTAAGGCATGCAGGTGTAGGTGCCGAGAGAGTCCTCAGTCACCTCTGCCACACGGATGCTCCCATCGTCCATTTGGCTCCAACCAGGGTACTGAAGATGTAATTATTTCTTGGTCAAAATGAATACAAACACATACTTTACCAGAGTGTAAATGAAGAAAACTAAAAGACCAATGCTTCATGGGTGTTTCCGCTTACCTTTTCTATTCGGAGAGGGAGACCATCTTTCTTCCACTTAACCAAAGTTACAGGCGGGTTGGCATCAACAGGACATCGGATAAAGCCCGGTAGACCAATGGCCACGAAGAGTATAGATGGCATGTTTACAACACGGGCAGGATCTAACTCAAACAAATCAGAAGACAGGAAGAAAACAGACAAGGGTGAGAGGATTCCTGGACCTCATTATTGAGTAACAAGTGCCATTTTAAGTTATTTTTGTTGGGATGAATTCATCAATCCATCCATTTTCTTAGCCGTTTCTCCTCACAAGGATCGCGGGAAGTGCTGGAGCCTATCCCAGCTGTCAACGGACAGGAAGCAGGGTACACCCTGAACTGGTTGCCAGCCAATCACAGGGCACATCGGGACAAACAGCCGCACTCACAATCACACCTCAGGTCAATTTAGAGTCTACAATTAATGAATGTTTTTGGGGATCTGGGAGGAAACCGGAGTGCAAGGAGAAAACCCACGCAGGCACAGGGAGAACATGCAAACTCCACACAGGCAGGGCCAGGATTGAACCCAGGACCTCAGAACTGTGAGGCCAACGCTTTTCGGCTGCTCCACTGCGCCGGCCAGGATAAATTCAGTTCTGCTATATTATTTCCTCAATGCATAAATGCATGATGTCTGTCAGTGTTTTAGTCAATTATAATACAGTACACTCCATTTAGACAGTCTATTAATGGAAAATCAAACTATTTTGAAGGTAACAGATGATGGAAAATAATACAGAGCTATGTCAAAATGATTGGCCATCCTCAGTACATCTACACCTGACGAAGAAAGAAAAAAACAGGTGGCTCAAGTAACAGATGTTGTTGGCCAGGTACAATACAACAATTTAAGAGCTGTAATGAAAGATCCTGACACAACTTAATGTGATCGGCAGCAACCTCCAGAGCAATGGTGAGAAGGTGTCAGGAAGGAGAGTCCATGAACAAAAGTACAGTAAGTTACGCCATAAAGCGCAAACAACTCATTAGCTAGAGTAGGAGAGCAAGGCAAGCATTTGCCAACAAGTACAGAAATAACTCTCAGTGATGAAAAATCCAATGTTTCAAAAAAAATGATCTGCTCACAATTCCAAAGATAAATATTATCTGTGAAACACAGTACTCAATGATAATATATTGATTTTATGGAGCCCTTTTTACAGGTACTCAAACATGCTTAACTGATCTGTGACTGCTTGGGTTTGCATCGCCTTTTTTTATGACTGGCTAATCTTTTATTTGATTATGTAACACATGATGGCAGCAGCAAAATTAGGTCTCGAGAAATATTTTGTGTGCCAGTTTAAAGAAAGATGCAACCAAAGAGGGTGGGAGCGCTTTCATCACATTGGAAAACCAACAAAGGAGATTATCAGGGACAATAAGTGGAAGGGTTTATTTTGGCTATGTCAATCTCTCGACTCAAACCCTACACAGCATGCATTTTTACTTGCTGAAGGCGTAAACCCCATTAAAAACAAAAGAATCAGAATCAGCTCTCTTTGTTAAGAAACCCACAAGGAATGTCTCGTTCTTGAATGTGACAACAAACAGGCGCTATAACAAAATCTAAATTTAAGAAATAAAAAACAAGTGTGGAGAGTCATTCAGCAATCAAAGTGTACCATTATATGATGATGCAAATGATGCAGTCTTTCTACATTACAATCATAATCAACAACAGTTTGCAAATCGTAGTGCACTCTGATTAAACAGCGCATGCAAGAATAATCTAGAACTAGAGATCTGCAAAATTGGCAGTGTTAAGATATTGATGCCGAGAAGGAAGAAGTTGTTGCAATGTCTGCTGGTTTTAGTTTGTATTGTTCGCCTACTTAATGGTGGTGACTAGGATCTGATGGGTCCAAGAGGATCTTGTATACCATTGTCTTAGTTCTGGCAGCATGCAAGTCCTCAAGAGTGGATAGGTTGGGACTGCCAAGATATTTTGGGCTGTCTCAATGATCTGTTATAATCTGATTTTGTCCTTTGTGGCAGCAGCAAAACAGACTTTGATGGATGAACACAGAACTGATCAATCACTGTTGTGTAGAACTGCCCCAACATCTTATGTGGCAAGCTGTGCTTCTTCAGAAGCTGCAGAAAGTACAACCTCTACTGTTTTGTTTTTTTTTTTTTGTCAAACTTTGCAAAAAGGACGACACTGTTCCCAACCTTGATGTGACGGTTCCCTATGAAGTAGGCGAGGATACTCTGAGTCGAACTGCATTGGAGAAAGTGGCCCATTACCAACCAGTTGCAGCTGAGATTGCAGAGAAGGTCGGAGGGAGTTACACTAAGGTCATGGGTTTCCCTGTGGGGGGATGGGGGAAGTAGCCTATCTCCAACAACATGGTCTTGGTTGCTTTATGGTTGCCAGCCAGTAGACAGAGGACTTTTGCTTGACTGGTGAACCGGAGAACTCTGCTTTATTCTCTGGACATATTGCGGGACTTTCTCTGTGATCCACGAGAGTGAGCTTGCGCACATTCCCTTGTGTAGGCAGTGGTGGCTGATAATGATTTTACAATATCATATGTAGCATTGGTGATGGCACCTGACACGGTAAACCGGAAAGTGGATTGTGTCTGCCAAAAATAGCCAAATAATTCATCATCTAGTGATGTGCATGAATGGATGAATGAAATTCCCACTGTCCCTACCCAACGTCTCGCAAAACCACTGTCAATGGAACAGGTTTGGCGGAATCAGTGGGGAAAGAAGACACTGTTGAGCTTGACTTTAGTCTGGTACTGTGCAGAGACAAGAGGGGTGTAGGATAAGCGGGAGGCCGGGCTCACGCCCGTGGGATGCTGGTGAAATACCACTACTCCTTATTGTTTCCTGACTTACTCGGTGAGGTGGGAGGCCAAGCAAAATTTGGGATCGGTTCTGGCGCAAAGCGTTCGCGGGCCTCCCCGACCTGACCACCCCCCCAGACACTTGAATCTAATGTGTCATTGTACTAGGCATATAATGATTTACTGTCTTCATCTTTGTCTTTTGTTGTCGTCTCTTCCTATGTTGTTTATTTAATTTTGTTTTCACTGTCGCTGTCCTTTGTTTTGTTTTTTTGTCACTCCCCTTTTAAACTTGATGTCTGAAAATATTCAATAATAATTCAATAATCCACCAGAAAATGAACAACCACAGTGGTATTTAAAAACTCCACTGTGCAGGAGTAAAGTGCATAAAATTGGAACAGATCCTTCTTACTCTTTGACCTAACAGCCAAACAGGACAACAGGGAGGAAAAAAGGACACAAAAAATAAGAGGCTGCAGTGAAAGATGTAGTAAAAGCATCACAAAAGAAAAATGCAGTTTGGTGGGTCTTGTCAATGGGTCACAAGTATGATGTTGTGAATTTCCCACTCAATATTATTTTTATTCACTTTAAAGTAGTCTGTTTGAATAGTGACGCAAACATTTGTTGAAACATGGTACTGTATATCAGACCCATATGTAAATACCTGGAAATAAAGATTGGCCGACGGGATCTTCGGAAGCGGCACGAAGTGGACCATCTTGGAGAAACGGTCCACTACAGACAGCACAACTGTGTTCCCTTGGGAGGGCGGCAGGCCGGTAACGAAGTCTAGAACAATGTGTGACCACGGGCGGAAAGGGATGGGCAGCAGACCCAACTCGCCGACAGGTCGTAAGCGAGACGACTTATTGGCCGCACATTCCGGGCAGGCATTGACGAAGTCCTTCACGTCCTTGCTCAGGTTGGGCCACCAGAACCTCTCTTCGACCACTGAACGAGTCTTTGCCATACCCAGATGGCAGACCGTCTTGTTGGTATGAGCCCAGTTGACGACGTCTCCCCGCAGAGACTGAACGACGAAAAGGCGGTCCGACGGACAATCCGCGGGCGGCGGAGCCTCTCCCAGGGCCTCCTTCACCCGCGACTCGACCGCCCAAGTGAAGCCGGACACGAAGCACGCTTCTGGCAGGATAGTAGCGGCCTCTGAGTCCGTGCGCCCTCCCTCTTGGATCCGTGAGAGTGCGTCCGGCTTGCCGTTCTTGGAGCCCGGGCGGAAAGACAGAGTAAAGCGGAAGCGGGTGAAGAACAGGGCCCACCTGGCCTGGCGGGCGTTCAACCGCTTCGCGGACTTCAGGTATTCTAGGTTCTTATGATCTGTGAAGACCAGGATTGGTTCTTGCGAGCCCTCCAGCCAGTGCCGCCACTCCTCCAACGCGGTCTTGACCGCCAGCAGTTCCCGATTTCCCACGTCGTAGTTCCTCTCTGCTGGGGTCAGCTTCCTAGACAGGAACGCGCACGGGTGGATCCGTCCATCCCTGGGACTCCTCTGAGACAAGGCGGCTCCGATTCCCGAATTAGATGCGTCAACCTCCACCATAAACTGGTTATCTGGGTTTGGAACAATGAGAACGGGCGCGGCAGTGAAACTTGCCTTAAGCCTGCTGAAGGCCTCCTGGCAGGTCCCGGACCACGCGAAGGCGGTGTGTGGTGAGGTGAGCGCATGCAGAGGAGTGGCCACGGAGCTGAAGTTCCTTATGAACTTCCTATAGAAATTGGCGAATCCTAAGAACCTCTGTACGTCCTTCCTGCTGGCAGGGGTAGGCCACCGCAGCACCACGTCGACCTTCCCGGGGTCCATGGGTATCTCTCCCTCCGCCAGAACGAAGCCCAGGAAGGACACGGATGCTCGGTGGAACTCACACTTGTCCATATTTACGAACAATTGGTGCTGCAAAAGACGCCGGAGCACTTCTCTGACCTGTTGAATCTGAGAGGTTAGGTCTGCCGAAAAGATAAGAATGTCATCCAGGTATACAAAGACAGATTTATTCAGGAAGTCCCTAAGCACGTCGTTAATGAAGTTCTGAAAGACGGCCGGGGCGTTGGTCAGTCCGAAGGGCATCACGAGATACTCGTAATGCCCCGTGGGAGTGTTGAAAGCCGTCTTCCATTCGTCGCACTCCCGGATCCACACCAGATGATACGCGCTGCGCAAGTCCAGTTTTGTGAAGATCCGGGCTCCTTAGAGGAGTTCAAAGGCTGTAGCTATCAGGGGCAAGAGGTACCTGTTCTTGACCGTGATGTCATTCAATCCTCTGTAGTCGATGCAGGGTCGCAAGGTGGAATCCTTCTTCTTAATGAAAAAAAACCCTGCACCGGCTGGTGAAGATGACGGGCAAATGACTCCGGTTGCCAGGGACTTCTCGATGTATTCCCTCATTGCCTGGTGCTCCGGTCCTGTCAAAGAGAACAGTTTCCCTTTGGGGGGTGAGGTACCCGGGAGGAGTTCGATAGCACAGTCATAAGGCCGATGCGGCGGCACAGATCTTGCTTTTGACTCCGAAAAAACCTCATTTAAATCATGGTAGCAAGAGGGTACCGTGGCTAATTCGGGGGCGGTGCTCAGCTCATCAACTTGGATCCCTCCGTCCTCCCCGGCGGCGCAACACTGCTTGCGACAGCCCTCACTCCATGCCATAATCCGACCCGTGACCCAGTCAATGTGGGGGTTGTGTCTCTTGAGCCACGGGCCAGGATTATATCACTGCTGCTAGAATTGAAAACGTGGAAACTGATGCGCTCCGTGTGCGAGTCCGGAAAGTCCATACGTATAGTTTGCGGAACTTGCCATTGGTGGCGTAAGCAATACGAGGACGCTGTGTGGGGAAGGTTGCCGCCCGCAACGCTTCGACCACCCGAGGATGTATGAGGTCCGCCTCCGAACCGCAGTCAATGAACGCGGTCACTAAGCACAAGTGAGAGTCTGTCCCGACTGTGAGGTGCAAAAGCGATCGCCCCAACTTAGCGCCAGTATACCGCACACTCACCGGCGTCGAGATCCCAAGGTCGGGGCGCTTCGGCCGAGCCGGACAGCGGGCGATTAGGTGTCCCAGACGACCACAATAGAAACAGCGCCCTTCGCCGACGTAAGCGCTCCTTCGCTGGGCTGCCGAGACCCCCCACTTGCATGGGTTCCGACGTAGAAGGCAACGTGGGTGGCCGGGAAGCGACCGGGGTGGGCCTCTCCGTCTCCTCCTCCCTCAGGCCGTCTATCTGCCCCCGCACGGTCAGGCGCTGATCCACCTTGAGGGCCAGTGCGATGAGGGCGTCCAGCGAAGACGGAAGATCCATGGCAACGAAGTGCCCACGGATCTGTGGGGAAAGTCCCTGGTAGAATGCGTCATGGAGGGCCTCCTCGTTCCACCGGCTCTCGGCACCCCGGATCCGTAATTCAATGGCGCGGCGACGGCCTTGACCAATTGTCATGAGAGAGGACGCCGCCTTGCGTTCCGGAGCCGCGTACTGGAATACCTGGGTAAGCGCGCAGACGAACCTCGTCCATGAACGGCAGATCTCCGAGTTGCGACTCCACTCTGCAGTGGCCCACGCCTCCGCCCTTCCTGTCATGTGGGAAATGACGAAGGCGATACGGGAGCGATCTGTGGGAAAATCGGACGCTTGCAGTTCAAAATGGAGGTCGCACAGCGCCAGGAAGGGCTTGACGTTGCCGGAGTCGCCTGAGAACCGTTCTGGTCGGGAGAGCGGAGTATTGCCGGCACAGGAGGGCTCCGTAACAGGCGGAACGGCCATCGGCGGCATAACCGCCACGCTAGCTTGAGAAGCTAGCCACGGTTCCAGCCGGGCACAGAGCTCATGGATACGTTGATTAGTAACCTGGAGAGCAGCCTCTTGCTCGACCAGGCGTTTGCCCTGGACTTGCAGCGAATGGCGGATGGCTTCAGAGTCGGCTGGGTCCATGTTTTGGCCAGATCGTTCTGTCACGGACGGGGCTCGAAGGTGGACCCAAATGCACGACTCCAGAGACAGGCAGACAGTATAGAGGAAACCTTTATTCGGTCCAAGGTCAGGGATCAGGCAGGCAGTCAAAGCAAGGCAGACGGATCCGCTGCCAAGCCAAGCGCACGTTGCAGTTTCGACGGACTCGTTAATGACTAATGCCCACACCGCGGTTTCAACGGACTTGTTTCTGACTCATGCTCACGCGGCAGTTGGACCTGCTCCCGAGACACGCTCACGTGTCAGTTTCGACTGACTCTCTGCCTACTCTCATTCACGTAGCCGTGGAAACGGACCCGCCACCGCGCCATGCCCAGATTGCTGTATCAACGAATGCACTGCAAGCACACGTGACAGTGGGAACGGATCCGCCTCCTCGCCATTCCCACATCGAAGTTTTGGCTGTTCCGAGCAGAGCTCAAGTGGCAGTGGAGACCAATCCGCTGCCGCCTCACGTTGCTGTCGAGGAGGTGGCGACGTCTCTGCAGCCGCTTCTCGTCCGTGCCCAGGAGTACCAGTGGCGACCGGCCCGGGACCGCTCCACGCTCCTGCTTTGTTGGCGACCGGTCTGCAGTCGCCCCCAGTTCCTGCTCTAACGGCGACGGGCACGCCTATACGTTCCCGTCCAGCAGGTGGCGATGGTGCCGCCGCCTTCTCATGTTGCTGTCCAGGAGGAGGTGGCAATGGTGGCGCTGCTGCCGCCTTCTCACGTTGCTGTCCAGGAGGAGGTGGCGCTGACGCCGCCACCTTCTCACGTTCCCGTCCTGGAGGAGGTGGAGATGGTGCCGCTGCCTTCTCACGTTCCCGTCCAGGAGGAGGTGGTGAGGACGCTGCCGCCTTCTCACGTTGCTGTCCAGGAGGAGGTGGCGAGGACGCTTCCGCCTTCTCAAGTTGCTGTCCAGGAGGAGGTGGCGATGCCGCTGCCGCCGCCTTCTCACGTTCCCCTCCAGGAGGACCGGCCTCATTGGTGACCAATCCACGGCTGCCTCCTGACCAAGCCTCGGTGGCGACCAATCCCTCGTCGTCTCGCAACCACAGCGTGGGAGGTCCTCATCAGGGCCAGTTGCCTCCCTCGGTCTGGTTCCTGCTTTGCCGTTTGGTTCCTCACTGCGGTCATCCACCCGAATCACCCCGTAGAGATCCTGGTGCTTGGCGTCCGGGTCGTCCTCCTGGGCTGTCAGGGTTTAGGTGGGGGGGGGGGCATCCTGATCTGATCTACAACCTTATCAAAACATTATTGTTTCCCAATACTGAATAATTTCTGAGTTTTTGAGAAACTACCATAACTAAAAAAAAGATGTATATCTGAAGAACAAGAGGGACTAGAACAGAATAATCACATGGCGGTAAAATGATGAAAACCAAATTTAATCCAGTACAAGTATGGGGGGTAAAAATGTAACCTAAATCAGGTCAAATTTTGTAATAAGAAAGTGGTGGGAGAGAGAGGAGAGTGACGAGAATGAGAATACAATTGGCGTGACGGAGAAAGGACAAGCGAGGTGTGAGAGAGAGAGATGTTACAGATGACGTAAGGTAGAGGAAGATGCCAGCAGAAGAGGTAGGAGTGGAGGAGGCGGTGTGAGTTTAATCCTGATAACGACATCTGGTATTGCGAAGGAGTTGAGATGGTGAAATTATTTTATAAGTGACGTCAGGGTGAAACAGAGAGAACGAAAGCGTTATTGTGATTTGCCAGGTTCATTTTGTAACATTCAGACTCCAGACCGCATGTTTGGCAGCACTCTGGCAGAAAGAGCCCAGAGGAGTGCTGTTAACAGTGCCAAAGACAAGAATATCAACCATGTTTCTAAAAATAGCTTGCAGTCACAGCTATTGCTCGCAGACACCGACTGCTATTGCTCACAGCACAACACACCCACTGGTTACCGCTGCAAGATGTGGTTATTCACTGGAAAGGACCTTCAGGAGAGATGCGGCCAGATCAGTGGTGTGAAAATTTGAAAGATTTCAACACAGTATGTATTTTGAAAAAAAATATTTCAGAGTTAATGTGAAATTAAGGAATAGTATTAGAGTACAGGTGAACCAACTGGTTACAGCATTGGCCTTACAGTTCTGAGGGCTAGGGTTCGAATCCCGGCCCCACCTGTGTGGAGTGTGCATGTTCTCACCGTCCGAAAATGGATGGATGGATATTAGAGTACAGGCCACAAAATAGATGAAATGGGCAACATAACTCTGTTTGTGGAGAGTGAGAGCCCTCTGCAGTCTAAGAGAAACATATACCTGCTCTAACAGCAATGATGTAATCCCATCTCTCCCTCCCTCTTCCCCAAGACTGGTGTTGCCTGCCTCTGTTTGTCAAACACAGCACACGCTAATGTATAACAATCTGAAGAGGCAGGCGGGTGATAGAATGCAAAACATTTGTTGCCTTGACTACAGCCGGTGTTGGTACTGTACTGATATTGGCATTCTACTCCACAGAGGAGCCACTTTCCTTCTGTCAAAACCCTGTGAATGTTCTCTGTAGTTACTTGCAATGAGTGATGGCTGACTAAAGGAGTGTTTTAAATAAGGAGAACACGAGGAGGCATATTGTTAGGCATAGACGTTTTCAAATCGAGAATGTTGTTGTTTACATGTACATACAGTATTTTAAATAATGGCATAGTTATTCTTTGTAGTTTCCTTCAATTAGCCATTTCCATTTACTACACCACAAAAATGCCTAAAGAAATGGGTTGTTAAGCAATAAATTGCAGTGATAGTCATATGGCGCAGCTGTAGCGCGCTGGCCCCACAGTTCTGAGGACCGGGGTTCAAATCCTGGCCCTGCCTGTTTGCATTTTCTCCCCGTGCCTGCGTGGGTCTTCTCCGGGCACTCCGGTTTCCTCCCACGTCCCAAAAACATGCATTAATTGGAGACTCTAAATTGCCTCGAGGTGTGATTGTGAGTGCGACTGTTATCTGTCTTCATGTGCCCTGCAATTGGCTGGCAACCAGTTCAGGGTGCACCCGGCCTCCAACCCGTTCATAGCTGGGATAGGCTCCAGCACTCCCGCAAACCTCGTGAGGATAAGCAGCTCAGAAAATGGATGGATGTATGGATATTAAAAGCCCCTCCAGTCACGTTTTCTTATTTTAAATACTGTATTACAATGCAAATGTACAAAACAGCAACTCTGCAATCTTTACAATGGTTGCCAAAGTTACTGAGATTCAATGTGGCAGCAAACCCCTATACTATTGTCCTGTTGGTCTCAAACTTTTGGCACCAAGCACCACCCAAAAATTCATAACTCTGTACCATCACAACCAACATCAAACTAAAGTGATGTAGTATGCTTTGTCAAAAACAGAGCAGAAACTTTAGAAAAATACATATTTTTTCTAGCCTTAGTACCATTATGCAAAGTTTTAGAATAAATAGCTCTTGATGATTCATTGTAAATATATTGTACTAAAAAGTTAAATATAACTAAAATGTATTTAGCCAGCAATTCTTTTGGGTATCAATAGAGAGAGCCCATATACACTCGAGGTACTCAAACCTCCACTTTGAGAATTATTTTCATAGTGTAAGTGCTTTAATATACACTGCGCAACAGGTTATTGAACGCCTCTCAATCCCTGATTTCAATGGAATAATGTATATTTATGCCACCTAGCATCATGTATTGGAAGTTAGATTGTAGAATTAGAATTCTATGTGTGAATGTTGAGTCAATTGTTGTTTGACTATATGTGCCATGTGATGAACTCGTGACCAGTTTAGGATGTGCCCCCCACATCTTGAATTGGCTCCAGCTCACCTGTGAGGACAAAGACTATAGAAAGTATAGCAAGCAGGTCACTCACATTGCACAGTCAGGTAGGCAGAGGCATTCGGTGGTAGGCCAAGGCTGTTGCTAGGAACACAAGTATATTTCCCAGCATCCTCTGGCTTGACTTGGGCAATGATGAGGGAGCCGTCGATCAGAACACTGACCCTGCGCTTTAGATCGCTGTGAAAAGGGGGGAAAAAAAAGGTCAAATGTGGAACCTCTCAATCAAGTCTATCTATCAAGTGTGCTCTTTTCCTGCTAACGCACAAAGGAATAATTGTAAAATTTGCTCTGAAGTGCTATGAATGTTTTTTTTTTCCCCCTTTCGGGGTTGCGGATATTGGTAGTTATTGATTAACCTCTTTTTAACGAGTTCATCATTCACTGAAAGCCGTGTCCTGTCACTTAAATGATTAGGGAACTTAACTATGACACATTAATTTGTGCTAGTCATTCAGTTTCCCTGAATGTTGAAGTTGTTCAATTCAAGATATCAAGGGAGAACAGATGGCAATTTTGAATGTCAGGTCTTGCCGCTGCTTGACTGGAACAAACAAAAGCGTTCATATCCAAAAGTACAAATTACCAGTCATCTGCTGCCTATAAGAAAACATGCTGGACTTTGGATTTTAAATTTTACTGACTACCTCTGTTGGAACGGAAAGAGTGATTAACAGAATACAGTAACCTATGTAGCCCACAGGTAAATTTTGTCTTGTTCATTTTGAAATTTAGTGGAAGGAATATTATTTGAAATGTTTGCACTTTCTTTTAAACAGAAAACCATTTTTATCTGGAGAAAAAAAAATATCTGTATGTAGACTACGCAATGATTAAGAGTTAACCAAAATATAAAATGCAACAAAACCTGAGTATGTTCTGAAGATGACTGATAACGATATTTTACTTCCTGACTTAATTCACTTTTTCCTTATTTGATGAATGCTGCTTTGTTTTCTTTTGTATTTTGTTTATTTTTCATTCAGTCTTTGACTATTTCCTCTATGTTTCTGGGGTAATGTAAGTGCGCTTGTTGTGCAAGACTTTGCCAAGAACCTGGTTACGATAATCACATCCATAAAACCCTTCGTATGCTGGGAAAGGCTCCAGCACTCCCACCACCCTTGTGAGGATAAGCGGCTTGGAGAATGGAAAGGAATAGAATATTTTCTGGAGTGACTTGCAATGGGTAATGGCTCACTGAAGGAGTGTTTTAAATGAGGAGAACACACTCTTGTGTCACGTTGCAGTGTTTTGGTCATAGTATTTAAATGATTGGAAAATATCGCTGCCATTCGCAATTTTTATACAATGACACAACCGCGAGGAGCTTCGACCCAACGTGGAGCCAGCCAATGATCATTTCGGCAAAGAATGTATCCCAGAGGAGCTCTGGACAGGGGTAAGAGTCAGCACTAAAATGCAGTTATGAGAAGCAAGAGGGAGAAGGGCTAAATGCAACAGAAGAAAAATGACCATTTCTTCTTTATGTGTGTTACTCAACAACGATCATCATTCAAATGATTGTCTTTACTAGTTTATGTACAGTGAAGCCACGCTACAATGGGCTTAGTTATCATGGTCCCATTGTTTAACGGATTTTTTTAAAATGTTATTACCGGTAGATTTGTTACTAGTAGCGCAACCATTCATTCATCACATCAATTTGTGTATTTATTTCCCTATGACAGGGTTGTAATCCCTTTAACATTGCTTTATTTTTCAGTTAGCACACAAAGTTCGCAAACAACTACCTTTTGCTTTGTACATTTTATTCCTCATATCCCATCTATGAAGCCCATCAAGCCACTGATTTCTGGAATGCCCCTAGTGGCTGGTACAAGACATCACAATAAGGGTATGTGTGCGTGTGTGTGCGTGTGTGTGTTGAGCATTATTATTGATCAAGATGTTGGCCACTGACACCGAAGATATAAAATTTAGTATGTTGTTAACCCAAAAAAATCCGCCGGAATGGACTCATCTGATTGTTCACAGCACATCAGAATGTTGCCGTATATTGATTTTTTTCATCTCCCGCCATGAAAATTCTGTCGACTGGTTTGAGTTGATGAAGAACCAGGAAGTAACGTTTTTTGCAGTAGCAGGTTGAGTGTTTATATTGGTTTATACCTATTGTACCCATGAGAAATTACCTGTTTTTTCTGCGTGTTAGCCAAAATGCCGTCTCGTTGTATTGCTGGATTTGACTTGAACACTCGGGAGGATGGATTCACTCTTCGCACATTTCCAAAAGACCTGGTTTATCATGAAAAATGGATTGCACGGGTGGAAAAGACAAGAGTTTTTTGGGTTCTAAATGACAGGTATGTGTGTATGGAGCTATTAAAAAAATAATAGTTGGGGGGGACTAATTTGTCTCACAGTTTATGGCGTATGTTATGTGATAATTTCGAATAAATCCCCTTGGTCAAACCAGCAAAAATACACAAAGCACTTGTATTGCGTTTAAGACAATTTAATAACACACAATACAATACAAGACAAAACAATAACAAAACAGAAGTACAGACAGTTTAGTAGCATGTAACAAGAGCGAACTAGCCAAATGACGTACAGTCACCAAACTCAAACAAATGTTATTTCCAGCGAATGTTCCAGGAAGGCCGTGTGGTGTCAGCGTACTAAAGCAGCAGTATTAATAAAAAACTCCGTCCATGTCCGACGACCTAATCCTTCTCTCAGAACGTAACAAAGGATCCATGTCATATCGCCGGTGGCCACCGTTTGCCCCGTCGCGGAGGTGGGCGGCTGCGTGCGGGGAGGGGAAAGAAGCTACCCCCCACCCCCCTACCCCACCGCCCAACGGTGTCTGGGCACCCCTGAAGTAGTTACTTCGCCCTGTATGGGTCTTCCTGAGTATGCTACATAGGGTTATTTTGAATATAGGTATATATTTTGAATATTTGATCGGGTTCTTCGTCCTCCTCGTCCGTCTGTCAGGGGTGGGGGTCTGCTGTCAATTAGAAGTGACCCGCCTATTGTCTGATGCGGTTCAAAACGATAAAGTACAATGGCCCGTCACTTCACTTGCTTCTGAGATGTTCTTCTTCAAAAAGAGCTTCAGTATCAGAAAGGGCATCAGAAAAATCTGAAAATCCCTCTTGTTCATCTGCCATAGCAGGTGGCACAGCATGTTTTCTATGGCGACTGTCCCACTGTGACATCTGCAAATGACGTTGAAGGCAATATGGCAGCCACTGGGATGTCGGGTGAGACTTCCGCAACTTTGCGCATTAATAAAACGCTCTCTGCTCACTTTTTTCAAACTCGTATTAAAATCAAAGTGAATAATATTATATGTAGTTTTCAAAACATTATCTATTTAAAAATTTATATTTTGGTTTTAGTTATGCTTTAATGTGTGCAGTCAATGAAGAAATATTTGTAGGTTTTGAAAGCAGGATAGCAGTATGTGAGGAGGAACTGTCAGATAAAAGAGAAATAGCAAGAAAGTCAACTACAGGATGCTTTTTCCAAGCTTTCACGTTGTGTCAGAAAGTAGGTACAGCGTGCCCTTGTCCATTTGCGGTTCACTGTTCACAACCGCCCATATTTGCGAATTTGCTTTTTTTTTTCACATAATGTACCGTATTTTCACAACCTCAAGGTGTGCTTAGAAGTCTCAAATTCTCTCCTAAATTGGGATTCTCAAACTTTGTGTCCAGTCAGGGACTTACAATGGAGACATTTTTCCAAGGACACTTTCATAATTCTAATAACAATTAAACATCTCTTTTCAAAGAAAAAAAAATGAATGAAACATTAAAATCGTAGTTGAAATAATAATAAAAAGCTATTATCATCAGGCAAATCTTTATATTTACTGACCTTGAGTCAGTTTACCAGATTCCCTTACAAGAAACAACAGAAATCTCGGAAATTTCAACTGCACTGTCCATCCATCCAGCCATCCATCCCTTTTCTGAGCCGTTTATCCTAACAAGGGTCACTGGAGTGCTGGAGCCTATCCCAGCTATCAGCAGGCAGGAAAGAATCGGAATTGGTTGCCAGCCAATTGCAGGGCACATCGAGACAAACAGCCACACTCACAATCACACCAGGGGGCAATTGAGAGTCTCCAATTAATGCATGTTTTTGGGATGTGGGAGGAAACCAGAGTGCCCGGAGAAAACCCACGCACGCACAGGGAGAACATGCAAACTTCACACAGGGTGCATCCATCCATCCATCCATCTATCTATCTATCTATCCATCCATCCATCCATCGTACTCTTTTAATGCAACTGATGACTGAACAACAACCATCATTAATTTCTTAATGGTTATGCTTCATTTCAAGATAATGCTTTTCTGAAATGAAATGAAATTGAGTACCATTGAAATACAATAAATGGGTTTCATCTGGTCATTCAAGTTTTCTTGAGAGAATTGCACACGCTACAAATTCTGCCTAGATAATCAAACATATGTGCACAACTGCACGTTTTTTCATTTTATATATAAATGTAGGGCTAAGAATTTCAAATTAAGAGCAATTCATTAAAAAGAAATTATTCCATGTTCAAATAAAGTGCTTAACTTCAGAATAATTATTTATATATTATTTATTATAATTATAGTTATTTCTTCATGTTTTGACCATGTGAGTAGAACTAAAATCATGCATTTTAAAAATGCATTATACATAAGTAGAAGCCTTTCTCAGAATATCGAGCTCAACTTTTGGGGACGTATTACACAAATCCAATTCTAATGAAGTTGGGATGTTGTGTGAAACATAAATAAAAACAAAATACAATGATTTGCAAATCATGTTCAGCCTATAGTTAACTGAATACATTACAAAAGACATGATATTTAATGTTTAACCAGATAAACTGTTTTTAGAAAATAATCATTGACTTTTATGGCTGCAACACATTCCATAAAGCTTGTACAGGGGTCCAAAAAACTCATCAAACACCTGTTTAGAACATCCCACGGGTGTACAGGCTAATTGGGAACAGGCGGGTGCTATGAGTGGGGGAAAAGAAAGGAGAGTTTTGACAAAATCTTTTTCTGACACCCGAAGTAGGGAGACAATCTTGTCTTTGTGGATTTTTATTAAAAAAAGAAAGGAAAGTCTTTGCAAAGAGAGGAAACGGTATATCTTGTGAGTTGTCACCCATTACTAGAGATCAGATTAATAGGCCTTGCATTATTTAAAAGTGACACAGGCAGAGACAGACAAAACAACACAGTTATCTATGTTCAGCTGTATACACATTGGGCGGGAGGAACATCACATGAGGAACACCCTGACTGGGAACTAGAAGCCACAACAGTTAATATAACAGAAAAATCTGCCAACGCGGGAGCTTCCCAAAATGATTTGTCATTTGCAAGCAAAGATGGGGAGAGGTTCACAGATTTGTGAACAAGTACGTGAGAAAATAGTTGAATAATGTAAGTACGTTTCTCAATGTACATTTGCAAGATTCTTTGTGATTTCATCATTTGTGGTCCATACAATCATCAATTGGTTCAGAGCATCTGGAAAAATCACAACATGTAAGCCACATGGCCGGAAACCAACAGTGAGTGGACCTTCAATCTCTCAGGCATCAAGGCATCAAACATTGATATTATTGTGTAAAGGATATCGCCACTTAGGCTCAGGAACACCTCAGAAAACAAATGTCAGTTCAAATAAGACAAATACAGTTCAATGCAACATTTGTAAGTGTAACGTAAAACTATGCAAAGCAAAAGCCGTTTTTCATAAACACGCAGAAATCCTGCCGACTTCTCTGGGCCTGAGCTCATCTAAAATGCACTGCAAAGCAGAACAGTGTTCTGTGAGCCAATGAGTCCATACTTCAAATTGTTTTGGGACATTTTGGATGTTGTGTCCTCTGAGCTAAAGAGGGAACCACCCATTCCTTCTGTTATAGACATAAAATTCAAAAGCCAGCCTCTGTGATAATGTGGGGCTATGTTAGTGTCAATGGCATGGGTAACTTACACATCTGTGATAGAGCATTAATGTTGAAAAGCACGTTCTTGTTTTGGAGCAATGTGCTGCCATCCAAGCAATGTCTTTTTCGTGAATGCCGCTACCTATTTCAGCAAAACAATGCCAAACCAGATTCTGCATGTGTTACAACAATGTGGCTTCTAGACTGACCTGCCTCCAGCCCAGATCTGTCCCCTATTGAAATATTTTGGTGCATTATGAAGCATAAAATATGAAAACCTGCCAAGGACTGTTGAACAGCTCAAACTATAGATCAAGCAAGAATGGGAAGGAATTCCACCAAAAAAAAAAGCTCCAGGAATTAGTGTCCTAATTCCCAAACGTTGATTGAATCTTGTAAAAAAATAAATAAATAAATGGGAGATTTAACACAGTGGTAAATATGACCCTGTCGCAGGTTTTTTGGAACATGTTGCAGCAATGAAATTCTAAGTTCATGATTATTTGCAAAAAAAACAAAACAAAACAATGGTTTATGAGTTTGAACATTAAATATCTTGTCTCCGAAGTGTATTCAATTAAATATAGGTTGAACATGATTTTCAAATCATTGTATTCTGTTTTTACTCATGTTAAACACATCATAGCTTCATTGGAATTGAGTTTGTACATGGGTGCGCATTCCACATAAGAAATTGTGGTCAATAGGGTATTACTGTATCACAGATTTTCACTGACCACAAGGGGGGCAGGAACCTAACCCTTGCTATTGAGGGGGGAATTACTGTACGACACTTTGTCACACTGGTGATGGTTTTTAAAATGCCAAAGAAATGAAGATGAGTTGAGTAATAGGTGCTTTCAAGGGAGTCAGCAGCAACAAAAACAAGATGCAGTTTTGGCAAGGTGAAACTGTTGCCAAAACAATCACAGTTCTGGAAAGATGTGCTTCACGTTGAAACGTTTCCTTTCATAAGCAACCATAAACCAGACAAAAGGATGTGAATTACATTTTAGGTGGACATAAAAATTAAGAATCCGATTAGATCTGAAGTGATTTGGTCAGACTTACAGTAAGATGAACTGAATCACCCTCTGTACTGTACTGTAAGTTTTTCTTGCAAGTTTGTTGTCTTCAACTTCTGAGGCCAAGAAAAAGTCTGTTTACGCTCCTCACTGCAGTATATATTATCTGACAGAAACAGTCTTTCCCGAGAATGTTTTTCATGCTCAGCAAATCAATTTACAGCCGCGAGATTATGTATTCGTCTTTGTACTCCGCTCAAATAACCCTTGATGTGGAAGGAGGGCTGCTTTGATTTGTACTGAGGTTGTACTAAAGGTCTTTCGTGAAAATGAATACTCTCAAAAGTAATTCTACAGATGGATAAACATTAAGGGGAACCTCCACAAGCACTATAATATTGACACCCATGTTAGCTTTTAAACAAGGAATGGCTTGAATACAGAAAAGGCACATATGAGTGTGTGATTAACAATAATGATTCCATCATAACTTTACTTCTTGAAAAAGACATTGTCTTCCTCCCAGAACCAGGTGTAGGTCAAGTTCCGGGGGTAGGCTTCCGCCTGGCAAGTGAAGAAGGCGTCCTGTGAATTGTTCACTGTAATGTTGTCTGGTGGTGAGACAATGAACGGAGGGCCTGGTGGAGAACACACATGAGAAACAATAAAGGAATATACAGTGATGTATCACTCAAACTAAATTGTCCAGTCTCACTCTACACCTAATATTTGATTGAAATTTGTCACAGCGTTTGGTAAAACATTCAGCAATCATCAATGATACAGCAGCTGCATAGAGAATGGTATTCATGGAGACAAAAGAGATGAAAACACCAGCATGTGCACTGTTTTTCCTTCAGTGTCATCACAATTATTGTGCCTTCCGAAAAGGATTAGAACAATTTGTCGAGTGATCCTTGCTATGCCAGACGGACGATCCTCCTTTCACACCTTTTACGTACTATGGAAAACATATGTTGATGTTTTGATTTTAACAATACGTTTTACCTTTATACCATATCAGATCACAGAATTCATCTCTGGTATATAATATACAATTAATATTCCTGTACAAGAATAGGCACACACGCAGGCAGATTGCTAGTCCCATATGTTAGTTTTGATCTGTGGTCCACATCCTGATCTGATAACAGGCAGAGTATTTCCATCTGCCACCTCTTAGCCAGACAACCAGTATGTGTGTGTGTGTGGGGGGGGGGGGGGTGCGTGTGTGTTTGACTGTGAGCATATTTGTGTACCAACCTGCCCTATTTGGAACCGGCTGAGGACTGGAGATTTGCTGGCTCTGTAGTCTCTTAGTTGATCTCTAAGGTCAGTGGCTTTCCAGGAGGACCTCTATTAATGCATCTTTACTGTAAACTATACACAGCCGGATCAACTGACCATAGTGGCTTATCTTTGGGTTTGTATTAATAGTCTCTCTCGCTCTCTCTCACATAAAGTGAAGAAAATAAGTATTTGAACACCCTACTATATTGCAAGTTCTCCCACTTGGAAATCATGGAGTGGTCTGAAATTTTCATCATAGGTGCATGTCCACTGTGAGAGAGATAATCTAAAAAGAAAAATCCAGAAATCACAATGTATAATTGTTTAACGATTTATTTGTGTGATTCAGCTGGAAATAAGTATTCGAACACCTGTCAATCAGCTAGAATTCTGACCCTCAAAGACCTGTTAGTCCTCCTTTAAAAGTCCACCTCCACTCCATGTATTATCCTGAATCATGTGCCCCTGTGTGGACCGGTTATCTCCATAAAGACACCTCTCCACCCCATACAATCAGTAAGACTTAAACTTGTAACATGGCCAAGACCAAAGAGCTGTCCAAAGACACCAGAGACAAAATTGTACAACTCCACACAGCTATAAAGAGCTACGAGAAATTACCAAGCAGTTTGGTGAAAAAAGGTCCACTGTTGGAGCAATCATTTGAAAATGGAAGAAGCTAAACATGATTGTCAATCTCAATCGGAGTGGAGTTCCATGCAAGATATCACCTCGTCATTGGTTTTCTCAGGTGTTCAAATCCTTATTTGCAGATGTATCACACAAATAAATCATTAAAAAAAATCATACATTGTGATTTCTGGATCTTTTTAGATTATCTCTCTCACAGTGGACATGTACCTATGATGAAAATTTCAGAGCCCCTCCATGATTTCTAAGTGGGAGAACTTGATATATAGCAGAAAGTTCAAATACTCATTATTCGTCTCATTATTGTGTATATATATATATATATATATATATATATATATATATATATATATATATATATGTGTGTGTGTGTGTACTCTGAACGGGTCCTCTAAACTGTGAGGCCAACATTTTCCAGCGGCAACACCGTGCCGCCAGATATATATCCATCCATCCATTTTCTTAGCCACTTATTTTCACATGGGTCGTGGGGAAGGCTGGAGCCTTTCCCAGCTGTCAACGGGCAGGAGGCAGGGTACGCCTCTCACCCTGGTTGCCAGCCAATCGCAGGGCACATAGAGACAAACAGCCGCACTCACAATCACACCTAGGAGGAAACTGGCTTGCCTGGAGAAAACCCACGCAGGCAGAGGGAGAACATCCGAACTCCACACAGCCGGGTCCGGGATAGAACCTGGGACCTCAGAACTGTGAAGCACCATGCCGCCTATACTCCAGCTTGTTGGCACATTCCAAAAACATGTAGGATGTTTGGTGATGTGACAAATCGACATTCCCCACAGGTGTGCCTATGTGTTTAACTACCAGTATATGTGTGCTGCGAGAGCAACCTAGTAAAGTCTTGGTTTTGAGTATATAAATATAATAAATATACTCTGTTTTTTTTGTGTTTTTTTTGGGGGGGACTATACCTGCTATTATTCAAAACCCCTTCCTTTTAGTGTTTTTTTTAACCCAATCCAACACCTATTCACTGAAGCCCCCTCTAATTTAAGTCTTTTTTTAACCTGATGCCAAACCTCTTCGCATTTTTACATTTTTTTTCCCCTGGGTGTTATAGAAGGAGCTTAAATTTTGCATGGATTTTTGCTCTTCATAGTTGGGTTCCAACCTTAAGCCCTGGGAATAGCGGAGGAGGTCATTTATTAGAACTTTTACGGGTAAATTTGTAGATACATTTTAATGTTACCTCAATCAATTTGTGATTGTTATTGTTTTTAAATATTTGTATTACTTGCATTTGTTGCATTCCTTGAAAACTGGTGGAACTACCAGATATTTTCAGTGGTGTTCATTTGGCCACTGGATAGTTCTGTCTTGTTTTAGTTTATTCATCCATCTATTTTCTGAGCTGCTTATCCTCACAAGGGTCGCACAGCCTATCCCAACTATCTTCAGGCAAAAGGAAGGGTACACCCTGAACTGGTTGCCATCCAATCGGAGTGTTTGAGTTTATCTTTTATTTATTTATGTGCCTGTGTGCGTGTTATTTCTTTCCTATGTAAGTTGTTTTTTTTAAATAAAAAGAAATGGAGAAAGCTAATAGAAAATTGCCACTCTTTTAATGTAATTTTAAGGAAAAATACTACAGGGTTCCCTCGCCACGTTGCACTTCACGTTATGCGGCTTCAGTGCTTCGTGGGTTTTGATTGCCCCCCCCAAAAAAAAATCATCAAAAAATAAAAGAAAAATTACAGCCATATCGGCAACCATGATACAAAGCATACAAAGCATATGATTGGGTCTCAGTGTGACATTGACCAATGAGAGCACGAGTGGGTTTATCCCGTGAGCTGATTGCCTGGGCATTTTCGAAGTTTCACCCAGCAACTTCCCTTGTTCCCTTGTCCCACCCTTCCTTCGTCTCGCAAGTTTCATTCACACTGTTGACCGTCTTGCATACGTACTGTATCCTAGTGTTGTGTTCGCTTTCACTTTTTTTGTTGAAACGATAACCTTTTTAGGTATAATTATTTTTTAATTACATAGTTACAATACCACCTAAGCGTTGTGCCCCTGCGAAAGCTTTCTCCGCGGGGCCCAAGAGGAAGAAGATGATGACGATCAGCGAAAAAGTGGGTATGATCAAAGATGGCAGAAGTTATACATCTGTGGCATACCATTATGGTGTGAATGAATCCAACGCATCAAGAAAGACTGCTGGAATAACCTTCAAGAGAGAAGTGAAAGGTGGTAACTCCATTAAAAAGTGGATCGCGAAAATGGAGGGTCCATTTAGGATTGCTGTTTGCAGGGAAAAGAATGAGCTTGGACACTCACGATCAGGAGAAAAGCTAAAGCGCTCTATGACCAAATCTTGGTCTTATTCTGAAGATTGTGCTGATAAACCCCAAGGCAGTACATGTGCAGCCAGAGAGTGATTCGCCCTGTCGAGGACGAGGCTTTTCGGCCAGAAAAGGCTGGTTCGAAAAAAAAAAAAAAAGCCGGAGGAACCAGCGACGAAGTGTGATTCGGGCGAAGTCTGCTGACGTGGAACGTAGGGTGCACCCTCATCGACCTGGGCAGTTTCAGCGAGACGGCGACCGGGTTAATGATCTTGGAAATCGGGAACGGGCCAACGAACCTGGGAGCAAGTTTGCGGGATTCCGTCCGCAACGGGAGATCTTTGGTGGAGAGCCACACTCACTGTCCCACCCTGAGCTCTGGTGCGGCCCTTCTCTTGCGATCCGCTGTGGACTTTTAGGCGCTGCTCATGCGCAGCAGTGTCCTCCGAGCTGCTTCCCAGGTCCGTTTGCAGCGTCGCACCATGGCCAGGCCCGACGGGACCACGGAGTCTGTGACCAGTGAAGGAAACAGGGACGGAGGATAGCCATGCACAACATGGAGTGGAGCCATACCTGTTGAGGCGGAGGGTAGAGAATTGTGGGCATACTCCACCCACTTGATGTGCTGGCTCCACGTGCTCTGGTCCGTGGATGCCAGACATCGAAGACCGGTCTCCAACTCCTGATTTATCCTCTCCGTCTGGCCATTAGACTCCGGGTGATGACCCGATGTCAGACTAGCTGAAGCGCCGATGAGGTTGCAGAATTCCTTCCAGAAGCCGGCGTTGAATTGCGGACCCCTGTCTGACACGATGTCCTGGGGTAGCCCGTGGTAACGAAGACCTCGTCCAACACCATCTGGGCTGTCTGCTTGGCCGACGGGATCTTCGGAAGCGGCACGAAGTGGACCATCTTGGGGAAACTGTCCACTACAGACAGCACAACTGTGTTCCCTTGGGAGGGCGGCAGCCCGGTAACGAAGTCCAGCGCAATGTGTGACCACGGGCGGAAAGGGATGGGCAGCGGACGCAACTCGCCGACAGGTCGTAACCGAGACGACTTATTGGCCGCACATACCGGGCAGGCATTGACGAAGTCCTTCACGTCCTTGCTCAGGTTGGGCCACCAGAACCTCTGTTCGACCACTGAACGAGTCTTTGCCATACCCGGATGGCAGACCGTCTTGTTGGTATGGGCCCAGTTGACGACGTCTCCTCGCAGAGACTGAACGACGAAAAGGCGGTCCGACGGACAATCCGCAGGCAGCGGAGCATCTCCCAGGGCCTCCTTCACCCGCGACTCGACCACCCAAGTGAAGCCGGACACGAAGCACGCCTCTGGCAGGATAGTAGCGGCCTCTGAGTCCGTGCGCCCTCCCTCGTGGATCCGTGAGAGTGCGTCCGGCTTGCCGTTCTTGGAGCCGGGCGGAAGGACAGAGTAAAGCGGAAGCGGGTGAAGAACAGGGCCCACCTGGCCTGGCGGGCGTTCAACCGCTTCGCGGACTTCAGGTATTCTAGGTTCTTATGATCTGTGAAGACCAGGATTGGTTCTTGCGAGCCCTCCAGCCAGTGCCGCCACTCCTCCAACGCGGTCTTGACCGCCAGCAGTTCCCGATTTCCCACGTCGTAGTTCCTCTCTGCTGGGGTCAGCTTCCTAGACAGGAACGCGCACGGGTGGATCCGTCCATCCCTGGGACTCCTCTGAGACAAGGCGGCTCCGATTCCCGAATTAGATGCGTCAACCTCCACCATAAACTGGTTGTCTGGGTTTGGAACAATGAGAACGGGCGCGGCAGTGAAACTTGCCTTAAGCCTGCTGAAGGCCTCCTGGCAGGTCCCGGACCACGCGAAGGCGGTGTGTGGTGAGGTGAGCGCATGCAGAGGAGTGGCCACGGAGATGAAGTTCCTTATGAACTTCCTATAGAAATTGGCGAATCCTAAGAACCTCTGTACGTCCTTCCTGCTGGCAGGGGTAGGCCACCGCAGCACCACGTCGACCTTCCCGGGGTCCATGGGTATCTCTCCCTCCGCCAGAACGAAGCCCAGGAAGGACACGGATGCTCGGTGGAACTCACACTTGTCCATATTTACGAACAATTGGTGCTGCAAAAGACGCCGGAGCACTTCTCTGACCTGTTGAATCTGAGAGGTTAGGTCTGCCGAAAAGATAAGAATGTCATCCAGGTATACAAAGACAGATTTATTCAGGAAGTCCCTAAGCACGTCGTTAATGAAGTTCTGAAAGACGGCCGGGGCGTTGGTCAGTCCGAAGGGCATCACGAGATACTCGTAATGCCCCGTGGGAGTGTTGAAAGCCGTCTTCCATTCGTCGCCCTCCCGGATCCGCACCAGATGATACGCGCTGCGCAAGTCCAGTTTGGTGAAGATCCAGGCTCCTTGGAGGAGTTCAAAGGCTGTAGCTATCAGGGGCAAGGGTTACCTGTTCTTGACCGTGATGTCATTCAATCCTCTGTAGTCGATGCAGGGTCGCAAGGTGGAATCCTTCTTCTTAATGAAAAAAAACCCTGCACTGGCTGGTGAAGATGACGGGCGAATGACTCCGGTTGCCAGGGACTTCTCGATGTATTCCCTCATTGCCTGGTGCTCCGGTCCTGTCCCTTTGGGGGGTGAGGTACCCGGGAGGAGTTCGATAGCACAGTCATAAGGCCGATGCGGCGGCAGAGATCTTGCTTTTGACTCCGAAAAAACCTCCTTTAAATCATGGTAGCAAGAGGGTACCGTGGCTAATTCGGGGGCGTTGCTAAGCTCAGCAACTTGGATCCCTCCATCCTCCCCGGCGGCGCAACACTGCTTGCGACAGCCCTCACTCCATGCCATAATCCGACCCGTGACCCAGTCAATGTGGGGGTTGTATCTCTTGAGCCACGGGCCAGGATTATATCACTGCTGCTAGAATTGAAAACGTGGAAACTGATGCGCTCCGTGTGCGAGTCCAGAAAGTCCATACATATGGTTTGCGTGCGGTGCGTAACGCGGCAGAGGAACTTGCCGTTGGCGGAGTAAGCAATACAAGGACGCTGTGTGGGGAAGGTTGCTGCCCGCAATGCTTCGACCACCCGAGGATGTATGAGGTCCGCCTCCGAACCGGAGTCAATGAAGTCAGAGTCTGTCCCGACTATGAGGTGCAAAAGCGATCGCCCCGACTTAGCGCCAGTATACCGCACTCACCGGCGTGGAGATCCCAAGGTCGGGGCGCTTCGGCCGAGCCGGACAGCGGGCGATTAGGTGTCCCAGACGACCACAATAGAAACAGCGTCCTTCTTGTCGCCGATGTAAGCGCTCCTCCGCTGGGCTGCCGAGCCCCCCCACTTGCATGGGTTCCGACGTAGAAGGCAACTTGGGTGGCCGGGAAGCGACCGGGCTGACCCTCTCCGTCTCCTCCTCCCTCAGGCCGTCTATTTGCCCCTGCACGGTCAGGCACTGATCCACCTTGAGGGCCAGTGCGATGAGGGCGTCCAGCGAAGACGGAAGGTCCATGGCAACGAAGTGGCCACGGATCTGTGGGGAAAGTCCCTGGTAGAATGCGTCATGGAGGGCCTCCACTCTGCAGTGGCCCACGCCTCCGCCCTCCCCGTCATGTGGGAAATGACAAAGGCGATACGGGAGCGATCTGTGGGAAAAGTGGATGCTTGCAGTTCAAAATGGAGGTCGCACTGCGCCAGCAAGGGCTTGACAATGCCGGAGTCACCTGAGAACCGTTCTGGTCGGGAGAGCGGAGTTATGCCGGCACGGGAGGGCTCCGTAACAGGCGGAACGGCCTTCGGCGGCGTAGCAGCCGCGCTAGCTTGAGAAGCTAGCCACGGTTCCAGCCGGGCACAGAGCTCATGGATACGTTGATTAGTAACCTGGAGAGCAGCCTCTTGCTCGACCAGGCGTTTGCCCTGGACTTGCAGCGAATGGCGGATGGCTTCAGAGTCGGCTGGGTCCATGTTATGGCAAGATCGTTCTGTCACGGACGGGGCTCGAAGGTGGACCCAAATGCACGACTCCAGAGACAGGCAGACAGTATAGAGGAAACCTTTATTCGGTCCAAGGTCAGGGATCAGGCAGGCAGTCCAAACAAGGCAGAAGTAATCGTGCGGCAGGCTCAAGACTGGGGTCAAGGGACAGTCGTAGGTCGGTACACGGAGAGCAGAAGTCAGGCGACCGAGAGTGCGGGAACGAAGCATCAAGGATGTCGATCTGGCGAAGGACAAGTCTTCCCCCAAGTCCTATATATGCTGGGAGGCATCAGCTGGAACAAGGTGCAGGTGTGCTCTGACTAATTGGCAGGCCACGCCCAGCCTGGGCAGGAAGCCAGGAGCATGACACAAAGGCAAGGACGGCATTTGAACCCTGGTCATCAGAACTGTGAGGCCAACGCTCTAACCAGTTGTTCCACCGTACCGCCGCATTTAAAATGACAAATATTTACATATACAGTGAAGAAAAAAAGGATTTGAACACCCTGCTATATTGCAAGTTTTCCAATTTAGAAATCACGGCGGGGTCTGAAATTTCATCATCGGTGCAAGTCCACTGTGAGAGAGATAATCTAAAAACAAAAATCCAGAAATCATAATGTATGATATTTTCACGATTTATTTGTGTGAAACAGCTGCAAATAAGTATTTGAACACCTGTCTATCAGCTACAATTCTGACCCTCAAAAACCTGTTAGTCCGCCTTTAAAACTCCACCTCCACTCCATGTATTCTCCTGTATCTCACAAATAAATTGTTGAAAAAAAAATCATACAGTGTGATTTCTGGATTTTTCTTTTTAGATTATCTCTTTCACAATGGACATGCACCTACGTTGAAAATTTCAGACCCCTCCATGATTTCTAAGTGGGAGAACTTGTAAGATAGCAGGGTGTTCAAATACTTATTTTCTTCACTTTACATACTTTCTGTCTATAATCAGACTTAAAATGACGTAGATATTGACATACTTTTTCTCTTACAATTGGTACTGTTTAGCATTCTTACTGTAATACTGAGTTGCAACTAAATTAAACTTTTATATCAAAACTTGAGTGTCATTTTCTTGTCGTTTGCAGTTTAGTCCAACAAAACTCATTTAACAACTTGGCATTTATACACAGTATTTGTTGATTTGACATAATGTACTAGTGTGTTCGAGTCGGATCAGGCCTGCAATGGAAAATACATCATATTATATTAATTAAATATAATTGTACATCCATATACAATATATAAACAGGAAAGTGATTCACAACTATGGGATTTTTCTTTTCCAGTTGAGCTCTGATGCACCAAAAGAGAACTGCAGCATTACTATGACTCGTTCTGAATTCACAGCAAATGACCAATGAGCAACCAGCTTTAGGCAGCTCCGCGCAGGCAGGCGAGGGACTGAAGTGTACTCAATGTACTGATGAACAGAAAGTGATTTGAATGTACTGTTTTCCACGAATGATTGGTTTGTTGAAAGTCTTCATTTGCAATCTGTCTAGAAGAGACGTACTGTACTAATACGTGTGGTCTGAACTGTCTTGCCAAGAGTGACTCATGTGGAAGTTCAGTGCACATACACCTACTCCACATATTTGCAGTAGATGTACTCATGAGCAATATTCCCTCCAAACTGCACGCGTGCACAATTGTGCACTGCTGATGTGGTCTCTGCACATAGACAATCTGAGTTGCACACCAAAAAAAAAAAAAAAAAAAAAAAAAAAAAAAAAAATCAAACCCAAATTTTAATTATAACATAACTACCCACTTTGTACCATTTTGCAATGTGATTCAATGACAGTTGGAGTATGTAGAAATACAAGATTTTCTCTTTTTTGAGCGAGAAAGGGTCTGGTCTGAAAAACGTGTTGCGAAGCCTAAGCTGGAATCAAGTTTTTGGAGGGAAATGTGTGGATAGAGTGGAAGCTGGACTACTTCAACAGTTATATTAGGCGCAAGTCATTTGAACGCATATCGAACAGTACGCAGATTTAAGACAAAAATCCAGAAATCTAGAAATCACAATGCATGATTTTTTACAATTTATTTGTGTGATACAGTTTCAAATAAGTATTTGAAGACCTGAGAAAACCAATGTTAATATTTGGTACAGTAGCCTTTGTTTGCAATCACAGAGGTCAAACGTTGCCTGTACTTGTTCACCAGTTTTGTACACACTGCAGGAGTGATTTTGGCCCATTCCTCCTCCTTAATACATGGAGTGGAGGTGGACTTCTAAAGGCGGACTGACAGGTCTTTGAGGGTCAGAATTCTAGCTGATTGACAGGTGTTCACATACTTATTTGCAGTTGAATCACACAAATAAATCGTTATACATTATGATTTCTGGATTTTTCTTTTTAGATTATCTCTCTCACATTGGACATGCACCTACGAAGAAAATTTCAGACCCCTCCATGATTTCTAAGTGGGAGAACCTGCAATATAGCAGGGTGTTCAAATACTTATTTTCTTCACTGTAAATATCTCACCATAGAAGTTCAATATTCACAGAAATTTTAAAAAAATGAGTAAAAAAGTAATAGTCATATCAACAAGTGCAGTGTTCATTTGAAATATGACATAGTACCGTAATTTCCAGCCAACAGAGGGCACCGGATTATAAACCTCACCCAGTACATTTGTGAAGGAAATACCCTTTGGTACATACATAAGCCGCACCTGTGTAAAAGCCGCAAGTGCCCACATTGAAACCCACATTGAAACACGAGATATTTACAAAGAAAGACGGTACACAGAAAGAGTTTTCAAAGTTTTAATACCTTATCTTATCTTAACATAGCACCAACACGGTAGCACAAACAGGGCTGGTAACAAAAAAAAAAAAAAAACAGCCACGGCAGCTACACAATATTAACGGTTGCACAGGACAAACAGAGCCGGTTTAAAAGAATCATTGATGCGGCAGTAACAGCAGCAACACGCGCTAACAGGGCCGGTTAAAAAAAAAAAAAAATCACTGTAACACGGCAGTAACACAGCAGCAACATGCTAGCACAGTGCTAACAGGGCCAGTAACACAGCAGCAACATGCTAGCACAGTGCTAACAGGGCCGGTTAAAAAAAAAAAACATACCAGTAAAAGTTACTTCCTTTGCACATATATTCCACTGCTTACCTTTTCCGCTAGAGTGCCCCCTTGCGGCCGTTAGGAAAAAAAATGTACAAATTAGCCGCATCATCACATAAGCCGCAGGGTTGAAAGCGTGTGGAAAAAGTCGTGGTTTATAGGCCGGAAATTACGGTAACTATGAATGTTGATTTGATTTTTAAAAGTTTATTCTGGAGTGAAAACTAATAACTTGTCTGAATCCGACTGATTTTGATCTGAAAAAAAAAAAGTTATTCAGAGACTTTTTGTAAATGACAAATGACTTGTCTGCATTAATGTGGTGGGTGATACTGAGATCTGGACTGCAGCACATAGGCCAAGTCAGACTCACAGGCAGTGGTAGTGATGCGGAAGATGTCTCGTAAGTGAGAGTCCGTTAGCTGTGTCCTCACACACCTCTTACTTAAGTTTATAACCGAAAATGTCTTCTCACAGAAATACGTTGACCCAAACAACCTTAACATTTTGATACCAAGAGCTTGAATCTTTCAAAACCTGTCCTTTTGCAGCTGTCGGTAAAAGTTGGTGAGAGAAAGCTGCTGGTGCCGACCGCGGCTCTCTGCGTCACACTGCAACTCATTGAGGTCCAGGTGCAAATGGTCTGGAACATCATCTGGGTCGACGGACACAGGTCAGGAAAAAAAGAGCGACCTCGTTCTCGATAGCTGCAAAATCCCGAAAGGGTTGTTTAAATTCCCCAGCCAGAGATGAAATATCTGATCCGTACCACCTCGTTTGTGCACTGACATTCCTCTGTGGGAATATGGTCATGATTTCTTGCAGTGCTAAAAAGTTTGTAGTGTTGGGATGGGTTGACGACGGGTGTCAGAAGAGAGAAGAAGAGAATAAGTCTGTTCCTCTCGTTTGGTTTTTCATGCTCTTAAGGTCAAGTAGTTCATTTGGTCGTCCACTCCTCTCGAAAAAATAAGTAACTGAGCAGTGTCAGAGGCATCTGTGCTTTCGTCGTAAGATAGCGAAAAAAAATGTCAAACTCGTTTCCTCTCACTCCCAATTGTCTTTTGATGTCTGACACTTGAAACCTGCGTGCCACAGTGTTACGTGCCAGGTCGACTTTGTCAAACTCTTGGTGCTTCCCAGGACAGATTTTATACACCATAGTCATCACACAGTCTTTGATAAATTCACCCTCAGTGAAAGGTTTGCAATGCTTTGCGATCAGCCCGGCTACCTCATAACTAGCCTTTGTAGTGTTCTCATTTGACTCTATAAAATATTGCTGCTGTGAGATTAAACTGGCTTCAAGTTGCTTCAGTTTCTCGCTGCGTTCCTTCCCTGTGATCTTGTCGTACATGTCACCATGTCTCGTTTGGTTTTGTCGGTTGACATTGAACTATTTAAAAACAGCCGTCGTCTCTTTGCAAATGAGGCAAATACAGTTGTTGCGTATTTCAATGACGAAATAGTCCAATTTCCATCCATTCTTGAAGCATTGGCTCTCGCAGTAAACTTTGCTTTTGTTGTTGATTGTTGCCATTTTAGAAAATTGTAGGCAAAAAGTCACACGGGCTGAGGAACAGCATTTAGTGTGTAAGCTACACCATACGTAGCTAACAGTACTGCTGCCTAATGTATTAAGTCGACGTGCAGACCAGACGTTATTGATTTTATGACAGACACTGCGGGCAGGATGAAATTTGACCACGGGCCACATTTGTTCCCCAAGCCGGATTTTGGACATGACTGCTCTAAACTAACAGCTAATATTGAGTCAGTCAAGCAAATGAAAACAAATATTTAAAATGAATGTAAATTAAAAATAAATGAATATGTACAGTGTGGCAAGGGCTCACAGTTCTGAGGACCGGGGTTCAAATCCGGGCCCCACCTGTGTGGAGCTCACGTGTTCTCCCTATGACTGCGTGGGTTTTCTCCAGGCACTCCGGTTTCTTCCCACATCCTAAAAACATGCATTAATTGGACACTCTAAATTGATGACTATATACACATAGTTACGTAGTGGTTCTCAAGATACTCAAAAGATGCTTTACACCAATCAGATGAAAATGACAGGAAGGTGGGTGAGCGGGAAGCATGGGTCCTGGTCTCAAGAACTGTCCAATGCGGTGGAATGCAGACGAGTCTCACTGGCTGTCTATGAGTCACAACCAAAGCCCGGTGCTCGAAAGCTGAGAGATTTTTTTTTTTAAGTCTACTTGCCTTTCTAGTTTACAACCTGTGAAAACAACAATGAATAGTTCTTCGGTGAATGTGTACCATTAAGGTGAATGTTATGAACTGAATAGGGAAGCACTGGAATGGTTCTGTAAAACAGAACAGCAATTGACCCCTCCGTAGAAATTGCGTCATCCGCGTCGCTGATCAATCAGAGGCCAGAGATCTGATAAACCACGCCCCTTTTTGGACCCGCAGTTTCCTCAGACAACGTTGTATGGTCCAGTATAGCCTTTGTTAGCGTTTTATCTCTTATTTGGGTTCTTTAACAATAGATATGGTTAAGAGGTGTAGTCACGGACTTTATAATAGTGACGACAGGTATCCTGAAAGGCTAGTTGGTGGAGTTCAATTCATACCCTTTCCAAAACCGAAGACCCAGTACGAAAAATGTCTTTGATGGATCAAACTTTGTGGAAGACCGCATGATCAACTGAATCCATCAACCGGAACAGATATGTTTGCACGAAGGTAAGCCCTATATTTGATTTTCAATACATGTCTCATATAAATGAATTAGCAGTTCTTCGCTTGCATAACATAGCTAAGTGTGAATGATTGACACACATGATCTGTGTTGAGCGATATTTTGCGATGATCTGACTGCACAAACGTGTTCCTTTGTTCGCGGTAATGGGCTAAGCTAAACCGGACTGTGTTTGCACGAAGGTATGCCCAATATTTGATTATCAATACATGTCTCATATAAATGAATTAGCAGTTCTTCGCTTGCATAACATAGCTAAGTGTGAATGATTGACACACTTGATCTGTGTTGAGCGATATTTTGCGATGATCTGACTGCACAAACGTGTCCCTTTGTTCGCGGCTAATGGGCTAAGCTAAACCGGACTAGCAGTCTTAAAAGCCTTCGACGTGCACTGAGACACCAAGACTGAAGGAAGGATGTTTGAGGACACTAAAGTAGTGATTGTCGTACTCGGTCGGGACTTACGTAGGTTCGGCACTAATTCAAGAATAATTATTGAGGGGAGCGCGTGACGTTACATAAAGAAAACGAGAGAAACAACTCATAAATCAAGCCTCGCCTTATTTTCCTTCATACAGCGGTTCACAAACGGCGATACAGATACATACAGATTCTGCACACAAGTGTGATAGGTAACACAAAAATAGGAAACTGTCAATGACGAATTCGTCTTTGGGTTATAATATATTATATTATGTGGCTTCTCGGTTTTCCTCTGACTCTGGAAAGATCTTGCGCTAATATCAATGGTTTCTCCGTCGATATGCATGTAAATACCATTGAAATACCCCTCGCTGAAATACTTGAAGCCCTGCTGTCTGCTTTTCAACGATATTTCACTGTTAGCTAAGAATGCGAGTGAGAAATCAGCCGGTAAATCGGACAGTTTCGCTCTATTCTTTTCTTGCTGTGCCGCCCTTTTTGCTAATTGTTTGTCTGACGTAGGCGCACGTGGCGTGACGTCACTTCAGGAGGCGTGGTTAAGTGCCCTGTACGGAGGGGTCAATTTGGTGAAAAGATCTTTTTAAGAAAACATCTCTGTCATTTACACTATCTTTGTGGAACAAAAAAACAGATAAATCAGAACTCAGTAAAAACTCATCAGAAAAGTCTCTTCAATTTAGGGGCTATGTCACTCACGTGGAGAAGAGTTGGTGACCTGATAAGAACTAGAGTCTCTGCTGCTTGCAAAGATGTCTTTGTGACAACTCCTGGAGACAAACTTTGTCAACAGAGAGTTGCGCTGAATTTACACGTTCGATTTTATCTGAAATCTTTTGGAGAGCGCTCTCCGTACTCCCATCAGAGAGAAAAGCATAATGTATCTTAATGTCAGAAAACTGAGATTAGTTGTCAACAATATTTATCCGGACATCTTTATTCATGTCAATTTAACCTCTGAGAATATAAGAAAACTTGACGCGAAATTTGGGATTTTACGGACAATAAAGCATTTTCCTCATTATAAAGGACTGTTTCGGCTGAGTGTGGGATGCCTCCACCGAAACTTCAGGATACGTTGCCCATTTGAGACTTTGGCCGCAAAAGAAATGTTCTTATTAGTGATGTAAATATTCTTTTCATTTGCACTTTTAAGTGGGCAATGGACAGCAAGCTTCACGTTGGTGGACACTAACAGTGAGGGATTCTGTCAAGCTGAAGAGTCATATCAGGCATTTTTGGCCTGTGAGACTCCCGAGGCAGCTGATAGGTACAGAGCTAGCTAAGCAGAATGCAGCTTGGGTAGTCACAGAGGCAAAAAGGAGTTTGTTGAGGCTATGGAGAACGATTTCAAGACGGCTTTGAGGAAATTCTGGTCCACCATCCGGTGTCTCAGGAGGGGGAAGCAGTGCGCCGTCAACATTGTGTATAGTGGGGATGGGGTACTGCTGTCCTCAACTCAGAATCTTGTGAGTCGGGGAGAATACTTCGAAGACCTCCTCAATTCCACCAACACGTCTTCCCGTGAGGAAGCTGAGTTTGGGTGCTCTGAGGCAACTACTCTTTCCCATAACTTCATTATATGGTGCCTCAACTTGATTCTTCTATAGTTCCCACAGCTCTGAAAAACAGCTGTGTTCTTAACAATGGGAATGGACACACTTTTCCTCCATTTTTCAGCCATCCTCTGATCCGCTAGCTTTTGAGCAAGTTGGCCAAAAACTGCACAACCCCCTCTCCAAATTGCTTCCATACCGCCACAGGTATGTCATCAGGACCAACTGCCTTTCCATTGTTCATTGTCTTTTTTACCTTTCTAACTTCCCCCTTATTAATGATTGCAACTTCCTGGTCCACCACACTTGCCTCTTTTAGTCCTCTTTCTCTCTCATTTTCTTTATTGATCAATATATCAAAGTATTCTATTTAGCACACTGCTGGTACCATCCATCCATCCATTTTCTGAGCCGCTTATCCTCAGGTGAACCTCAAGGGTCGCAGCAGTGCTGGAGCCTATCCCAGCTATTATCATGCAGGAAGCGGGTTACACCCTGCACTTGTTACCAGCCAATCGCAGGGCATACAGAGACCGACAACAATCGCACTCACAATCACACATAAGGGCAATTTAGAGTCTCATATTAATAGGATAATAGGAATCCAGAGTGCCCAGAGAAAACCCACCACAGGCATGGAGAGAACATACAAACTCCACATGGGCGGACCAGGATTTGAACCCCTGTCCTCAGAACTGTGAGCCCAATGCTCTACAGCTGTGCCACCGTGTCACCTCAGTCAACACATTTTTATCTCGATCCTTAATCACCCTAACCTGCTGCACATCCTTCCCATTTCTATCCCTGTCTGGGCAACAAGTACAGATCTTTTTTTCCTTCTTTAGTGTCCAACCCGGTGCACATGTTGTCATACGCCTCTGGTTTAGCCTTCGCCAACCTCTACCTTTGCCCTACATCACATCTTAATGTATTCCTTTCTCCTCTCCTCGGTCCTCTCAGAGTCACACTTTTTCGCAAGCTTCTTTCTCTGGATGACTTCCTGCAATTTGGGGTTCCACCATCCAGTCTCATAATCCCCTTTCGTACCAGACGATACACCCAAGTACTCTTCTCCCAGTCTCTCTGGGTGTAGTAGTCCAGTCTTCCGGGAGCTCCTCCTGTCCAATGAGAGGCAGAATCACCTCTTTCTGAAAGGCCACACAAGACTCTTCCGTTTACTTTTTTCACCACATGGTTTTCTGTTCTTCCTCTGTCATCTCAATTTTTCTTCCCAACACCAAAGTCATCCTAAAAACCACCATCCTATGCTGTCTAGCATACACTCTTCTCCACCACTACCTTACAGTCTGTAACCTTCAGATTACATCATCTGAACAAAATGTAATCCACCTGAATGCTTCTACCTCTGGTCTTGCCGGTCACCCTATGTTCCTGCTTCTTTTGGGGGTGAGTTCACTACTGCCATTTCCATCCTATTTGCAAAGTCTACCACCATGTGTTCCTCAATGTTCCTTTCTTACCCCTCATTTCTTAATTGCCCTGTCTGGGATGCTCAGAACTATTTCATCTAGTTCCTTCCAGAATTCCTCTTTCACCTAGAGGTCACATCCTAGCTGTGGGCCATAGACGCTCATCACATTATGGATAACACCCTCAATTTCAAGTTTGAGCCTAATCACTTTCCAATACTCTTTTCCCATCCAAGACATCCTTACCCAACTCTTCCTTTAAAATAACCCCTACTCCATTTCTCTTCCCATTAACGCCATGGTAAAATAATTCAAACCCTTTTCCTAAACTTCTAGTCTTACTGCCGTTCCAACTGCTCTCTTGGATGCACAATATCTCAACTGTTCTCCTAAACATCATGTTAACCAACTCCTGATCGTTTCCTGACATAGTCCCACCAATCAAAGTATATCAGAAGGTTTGCAGCCCTATGTGGGCAATGTCAGGGAACAACCCAGTGCAATCTGTAGGCCAGTCCCAAACCAGATAAATGCAGAGGGTTGCATCAAGAAGGACATCCATCTTAAAACATTTGCAATATTAATGGTGTCACATCTAAACTCCCATCATGCTTGGAGCATGTAAATAGTGTTTAAAGTGAATGTTTTGTGTCGGTTATTTCTTTAGCCCGATTATTATTTGTTGTATTATTTGCTAGTTATGCCATTCTATTTGCTGTGGTGTGATACATTTAGTATTGCTATGACACCGTGAGCGTGAACAACATCTTGAGTAATGGCCAGCTTACACTGTCCGTGTGTGGGACAATGTAAGCGTCTTCTGCTTACAAATGTAAAATTCTAATCGTTTCTCTTTGCCTCATGGGCACCATCATATGGTAGCTTACATATGTCCTGATACATATGCTCACAGGAATGCTAACAATGTAACTGGTGTGTTCAAGTGTACTTCATTGGTTTAGTCACATAACAATTACTTATTACGCAACTCATTGTGTGCTTGAAGTACACTCTCCAAGTGCACTTTATGGTTGCAAAAATATGGTACATATCGTATATATAGGTATTTTAATACTGCATCCATTATTTGCAGATTTTTGTTGTTCGCATGGCGTAACAAATATAACCCCTGCAAATAACGAGGGAATACTGTAAAGCTCATTCAAAATCACAGGTCTGTTAGAGCCAGAAACCTTGCTTTTGTAGGTGACGAAAATACTCATTTTTCACCGTAATGTGCAAACAAATTCTTTAAAAATCAGAATGCATTCAGATTCATACCCAGACAATTTTGAGTCCTCAATTCACCTACCATGCATGTTTTGGGGGTGTGGGAGGAAACCAGAGTACCCTGAGAAAAGCAGTCACAGGTAGAACATGCAATTTATACATAGGCAATCTGTTTAAAGCTTGGTTAAAATGAAATCCTGAGAGATTGGATTGTAGCTTGCAGGGTCCACTTGCAGTTGTGACAAGTCTCTGCATTTGGTGCAGCAATCTAAAAATTCAAATGAAATATTTGCTGCACCACTTGTTCTGGTAATGCTGAGAAAATTAAAGGTTCAGTCAAACAATGTGAAAATAACATACATTAAGATGCAGTTTTCTGGAAAATAAAAGAACAGAGGCGTGTTTGTTATTCTATTTTGTGCAAAATGAATTATTCATGTACAAAGAGTATGGGTTTATGTTGCAAATGGCACCTCAATATAGATTGCTTTCATTACAGAAACTGACATTTCATTTACAGTTGAAGGCAAAACATTCTCCCATTCATGATTTTTCATTTCTTTACTTTTTTTTGTCCCCAAGGCTAAAAAATATTCACAGCTCAAAAGCATTAAAGAAAGGTTTTTAATGGCTGTTCATGGTTTTCCCTGAATTGCATTCATTGTGGTCTTGTCCTCTCTCCCAAACACATGGTTGCATATTAGAGTACATTAATATACAATTAGCCTTTTTGATGACATAGATGTTTTGACAAGCTTGATGTAGAGTATGTATAGTTTTGTGCTTGTTGAAGAGTTCAGATCACGATAAATTGATTAAAGTTTAAGGAGGAATGCACTCAAGGGCCCATCTCCACAAGAGGGTTTTCAATCTCTGAACTGCTGAAGGCTCTCTATGCCACAATCCACAGTTTTCAGGCATTTATGATGTTTTCACTGGTCATTTTTACAAACACTCATGTCACTTACTAGTTCCCTGGCACAATGATGTAGTGATTGATCAAATTTGATGCAGTAGCATCTCTATATACATTATAAAATCCATCCATCCATTCATGCATCCATCCATCCATGTTTTTAGCTGCTTATCTTCACAAGGGTCGCGGGAGTGCTGGAGCCTATCCCAGCTGTCAACGGGCAAGAGGTGGTGTCTCGCTCTCTCCAAGCTATCTCCCACTTAAGAACATAAACAGTAACCTTTGATTAAATGAAGCAAAAATAACAACTGGTAACAACTACAGTGTGCTGGAAGCTAAGAAATGTGCCGCATCTTTAAAGCCCATATTTTATACCATATCACTAAAAGGCAGCGTATATCTGTGTAGTCAGGAGAGGTGGAAGTGCTTGTGTCTGACAAAACGTTTTTGAGACAATAAGTCAGCGATGTATTTTGTTGTCAAAACATGATGTTACAAGCAAATACTCCATAGTGACACATTTTTCTCATTTGTTTAAAAGTCACATACTGTTAGAAAGATTTTTTTTTTTCCCCTCTAAATTTCAGGACTGGTGGGATTCGTTTTCCAACACAGATGTGCTTTCTAAGCACCTCCATTAACAAGCTAGAAACACTTATGGGAAGATGATGAACATGAAGTCACTGAAGCCAATGAAAAGCGTATGTCCATATGGGCAACAACCGGCTACGACAAGACTATCAAATCCTGCAACTTTACTCATTTTGGTCATTCACAAACATCAAGGAAAGGGCTAATTTTATGTACGTATGGAACATTCAAGAACAAGTGACATACCTCTTAAACATGTCAGTGACTAGATGTTGAAATCAAAGAAGCTACTCACCTTGAACTAGCAGCCGTGTTGTGTGAATGGCCTCTCCTTGGGGGCTAAAGGCTCGACATGTATAGGCACCACGATCCTCACGGGTGATGGATTGCACTGTCAAGCTCCCATCAAATACCTGCACATACAAATGACCAGTCAATCAAACAACCAGTCATGAAGTTAATATTGTCCAATTTGGTTCTCTTAGTTATCATGTGATTTTATGCTCTGTCACATTAGCGATCGATTACTTTCAAGCCTTGTCCTTTGTCTTCTTCCATTCAGTTGATTTAATTTGTTTGTGTCTATCTGTGCCGGATAAATCATTTGTTCCTCTGTGAATTCTCTTTTGCAATCATGCAAGCTTTTTTTTTTAAATAATTTCTGATCAAATTTGAACCGTTAATCCACATATTACAAATTATTTTTTTTAGTATGATTTTAACTTAATATAGTACTGACCTTGGCTAAGTCTTTTCTGATAAACTGAATACAATGGACTCTTTCTATTCTCAGTGGATAAGGACATCCATTGTAGAAAATCCATGGATAATTTATGCCCATTATAATTCAATGACAAAAAATGTTGTCAACCTAAAAATAATAAAATAAAATAAGTGAGAATAAATCAGCAATAAGTGTTTTGGGGGTTGGTTCCCCCCCTTCCCACAAAAAAGGTTTAAAAAATAATTTAAAAAATATTACATTTTTTTTGTTGGAATAGTGAATAGGTTAATCCAATGGGGGGGTTAACTGTGACAAAGGGAGGGAAGGGGGTCCACAATATATACGTATAAAAAGCCTAAACATTTTTGTTCAAATACTAGATTTTTAGTAATCCATCCATCCATCAATTTACTGAGCCCCTTATCCTCACAAGAGTGGCAGGAGTGGTTAAGCCTATCCCAGCTGTCATTGGGCAGGAGGCGGAGTACACCCTGAACTGGTTGCCAGCCAATAGCAGGGCACATGGAGACAGACAACAGTCGCACTCACAATCACACCTAAGGGAACACCTAGTGGCAACTTGGTCTCTGATTAATGCATGTTTGTGGGATATGGGAGGAAACTGGAGTGCTTGGAGAAAACCCACGCACCTTTCTACCTGAATTGTACTCAAAGTGCTTTAATACTGTCCCCTCATACTCCTACTGATGGAGCAACTAAGGGTTCAGTATCTTGCTCTCGACACCTCAACATAGTCACATGGGCTGAGTGTTGAATTTGCAACCTTCAGGTATGGTGACAACCACTCCACTTCCGGTAGGGAGTTACTCACGTGGTCCCAGCTGCCATCTCCAAACATGGACAGCTTTTATTTCCGTTATTTGCCAGACAAAGTCGACGTCTGGGATAACTCTTATGGGCCCATAATGCACAAACGTAATACATTAACCATGTCCTAATTTCCCAATTATGGAAACATTTGTTACCATTGAGATTTAAGATTTACTTCTTTGGATTGCCATTATCATCATTTGCCTCATGCCTGACATTAGCAAAGATGTATGGGCAAATTCTAGCAAAACAAACAGACAAAAGTCTGTTCAAATCTCCAAAAATTAGTAATTCAAACTTTGTAAGCGGGCTCGGTTCTCCATTTAGATTAAATGTTTGTTGTATAATTTCATGCAGCAGTTGATGTCCATCCATCCATCCATGCTTATCATCACAAGGGTCGCGGGGAGTGCTGGAGCCCATCCCAGCTGTCAACGAGCAGGAGGCGAGTAAACTCTGAACTGGTTGCCAGCCAATCGCAAGGCATGTGGAGAGTCGCACTTACAATCACACCTAGGGGCAATTTAGAGTGTCCAATTAATGTTGCATGTTTTGGGGATGTGGGAGGAAACTGGAGTGCCCGGAGAAAACGCACGCAGGCACGGGGAGAACATGCAAACTCCACACAGGGAGGACCAGAATTTGAACCCCGGTCCTCAGAACTGTGAGGACAACGCTTTACAGCTGCACCAACCCGCCGCCAGTTGATTTCATTTAAGACCATTTCAATGGTCTTGTCATAGTTCCTGTTTCAACCAGAATGCCAGACTGTGAAAATTATCGAAGGTGCAATGAATATGTGCATTCTTTCCACACACAAGTGATATTGTATTTCATCCAATATCTCATCTATATTCAGTATTTATACCTTATACTTTGCATTGGAGATGAGAAGGTTGCCATCCCGCAACCAGCTGACTGAGGGTTTCGGGTTGCCAAATGCAATGCAGGTCAAAATGATGCTTCCTCCCTCCTTGGCCTCAACGTACTGAGGAGGTGTTTCTGTGAATGTGGGAGGGGCTGAAGAGTTGGGAAAAAGCAACGGTAAAAATGTTAATAAAGTCTTCTGATCAAAATTAAGTATAAATGCAGTGCAGTAATCATCTACTTTACTCATGACCTAATTTTACAACGTAAACTGAGAGCAACATAAATTTCTGTTTTTCACACAACTGTGTGCACAAGCTTAAAGAGTGGAAACTCTAAATGTTTCCCTGAATTTGTTGAATTCAGAGTTACACTACAATTTACAGGAAAATGTCAGTGGATTGAAAAAGATCCCAACACAGCAAATAAGACCTCAATTGATTCAGCCTTCAATTTTCTGCACACATAGGGTCATGGGTGAGCAGGAATCTATCCCACATTACTTAGGGCGAGAGATGGGGAACACCCTGAATTCAAAAGTAAATCCTGTTGTTATGAGTGGTGGGAGACAATAGACATGGAATAATTAATCTAGCTCACAAAATGAGATCGTACAGAAAAGGGCTGAACAAGATGCAGGAAAAGAGGAAGGCAGTGCTACTGACGAGTGGAGCATTGGGATTCTTTTTTTAGTGTTTTTTGAGGGGTGCTCAATGTGTCGATCACTCACAAATGTTACAGTACTTACGTCGCCCATCAATGTGTTTTATAATGACAGCGTCCACCACAGCAACACAGTCTGGGCAACGTAGAGCAAAGCTTATGCACGTAGAGAAAAGTTTATGTTTACTTTCGATAATAATGGAGAAAGTTAAAAAAGAAATGCTGTTGTTTTAAGATGCAATGACTTGTCGGAGTATGAATAATCGAAGAAAAAGTGGTTAAACTGGACGAGATTTTTTTTCTTTTCTGAGTCGGAAAGGTCTGGTCTGAAGCCAAAATAGAAAGTGCAGGATGAGATGGCGTTTAATTTTAAAATTCCACCTTGGCACAGCCTAATCCAGGATGAAAGCACAGACAATACAGTCCATACAAAGCTAATTCTGGATTTTAAATAAAGGAGGCAATATAACATTAACCTTGAAACGGTTTGGGAGCATCATCATCAACCCTCCTCCCACCTCCCACTCCTCCCCACTCCCCGCACCTCGGTAGCTTGCAAGAGGCTGGCTGCTTGAAAAGTAGATCTTGGGGTAAAAAAAGTCTGGGAACCCCAGTCTAAACAGTTTTTCAAATGCATTTCATGATATTGGACCTTTAAGCGCCGCCCAACACCGGTGTTGAGTCAGCAAAGCAGTCTGGGCATAGTAGAGCGAAGACGAGCGAGAAACGCGACTTATGTTTACCCCAATTGGTAAAAGTAAAAAAAGAAATGCTCTTATTTTAAGATGCAATGACTGTTGGAGTATGTGCAAATAGAAGAAAATGCGGTGAGACTGGGTGAGATTCTCTCTTTTTCAAGCGAGAAAGGTCCTGGTCTGAAAAATGTGTTACGGAGCCAAAGTAGAAAGTGAGTCTACAGAAAAAAACGTGTGGCTAGAATGGAAGCTGGACTACTTCAAGAGTCACATTGTGCAGAAGTCATTTGAAAGCAATCAGAATTGTACGTAGACGTAAGTCGGGAATGGGGATCGGTACTTTTTTGGGGGAGCGCGCCAAAGAAAAAGAGAAAAAGAACAAGCTGACGCTATTAAACAAATCGAACCCAGAGCAAGTTAACATTCTCATCAACAACGTTCTGCTAGCCATCAACGGGAATGCATCTCTGGTGTCAGTTAAACAAATTCACAATCAACCAAAGTACCCCAATATACCAGAAAGCTGACTTGGGAAAAGTTATGACTGATTTTTTTAAATTCAGTCAGTCAATGTAATGGATCAATTAATACATGAAATAATAATTTTAAAGTTCCGCCTTGGGACACCATCATGGATGAAATCACAGAATATAGTGCACAAAATTCTGTATTTTAAATACAGGGAGTAAGATAGCATTCCCCATCAAACTGTTTGGGAGCATCATTCAGCTGTCAGCATGTTCTGCAAAAGAATATCGTACAAGCAATAATTGAGTTCTACAGCAAGAAAAACAGACGGAGATATGATTGTGAAATTTAAAAAAATGAAATAAATTTTGAATCGAGCTTTCAAATTCATATTTTATCGTTGTCTTGGTTTGGTTAGCAATGTATTTTTTGTGTAGTTAAAAGAACAGAAGTTTGTTGACATTTTCATTGTAAATTTTTCAAAAACTGATATAAAATTGTTCTTAATAAAAGTGATGTGATGGGAATGTAAATGTTGTAATCTGATTCTTTTAATAAGCCATGTACCTTCAATGAATGACACGTCTGATGTTGCTCATAGAGGTCAAAAGGACTACTGCAAGGCTTAGTGTGTTTCCTCAGACACATACAAAACTAGAGAAAACATTAGTCCTTACTCTCACATATGGTCACGAGCTGTGGGTCATGACCGAGAGAACTAAATTCCGAAAACAAGCGCCCGAAATGAATTGCCTCAGTCATCCAGGAGGGCCTCAATGTCAAGCTGCTGCTCCTCCTTGTCCATAGCAAAACAGCAGAATTCCACTCCAGGACAAATGCAAATGGGCCCAAGCAAAAACACCCTACCTGAATCATTAGTGACTTAAAGACTGTTAAAATTTTGGCAGCAAAGACAATTAAAAATGTGTTGATGCATTACGATGCGGAGAAGGTGCAGGATGTGGGTTTGCAGCTTCTTGTGGTTTTTCATATGGGCACGGTGTGAAAGAACAAACATAGCAGTTAAAATGATGGTCTGAATGTGCTACATGATGGCAATATAGATACCAAAAATTAATGCGGTAGCAGGTGCAATTAACAAAAGTAGCGGTGAATGTATGTAATCAGAAAAAGCTTGTCATCATTGTCATGTCTCATCTAGTCCAGAATCATCCCAAGTCTTAAAGTGGGAGCATCTAGTTAAAATAATGTAAATGAATGGCAAACCACCAAGGAAACCCCCATTAGATGTCAATGTTGTCTTTTCTTCTGTCGATACCCATGTGTGTTTGCATGCATACAGACACACACACACACACTAATGTTCCCACCATAATAATTTTAATGCAAAGAGAGAGAAAAGGTGACGAGATTACCAAACTACCTTGCACAGCTGTGGGTGATTGACGGATTGAAAAGCACTTACGTCATACCAGCTGTGCAGCGCAACAAACCATCCACAGTCCAGACTACAGTGAAGTTGAAAATCTCACTTCTCATTGTAAATTGTCAAGATCCAGGCTCTGCATCCTGTCTCCTACCTCTCACCCGAGGTTTGAGTTTTGTTATATCCTTTCCATTGATTTTGGATACTCGCAAGTGAATGCGGGTGGGACAACCCAGCGCAGTGGATTTTTTTTTAAAAGGTGGTAAAAGAACAACTTAAGGATTAGCTTGCGGCCTCGTGAACCTGATTGGGTTAGCTACTAAACTTGTCAACCACCTCAGAGAGAAAGCGCATAAACAGGGCATTAAAATGCATAGTTTCGCTGCATCCACCGTGACCACGCCCCCAACGACACTGTACCCCTTGTCGCCTCTTCCACACACCCCCACTCATGCAACTAGGCAGGACTTGGTTAGAACACCAGGAATGACACCGCTGTTTCACTCGGCGACTATACGTCTATTGTAGACAGCCTGGCCACTTAATTTCCACCTACTATTTCAAACCAAAAGAATAGGCTAACACCACCTGAAAGTGTTGTGGTGAGGCAAAGCAACACCTCCCAAAGCTCTCATTCCTGCTTGACTGTTCCCGTATGTATTTTTGGCTCTGTCCGCAACACATCAGTCTCTCCACTCATTGACTCCGGCGCCGATGACAATTCATCCATGAGGAGTTGCCGTGTCAGCTCCATCTTACCGTCGGTCCCCTCCGGTGCCCTAAGAAGGTCACGGCCCTGTACGGCCAACTCATCTCCCATGTAACCCTCTAACCCTAACTCTAACCCACTAAAATTCAACTTACTCATTTTTGGCAATTACCACAAAACACTCTGCTTATTATTCATCCGTTCCCCAGAGATGCCACGAGTGCTCGGCATCCCTAGGCTCAGAAGACAACACCCTCTAATAGATTTAACCCACCTGTCTCTCACTGGTTGGAGACACGTCTGTCATTCTGTCTGCTTTCAGCCATCCCATCCTCCAGAACACCTCTGCCACCTGTTACAAATACTGATCTCTCAGAGTCCCAGAAGATTATGACAATCTATCCCACATGTTCACCAAGGACCTCACCACCTCACTCCCACCCAACACCCCCATGATTGCATCATTGATCTTTTGCCAGGAGCCCCTCTTCCCTTAAGCCGCCTCTTTAATCTTTCCCATCCTAAAAAAAGAGTTGATGGAAAATTATATCCATGGAATTCCGGGCTTCTAGACTCATTCAGCCCTTTGACCCCTCTGTGACACCTAGATATTCACAAAATTTGATTGAACAACACATACTATCTCATTCGCATCAGAGGAGGTGACGAATGGAAAATGGCTTTCAATACCCTGCTTGACACATCGAGTACCTGGTCATGCAGCTTGGATCAAGCAACGCCCCTGGTGTTTTTCAAACCCTTATCAATCAAGTCCACCGTGACAAGGTGAACCTCTTATTTTTTGTCTATATTGATGACATACTCATCTTCTCCCACGCCCCCAAAGATTGCCAGCATGTTCGTCAAGTCCTCCAACACCTTCTTGAGAACTGTCTTTTCATGAAACTGGAAAATTGGGTATTTCACCTCTTCTCCGTTCATTTTTTTGGAGTCCATCTTTTCCAAAAGACAGTTTCAGCCAAACCCAGCAAAGATTGAAGCACTCTTAAGCAGGGTCACTCCCTTCTCCTGCAAGGAGTTTCAATGTTTCCTGGGTTTTGCCGAATTTTATGGAAGTTTCATCCGTAACTACAGCAAGATTACCATACCTCTCACTAGGCTCACCTCCACCAGCTCACCTTTCCATTGGACCCCTCCCGTATCGCAAGCATTCAAACGTCTCAAAGAACTGTTCACCAGTGCTCCTATCCTGTGACACCATGATCTCTCCCTCCAGTTAGTGGTGGAGGAGGATGCTTCTGACACACGAGCGGGAGCTGTCACTCCCAGCGGGACCCAGTTTCCCAAAAACTCAATTCCTGTGTTTTTTTCTCCCGTTTGTCTACATCCAAGTGTAACTATGACATCAGCCGACAGTTCAGAGTGACTTGTTCTCCCTATAGTCTTTCTCTACAAAAAAGAAAAAAACAGCATTATGTAATAGTAATCATATATATTTAGACAACAAAACAGGTTTATGTCAAAGTTGAGCTTCCGAACGACCGGATAAACCACAACTTCAGACACATTCAAGCTTGGTGGTAGGATTAAAAATAAAGAATCCTTAAAAATAAAGGATGACATCATAGCCAAGGACATAACCTTGACTTTAAACACACACACACACACACGAAATCCAAGTAGTAGACCTAATCACAGTTGTGGAGTCATTTTTGATGACAAATATCATGTCACAGACACTGAAGAAAAAAAAAACTCGGGCTAAATGTGTTAGCACTATTCTACAGTCTTGAGCAACCTCTATCTAATCTAATCACCTAGAAAAAAATTACCTACCGGCCCCTTAGTGTGGGTGCTGTGCCGTCCACCAACCTGCTCTTGGGTGGGCCCAGTAGCCTGAGTATGCTTCTTGGGTGGGTGAGGTGCGATTCTCAATTAAAGGACTCACTTAATGGTAAATTGTCAATGCGATCACTGTATCAATTGATTCGCAGGTCTGTGCAGAAACATACTGCTGAGAATTATTTGCCTGGTGTGGGGCCACACAGTCATTGGTATAAATACCAATGATAACAATGTGAATGACCTGGGTATTTCCTCACTTGCACTCCCTTTTTATATAAGTGTAGAATTTATATAGCCATTCCCGCCACACGTTATTTGTACAGCCAGGGTCATTTCCTCTTTCCTGCTTGCTTACCCCCAACTGTCATTGTCCATTGTCATACAATTGAAATGTAATGTGCCATTGTACTATGCATACAATTATGTGTTTTCCTTATCTTTTTACAGCCAGTCCTGTCTTTTGTCGTATTGTATGTTGCAAAATAAAGCTATTCTGATAGAAAAGGGATTCAGATTTTCCATTCAGCTTCACCTAAGACCTGAACAAGAAAATAAGGTCGCTGCCCCCATGACCTGACCCTTGATAAGTGGAAGAAAAGGGTTAGTATAGTGAAGAAATTAAGTATTTGAACACCCTGCTATATTGCAAGTTCTCCCACTTAGAAATCATGGAGGAGTCTGAAATTTTCATCGTAGGTGCATGTCCACTGTGAGAGAGATAATCGAAAAAGAAGAATCCAGAAATCACAATGTATGATTTTTTTTTACAATTTATTTGTGTGATACAGCTGCAAATAAGTACTTGAGAAAACCAATGTTAATATTTGATACAGAAGCCTTTTTTTTTTTTTTTGCAGAGGTCCAACGTTTCTTGTGGTTGTTCACCACGTTTGCACACACTGCAAGAGGGATTTTGGCCCACTCCTCCACATAGATTTTCTCTAGATCAGACAGGTTTCCGGGCTGTCGCTGAGAAACACGGAGTTTCAGCTCCTTCCAAAGATTTTCTATTGGGTTTAGATCTGGAGACTGGCAAGGCCACGCCAGAACCTTGATATGCTTCTTACAGAGCCACTCCTTGGTTTTCCTGGCTGTGTGCTTCGGATCATTGTCATGTTGAAATACCCAGCCACGACCCATCTTCAATGCTCTGACTGAGGGAAAGAGGTTGTTCCCCAAAATCTCACAATACATGGCCGCGGACATCCTCTCTTTAATACAATGCAGTCGTCCTGTCCCATGTTCAGTAATACACCCCCTAAACATGATGCTACAACCCACCATGCTTCACAGAAGAGATGGTGGTCTCAGGATGGAACTCATCATTTGTCTTCCTCCAAACACAGTTAGTGGAATTATGACCAAAAAGTTCAATTTCGGTCTCACCTGACCAAAAAACTTTCTTCCATGAGTCCTCTGTATCATCCAAATGGTCATTGGCAAACTTAAGATGGGCCTTGACATGTGCTGGTTTATGCAGGGGAACCTTCCGTGCCGTGCACTATTTCAAACCATGTCGTCTTAGTGTATTACCAACAGTCACCTTGGAAATGGTGGTCCCATCTCTTTTCAGGTCATTGACAAGTCCTGTCGTGTAGTCCTGGGCTGATTTGACCTTTCTAAGGGTCATTGAGATCCTACGAGGCAATATCTTGCATGGGGATCCACTCCGATTGAGATTGACCCCCATGTTTAGCTTCTTCTATTTTCTAATGATTGCGCCAACAGTGGACCTTTTTTCACCAAGCTGCTTGGCAATTTCTCCGTAGCCCTTTCTAGCTGTGTGGAGTTGTACAATTTTGTCTGGTGTCTTTGGAGAGCTCCTTGGTCTTGGTCATTTTACAAGATTGAGTCTTACTGATTGTATGTGGTGGACAGGTGTCTTTATGCAGCTAACGACCTCACACAGGTGCATCTGATTCAGGATAATACATGGAGTGGAGGTGGACTTTTAAAGGTGGACTAACAGGTCTTTGAGGGTCAGAATTCTAGCTGATAGACAGGTGTTAAAAAAAAAATCATCCATTGTGATTTCTGGATTTTTCTTTTTCCATTATCTCTCTCACAGTGGACATGCACCTACGATGAAAATTTCAGACCCCTCCATGATTTCTAAGTAGGAGAACTTGCAATATAGCAGGGTGGTCAAATACTTATTTTCTTCACTGTATGTGAGGCAAACACTACAGGAGGTTTGAAGCAACAACAGTCAAGTGCCCAAAAATATCATTAATTTAATTTCTTTACTTAGAGAATATCTTTAAGCAATTTCATTCAGCAAGCCGCTCACAAGAAATATCTTGGAATGAACCACTCACATGAGCACCCATGAGGTGCCACTCACGCTAGAATGTAAAATTTGGGTGAAAGGTGAGTATGCATTTCGGATAGAAAGAAGGGATTAGAGATGAAAGGAGGGATTCTGTTGCTTTCTATTTGACCTATGTGAATCACCATGACCTAGATCACTGACAATCAACAGACTATACAAAGTTTGGTTCTATAAATTTTTGATAGAAGACGCAGCCCACGCCTTTCTTGAATCTATGCACAGAACATTTCAGTCTTCGTTACATTAATTTGTATTTTTCTTTCTCAAATTCATCAATGCATGTTGGTTCATTGATTTATCTTCTTTTTTCATGTTAGGGGTCAGCATTGCGCACTTACTTTTTCCAATGGAAGCTTGTTCTCCTGCATCTTCCTCTAGCACACCACCAGCCCTCATGCCTTCCTTCACAAGAACCATTAACCTTCTTTTTAGTCTTCCTTTCGCTCTTTTGCCTGGCCGCTCCATCCTCAGCACCCTTCTACCAATATACTCACTCTCGCCTCAGGACGTGTCCAAACCATTGAAGTCTGCTCTCCTGAACCTTGTCAGCAAAACATCCAACTTTGGCTGTCCCTCTAATGAGCTCATTTCTAATCCTATCTAACCTGCTCACTCCTAGAGAGAACCTCAACATCTTCATTTCTGCCACTTCCAGCTATGCTCCTGTTGTGTCTTCAGTGTCACCGTCTCTAATCCGTACATTATGGTTGGCCTCACCACTGTTTTTATCCGAGGAGAGACTCTTCTGTCACATCACCCTTTTCTTGACTTCCTTACAATACTCAGCACAGCTCTGGATTGTATTTGAAGTTGTCCACAACTATCGCTATCTCATCTCCTTTTACCCTCAGCATTCTGCCTCCGCCCTCTCATTTATGAACATATATTCTGTTTTGATCTAATCTTCACTCACTTCTGAGTCTAGCCTCGTGTCTTCAGGATCAACTGCCTTTTCCATTTTTCATCCTCAGCTTTCGAACTTACCCCTTACTAATCATTGCCACTTCCTGGTCCACAACCCTTGCCTCTTCTACTCTTCCTTCTCTCGTTTTCTTCATTCATCGATGCCTCAAAAGAATTTTTCCAACTATCTGACACACTACTGCTTCCAGTGAACACATTTTGATTTCCTTCCTGCAGATGCTTCACATCTCTATGTGTCTGTCTTGGCAACCCATATAGACCCTTTTCTGCTTCTTTAGTGTCCGACCTAACGTACATGTCCTCATATACCTCTTGTTTAGTCTTCGCTACCTCTACCTTTGTCCTAAATCACATCTCAATGTATTCCTTTTGCCTCTCCCCTGTCCTCTCAGTGTATCACTTCTTCTTCGCTAACATCTTAACCTCCAATGACTTCCTGTATTTTGAGGTTCCACCAGCAAGTCTCTTTCTCCTCTTCCCTATCAGAAGATACACAAAGTACTCTCCTGCCTGTCTGACAACCTTGGCTGTAGTAGTCCGGTCATCTGGTAGCTCCTACTGTCTACCAAGAGTCTGTCTTACCTCTTTCTGAAAAGCTGCAAAAAACTCTTCTTTTCCCAGCTTCCACCACATGGTTCTCTGCCTTGCCAGTCTTTTTAATCTTCATCCCAACCACCAGTCATCCTACATATCGCCATCCTATACTGTCTAGCTAGACTCTACCCTACCACTACCTTCAGATTATATAATCTTCTTCAAATTACAAGGTTAATTAATGTATATATTTTGTTCAAACTTTGTCAATTTCATATTTTGTCACAAACTGATGCTCTTGGTCAGTCTCCATATGGGTATATTTTTACATTTGTTTACCAATATAAATTGTTGAAAATTACTCTCTGATGATGTAATGTTAATGGCTTTTCATACATGCCGTTTCCTGAAAAGGGATGGTATTGGGAATACCAGTATTCTAACATAGGCCAGCAAAATGGATTTAACATATTTGTCTGTATTTCATTACATACCCTGTTAATTATCCATCCATCCATGTTCTTAGCCGCTTATCCTCACAAGGGTTGCGGGAGTGCGGGAGCCTATCCCATCTGTCAATGGGTAGGAGGCAGGGTACACCCTGAACTGGTTGCCAGCCAATTGCAGGGCACATGAAGACTGACAAATCGCACTCACAATCACACCTTTTGGGATGTGGGAGGCAACCGGAGTGCCCAGAGAAAAACCACGCAGGCACAGGGAGAACATGCAAACTCCACACAGGTAGGGCCGGGATTGAAGACGGGTCCTCAGAACTGTGAGGCCAACGCTTTACAGCCGCGCCACCATGCCGCCTTATCATAAATTATACATTCAAAATGAGAACGTAACATTTTATAACAAACTATTTTACACATCTTCAAATGACCTTGCTCATCTGGGCATTTTTTTTTAAATTAATGACACAAAAATCAGCCCAACCCTGGCAAATATCATAACTAGTCTTCTACCCAAACCCACAAAGTTGGAAGTATAATTAAGGCGAACGTAGGTGAACTCAAGGGGCTGTTGGATTTTTGTTTATATTGACAACATTGTTTTTATTGCTCTTACCATTGACAGTTAGATGCACCCAACTACCATTGTAGAACGTATCATACTGCTGCTCCAGCATCAGCACCTTACACTCGTACCAGCCCTGGTCATCTGAACGAACATTTTCTATCCGCAGGGAGGACTTGCCATATAGAGTGGCCCGGCCTAAAGGGAAGGAAAGACAAAAGTGATAAGAAGGATGGCAGATGGGTGGCTTGGCTATATAGGGAAGACAAGGGTGAGAAGTGTACCTACCAAGTCGAGAGATGAAAAATGGTAAGTAAACATTAAAGAGACTCAATCTTCTAATAGCTCAGATAGAAATGGGGAAGGATTTGAGCTTATGCACAGTAGTGGTAATACTGTTTTGTGTAACGTCAGTGTGCGTGCGTGTGTGAGTGTGTGTGTGTGTCATCTTTTTCCAAACAGAACTGCAACAGCAGCAACAACAACATCCAAGTACAAACTGGACAGATATATACAAATACGATATCAGAATTAGAATCAGAATTAATGGCTAAGTATATAGCAACACACAAGGAATTTGTCTCCGGCAGTCGGTACTGCCCTGGTACGACATTCATGTTGAGCACTGACAAGAAGAACAAATTAACAAGAATGAAGAACAGATATTCCATTCATGGGAAGAAAGTGAAACCAGTCAGTCTAATTGGGGCTGAGATGTTCTCTTCATTAGCTCGAAAATTTCTTTTTGCTCACTATGTTGCTGGAAATTCCATTTAAGCAAATATAAATATTTGACTGGATGTGAACAGGGTCAGTGGAAAATACATTTTTCTCCACGCCAGCTGGTAACTGGATCATAGCAGATGGTCTTTTGGCAATAAGGGTGAAACAAAGGATTTCTGGGAGTGTATGCCAGCTCAAAAACATCAGCATTATCAAAACCAAGCAATCCCTTAGTAATCCCCTTGCCCTCGTCTATCCTTTCTACTTAGCGACTGTTTCGGACTAATTTTGTACGGTTTTCTACATCCCCACTGAAGGGGCCACAATAAACATTATTATTAAAGCAACATTTTAGTAAGGTAAAAAAATACTTTAGATTCATAAAAGTAGAGTATGTTGACATTAAAATTGTGAGTGGATTCAACTTCAATATGTTTGTAGGATGTTGTACAGATAGAGATGGGTAACAAAATTTGATTTTTCTTGGGGGGGGGGGCGCGACTGGTCAGTACTAACAAAGAATATATATATATTACCAAACAATTTGACGACAATATAGTATGAGTTGTTGAGTTTAGCAAGTGTGTTGACAGGGTTATGTCCTTGTACAGCAGAATTTTGAAGCAGAAGAAGAACAAAAGAACTACATTATGTTTTTCTCAAAGATAAAAGCTAAGTTACACCGCCAGCACCTCCAGCAGAAGATTCTTCAAGTGAGGAATGTTAATTACATACGTACTGCAATAAAAATGTTGTTTTTCACCACAAGGTTTTAATAAATGAAGATTTAAATGGACAGTTGAACTGTTGAAAATGTTTGTCTCAATATGCAAAGTATAAATACGTACTGTACTGTTGAAATATTTTAAACATTGTAGTACCCACAAACACAAAAAAAGAACTCCTCATCTCAAAGGAAAAAAAAATTCATCTATGCACACTGCCCGATCCTCCATCAGAAGATTTTCATAGTGAGGAATGTTAATTACGTACTGCAATAAAAATTTTAGTTTTATTGTTATTGTTTAACTAAACACTTGTACTGTTGTAATTTTTGTCTCAAGTTTGCAAAGTATAAATACTGTGCTGGTGGCATATTTTAAACATTCCGGTACCCACATGCCCACACACACATGCACACACACACACACACACACACACACACACACAAAAAAAAAACCTCCCCTTCTCAGAGGTAAAAAAGCTGGCTACATCACCAGTGCCTCCAGCGGAAGAGTCTCGGACTGATGAATGGTAACGATATTGTAATATAATACAGTAAGTAAGAGGACTTGGAAGTTACTGAGCAAAGGAATTGAACTACAAACTCACAAACAGCTGTACAATCTTGATGGCTTAATAGACAAGAAAGGAATGCTAAGATAGGCGATATCACTCCTCTGTTCCTCAGTCATGCAAACAATCAATAATAATCCCATAGGATCGCCACCTAACCAAATTGATAATTGCAGATTGTCACGAGAGGGTTAAGCATTTAAAATCACAATCCAAAAAGAAATTTGAAGGTAAGTGACATTATTTTGAAAAAAATGGCGATGAGAAACCCAGGAATGAATGGCAGTTAGGTTGAGTAATAGAGGCAGCTGTTGAAAACGGTGGGCTTGTTAGAAAGGTCCGACACCCGATGTCTAATCGAAGTCTGAGCAACCAGTGTCGGCGCAGCGACAAGGCTGTTGTAATAGAACGCCCAGTTCAAAAGGTTGTGCTACTATCAGAGCTTCTAAAATCTTTGCCTTCGCTCATCTTCTACTTCTCGAAATGGTGCAATGTAATAGTGCAGTCAGAGTTTGTGCACATTCTTTATGCCGGGTTAGCCCTAAATATGAAAAACCACTGGTGAAGAACTGAGCTTTTATTCATTCACTCATGATTGGTGGGCGTGAAAAGGACAAATTATGTGAGTGAGGCTGTATCAATGTGCCCTGTGATTGGGTGGCAACCAGTTCAGGGTGTACCGCCACACTGACGATTGTGCCTGCTGTCTGCATTTCACCACACCTTGGTGACCTTCGTGTAATTTGGCAAGGACATTATTTCTCATCACTGAGGTAATGAATATACTCCGTCACTTCAGCAAGACACCATTCTGGACTGAGAAATGCCTGCTCTGCCCAATACAGCTTGAGTCCTGGCTCTTTGGGCCTGCTGACAGACCAGCCTTCCGCGTACAGCTGGGTCAAACGTGCACACACACTGTCCCTCCTCTGCTGTTCCCTCAGCTCTTCCAGGTAGTCGACGCTTGCCACGTAGATGTCGGTATCTTCAAACAGCTCCTTCTCTGCAGGCATCTCGTCCCTCTGCACAGGAGGTCATGACAGTGTGTCAGCTGTCCACAGGCACTTCCCTGGTGAGTGATGGAGTAGGAATAGCGCTTGAGTCGCATCCTGAAGCGTTGGATCCGAGGAGGTAGAGCATCCAATGGCTGTGTACACATGAGACTCAGGAGGGGTTTGTGGTTTGTCTCCATCTGGAAATGTTTCCCTATGAGGAAGTTGGGGAACCTTTCGCAAGCCCACGTAAGTCCCAGAGCTTCCTTTTCCACTTGCGCCTATCTCTGCTCAATAGGTGTGAGAGCCTGAGACATGTATGCTACTGGCCTCTAACCCTCATCCCATTTTTGGAGCAGCACTACTCCCAGTCCGTATGATGACACCTGTTGAGACCTTGGACTCTCTGTTGGGATCATAAATGGCCAGCACCAGTGTAGACGTCAGTGCCTCCTTCAAGTCTTCAAAGGCGCGGACCTGGTCGATGCCCCACTCCCAGCAGTTCTTTTTTGACTCTGCAGAGCCTTATCCCTTCTCAGCCAGTCATGGCACGAACCTCCCAAGTTGGTTCAGCATTCCGAGAAAACTCTTCAGCACAGTTACAGTCGTCAGCATTTTCAAGATAGATTCATTCTTGCATGGATCAGGACTTATGCCACCGGCGGAGACCACATGGCCCACAAAAGTCACCTCCATCCTCGACAGGTCACACTTGTCGACGAATCAAAGTGATGGCAGCCCGCTGAATCTTCTCCAGTGTTGCATGGAGGCAGGAGGCATGCTCTTCCTGCGTCCGGCCCCACACCAGAACATCACCCATGTGGCAGACAACGCCCTCCAGCCCGTCAGTGACCTCTGTCACCATGCAGTTCTGAAAGTGTTCTGGGGTTGAAGCAATCCTAAAAGGCAGCCTCTTGAAGTAATAGCGCCCAAAGGGCATAATGCATGTTGTAACTTTCGCTGAGTCTGGCGTCAGGGGAATTTGCCAAAATCCCATGTTTGCATCCAGTTTAGTGAAAATCCTGGCTCCTGCCAGCGTTTCTTCCACTGAAGGCAGGATATAGTTCTCTCTGCACATGACGCCATATAGGTTGGTGAGATCTACACATGTGCGCACACAACCATTCGTTTTAGGTACCATCACGATGCCCACGCACCATTCCGTAGGCTCCGCAATTCTGCAAATAACTCTGAGTCGTTCCACGCGGGACAGTTCTTGCTTGACTTTGTCCGTCAGCGGCAATAGAATCATCCTTGGCGTTTTTAAAGAGAATAGTACAGCTCCCGGTTTCAGCTTGATAGCATAAGGCTGATGCACTTCTCCAAGCCTGGTGCATAATTTTGGGTAATTCTCATTTAATTCTCCACAGTGGCATTGTCTAAGCGTGCCACCAGCCCCAGCCAAAAGCTCACAGACCTCCCCAGCAAGGTTAGTAGGTTAGCAATGTAAACGTTCTCCATCTCTTTACGCTTACCTTTCCTCAGCAGCAGCCTGGCAACGCCCACCACCTCAAGCGGACTCCTTCCTGGTCCAAGGAGTGAATTTGTTGCCTTCTTGAGTGTGTATGAGTTTTCACTATATATGCTTTGGAACACAGTGTGCGGCAAGACTGTGACATCAGCACCCATGTCAATTTTGAACTTGTCACTACATTTATTAATGTCAATTTTGACCATCCAAGGTCTCCATCTGTCAGGAAGCTCCCGAGGAAGACTTCCTCCGCAACCTGCTCCTCTTCAACCTCATGCACAGATTTGGATTTGCATACATGTCTGTAATGTTTCTTCCTTCCACATGCATGAGACTTCACATTATTAGCATGACAGTTACGAATGGGATGAGAAGGAGAGCTGCCACATTTTTGACACCGTGTCTGTGCGCCTCTTTCGTTGTTTTGTTGTTTGAGCACTGTGTGGCTTGGTTGTTTGGCTGTTTGCATAGTGAGGTTTGTGTTTACCTGACCTGGAGGTGCTGTTGAACACTCTGTCAACAGATCTTGTATCACTTGCCTCGGAACTGGTTTCCCTAAGCAGACAAGACTGCCGTTTCTTCACCTCCTCACTCTGCCGTGCCATTTGTATGGCTTTATCCAAAGTTAGACCCGCATCCAACTGCATGTGTTCAGACAACCCCTTGTCCAGCATGCCGAACACAAATCTGTCTCTGATCAGTTCCGGGCTCAACACCCCATAGTTACAATGCTCTACCAAAGCCTTCTCAATTCCACCAACACGTCTTCCCATGAAGAAGCAGAGCCTGACTTCTCTGAGGTGGACTCTCTTGTCTCAATCAATCAATCAAATCACACAAAAGCCTTTGACCATATCCGAGTGTCCATACAACGAAATAACGAGCGCTTCTCCACAAGGTGCTTGCGCAAATAAAATAGAATAAAAATAAAAGAACATCTTAGGTATGAGGTAAAATAACAGATAAAATACATACAATTAAGGCACAGTTTTTGCAAAAACAAGTTAAAATATAAATATCTAAATAATAAATAAATAAATAAATGCATAAGGTGCATTTTATCTTATACTCACTGTCCAGGCCTTGGTAAGATTATTAAAACCAAGAAAAACAAACAAAAGTGCAGTTCCATAATTTTACATTACAGTACTGTTTAGTGGTTTTAAGTTCAAGGAGTTGATGGCCCTAAGAAAAAAAAAGCTGTCTGAGTCTGCTTGTCTTTGTTTTGTGGGACCTGTAATGCTTGCCAGAGGGCAGCAGGTTAAACAGGTGGTGACCAGGATGGTAAGTGTCCTTTATAATGTTCGTAGCTCTCACATGATGGCGGGAGTTGGCAATGTTCTATATGGAGGGCAGAGAGCATTCAGTGATCTTCTGGGCGCTGTTGATCACTCTTTGCAGAGCTTTCCTTGCCACTCCTGTACGTATGTATGTATGATGGACAGTGGGACCAGGTCCATGCCGCACTTCTGGAAGTCCAGGATAATTTCGTTTGTCTTCGTGGTGTTCAGTGTGAGGCTGTTTGCAGAACACCACTTTAACAGATTTACAATCTCATCTGTGTACGCAGACTCATCTCCTTTTGAGATGAGCCTGATCATGGGGCTATCGTCAGCAAACTTAATAATGGAGTTGCTGGGATGAGCTTGTATGCAGTCATATGTGTACAGATTGTATAGCAAAGGGTTCAGTACACAACCTTGGGGGGACCCGGTGCTGAGGGTGATTGAGAAAGAGAGGTATGGCCCAAGTATGACAGACTGTGGACGGTTTGTGAGGAAGTCTTTAATCTTGCAGCAGATGGACGGCGATAGTCCAAGGAGGGAGTGTATGTCAACCAAAATACCTGGGATGATGATATTAAAGGCTGAGCTAAAGTCTATGAAAGGCATGCTGACGTAGTTCCCTTGATGTTCCAGATGGCTTAGTGCAGTGTGGAGAGCTATTGCAGTAGCATCCTCGGTGGACCGGTTTCCTCTGTAGGCAAACCGGTAGGGGTCAAAAGAGGGAGGGAGTGAGCCCCTTATGTGATGTGCAATAAGCCTCTCAAAGCACTTCATGATCACAGGTCTGAGTGCAACAGGTTTGGACTGTCAATGGCTGATTTTTGGGGGACAGGAAGATTGTTGCAGATTTCAGGCAGGAGGGAATGGTTGACTGTTGTAGGGAGCTGTTGAAGATTTTTGTACAAAAACACTGGTCAGCTGATCAGCAAAGGCTTTCAGTACCTTCCCCAGTACTCCATCTGGGCCAACAGCCTTCCTGGTGTTTACAGCACATGTCTCACTTCATGTTCCTGAAGTGTCAGTGTGCGACTGATGGGAGGTGGTAGTGATGAGATTGAATTGGCTGAATCTAAATGAGCAAAGAAATGGTTTAGTTCCTCTGCCGGTGAGACGTCTGCGTTTCTGGCACACATTTCGTTATTTCTGTTGTAGTTTGTGAGTTTGTGTCATAATCTCTCACACATCTTTTTTGAGTTATTTTCCGTGAAGCACTCCTTAATATTCTTTTTGTAGGCCGCATGGGCCACTTTGATGCCTCTCTTTAAGTCAGCTCTGGCAGTGCTGTACTGTGCCTTGTCTGCTGACTTGAATGCGGTGTTGTGGTGTCTCGGGAGTGCCTTTGTCTCTCGGGTCATCCAGGGTATTTGGTTGGGGAAAACCTGGATCCTTCTATTGACAGTGACAGTGTTTATGCAGTTTTTTATATAAGACAGAAGAGCATCTGTGTGTTCCTGGAGGTTCTGGTGTTCAAATAATTCCCAAACAGTCTATGAAAAACAGTCCTGCAGCTGAGAGAGTGCATTCTTCGCACATACAATGAAGAAAATGAGTATTTGAACACCCTGCTATATTGCAAGTTCTCCCACTTGGAAATTAAGGAGGAGTCTGAAATTTTCATCGTCGGTGCATGTCCACTGTGAGAGAGATAATCTAAAAAGAAAAATTCAGAAATCACAATATATTATTTTTTTTATGATTTATTTGTGTGATAAAGCTGCAAATAAGTATTTGAACACCTGTCTATCAGCTAGAATTCTGACCCTCAAAGACCTGTTAGTCCGCCTTTAAAAGTCCACCTCCACTCCATGTATTATCCTGACTCAGATGCACCTGTGTGAGGTCGATGACGATGTCCTCACTTACGCAGCTGGACTAGTGTACCGGATTGCGAGGCTTTGAAGAGCACGCCGACTAGCAACTCTGGAAAAAGCTTCATTGAATTGGCGAGAGTTGTCACATAAAGTCAGAAGAAAAGTTAGAAGAAGGCTCTCTGATGGTTAGCAAGTCCTCTCTTGTGTACTTGAGTCCCGAGACACCCGTGAAACACAAAAACACAAACAGTAACTGAGAATATTCCGTAGAGTTCTACACTGGGTACACGATAAGTAGGGAGATTAAATGGTGGCGTGCAGTGGTGTATGCCCAATTCAGCAAAAAATGTGACATCAGTGAAAACTCCCATAGGAAACATGAAATATTTTGAGCTATGCTGACAGAGCTAACCAGTCTAAATTAGGCACCACTTCTGGAAAAAAATCTTATCTTACGTAAAACGCTGGAAAAACTTGCCTGTATCATCACTGGGAAGAATAGCTACGATAAAAATTAAAATCATACCTCAAATAAATGGTGGCACGACTGGTTAGAGCGGTAGCCTCACAGTTCTGACTGGGGTTCAAATCCTGGCCCCACCTGTGTGGAGTTTGCATGTTCTCCTCGTGCATGTTTTTTCTGGGGACTCCAGTTTCTTCCCACGTCCCAAAGACATACATGAATAGGAGACTCTAAATTGTGATTGTGAATGGTTGTTTGTTTCGAAGTGCCCTGCGATTGGCTGGCAACCAGTTCAGCGTGTACCTTGGGCCCTGGCAGAAGATACCTGGGATAGGCTCCAGGACTGCCACGACCATTGTTAGCATATGCGGCTCAGAAAATTGATGGATGGATGGATTGTACTTGCAACAGTAAATATGTTGAAATATCAGGTGTAAATCTTGCATCTATGCCTTTGTTATTTCTATGTCAATTTAAACTTTGAATGATTTAGTGTTTTTGCTGTATGCCTTCATATTTACAGTGGTATATATTCTTGAACAATGAATATATTCTTCAACTTCAGAGGTCATTAAAGAAACACATCTTACCAGCATACTCTGGGTCGACGTGAGGAGGATAAAACCGAAAGTTGATGAAGAAAGGGATTGGCATTCCATATTTGAACCACTCCACCACGTATGGCCGGCCATTCAAAGGGTGGGACACATCGCATCCCAGTATGATGTTCTCCCCAGCACGTGCTGTCACAAACTGTGGCTCCTCTCGCACTCCGTGGGCACCTGCAGCAACAGCAAGAAGAGGTCACAATCTAATTGCAAACAAACGGTAAGATAAAAGTAACACTTTTAGTTACCACATATTTTGTGATAATTACGAGACAATGTACGAGTACAAAGTACAAATAAGAAAAGCAACCTGCATTTACTGTCAGAGATCAATTACTTTCCATGACAATATGCTATTCAATTTTTTCATTGATGCCAATGATTAACAAGCATATCATATGTCTAGCTACAGTATAACAATTTAAGTCAGCATTTGAGGTTGTATTCCTGGCCTGCTGTTGGACAAGCTATTTGTTGAGTCTCAAAATCTGACAAAAGGTCTGACAAAATAATTACAAAGGTTATCATGGAAGCTGCACCTGAATACGAGGTCAGCGCAACCGGGTTATAGTACTATGTTTATTAAGAGTTCTGCTCTTTCAGTAATTATTTGTATCTGATGAACACACACACATATATATATACAGTGAAGAAAATAAGTATTTGAACACCCTGCTATATTGCAAGTTCTCCCACTAAGAAATTATGGAGGGGTCTGAAATGTTCATCATAGGTGCATGACCACTGTGAAAGAGATGATCTAAAAAAATAAAAAAATAAAAAATAAAAAAAAAAACAGAAATCACAGTGTATGATTTTTTTAACGATTTATTTGTGTGATACAGTTGCAAATAAGTCTTTGAAAACCTGAGAAAACCAACAATGCTAATATTTGGTATGTTTCCAATTACAGGGGTCATACGTTTCCTGTAGTTGTTCACCAGGTTTGCAAACACTGCAGAAGGGATTTTGGCCCACTCTTCCACACAGATCTTCTCTAGCTTGGCTAACCTTTTGCTTAACCAAGTTTGGCTAACCCTCATCTCAGCATTTTGGTACTTTGTGCGTACTTTTAAAATGTTGAGCAAATGAAGTTGTATTGGATCTCAGTCCTCCTTGAGCTGTCGCTTTATCGTTGTGGAGGGGTTTATGTATCCCAATCATCCAGGAGCTAAGATGTCTGTGCTTTTATGCCCCTGGATGGGTCACCCATGGCAAACATGTCTTAGGTGAGGGACCAGAAAAAGCATGGCTATGATGAGTAAAATGATTGTATTGTTTACCCTTGCCTTGACAGGGGTTACTGGAGAAACCTTCTGGAGCTCAGCCCGGAGGTGGGGCTCAATGGCAAGCACCTGGTGGCCAGCCCTACACCCATGGGGCCCAGCCGGGTACAGGCCGAAAGGGTAGTGTGGGTCCCCCTACCCATGGGCTCACCACCTTTGTGAGTGGCTATAAGGGTTGGGAGCAGTGTGAGCAAGGTCGTGGATGAAGGCGAGGATTTTGGTGATCTGAGCCTCAGCTATAGAAGCTGGCTCTAGGGATGTGAAATGTCACGTCTCTGGCAGGGAATGAGACCAAGCTGCGTGTGTTGGATTCTGTTTCACTCCGGAGTTGCCCACGGTGAGAGAAGCCAAGCAGGTGTGGGAAGTCATATGGCACCCCCGGCTTGGCATCATGGCATTAGGGTTCACCCCGGCGGATGAGAGGATAACCTACTTCTCAGGGACGGCTCCTGAGTGTTGTTTGTGCATGTGCAGCAAACACCAGTTCAGACGACCCACACTTTTTGGAGTCCTTGGAGGTGATGGTGGAGAAGGCTCCCACTTGTGAATCAATCATTCTGCTGGGGGGACTTCAATGCTCACGTGGGCAATGACAGTGAGACCTAGAAGGCGTGATTGGATATACAGAAACTCCCATTTATTTTTAACTACAGGATTCCACTTTCCCCAAGATTGCACCTATTGTCGACTTTAAGCATAATTGACCTCCTAAATAACTATTCACAATCAATACACATTGCGTTAGCTACTGCTGAGAAAACTATTTTATTAAACTGGGGGAAAAAAGCTATTAACATCACTCAGTCGCTAAATCTCACGATAGAATATATTGCATTTGAAAAAATATCAGAAGGACAAAAAAGTCAATTGTCCTAGCCTCTTATGCTCACAACAGTCGCGGCAGAGCAGGTGCCTATCCCAGCTAAGATTGGGAGAAAGGCAGACTACACCCTGAACTGACACCATCACTGAGTGGGAATTGATCCCAAGCAGCCCGCACCAAAGTCAGGCGTGTGTACCAAGGATGAAAAGGTCAATTACATACTAACACAGATACCTGGTGATCCTTCTTTAACATGCTGAATCGAGATCTTTGATTTCTCTGCTTGGGTAAAGTGTCATCTGACATTTTGTAAATGACAAACTTTGACATTTCCATTTTTTGTTACAAAAGCTGCTGCTGTTAGTTTCTTTTTTTTTTTTTACACTTTTTCTCTTATTCAATTCCCCGGATATAATGTTTTGAACATTCTTCAAATAAAAATAAAGGTTTTATTGAATGATTTTTAGAGTGTGTTTTTTTTTTCAAGTCAATAATGGTGATATCGAGGCACCTTTCCTTAGCATTTTTTAGAATTCCAATGATATATCCTCCAAGTATCCAAGGTCATCTTGGTGAAATCGGATAGAAAAGGAAAGTTCTTAAGATAAAACAACAATCCGAAGAGGCCTGCATTCTGTCAAGGCAATAAGTAAGAATGTGACAAGTGGCTACCATCTTTGTGGAATTTAGAAAAAAAACATGTAGCTGAACCACCTAAAGCACATCACAGGACCACTGCTTTCCCCCCTGCAGTTTGCCTACTGAGCAAAGAGGTTTGTGGATGATGCAATCAACATGGGACTGCGCTGCATCCTGCACTGTACAGCTCCCTAACAGGCAGAGGCTGAAGCTGGGCGACACCACCTCACCCATTTCCACCATCACCCTCTCCCCCACCCCCTTAAGGATTTGTCCTCTCTCCACTGCTCTTCTCTCGCTTGACGAACAAAAGCACTTCAAACACCCCTGTCTGTCAAACTCATGAAGTTTGCAGATGACACCAGTCATTGGCCTCATCAAAATCAGTGACAAGTCCGCGTATCGCTAAGAAGTGGAGTGGCAGGAGCTGAACACGTCCAAGACTGTAGAGTTGATTGTGGCTTCCAGGAAGCATGCTTTGCCGCAGCAGCTCCTCGTACCGTCCAACTGCCCTGTGTCAACCGTCAAGCTCTTCAAGTTCCTGGGAATGACAGTCTCTCATGACCTGAAGTGGGAAACCAACATTAACTCAATCCTCAAAAAGCCCACCAGTGGATGTATGTCCTGCACCTTCTGAGGAATCGCAGCCTGCCACAGAAGCTGTTGAAGCAGTTCTACACAGCAGTCATTGAATCAGTCCTTTGTTCATGTATCACAGTCTGGATTGGTGGTTTTGCAAAAAAGGACAAACCTTTTGTCTGCAATGAACAGTCAGGACTGCCAAGGAAAAAAAAGTTAGAGTACAAAAGTATCTCTTAACTCGGTGATCCTTCTTATCAAATAAAACAACAGTGATCCATCCAATTTCTGAGCCGCTTCTCCTCACAAGGGTCACCGGAGTGCTGGAGCCTATCCCAGCTATCTACAGGCAAGATGCGAATTAGATAAATTTGCATTATTTTGATTTTGTCCTCATACAACAACCAGACAACTGATTGCAGATTTATCTTTGGTTTTGATGCTTTATTTCCTGTCTGTGAAACTCCCCTCCACTTTGGGACTAAATAGACTTCCTCACCAACAACTCACACAGACTAGTGGTCATTAACAAAACTTTTTCTGACACAACTGTAAAACTCCATTCTCTCCCTCCAGTCTATCTATTATACCAATGACCGCATGTCCAATCAGCCAAACTGCCATCCATCCATTCTCTGGGGTTAGTGCTATGCTGTAGCTTATCTCAAATATCTTCAGGGAGGAGGCGGGGTACACCCTGACCTGATGGCCAGCGAATCACAGGGCACATATAAACATACAAACAACCATTCACACTAACATTCACACCTACGGGCAATTTAGAGTATTTCATTATACGACCACGCATGTTTTTGGAATCCGGGAGAAAACTCGAGTGCTCAAAGAAAACCCATGTAGGCATGGGGAGAACATGCAATCTCTGTTTAGGCGGGGTTGCAATTTGAACCCCGGTCCGCAGAACTGTGAAGCCGAAGCTCTAAATCAGGGGTGTCAAACTCATTTCATATTGTGGGGGACACATACGGCCTCGGTAGATGTCAAGTGGGCCGGACCATTAAGGGCTTGTACTTTTTCTCTGAACTTTGTCGCAATACTGGCTTTCTTTCCAACCATGGATGGTGCGCAGTCTGTAGCCAGGCTGATAGCACGGGACCAGTCCACTCCAACTCTGTCCAGTGCAGCAACAACATCCGAAAATGTCTTCCAACTCAAGAAACTATTCCATAACAGTGTCTCATCAACTCCACGAATAAATAAGGCCAGTTGTGCCGCGTCTGTGATGTCAGTGATCTCGTCAATTGCAACGGAAAATACAATAAATGACTTGACTGGCTGTCTAAATCTGCTGATAGGTCCGAAATCCTCTCTGCTACAGTATTACTCCTCAGGCTAATATTGGCAAAAGCTTGTCGGTTCTCTGGACATACAAGTTCAGCCGCCTTCATCATGCATCGTTTAACATAGTCACCGTCGGAAACCAGCTTTGATGCTAATGCTATTTTGCTAGCAATTAGGTTAGGTTTTACCGCTGCTTCACTGACTTTTCGACTCTGGTTGAAAGTTGACCACTGTCAGACCCACCTGCAATTCATTGATCTTATCTCTTCTCAGTTGTCCTTGCAAGCAGTCACATATTTGCTTTGAAGAGTCTCGTTAGTGGCGAACGAATATTATATTTCTTCAATACTAAAACCTGTTGCGAACACACCAACCACAAAAGTTTTCCGTGCGTTTTTATAACTAAATAGGACGTGGTCTATTTTTCATTGAAAATTCAACACTGCATCTATTTTCCTCCGTTTAGATAATGACATTTTGGCTAATGAGGGTGTCGACAAGGGGTAGAGACCAGGATAAAAACAAACAAGCAGCAGATGGCACATTGATACAGTCTGCTGTGTTGGGTCTGTCTCAGTGAGAGACTGAGCCTGCTGTTATCGTATTCTCTGATTAAAACAGCGGATAATCCATGAATTGCATTTTATTAAAAATATTTATTCCGTGTCTTTTATGCATTTTTTCCACTTTTAAATTATCCTGCGGGCCTGATCAAACCTCCTTGCAGGTCGGTTCCGGCCCATGGGCCGTATGTTTCACACCTCTGCTCTAAATAATCAGTGCAGTGCCGTCTCACCCAAACTGCCATCTTGTTAAATCTGCTGATGACATAGTCATCCCTGTGGACAGATTTTAAACTGCATAATTGCTCTGCTTTTCTAGATTATGTGCTGAGGTGTGAAGACTCCTATGTTGAAGTCAATCTAAGCAGGCCAAAAAAAGATGACAGTGACAACAAACAAGATGCCAGTGTCAACGAAGGCAATACATATGGCCCCAAGTGTGATGACATGACCACAAAAGTCAATCATTGAACTTCAGCCTAGGGAATCATTGTACCAAGTGTATATATGGACACCCTTACTGCATGCACATAGTGTTTTGTACAGATTATCCATGACAAACACAGAAATCCTGTCATGATCCTGCCGCTCCAGCCCGGGCTGTGCGGGTGTCCGCGGGGTTGCGCTGATTGGGAGGTGCACACCTGCGCCTCATGCACCCTGATTATGCTGTGTATTTATATCACCCCGATGATGACTGGACCCCGGGCCAGTTCGTTGAGCTTCATGTCCTGTTCGAGTCCCTGATCGACAACCCGTGTGTACCGACCTTCGCCTGTTCGCCGACCACCCTTGTAAGCCTGACTCCTTTGATACTTCTGCCTGCCTTGATCATTCTCCTGTGTACCGACTCCTGCCTGCCCGCTCACCTGCTCTCTTCGCCCGACGTCCCAACTACTGCTGCTGCACCAGACTGCCTGCTCGATCCCCGACCTCGGCATATAATAAACGTTTCTCCTTGAACTACCTTGCATCGTCCTAGTCCTGCATTTGGGTCCTACCCTTCGTTCCGATGGGACTTGATAAATCCAACAACAAAGCACCACACAGGTTCAGATTCACCCAATCACACCCTTGCAGGTCTCCCCGTCATTCTCCAGGTGAGTTTTGAAGTCCACCATGAGAATAAGTGAGACTTCAGAGGCAGCAATTTCAGGTACCACTTCCAAAAACTAAAAAAAACATGCGTACTCTGAGCTGCATTTAGTTAGCTAGAACTTTAGAGACCCATAAAGGATATCTCATATGCCAAACCATCTTTTTTCTAGCATTTTGGGTGTTATATTGGCTTTAAGGTGCTTCAGTAAATGTGAAATACAGTATGGAGGCTCACACATTGCTGAGATCCAGACAGTTGTCTTTTTTTGTGTGTGTGCAGAGAGATATGAAATCAGGTTAATTTAATCTCTCAAGCTTATCTACGTCACGAACTAAGACCTCTGCCTACCTCTCGGCTCCCGAGCTATTGCTTTCAACATAGCATGTTCTCGTAAGTGAGTCTTCTCCACGAAGGCAACCAATCAGAGGGAGGGCAGGGATTGGGAGTGTCTGAGCCAAATATCGACAAAGCGGATGCAAGGGGGGGCTTTTGTGGAGACTGGTATGACAAAACCAAGGTTTTTTCTCTTTTTTATAATTAAATTGACAATTTTATACTGGGGCGGCATGGTGGATACGCTGGTAAAGCATTGGCCTCACAGTTCTTAGGTCTCGGGTTCAATCCCGGACTCACCTGTGTGGAGTTTGCATGTTCTCCCCGTGCCTGCGTGCGTTTCCTCCGGGCCCTCCGGATTCCTCCCACATTCCAAAAACATGCAACATTAATTGGAGACTATAAATTGCCCTTAGGTGCGATTGAGAGTGCGGCTGTTTGTCTCAATGTTCCCTGCGATTGGCTGGCAACCAGTTCAAGCTGTACGCAGCCTGCGGCCCGTTGACAAGTGGGATAGGCTCCAGCACTCCCCGTGACCCTTGTGAGGATAAGCGGTGAAGAAGATGGATGGATGGATGGACTTTTATACTAAGTATATGTCAGAGCATACCGAATGGATATATAAATTGCCATAATATTGGACCTTTTAAAATATTCCATTTGGAAAAGAAAAGTAATCTTTTATATTAAAAAAAGTCATAACAACAAGAACTAAAAAGATGTGATTTAGGCTTTTTAACTTTCTGAATTCATCCTATTTAAACGCCCAACCATTTCCTGTTTCAAAAAATGCCACTGTATTTCTATATATCACAGGAAATCATTAAATTGACGAAAAGGAAAGGTTTCATGATAGCCAGTAGAACCAGATAACAGTATACATGTGTTCCCAGGGGTTTACAACACACACACACACTATTTCAAGCTTCACTATGTGTTGATTGGCTGCTGGTGACATCATCTGCGATTGCACAGCAGCAGGGCCCTTGGTGCTATGACTTCATTGCAGATGATGAAAGACGGAGTGAGAGAGCAGAATATCGAGATGGGAACCACATCAGATTTTCATTTGGCATCCCCTCAGCATCCCAGTTCGGATTTAGATTATTTACAATCGAAGACCCATGGGAATATGAAGTTGTAAGGTTGGCCACTAAGGTAGAGTCTACTGTAACCTCATAAAACTAAATACCACCATCATGTTAATATGGAACGACTCTGTATTGCGTAGCATTATAAAATGCAGTTTGCCCATAAAGGCAATGATCCAAATAAAATAAAACCTCCAGATAGCATTGAATTTTACTACAAAAATGCATTATTAAAATGTTAATAGCCAACTTGGCCCACAAAAAATCTTTTCAGTATTGTCAAACATCTGCTCAAAATACTTGACAGTCAAAATCAACAAGAAGCAGGTACACTGCTGTTCAATGCTCCTCTCACATGAGAAATGTTTTTATAATTCAATTCACTGATTCAATGTTCTAGTCTAGAACAATGCTCTCTCACATTAAGAATTAAATTTAACTAGAATCTAGATTTAAAGTACTCCATATGCAAATTGGCTTGAACATCTTTTATGAGTTAGCGCTATTAAAAAAAGACAATTTAAATACCATCTATTATGTTACAGTGTGCTTCATTTTTTTACATTCGGCTAATTTGTATGTATGTCTCTGGACGCTAAAATGTGAAGTTATAAAAATACCTGAACCTGTAATAAATGTCAGTTTTTTTACAAGGCTGGAATATACTGTTGCATTTCCTATGGACTTTTTTTTTTCCCTAAATCTGAACAAATTAGGGGTCAACAGTCTACACTGTAGTTATGGCAGACTATAGAAAAAGTCTGCCATAACTACATGGGTATTTTATTTGGCTTATATTCTCTTTCCCAAGAAGGAGGCTTCTTTGCCTTGAACTTTGAAAACGACAATAAATCAACTGCCAAGTGAAATAATAAACTCAGTATTCATCTATCCATCCATTTTCTGAGCCACTTATCTTCACCAGGGTCACAGGAGTGCTTGAGCCAATCCCAGCTGTCATCGGGCAAGAGGTAGGTTACACCCCGGACTGGTTGCTAGTCAATCGCAAGGCACGTAAGGACAGACAACAGTAGCGGTCACAATCACACCTAGGGGCAATTTAGAGTGTCCAATTAATGCATGTTTTTGGGATGTGGGAGGAAACCCGAGTGCCGGGGGAATACCCATGCAAGGAAGGGGAGAACATCCAAAGTCTACACAAGCGGGGCCGGCATTTGAACCCTGGTCCTCGGAACTGTGAGGTCAACACTCTACAGGTGCTCACCATGCCAATCAGTAGTCAATTGTATTTAAAAAAAAAAAAAGGAGCATTGTGAAGTTTTTGTAAGGTTTTTGTGACAACGCCAATTCAGTAGTTTCTGTTGGTCAGTCTCTGGCATCACATTTCATTTGTTGATGATGCTTAAATAATTAGCTTTATCCATGTCCAATTTCTCATTTGGTTTATTTCCACTTTAACCTCCACATAAAGTGTTGATTCGATGAGGTCACCGAGGTGGTTAAAAAGCTCCTTGGTGGCAGGGCCCCGGGGGTGGATGAGATTCGCCTGGAGTTCCGAAAGCTTCTGGATGTTGTGGGGCTGTCCTGGTTGACACACCTCTGCAACATCGCATGGACTTCGGGGACAGTCCCTCTGGATTGGCAGACTGGGGTGGTGGTCCCCCTTTTCAAAAACGGTGGCCGGAGGGTGTGTTACAACTATAGAGGGATCACACTCCTCAGTCTCCCTGGTAAGGTCTATTCAGGGGTAGTGGAGAGGAGGGTCTGTCGGAAGTCGAATCTCGGATTCAGGAGAATCAACGTGGTTTTTGTCCTGGCCGTGGAATAGTGGACCCGCTCTACACCCTCGACAGGATCCTTGAGAGTGCATGGGAGTTCGCCCAACAGTCTGCATGTGGTTTGTGGACTTGGAGAAGGCCTTCGACTGTGTCCCTCGGGGAGTCCTGTGGGAGGTTCTACGGGAGTATCGGGTACCAAACCCCCTAATACTTTGGTCTCTGTTTGGTCCACAATGCCAGCAATAAGTCAGACTCTTTTCCGGTGACAGTTGGAATCCGCCAAGGTTGCCCTTTGTCACCAATTTGGTTAATAACTTTTATGGACAGAATCTCTAGGCGCAGCCGAGGCATTGAGAGTGTCCGGTTTGGTGGCCTCAGCATTGCATCTTTGCTCTTTGCAGATGATGTGGTTCTATTGGCTTCATCAAGGCATGATCTCCAGCTCTCACTGGAGTGGTTTGCAGCAGAGTGTGAAGCGGCTGGGATGAGAATCAGCACCTCGAAATCGTAGACCATGGTCTTCAGTTGGAAAAGGGTGGTGTGCCCTCTCCAGGTCAGGGATCTGATTCTGCCCCAAGTGGAGGAGCTCAAGTATCTTGGAATCTTGTTCATGATTGAGGGAAGAATGGAGCGGGAGATCGACAGACGGATCGGTGCAGCGTCTGCAGTGATGGAGACTTTGTATCAGTCTGGTGTGGTAAAGAGGGAGCTAAGTCGAAAGTTGAAGCTCTCAATTTACCAGTCGATCTACATTCCTACCCTCACCTATGGGCATGAGCTGTGGGTCATGTCCGAAAGAACAAGATCCCGGATACAAGCGGCCGAAATGAGTTTCCTCCGCAGGGTGTCCGCGCTCTCCCTTAGAGATAGGTTGAGAAGCTTGGTCATCCGGGAGGGGCTTAGTGTCGAGCCGCTGCTCCTCCACATTGAGGAGAGCCAGATGAGGTGGCTGGGCCATCTGATTCGGACTCCTCCCGGACGCCTCCCTGGTGAGGTGTTCCGGGCATGTCCCACCGGAAAGAGACCCCAGGGAAGACCCAGGACACGCTGGAGAGACTATTTTTCTCAGCTGGCTTAAGAATGTCTCGGGATCCCACATGAAGAGCTGGAAGAAGTGGGTGGGGAAAGGGAAGTCTGTGTATCCCTGCTTAAGCAACTTACCCCGCGACCTGACCCGGAAAAGCGGTAGAAAATGGATGGATGGATGGATGGATGGATGGATGGATGGATGGATTCCAAGTATTCAGCAGTTTTGTTTTTGATAATGCTAAAGTGAATCAGGTGAAATTCTTTTAAACCAGCAACTGGCTCCTGTTTCTTAACTTCCACAATGTGCTGCCTCCTATGGAAACACTGATGACTACATATATAATAAATCAAAGTATATAATAGAAGCACGAACAACAATGATTTTCTGCAACGGTGCTGCATTGTTATCTGTATTTCTGCACAACAGATTTTTATCATCATTCGCTTTGTTGGATTATTGTTTTCTTGTATATGTCTTTTATTATTTAATATTGTTTTGTTATTTACACAGAAATGCCGAAACACTGGTGAGCCCTGGACATTACAATAGTGGGAAATATGGACAAATATTACAAAACAAGACATTGCAGTAAATTCTCCTTAGGCCTACAAAAATGTTGTGGTTCTGATTTTCTTCATTTCAGAACTGGCATCAGTAGTTTTTTTTTTTTTTTTAAAACAAAATATTTTACTCCATCTCCAGCACATGGTGCCCCCATTTTCTTTTCAGTTCTCATTAATTCATGCTCTCTCGTGCATAAAGAGATCAAATTCATGATCTCCCGCATTGGGAGACACCAGAATATTAGCAGAGATGATAAATAAACTAGAGAGTGCAGCCTTCGATGGTTTGGACGTCGTTTTAAAGTTAACTTAATTAGAAATGAGCTCATTAGAGGGACAGCCAAAGTTGGATGTTTTGCTAACAAGGTTCGAGAGAGCAGACTTCGATGGTTTGGACATGTTCAGAGGCGAGAGAGTGAGTATGTTGGTAGAAGGGTGCTGAGGATGGACCTGCCGGGCAAAAGAGCGAGAGGAAGACCAAAGAAAAGGTTGATGGATGTTGTGAGGGAGGACATGAGGACAGTGGGTGTTAGAGAGGAGGATACACGAGATAGGCTTAGATGGAAAAAGATGACACACTGTGGGGACCCCTAACGGGACAAGCTGAAAGAAAAAGAAGAAGAAGATGATGATTGATAAACAATTTTGTCATGAACAAGGCAGAAGATAGGAGCTAGATGCAGGAAGCCGAGACGTAAGCGTGGATTTTACTAAGGTTTATTGCCAGGCTGACGTCATACAAGGTCGAACAAAGCACGTACAAAAATCACTAGGCAAAACATGAAAACCTAACTTGACTTGATATGGCTCAGTAACGCTATATGCCATGGGACAAGGCAATTACACTAGCTGAAGCTCGTGAACACACATGCATATACACACAACGATCGGGCAACAAGTTGGGTGAAAAACAAAGCGCACAAGGAAGTGCATGGGACTGGGGAATGGGGACCCGCCACAGCTGCTGTCAAACACCAGACTTAACTCTGTGCTTCCGTACTGGCGCGCAAAGCGCGCCACGAATGCGCACATGGCTGTGGAGAACCATGCCCCTGGCCTATGTATCACGTGGTGTAAAATGGTTCGGGTCAGCAGGAATTTTTAGGGTCAGTCGGGAAATCAGAACCATAAGGTTTTTTTGGTTTTTTTTTTTTTTTTTACGCCTTATTTAGATACCATGTAGCAAAACACTCCAAAGTGATTATACAGTACACTCTAACTAAATTTAGTTTCCACTAGAACATGGGATGTGCAACAGTCATCAGATACGTCAATGAGGCTTGATACCTAGTGCTGCACCAAAAGAGTGTTAGGCTTGACCTACATCCGCGCCTTGCTCCAAAAAAAGTATTTATCGGCATCTGGATTTATAAGGACCTTTCCACAAGAGAGGAATTTTGTACAGATACTGTGCAGTATGTTTGTTTCTAACCACAATAGTGAATGAAATATTTATTTTATTGAATATCTTAGGGGGGGTACGGTGGTTCAGCTGGTAAAGTGTTGGCCTCACAGTTCCCATTCCCGGGTTCAATCCCGGACCCGCCTGTGTAGTGTTTGCATGTTCTCCCCATGCCTGTGTGGGTTTTCTCCGGGCACTCCAGTTTCCTCCAACATCCCCAAAACATGCAACATTAATTGGACACTCTAAAATTGCCCCCATGTGTGATTGTGAGTGTGGCTGTTTGTCTCAATGTGCCCTGCGATGGGCTGGATACCAGTTTAGTGTATACCCCGCCTCCTGCCCGTTGACAGCTGGCATAGGCTCCAGCACTCCCCGTGACCCTTATGAGGATAAGCGGTGAAGAAAATGGATGAATATCTCCTGCTTTTTAGAGTATTTCCATCAATCCATTTTCTGAGCCGCATATCGCATGTCGCGGGACTGCTGGAATCCAATCCAGCTATCATCGGAAAGGAGGCGCGGATTGGCTCCAGCACCCCTGCGACCCTCGTGAGGCTAAGGAGGTCAGAAAATGGACGGAGGGATGTTAACAGGGTAGGTAGCATCACAACTGTAAAACAGTGTTTACAATTCAAGGTATCTTTGTTATCTTTAAGAAGGCACTTTATTTCGTATCTTGTACCTCCAAAAATACTTGGGATTTCAAACTAGCGTTATATTTTTCTACATTCGCTGCACTGTCGACTGACAAGTTTTCCAATATTTTTCTGTATGAATTTTATTTGTTTACTAAGTATGGTTGATGTAATGTTGCCGTTATTGTTTTAATTATTGACGAGAAGAAGAGTGTTGTTAACAAAAGCCCTTTAATGGTGAACTAATCTTGAACTGCTCTCTAGCTTCTGTACCCAGGGATCGGACCGCGAGGCAAGGGAAAACTTGATTCAATCATGTTGCTCTTTATGGAAGTCTTGGAGGTTTGCTTTGTCTGGTCTCTTGCCTAGAACTGTTTGCCACAGGAGACTATTAGCTCCTAGGATTATTGGGACACACAAACCCCTCCACCATGATAAGATGACAAAGAAAAATGTTGCAACAATCTCTCGTCTTCTTTATTCAGTATGTTTGAGCAACTGGTGGAGTGGCAAGACAGCGTCCTTATTTTACCAATTTAAAAAAAACAATCATAATAATCCATGCCTGACTACTTTTGTCTAAATCACACTTGCACTCTACCAGATATATGCAGAAAATCATCAAATGTAACTTTCATTTTATAAGTCAAGGTATTTTTGGCATATTTGATGCCAACACATTACTACACCATACTTACAGTCATGGGTGTTTCAAACCCAATTTAAAGGGTGCTAAATCCCCCCCTAAAATTAAATTGAATAAATAAAATTAGAACAATTAAAACAAAATGTTTAAGTGAACTGTTTTCAAGTTAACTTAATTAGAAATGAGCTCATTAGAGGGACAGCCAAAGTTGGATATTTTGCTGACAAGGTTCGAGAGAGCAGACTTCGATGGTTTGGACATGTTCAGAGGCGAGAGAGTGAGTATATTGGTAGAAGGGTGCTGAGGATGGAGCTGCCAGGCAAAAGACCGAGAGGAAGACCAAAGAAAAGATTGATGGATGTTGTGAGGGAGGACATGAGGACAGTGGGTGTTAGAGAGGAGGATGCACGAGATGGGCTTAAATGGAAGAAGATGACATGCTGTGGCGACCCCTAACGGGACAAGCTGAAAGAAAAAGAAGAGGAAGAAACTTACAAAAGACCGTCATTCATTTTTTGTGTGTCCTGTTCAGCTGTTAGAATAAATAGAATGGAGAATCTGCACCCCCTTTTGCCGAATCAGTTTTAGTCTGTCACAGTGCCATTTTTGAGCTTCCTCTGTGATTTCTTCATATTTTAATCAAAATTTTATTAAGGATCAGAGTCGATCAGTCAAACAGATCAGAATTTCATTTGGGGTCAGAGGGAAAAAAGACAAAGGCCCTCAAATTCAAGCGCTCTTGGATCATGCAGCAGGAAAATGATCCAAAACACACCAGCAAGTCCACTTCTAAAAGGCTTTAAAAAAAACAAAAAAAAGCAAAATTAAAGTGTTGCAGAGGCCAAACCAAAATAAGATTTAATTCCAATTGAGATGCAGTGGTGTGACCTCAAACGGGCAATTCATGCTAGAAAATCCTCCAATATGGCGGAGTTGAAACAATTCTGCAAAGAGTGGGACAAAATTCCTTCAGAGCAATGTTAAAGACTCATCCCCAATCATCACAAATCCTTGATTTCAATTATTGCTGCCAAACAGTTACAAGGCGCATTTTGTATTTCTTAGGGTTGCCTCTGAGTGATATCAAAATTTAGTTAGAGCGTTGGCCTCACAGTTCAGAGGACCGAGGTTCAATCCTGGCCCGGCCTGTGTGGAGTTTGCATGTTCTCCCCGTGGCTGCGTGGTTTTTCTCCGGGCACTCCGGTTTCCTCCCACATCCCAAAAACATGCAACATTGATTGGACACTCTAAATTGCCCCAGGTGTGATTGTGAGTGGGCCAGAGTGCCCTGCGATTGGCTGTCAACCAGTTCAAGTTGTACCCCGCCTCCTGCTTCCATGCTTGGTATTTTTACAGGATGGGCTCGGAGCAAAAAAAGAGGAAGGAGAAGAAGATGGCTAGTGACATATATAGTGAAGAAAATAAGTATTTGAACACCCTGCTATATTGCAAGTTCTCCCACTTGGAAAACATGGAGGGGTCTGAAATTTTCATCATAGGTGCACGTCCACTGTGAGAGAGATCATCTATAAAGAAAAATCCAGAAATCACAATATATGATTTATTTGTGTGATATAGCTGTAAATAAGTATTTGAACACCTGAGAAAAACAACCCTAACCCTTGATTGTTTGCAATTACTGAGGTCAAACGTTTCCTGTAGTTGTTCAACAGTTTTGCAGACACTGCAGAGGGATTTTGGGCCACTCCTCCACACAGATCTTCTCTAGATCAGACAGCTTCCTAGGTTGTCCCTTAGAAACACAGAGTTTCAGCTACCTCCAAAGATTTTCTATTGGGTTTAGGTCTGGAGACTGGCTAGGCCACGCCAGAACCTTGACATGCTTCTTACGGAGCCACTCCTTGGTTTTCCTGGCTGTGTGCTTCGGGTCATTGTCATGTTGAAAGATCCAGTCACGACCCATCTTCAATGCTCTGACCGAGGGAAAGAGGGTGTTCCCCAAAATCTCACAATAGATGGCCGTGGTCATCCTCTCCTTATTATAGTGCAGTCGTCCTGTCCCATGTGCACCCCCAAAGCATGATGCTACCACCCCCATGCTTCACTGTTGGGATGATGTTCTTGGGATGGAACTCAACATTCGTCTTCCTCCAAACACGGTTAGTGGAATTATGACCGGAAAGTTCAATTTTGGTCCCATTTGACCACAAAACATTCTCCCATGACTCCTCTGTATCATCCAAATGGTCATTGGCAAACTTAAGACGGGCTTTGACATGTGATAGTTTAAGCAGGGGAGCCTTCCATGCCATGCATGATTTCAAACCATGACTTTTTTGTGTATTATCAACAGTCACCTTGGAAACGGTGGTCCCAGGTCTTTTCAGGTCATTGACCAAGTCCTGTTGCGTATTCCTGATTTCTTAGGATCATTGAGACCCCACGAAGTTATATCTTTCATGGGGCTCCACTCCGATTGAGATTCACCATCATGTTTAGCTTCTTCCATTTTCTAATGATTGCTCCAAAAGTGGACCTTTTTTCACCAAGCTGGTTGCCAATTTCTCCGTACCCCTTTCCAGTCGTGTGGAGTTGTACAATTTTGTCACGGGTGTCTTTGGACAGCTCTTTGGTCTAGGCCATGTTACAAGTTTGAGTTCTGTCTGTTTGAGTCTTTATGCAGCTAAAGACCTCACACAGGTGCATCTGATTCAAGGTAATACATGGAGTGGAGGTGGAGTTCTAAAGGCAGACTAACAGGTCTTTGACGGTCCGAATTCTAGCTAATAGACAGGTGTTCAAATACTTATTTGCAGCTGTATCACACAAATAAATCATTTAAAAAAAATTATGCATTGCGATTTCTGGATTTTTCTTTTTAGATTCTCTTTCTCACAGTGGATATGCACCTATGATGAAAAATTCAGACCCGTCCTTGATTTCTAAATGGGAGAACGTGCAATATAGCAGGTTGCTCAAATACTTATTTTCCTCACTGTATAGGCTCAAACAATTTGAATGGCCTGATTTCAGGACTCTCGCCATAAAAACGCCTAGTCAGTTTTCATTCATACTTCAGATTTACTGTAGCAACTATAGAGACAATATTACATCCCATATTCTAGAAAAGTTAGTATGGAAAATATTGACCCCTTAAAGGATTTTGAATTTTCTAGCAGCTCCAAACTTGCCTGAGTCATGCGTTCACACCTAAAGAAACAAACCACAACCAGGCAGAAAAATAGCACACTTTCCATTAAAAACTGTACAAAGGGTACGAGGCTCACAATACCCTAAATTGTAATGTTGAGCCATTTTGTGTGCTTTTCACTTTACTCTTAATTACTCTTTTTTGGGGTCAGGCAATCTTTAACGGAGCATACCACCAAGATCCTTTTATCATATACAGTGCTATGCTTCCCAAGGGAATTGTTGTGTTGAACATGCCAAGCCTCAAAAACATCATCCAGCATATTATTTGGTGACTATTAACCTGGGAGTTAGTAAATTCCCCCAAGTCTGCAGTATTGAAGGGGAGTGTGATGAGGAACTGAGTTGTACCTGACAGTGGAAGTGGAGCAGTCTGGCTCCAACCCATGATTATCACAGGCAAATTTGGTAGTACTTGCCAAATGCCAGCCAGGGACAGCAGAATGCTGCAGGCCTGGCTGGCTGGTTTCCTATGATTTATTTCCACACTCACAGTTGCTGGCTCACCCAGAGGGCACCATTGATAGTTTATGTTCAGGCCCACGACAAACTCTATAAGTAGTTACAAAACCTCAAGGCACTATCTCTGTAAAACAAACAGTTGCATGCACAGATTATTGGTTCTTTCTGGTTCCCCACCCATGGAAGATATGAGGGAAGCCGCTTATAAATGACTCCTTAAGTCATCTTTTGGCAAACGATGCTCATGTCTATCCTCTTTGGGGAAGACGTTACGCAACATTTGCCCTGTAGCTGGTTAAGATCAGGAGAATCCTACAGATTGCTAAAATAATTTGGTGTCAAACGTTGAACAATCCATAGTAGATATATTATTTTTAACTCAGCAAACACCGCCCAAGTGCTCATCTAATCAGACAATCCGAAGCACGCACCCTATCCTGATTACCGTCCATCATCTCCACTCTCGACACTTGAGACTGTATAGTAGGAGACAAATGGAAGGAAAAATAATGTGATGATGCTACTCCAACTTCCCTCACAGCAGGTTTTCACAACACATCTACACACTTTTTGTATGACAAATATACAAACATTTGTTCCCCTGTTGCTAGTCAAAATCTTATCACAATTGAGTCAACTCAACAAGCTTTAAGAGTCACATTCAGATTCAGAATGCGGAATCAGACTTAATGGCCAAGTATGTAACAACACGCATGAACTTTGTCTCCTGGCGGTCGATGCCACCCTGTTACGACATTTATGTTGAGCGCTGAGAAGTAGAACAAAAACTAACAAAAACCAACAACAGTAGACATTCAATTCATGGGAAACTATTCCGGATGAAAGTCATACTTGTGCAAAGATGCAAAGTATTTAGACCTCTCCTGAGCATTTAGAGTCCATCAACGCCCCACATTAAGGTAAGCTCATACAGAGTGGTCTTACCCATCCGCGGTTCACCCTTATAGACCAGTGCAATGACAATTGCATGAAGGGAGCAGTTTAAAGTGACGAATTGTGTAATAGTCTACAGTTTATAATAATAATACTACCACTGATTGGATCAGCAGGCACAAGGCAGAAAATAGTAGGTACGCTGATCAAGAATTTAATGACTTAATTGCAAGAGTGAAGAGTTTGAATGCCTCGTAGTTGTGATTTGCATTGATCAGTAGCTCCTACCCAACAAAGGAGCTGGAAGAGCTGGTGGTCGGGATGTGCAGAGTCTGAAAGGATCCTGTCCCCCGTGGTCCTAGTTTAAGTGGCGTGCAAGTTTTCAAAGGTGAGTAAGGTGGAGGCAACAATTCAATGAGTGGTTCTGATTGTCCATTGCAGTTCAAGTTTGTCCTTTTTTTTGTGATAGCCCCAAAGGATACTGTGATGGAGGTACAGAGTACACATTTGATGACCGCTGTGTAGAACTGACGTGCAAAATGTTTTTGTTTGTACACACACTTCCTCACAGAAACTGACAGACACAGTAACAATATCTGTGAATTTGCAGTGCCTCGTGAAAGTATTCAGCCCCCTTGAACTTTTCAACCTTTCACCATATTTCAGGCTTCAAACATAAAGATATAAAATAGATTTTTTTTTTCAGGAATCAACAAGTGGGCCAAAATTGTGAAGAACAAAATTTATTGGATATCTTGTACTTTTTTAACAAATAAAAAACTGACAAGTGGGGCGTGCAATATTATTCGGCCCCTTTACGTTTAGTGCAGAAAAATCATTCCAGAAGTTCAGTGAGGATCTCTGAATGATCCAATGTTGACTGAAGAAGATAAACAGACTCCACCTGTGTGTAATCGAGTCAAAGTAAAAATGCACCCGCTCTGTGATAGTCTCAGGGTTGTGTTTAAAGTCCAGAGGGCATCATGAAGACCAAGGAACACACCAGGCAGGTCCGACATACTGTTGTGGAGAAGTTTAAAGCCGGATTTGGATACAAAAAGATTTCCCAAGCTTTAAACATCTCAAGGAGCGCTGTGCAAGCAATCATATTGAAATGGAAGGAGTATCAGACCACTGCAAATCTACTAAGACTGACCCATCCCTCTAAACTTTCACCTCGAACAAGGAGAAGATCAGAGATGCAGCCATGAGGCCCATCACTCTGGATGAACTGGAGATCTACAGCTAAGGTGGGAGAATCTGTCCATAGGACAACAATCAGTCGTACACTACACAAATCTGGCCTTTATGAAAGTGTGGCAAGAAGAAAGCCATTTCTCAAAGATATCCATAAAAAGTCCCGTTTAAAGTTTGCCACAAGCTACACCAAAAATGTGGAAAAAGGTGCTCTGGTCAGATGAAACCAAAAATCTACAAATCAACATAGCTCATCACACTGTAGACACCATCCCCACTGTCAAACATGTTGGTGGCAGCCTCATGGTTTGGGCCTGCTTTTCTTCAGCAGGGACAGGGAAGATGGTTGAAATTGATGAGAAGATGAAGGGAGTCAAATACACGACCATTCTGGAAGAAAACCTCTTGGAGTCTGCAAAAGACCTGAGATTTATCTTCCAACAGGACAATGATGCAAAACATAAAGCCAAATCTACAATGGAATGGTTCACAAATAAATGTATCCAGGTGTTGGAATGGCCAAGTCAAGTTCCAGACCTGAATCCAATCGAGAATCTGTGTGCAGAGCTGAAGACTGCTGTTCACAAACGCTCTACATCCAACCTCACTGAGCTCCAGCTGTTTTGAAAAGAAGAATGGGCAAGAATTTAAGTCTCTCGATGTGAAAAACTAATAGAGACGTACCCCAAGCGACTTGCAGCTGTAATTGCAGTAAAAGGTGGTGCTACAAAGTATTAAAGCAAGCAGTTGAATAATATTGCACACCCCACTTTTCAGGTTTTTATTTGTTAAAAAAGCTTAAAATATCCAATATATGTCATTCCACTTCACGATTGTGTCCCACTTGTTGTTGATTATTGACAAAAAAATAATAATTTTATATCCTTATGTTTGAAGCCTGAAATGTGGCAAAAGGTTGAAAAGTTCATGGGGGCCGAATACTTTCACAAGGCACTGTATCTAGGCTGCTCGCTGAATTTTCAAAGACACTCCAATCTGTGCAGTAAAAGCAGCTTTGATTTGAAGTTCTAATTTTGCCTCGTTGGTCCACTTTTTAAGTGATTTTTCCAAAGGCCTTGGGCACTTAAGTACTTGCCTATATGTAGCTATTAAGCAGATTAACCAGTGATCAGAGGAGCCTTGGGGGGCACGGGGAACTGCGCGATATGCGTGTTAAATTGTAGTTAGCAGTGGTCTAACATGTTATTTTCCCTCATGGAAGCGCCAGACTGTGTCCCTTCCTGCGGAGTTGGAGTTCCTACTGGATCACAAGCCTCTGCAGCGTCTTCAATGCAACGCTCTGTAGAGAGCGCCGACGCATAACTCCAAGAAAATATTCAGTGAATTGGAGAGAGTTGTCAAAAAAAAATAAGTCCGGAGAAGACTCTCTGATGGTTAGCAAGTCCTTTCTTGTGTACCCGAAAAAGAGAAACGTAAACAATACCAGGGAGCACATACCAAAGGCAGCTACACTGGTAGAATTGAAAGAGATTTCAATCTTTCCGAATTATTTTTATTCTAAAGCTATTTTTGTTCATCCCAAGATTAAATTGTTACCTATGTCCCAGTGGTGGTAGCAACTTGTTAAATGCTTGTAAAAACACATTCCACAGTGTATATCATTTAGAAGAGAACATAATTTCTTAATATAAAACTAGTAGGGTCTAGGTGCTATGTCACTTTTTATTCCTTTAACTGCTTAGGGAATTTTGAAAATGGATAAGGGCTATTTAAGATTTGGATTGTCTTCCAACACCAATTGTAGGAAACTCTTTATCTAAAACACATTGCTTTTCCTCTAAGATGAAATTGCGACTTGTTTAAATCTTCATAAAATTAGTTGTTGAAATCTGATTTTATTTTACAAGCAGCTTCTCTATCATTGCTATTGAGCTTGCTTTAACCACGTAACCAGTTTAGTTGGCCTTTCTCCAAATTTGCATTCCGGTTGTTCGTCTCTAAGATACGTAACTCTTTCCAAGCAAGTTTTTCACCACATTTTCCTTGTAACTAAACGCGTTACATCACGTGAGGATTAGTACTGGAGTTTGAGAATGTACTAGATCTAGAGGTGCCATCTTAGAGTCACGTCCCCCCCCCCCCCCACATTCACATCTATGTTACTAATTGTGACACGATACGAAATTATAGAAAAGCTTTTAGTGTCTCACAAGTGTTTTACTGATAAAGAGTGTCTGATTAGTCTTGGATAAAATATCTGTGCAGAGCTAAAGACAACAAAGCTTTCATGGTTATCTGGACAACTTATCATAAAAGGTGAGTGTCAAACACACAGAACTTGGGCCAAAAATAACTTTTCCAGTGTAACCGCAGAACCCAAGCAAGGTTAGCAACCTTTTACCTAGAGTTTAATGATAAAATCATTCCTAGAATAGGCTGGGTGGACACATGAAACCATGAAGTATTATATCTACCATGCCATAGACTGAGACAAAGTAGTTGATGCATCCCACACCAATTTGGGGCTCATGTCATTATCCAAGCGGCTTATCCTCACAAGGATTGCCGGAAAGCTGGAGCCTATCCCTGCTAGCTTCGGGCGAAAGGCAGACTACACACTGAATTAGTCGCCAGTCAGTCGCAGGGCAGATATCGACACCATCACTGAGTGGGAATCGATCCCACTCTGACTGCACCAAAGGCAGGCATGTGTACCACTACACCGTCAATTACTTCAATTTGGAGGTGCAACAATTAAATGATTCATCAACAAATCATCAATGATCAAATTCAAAACTGTCCACGTCCTTGGAGTTTTAGCTTATCAATCATAATTGAATGGATGATAAAACAGATGGTGCGTCCTCAAATTCAAATATTACAAATAACTTTTTCGTTGGAAAAACAATTGATACTTTTGCCAACTTTCTGGCTTGTTCCGGATCAAATTGGTAATTGAGTGATCCTCAATTTATGTTTGTGCATTTTCTGCTTTATCAATTTGAAACTATGCCATGTCTATGAATCAAGGGATGGCATTTTTCTAATCCAATTAATTGATAATCTAACTATAATTGACAAATTCATAATGTATGAAAATAATCGTTACTTAACTCCAGACATCGTTTACTAACTTCGATCTGTCCGGGGCTGATCGGAGTATGGAACTGAACTCACCACCTGGGACTAGATGATTGTTATCATCATAATGTGTGCCCTGTAGTTTCTCAGTGGAGCCTGGGTGACGTTTTGTTCCTTGGTTCAATAAGTATTAATCACAGCCTGCACTTAAGCCTGTCCCTTCCCATATTCCAGTGCCAGAGTATTCTCGAACCTCCACAGTACACTGGCCCAACTCACTGCTCCTACTTGTGAGAGATTCCCATGTTACATGTGCCTTTACTCACATGTTTTTCCTCCTCCTCCAGTGCCTACCTGTGCCTCCTGCCATGACGTTCAACTCAAACATAGTGCCTACCTCACTCCCCCACTCAGGATCCTGCACGCTCCGATGGACAAAGCTAAACCCAAGTAATTCTCGACCCTCCACTACCCTCAAAACATCTGTCTGCTCTGGGATCCAGTCTAATACCATTTTGTTCCAAATCATTACAGAATACTCTGGCCAACATGGACCCACCAAATCCAGAAGCATTGAGAGAAACATTTGTTCACTAAGGCCCCCACATCAGAAGACAGGGTAAAATTCTCAAGGAGATCATGGACTCAGTCAGTCTCACCATCCTCACACAGCAAGTATCCCTCATCTCTGCTCAATTTAACACTGGCAACCCATGAACACTCTTCTTGAGACCACTTCTCCCAACCACCTTCCCTTACCTTACAGACAACCTCACATTCCCTCTCCTGAGCCTTATTTTGGGGATCTAGGTACTTGTAGTCAGTTTTTGTTAAATTGTTCACGAGTTTTCATCTGTAGTCACTTAGTTATCCTACGAACAAAGCAAATTTTGTGTTCATAATTAACCACCTATTGTTCGCGCTGCTCTGTGGGCTACTGCTTTGTGGCATAATTCCTCCCCTTGTTAATCTTGTTTGACTTGTTTTTTGCCAAGTTCACGAGGGTTTTTGACCAACCTGTTTTAAGGGCAAGGAAACCTCAAGCTTGCAATACCTCTAATATTTATTAAATATTGCAGTTTTAATTCGTGGTATAAAATTTTGCAAGAATCATGGAAGTTGATGCACGTCATTTGCTTTCGTGGGCCCCATAAAATGAAGTGGTTGGCCAGATCTTGACCCCTGGCCTTGAGTTTGACACCTACAAGTCATCTAAGAGAGAGAGAGAGCGAGAGAGAGACAAAATGACTACTCAATACTCATATTGACAGGTAAAATGCTGGTGCACCAGGTTAACACCCAAAAAGCCAATCTACCAAGAATTTAACACAGGATCTTCACCCACCCAGGCCTAAAAATTGGCTCCTTCATTTATCACTGACAGGCTTTGCAATCCCGGCTGATCGAACTCAAAGCTTAACATATATACCGTTAATACATCTTACAGTCGAACACCCTCCAGCAACCTCGTTGCACATGGAAACCCCTGCTGCCTTCTCATCACCCAGCATGCTTTGCGGCACTAAGGGCCTCCGTAGTGCCACAAAGCATGCTGGGAGCATGTAAATAGCTTTTAACGTGTATGCTTTGTGTGAATTATTTCGTAAATCATTGTCCACCCATCCATTTTCTTTGTTGCTTATTCTCACGAGGGTCGCGGGGAGTGCTGGAGCTTATCCCAGCTGTCAACGGGCAGGAGCCAGGGTACACCCTGAACTGGTTTCCAGCCAATCACAGGGCACATAGAGACAAACAGCCACACTCACAATCACACCTGGGGGCAATTTTAGAGTGTCCAATTAATGTTGCATGTTTTGAAAATGTTGGAGGAAACAGGAGTGCCCGGAGAAAACCCACACAGGCACAGGGAGAACATGCTAACTACACACAATTCGAGGCCGGGATCGAACCCAGGTCCTCCGAACTGTGAGGCCAACGCACTACCAGCTGATCCACCGTGCCGCCATAAATCATTGTTTTATTATTTGCAAGTTATGCTATTCTTTTTGCTGTGGTGTGATAGTTTTAGTTTCGATGTGACACTGTGAGTGCCGACACAGGCAGTGTGGAGGGCAACGTAAGCTTCTTTTGCTTACAGATGTGGAATGCGATGGGTTAGGGTTAGGCTTTCCGACCTGTCAGTCACTCGTACAATACAAGCCAATCAGATAGCCGCATTGTCTTAACCCCTGGCTTGACACGCCCCTCTCACCATATTGTCCCACAAGTAATGCTGGTTGTCAGTAGCGTGCGCTTGAAAAAGTTAATGTTACGAAGAAAAAGGTCCTCAGATGCACTTGGGGAATGTGCAGTTCTGATGAAAGATATCCTGCTCGGTTACAAGCGGCCCGATTGATTCATTTTCCAAAGCCTAAAACACAGTTAACGAACTGTCTACGATGGATTAAGGCTCGCAGAAGACCGCACGTACAACTAAATGTGGAAAATATGAACAAACACAAGGCTGTATGTTCGAGGGTAAGTGAGGGTGAAGTATCTTCTCTGAGTTTGATTTCATCATTATCAGTGCTTTATCCATTGCAGGAGAACAACTTTCACTTTGTTAGTGTATCACTGACCTGCTGAATGAAGTGTGTAATGTTTTATGCCGAAGAGTCGGGTTAGGGATACGTAAATGCCCGATGTCATGCAAGAGAAATGTCTATTTGCCTATTTGTATCACATCATGCTTAAGACAGAGCACTGGGTTCGATTACGAGCCAAGTCAAATGAATACACCCACTCACTTATAAAGACTACAATGATATTGCTCGTGATCTTTCCAAGTCAAAAGTACTCACCCTGCTTTACATGCGCAGTACGATTCCACTATTTTATCCTGTTGGATTTCAATATGAAGTTTGAGAGGCGTCGAACTTTTTTTGCATCGATTGCCAATATTTCGCTGTAACTCTGACATTGCGTCCTGCTCCATCCAAAATCTTAATTCCATGTACATATCCTTGCGTGAAATAGTTGAAAGCTCTCTGTATAACTCTCTTGGACAAATCTGACACATTTGGCAAAAAACATACCCCAATATAATCTGTAATATGCGGTAGAGAATCAACTTTAAACATGTTGTCTTCAATTGCCATTTTGTAAGCTTGTGGGACATGGCTAAGGGAGCGGAGCTTAAGATCGCCATCGGAAAGGTTCATTGTTCTTCACTGCCTCCTGATCATATGGTAGCTTACACACAACCCAAGACATTTGCGAGAATAATTGCTAACAGTATAACCAGTGTGTTGAAGTGTACTTTGTTAGACAAGTCAGACAATATTTGGAAATGTTGGAACTCAGTGATGCACATAACATGCACCACATTGTAAGGCACAATGTCAAATGTGGCGCCTTAACTCTTTATAAGAGATTTTAAGACATACATGAAAATCCAGTAAATTTTAAAAAATACATGGAGACCAAAATCTGCGAATATTTGGGGCGACGAATGGTGAACTGCAAGTGAACAAGGGCACATTATACTGGCATTTGTTTGGATGTTTTTTTTCTTTAACTAGACGGACCACAAGAGCCTTGTCTATCTCCACTCTTCTTAGCATTTGAACCCCCGGCAAGATGATTGGCCCCTGTTCTTCTATCCCAGCCACTTCAATTTAAGGCTCTCTTTCCACCTGTGTCTCAGCAAGCCCAGCGCCGTCTCCCACCTCTGTTCACTCCATCCATCTCTGTTGAACTGTACCTGATCACTGCCTCCTCTTTCTTTGTTGAGGTTGGGACATTGATCCCAAGACCAGATTTCCGGGCTGTCTCTTCGTGCCCGATTCCACACACTTGGATGTATTTCAGTGGGTATACAACTCCAAACTCACCTGTATTCCCAGAATTACCCGAATTCTTCCAATATCACTTCTGGTGCACCAGCCTGACGAAAGACACACAAGGAGTTCATCCTAGCCTGCTTCATCTGTGCACGGAGAAAAAAAATTGCATCATCTCCAGCTGGTCTGCTGCGCCTCTTACCCGTCCCGAACAGACTCTGCTCCCACATTGCGTCGGACTTCATTTCCGGCCTCCCCACTTGTGAAGGTAACGGCATCATTTTTATTGTCAAATTATTACTCTATGTCCACCATGTCCCCTTTCCCAAGATACCTTCTGCTCTTGAGACTGCTAATCACCTAGTCCTCAATGTCTGTTTTTCTACCTTTTTTGAGCAAAGGCACACTTTTTTCATTTAATAATTCCAACAGCCCACGATCATCAGAAAATCTAAAAATGAATCTGTCAGCTAAAAGATCAATATACAGTCGTTTTCACCAAAGCATAGTGAATAAAAATCAAATAAACAAAAAACATTTAATAATTACATTTAACTTACGCAATGTAACAGCTGGGCATGTTTGGATGAACATCGAGCTGATATTCTGGCAGGAAACGATGAAAGACAAACATAAAGCTCTTTCACAACAGCTTTCAGTATCTCTCTGGTTTTACTTTTTATAATAGTCAGCCTTGAAAAACTCACCTCACAGAGATATCTTGTGGAAAATGGGAGCAATGTCAAAATAGCTTTGTTTGACAGAATGTGGTACTCTTTGGCAGAAGTCATCCAAAAACTGTCTAAAGATATATGAGCAAAGTTTAGCTTTAAACTACAATCTTGTCAGTTCCTCCTATTCCTGTAATGTCTCATCCTGTCCCCCAACTGATTCTGAAATGTATGGGTTGTTCACCCAGTCAAGGAATTGAATCGAGGCTGAAGAATAATAAAATTACATCTTCTCCTCGTGTTTTTAAATGTTTCACGATTATCTAATACAATGTTACTGTTGAGAATTTGCCATTGCTTAGTGAGTATGAACATTTTAAGAATTCCATTTTCCACGTTGTTGAGAGTTGCAGTTTTGACTGGAATCCATTTATTTTTTATGTGCTTATGAGAAAGTTCAGTTCATTCAAATGATGAAAAATATCAGCCAGATATGCCAGGTTTGCACACCACTCATCAGTTGCAAGGAGTTTCGTGTAATCCGACTTCTCACCTGTCAGAAACATTCATTCAGCAATTCATAAACTGGCCAGTACTTTGCCACGGGACAACTACCAGACCTCCGTTGAAACAATAAGGCATTAAGTTCAACACCCATTTCCTCACATAAAGATTGACTTTTCATGTGTTGTGATTTTGCAAAGTTCACCACATCCACAGCATCTGCAGCCCTATGGGGGCACAAGCCAGTGCAATTTGTAGGCTGGTCACAAGCCAAGATAAATGTAGAGGGTTGCGTCAAGAAGGGGATCCGGCGTAAAATTGTGCCAAACAAATATCATCTCAAGAACACCGGATCGGTTGTGGCCCGGGTTAACAATTCCCGCCCCCGGCACCGTTAACTTGCAGGGCATCAGTGGAAATTCAGCAACTGTGGTTCGAAGACAAGGAAGAGAAGGAAACCAGATTCATTGGCAGAAAAAGAAGAGGAATGCACAGAGCCTACAACTAAGTGTAGGGACTTTGAATGTTGTTTAGTATGACAGGAAACGCTCAGGAGTTGGTTGACATGATTAAGAGAAAAGTTGATATATTGAGCATACAAGAGAGCAGGTGGAAAGGTAGTAAGGCTAAAAGTTTAGTAGCAGAGTTTAAATTATTTTACCATGGAGTACTTGGGAAGAGAAATGGAGTAGGAATTATTTTAAAGGAAGAGCTGGCTCAGAATTTCTTGGAGGTGAAAGGAGTATCAGATAAAGTGATGAGGCTGAAATTTGAAATTGAGGGTGTTATGTATGATGTGATTAGTGGCCATGCCCCCACAGGTACCGTGTGACCTAGAGTTGAAAGACAAATTATGGAAGGAACTAAATCTGGCATGAGGATTTCGGCAAGTATGGTAACCAATCTTTCGGTTCCGTTGATTTTTGTCCTGGGAAATGGTGGGAAACGATTTTTCGGTTCCCATTGATATTGCTCATGGGAACCGGTTTTTACATGTACTTCAGAATAAAGCCTTAGCCATATAACAAAGTTTCCTGTTGTATTTGAAGAGCCGGGTATAGTTTTTCTCGTTGCCTTGCCTGATAAAACCTTCTAAGGTTGGATTTGTTGAACTTGCTGTTGCAGCATTTAACACACCACTCGTACTTTGACCACTTTGACTGCATTCCCTTTCAGTTTCATTCGTTTCTCCACAAAACTTTTTTTTTTGCCCGGTCGTGGAGTGAGTCGCTCTTTACGTGTTTATCCGCATTACCTCGGTGTACGTAAGACACCCCGTCAATATAGTTGAGAATTGACTGAAGCGGCGGTCCCGATATGCCTCGCCACTTCGCTTCGTTCCGTATTGCTGCATGGTGTTCCGAACATATTCTGCACCTCAGCTTTATCACCTCACCTTCTTCATTGGTTTCGGCAATAAATTCTTCAGATATAGTCCACTTTTGGAACGTCTTTAGGGACACAGTCTCTTGTCTTTTACGCTTAGCAACCGACATGTTTGACTACCGTTTGAGTGACCCGGATATGAATAACTCGACCTTGCGCATGCGTAGCGCAGAAGCGGAAACCGGTTCCTTTTTTTAAACCACACTGACAAAGCTGGGCGGTTTAACCATTAAAAATAAAGGGGTTCATGTAGGTTCGTTTTATACAGATTGTTGTATTTTGTCGAGAACTTGTTTTACATTCCACACATGGGCGAATTTTATTAAAAGTAAGCCCTGAGATCTGGGAAACGTACTTTCGGTTACGTGTTTTTTCAGGATGGGTAACGACACGGTAACGGAACAATTGTTTCCGTGAAATGCTCATGCCTGTAAATGAAGTAGTTCGGAGCATCCCAGACAGAGAGAGAGTTGTGATTGGTGCAGATTGTAATGGAGATGTTGGTGAAAGAAACATGGGTGGTGAAAAAGTGATGGATAAGTACAGCATCCAGGAAAGGAACTTTGAAGGACAGATGGTGGTGGACTTCGCAAAAAGGATGGGGATGGTGGTAGCAAACTTTTTTTTTTTTTTTTTTTTTTTTTTTTTTTTTTTTTTTTTACAAAGAGGCAGGAACACAGAGTGACCTACAAGAGCAGAGGTAGAAGCATGCAGGTGGATTCCATTTTGTGTAGACCAGGGGTGTCCAAACTTTTTGCAAAGAGGGCCAGATTTGGTAAGGTGAAAATGTGTGGGGGCCGACTATTTAGCCTGACATTCTTTGAACCATTAACATTAAATACAAATTAACTTTTGGGGATTTTTTTTAATTTAATTACAAATCGCATACTTTTACTTTTACATTTTTTTTTACATTTAGGTTTTTACCGAAATCACAAACCACAAAAAATTAAGAAAACTATAAAGGATATCTAAGTTCATGTGAAACATTACATATTATTCACTATTATATGCTCACTGTAGGAAAAGTGCTGAAAACAAAACAATGATCACTGCATATTCAAACTGTGATTTTGACCATCACAAAAAAATTAATTAACTGAGATTTAAGAATTTATTCAACTCAGAGGACTTAACAAAGGTCTTGCCTGCACTAATGTGAAGGGTGATACTGGGATCTTGACTGCAGTATGTAATGTAGTCCATGTCTGGCTCAAGAGCAGTGGTTTTGATGCGCAAGACGTCACGCAGGTGAGAGTCACTCAGTCTCGTCCTCATGCGGCTCTTGTTAATGTTCATAACGGAGAATGTCTTCTCGCACATGTATGTGGGTGGAGCCAAACAAGCTCAGCATTTTCTTAGCAAATGTCCGAATTGCTTGGAACCTGCCTTCATCCAGCTGGCGGTAGAAGTTGACAAGAGGGAGCTGTTGGTGCCGACTGCGATGCTCGGCGTCACACTGCAGCTCAATGAGCTCCAGTTGCAGGTGGTCTGGAGCTCAACTATTTTCATTACACAGTCTTTAATAAATTCACCCTCAGTGAAAGGTTTGCAGTGCTTTGCAATCAGCGTTGCCACTTCGTAGCTTGCCTTCGTGGCATTTTCATTTGACTCACGGACTCTTGTGAAAAAGCTTTGCTGTGCCGTTAAAACAGCTTCCAGTTGCTTCACTTTTTCACCGCGTTTGTTCCCAGTTAGCTTGTCGTAGCTAGCATGTTTCGTCTGGTAGTGCCTCTTGATGTTGAATTCCTTGAAAACAGCCACAGTCTCTTGGCAAATTAGGCAGACAGTTGTTCAGTGAAAAAATACTAAAATTTCCACTTGTCCTGGAAGCGGCGGCCCTCGCGGTCAACTTTCCTTTTTTGTTTACAGACGCCATGTTAGAAATGGGCTGGGCTGAAACAATCACGCAAGGTCAAGGGTCACGGCGGCCAGAGTGCGGCCACAGGGCTACTGCCATCTTCTGGTGAAATGAAAAATAGCTTTTTGTACACATGTATTTTGTATTTTGTATTTCTGGTGAAATGAAAAATAGCTTTTTGTACACATGTATTTTATACTGTGGTCAACAGTGCTGGCGGGCCGCATATTATTGATTTCATGATAGAGGCCGCAGGCCGGTAAAAATTTGTCCACGGGCCGCAATTGGCCCGGGGGCCGGACTTTGGACATGTCTGGTGTAGACCATGTAATCGTCAGGAGGTTACTGACTGGGGAAAGTATAGCTCAACAGTGTAGGATGGTGATGTATAGGATTACTCTGGTGGTGTGGAAGAAGACTAAGAAGACAAAGGTAGAGCAGAGAACTATGTGGTGGAAGATGAGAAACGAAGAATGTTGCGGGGCCTTTTGGAAAGAGGTGAGTCAGGCTCTCGATGGACACAGTAGGTTAATAATTTCTTGAAAAAAAGTAAAAAAAATTCAATTGAAAAAAAAGGAATACCTGTCATGCAGGGATCGGTGAAAGGTATTATAGAAGATGGATGGATGAATGAAAAAAAAAAATGACCTATTAAGACTATGACCATGCTGACATCGTTGCCTCTAACTTCAACAAATTACATTTACATTCTCACGACACTTTTAAACTATGTTGATCCCGCAGGGAAAGTCTCTGTTGGGCTATGGTACAATAAACAATTCTTTGTCAAATGCAGAATGGATGGATCATACATTAAAAGGGAGACAGCTGGTGTCTGTCTTCGCCAGATTTTCAAATTCATTAGGCTCCCATAATTGTGCTGTTTAAATCCCGGGGTTACTCACACTTGTGTGACTTCCAATTAAAAAGCTCATCGTGAGCAGACTGTCTTTTGTCAATCACTGTAATCATGCAAGGTCAGAGGTCAGGGTCAACTGCTTGATTGAAAGGCCTTTCAAACCATCCCACCAACACACAGCTGACCTGAATCAAGATGTTTGTCCTGCAGTTTTAACATTAAGAGATACATATTCAACTAAATAATCGTCCTTTTAAAAAAAAAAAAGTTCTGGTTTCCCTGACTTAATGGGAAGCAGCAGGGTGACGATTACATCAAGCTCACATGCACACACGCACACACATTCACAGAGGTAGTGGCGCTCTCTTGCGGAGAGAAATGGCAGGAATTGGGGGAAACGCACCATGCAATCCTATTCCAGCACATTACCACGAACGTAGTCTGGTCAGCCAGGTGCATCTGCTGCAAACCCCGGCTCACCTTGCACTTTGCAGCGCTAACTCTCAAAGCACCCAAAATGAATTCCACTGAGTTACTGCCTCTATAATCCAGTCTAACGGTGTATCACAATGGTGTATTTCCGTAAGAAAACGCATTTATGTATCACACTCTTTCTTTGAAGATGCCCTGATATAATGCGCTAGACGGCTGTACTCCACACAGGTGCAGCGATGAAGCAACTTGTAAAGTGCGACATTTTAAATACAGAGACCACTCCAATAAATACGCGTCCTCAATAAAAAAAATAAATAAAAGTCATTCTAGGGTTCAACTTTGAGCAGAAGTCGCCGGTGTGCTTCGACTCACCTTGAGCGGCTGTTCCTCGGGTGCTGAGTACACTTGCTATCAAAGTGGCCACATACCAAATCATAGTACTATTCCCGAGCGGAAAGAAACCTCATCATATCTCAAAGTGCTCCTTTCGGTGAAGCTCTCATCGTCGAGTGTTCCAGAGGAGGTTGGAGGTGGCCAGTGGTATCCTTTATGAAATTAAACCTAAGCCGTGCCTGGACACTTCTCCATCCGAGCTTCACCCTCGGCTCGGCTCGCCGCCGCTTGCCTCTCTCATCCCGACAAGGACCACCTGCGCCAATGGGACGACAGCAAAGGACTCTTGGAGACCGCGCAACAATCGTTAGGTGACCGCGGGCCCTCCTTTGCTCGTCCCTCATTGGCGGTTATGGGGGTAGTCCAATCGTTGATTGGTTATCTCGAGTGTCAGTTTCGGGGCCGGTTTGAGGCGTTCAATTGTCCTATATCGACTCGGAGTTTCTGCTTTCCCAAGCGAAGAAATGAACTTAATGACGCCAAGGCATTTTTAATGTCTAATTACTGTCATTAACTGTGGGTAAAGTTATTTTAAAAAAAAAATCTTATGACGGAATAAAGGTTGCACCTGAAGGAACACTTTGCTCTCGAGAGATTGACACATGTTGCACGATTTCCATAAGAACCTTAACGCAACACCAGAGGAAGCGGTTTCAAGGTGGGTTGGCTTGTGAAGCCTTTGCAGCATCATCCTGCGCAATAGTATGAGCCGAAACCTACTGTTAATCATTGCTCTGTGAAATCAATTTATCGACATTTAGTCAAACGTTCACTTAGCATTCATAAAATTTTTCGTTTCGTTTTTCAGATACACTAACACGGGGTTTGCAGCAAGGGAATCTGGCAATTCTCTCGTATTTGTGCTGTTTGATGCATTTCAAAAACTGCGTCAGCTGTGCAACCTAGAAATGTCTAAATATGGACAGCTTGAATTCATCTGACTCAGTCGTCGTTCACATCAGCCTATTCATGCATCATAACCTGCTGCCTCTACTCTGCAGGTCTCCTGGAGGGGCTGTGCTCTTGGGGCAGTGACCGGGAAGTGCACAAAAAAAATGTATCAATGATCATTTATGTGGACAAGCCCAGTACAAACACATTTGAGATTGATTTTGTATTTAGGAGTGACTGTTTTGGTTGAGTCTTGATGTTTTTTTTTTTGTTTTTTTTTTTTTTTGTGGCAGCCCTGCCATCAGAAATGGAATTTGTATCATCATGTATACAAATCCAACCTACTGTGACCTTCCCCCCTTTTTCTTTTCACAGTTTATCCTGCTCTGGGTTTGTGAGGTGGAACCTACCCCAGCATGTGAAACTTTGGGTGACGGATTATGTAAACCCTGGATGGTCACCAGTCAACCAAAAATCAGTGGTGGGAAGTCATGAAGTACTGGACACTGAAAAACAATTTATGGCAATGTTTGGTTGCACATGATTCAAATGAGGTAAAACTGATGTAATTTCTCCTCTTCTCGAAATAATAGAAATATGTTCACCATATTTAACCCTAAATTTCAAATTGAGTTCATTTGAAGGACTTTTTTTTAAATCAGAATACATGTGAGATTTTTCTGAATGTACCTGTACTTAACATGGATACTTTTTTTCTATTGACTTCATTTTTACTTCATAAATTTATAAACAGGGCAGCTCGGTGGAGCATCTGGTTAGAGGGTTGGGCTCACAGTTCTGAGCTCAAATCTTGGCCCACCCTTGTGGAGTCTGCACATTCTCTCCATGCCTGTGTTGGGTTTTCTCCGGGCACTCCAGTTTCCTCCTACATCTCAAAAACATGCATTAATTGGAGACTCAAAATTGCCCCTCGATGCCATTGTGAATGGGACTGTTGTCTGTCTCTACTGTATGTGCCCTGTGATTGGCTGCCAAACAGTTCAAGGTGTACTCCGCCCCCTGCCCCCTGGTGATTATTTGACACGAGGTAGGGCTGATGAGAAAAGATGGAGACAAAATCCAAAAAGGCAGACAAGATATGAATCTGACACAGGAAAACCAAAGTGACATAAAGAAATACAATCAAACCCATCCATCCATCAATTTTCTGTACTGCTTATCCTCATTTGGGTCCAAGGCGTGCAGGAGCCTATCCCAACTATCTCCGGGCGAGAGACGGGGTACACCCTGAATTTATCCCCAGCCAATCTCAGATCACATAAAAACAAACGAAATCACTTTCTCGAGATGTCTGTTTGTGCTCATATTCCACAGGGTCTCGTTACTTTGATATAGTTTTTCGGTTTGAGTTGGAAGCGATGAATGTGATGGCATTCTGTGCACACTAAAAAAGAATCATCCACCCTTCCATCCATTTTCCTTACCACTTATCCTTGCTAGGGTGGCGGGCGTGCTGGCGCCCATCTCAGCCGACCATGCAAGGGTTAGGGATGTGGGAGGAAACTGCAGTACCCGGAGAAAACCCGCTCAGGCACCGGGAGAGCATGCAAACGTCACGCAGGCAAGACGGGATTTGAACCCAGGTCCTTAGAACTGTGAGACAGATGTTCTAACCGGTTGTACACCCCCCTCTACCCAAAAAATCAGTATACTGAACCTAACACAACCTAGCATGACATCTAAAGATCTGGAGGCCTGCCTTGCCTCAGTTAAAGCTCTACCGACACATATGGCATGATTTTTAGCATGTTTTTAATATATATTTTTTAAAAAAAAGGCAGCCGGAATGTACCCATCTGTTTTTTCAGCACACGTCATGATGTTGTCGTATATGATTTTTGTATCTCCCATCATGAAAATCCTCTTGAGCCATTCGTTTTGGAGAAAAAGCAGGAAGTGATGTTTTTTCCAGAAGCCCACACTGGTAGTTTCGTGTGTTTTACCGGCGTGAAAGTAGCTGTTTTTTTCCTGCGTCTTAGCCAAAATGCCGTCTCGTTGTATTGCTAACCCTATCAGCAATGCAACAAGCCAGCATTTTGGTTAACATGAAGGAACAACGAGCTATATACGTCAAAATCATGTTTTGTGGTGAAAAAACGGATGGGTCCATACCAGCTGCCATTTTTACATTAATAACATACTAAAAATCATCCATTTCATGACACTTGACCTTTAAGGTCAGTGTTGATGACTCCACAATAGCGAAGAGATTGTGCAAAAATGGCATTCATGGCCAAGTACCAAGGTGAAAACCATTGCTGCCATCAAGGTGCATTTCACCTTTGCAAGGGAAAAAAACAATTGAATGATTACAATACTTTTAGGAGACTTTCCCATGGACTGAGGAGACAAAAGTTGGGGTTTTTTGGGAAAGTGTATGTCTTCCCACATCTGATGTAAATGTAACACAATAAAAGAACAAACCAACAGTCAAACTTGGTGATGTTCATGTCTGGGACTACATTCTTACTTTAGGACCTGGATGACATGAATTTTGCTCTTAACCAGACAATCCTGAACAAGAATGTGCGGCTTGTACAGCGTGCGTGTGATTTGAACCCCGGTCCTCAGAAGTGTGAGGCCAACGCTCTACAGCTTCACGACTGTGCCTTGCGGGGAGTGCTGGAGTCTATCCCAGCTGTCAAAAGGTAGGAGGCGGGGTACACCCTGAACTGGTTGCCAGCCACACGCAGGCCACATAGAGACAAACAGCCACATTCACAATCACACTTAGGGGCAATTTAGAGTGTACAATTAATGTTACAGGTTTTTTGTAATGTGGGAGGAAACCGGAGTACCTGGAGAAAATCCACGCAGCCACGGGGAGAACATGCTAGCTCCATACAGGCGGGGCCGGGATCGAACCCGCATCCTCAGAACTGTGAAGTCAACGCTTTACCAGCTGATCACCGTGCTGCCGTAATTTCAAACCATTTACGTGAATTTACAACTTAACTTAAGAGCTCTCATGTCACACTAATGTGGTACCGCGCATTGGTTGAGAATCACTCCCACTTGTGTTGTGATATTTGATATGACACTACTAGTCCCATCTTTCTTTTAAAGAAAAAAAAGAACACTCAAGGCTTATCTTTTATTGTCGATCAAGTTTAAAGCTGAGTCTTTCCTCACAGTTGTGAGCATCATTAAAAAAAAAAAAAAGTTTGATAGCTTTCTGGAAGTCCCTTCCTCAGTGTTATTTGTATTTGTGGCATGACTGTATATTGTAACTGTATCCAAACTTCAAGTGCAAGATGATGTTTAACCTTCCCAGGGCACTGGACTTATTACAGCCTCTTATCTGCGCAGGACTTCACTTTAACACCCACTAACACGCCAAATGCGTGTCAATTTGATTAGTGGAACCCACTTTGGCAGGTTGTGTTTAATATATGAAGACACATCCACAGCCAAAAAGAAGGTTATGATTCAAGACATACAGGTGGGATCGATTTTAAGTGCTGTAGCATTACAGGCTTTGTGGTAGTAAACATACAGACCAATTACTGGTATATGCTATATATATAGCAGCTGAAATAAGTATTTAACACGTCACCCTTTTTCTCACTAAATATATTTCCATAAGCTGCTGTTGAGATGGAATTTTGACCAGATGCTGGGAATAATCCTCGTAATTCATACAGACAAAGAAAGTAGAACAAATATTATCAGAAATTAACCTATGGATATTAATGTGAAATGACACTATGAAAAAGTACGAAGCACAAAGAAAGGAAGGTGCAAAAATAAAAAAATGAAAAGCCAAGACTACACCTAAAATCTACTAATAATCAAGCATCAATCCGGCATCTTGTCAATGCAAATAAATATCAGCTGGTTCAATCCTAATTGGTGCCGTACAAAAAAGTTTTATTGCCAAGGTTTGAGTCAATGATGAGTAAGAGCAGACAGTTGTTTCAAGACCATCACAAACCAATTATTGCAAAACATAATAATGGTTACAGGTGCATAGCTAAACTTCATAATTTTCCGGTCAACACGGTTGGAACTGTAATACGTAAGTGGAAAACCAATCATACCACCTTAAATTGACAGTCTTATGACAGAAGACTGCAAAGAATAATCAAAACAGTTGTCCACGAGCCAAGGACCACCTGAGGTGAGCTTCAAAAAGACTTGGAATTAACAGGTACACTTGTCACGTGCAAAAGCAAAGCAAAGGTAAGCAAATGTACAATTTTGGAATTTCATACACAAAGTAATCCACTGTGCTTTTCATGATTAAAAAAAAGCATTTTTAAAAAGAAAAAACATCATATAAATATCTAAATAAAGACAAAAACTAAAATCACAATTAAAACAGAAAAAAGTGCAAGAAATGTCATTTAAAAGTGGAAATGCTCAACAAAGCATGAGAAAGACTAAGTCTTTCACCTGGACAAAAAAACCTTTACACTTGGGGCGGACATCACTTCTCTTGACAACTTATTCCCGGTACAGCCTTTGTGTGCAGCATAACTCAATTCTTCACAATGTTTACTTTGAACTTGGCAATCCACTATTTGAGTCTGTTGAGAGCAAAACCCTACTGGGTTTATATTCCATTTGCATTTCTTTCATGTAGTTAGACTCTAAAGCATTTAGTGACTTGTATACCAGTAGCAGAAATTTAAAATCAATTCTAAAGCTGCCTGGGTGTCAGTGCAAAGACTTTAAAATTGGAATTTGTTCTGGTCAAAACCCTAGCTGCAGCATTTTGAATGTGCGGCAGCTGTTGAATGCTCTTTTGTTGGAGTCCAGTTAGAAAGTTAAAAGCATTGAGTTAAAAGATTCTCTTGGTTTTATTGGCACATGCAAGCCTTCATGGTAGATATGTTCTTCAGACAGTAAAAGGCAGTTTTAGTAATTGATTTGATATGACTGTTGAAAGTCAGGTCAACAGTGAGTAATGCACTCCGTCGCCATGGTCTGTATGTATGCTAATTGCGCAAGAGTCCATTGGTGATAAGTAACTTTTGGACAAGTCAGTTTAATACGAGGAGCACATAGTCTGGTTTGATGATAATAAAATGGGACTCTGTGGACCCACAAACTTTCTTCTTATTTTGCTTTCAGCTTGTCCCGTTAGGGGTCACCACAGCGTGTCATCTTTTTCCATCTAAGCCTATCTCGTGCATCTTCCTCTCTAATACCTACTGTCCTCATGTCTTTCCTCACAACATCCATCAATCTTTTCTTTAGTCTTCCTCCCACTCGTGTGCCTGGCAGCTCCATCCTCAGCACCCTTCTACCAATATACTCACTCTCTCGCCTCCGGACATCACCAAACCATCGAAGTCTGCACTCTCGAACCTTGTCGCCAAAACATCCAATTTTTGTTGTCCCTCTAAGGAGTTTATTTCTAATCCCATCCAACTTGCTCACTCCAAGCAAGAACCTCAGAATCTTCATTTCTGGTACCTCCGGTTCTGCTTCCTGTTGTCGCTTCAGTGCCACCGTCTCTAATCCGTACATCATGGCCGGCCTCATCACTGTTTTATAAACTTTGCCCTTCGTCCTAGCAGAGACTCTTCTGTCACATAACACACAAGAGACCTTCCGCCAGCTGTTCCAACCTGCTTGGACCCATTTTTTCACTTCCTTACTACACTCACCATTTCTCTGTATTATTGACCCTAAATATTTAAAGTCGTGCATCCTTGCTATTTCTTCTACCTGTAGCCTCACTCTTCCCCCTCCACCCGTCTCATTCACGCACATATATTCTATTTCACTTTGGCTAATCTTCATTCCTCTTCTTTCCAGTGCATGTCTCCATCTTTCTAATTGTTCCTCCGCCTGCTCCCTGCTTTCACTGCACATCACAATATCGTCTGCGAACATCATGGTCCAAGGCGATTCCAGTCTAACCTCATCTGTCAGCCTATCCATTACCACAGCAAACAGGAAGGGGCTCAGAGCAGTGCAGTCCCACCTCCACCTTAAATTCCTCTGTCACACCTACGGCACAACTCACCACTGTTCTGCTACCCTCGAACATGTCCTGTACTATTCTAACATATTTCTCTGCCACACCAGGCATCCGCATGCAGTACCAAAGTTCCTCTCTTGGTACTCTGTCATAGGCTTTCTCAAGATCCACAAAGACCCAATGTAGCTCCTTCTGACCTTCTCTGTACTTTTCCATGAGAATCCTCAAGGCAAATAGTGCATCTGTGGTCCTCTTTCTAGGGATGAAACCATATTGTTGCTTGCAGATACTTACTTCTGTCCTGAGTCTAGCCTCCACTATTCTTTCCCATAACTTCATTGTGTGGCTCATCAAATGTATTCCTCTATAGTTCCCACAGCTCTGAACATCGCCTTTGTTCTTAAAAATGGGAACGAGAACACTTATCCTCCATTCTTCAGGCATTTCTCGCCCACTACTATTCTGTTAAATAAGTTGGTCAAAAACACCCCAGCCACTTCTCCAAATTGCTTCCATACCACCAACGGTATGTCATCAGGACCAACGGGCTTTTCATTTTTCATCCTTTGTAGTGCCTTTTGAACTTCCCCCTTGCTTCTCCTTTGTGGATGCCACAATACACACCACCTTTGGAGAAGAATCATCACCCTAATATCACCACACCAAAACATTTTCTTCATTTTTCTTCAATCGTGTCTTTTGAAATATATTTATTGAGAATAATGGTGACATCGTAAAAATATATTTCAGCCGCTGAATAAATGAGTTAACCCATTCCAAGTGACGTTACTCAGCCAATCAAGTCTGCAACTCAGCACCTAGATCAGAGAGACAGACGAGAGACGCAGCAGGGAAGTGAGAAAAAATTCTGTGTGGAAGTTGAATAAAAGATGCAGAAAGGGAGAGAGAGTGAAGAAAATATATAGATATAAATATATATTATTCATAAAATATATAAATAATAAAGGAAGAGTATGCTTGGAAAAAAAAATGACGCTTTCCCCAAAAATTCAAATGGAACAGCCAGAGTAATTTCATTTTATATTCTAATTTCCCCTAAATTCACACTTACGGTATTAAAAGAACATATGTGAAAGATTTATTATGAAACAAAATAAGGTTTTAAGAAAACATGGCCTCAAAAACTCTTCTATTGTTAAAAATGGTTCAATTAAAATATAGAGTTCATTGCTGTGTCCAGTAGGGCACAGGATGATGGTGATCAAACTTTATCTTCCTGGGGGTGAGATTTACGGCCTCGGATAGCCACATCTACCCCTTGCAAACCATATCGCACTGCCGCTGGTTGTGTAGAGATGCTAAAGACAAAAGGGTAAACACAAACTCATTTGTTTTTCTCAAGTTAAGTAATTTATTTTAACGTTTACTTTTGAGTTTTTATTTATTTGGTCTTATTTTGTAATGCAGCCCGACTTTTACTTATCTTTTATTTCTCATTGTTATCCCGAAAGGTGAAATTCAACTCACACTTTGTATTTGTGCACACCAGACAGAAAACAGAACCACACAGATGGAGGCGTGGAAGGAAAGATGTCAACTGTACAAAAACAACATACAACAGAAAAGAAAATTAATACATTGTCACTGTCACAGGAATAATGAATATAAGTCATTCTTGCCCATGCTACACTTTTGGGGTGAGGAGCTGGGATCAGTGTACAAGGGTATCTCAACTCTAGCCATAAAACAGACTGGCATCCCTCCAACCACTAGTTGGCTTTTAGTCCAGAGCCAAACTTGAACAGTTAGAGTTGGGGCCACAGTAGAAACAGACTAATATACTGTTTTTCTCCATTGGTTCCTTTTGTGATTTTTGGTTACACTTTCTGAACTTTACCTCCATCTCAAAATGTCTACAGGTCAATGTTACTAGACCCCTGTACTTCTTTTCCTTTCGGCTTGTCCCGTGAGGGGTCGCCACAGCGTGCCATCTTTTTCCATCTAAGCCTATCTCGTGCATCTTCCTCTCGAACACCCACTGTCCTCATGTCCTCTCTCACAACCTCAATCAACTTTTTCTTTGGTCTTCCTCTCATTCTTTTGCCTGGCAGGTCTATCCTCAGCACCCTTCTACCAATATACTCACTCTCTCGCCTCTGAACATGTCAAAACCATCTAAGTCTGCTCTCTCGAACCTTGTCTCCAAAACTTCCAACTTTGGCTGTCCCTCTAATGAGCTCATTTCTAATCCTATCCAACCTCGAGAACCTCAACATCTTCATTTCTGCCACCTCCAGTTCTGCTTCCTTTTGTTTCTTCAGTGCCACCGTCTCTAATCCGTACATCATGGCCGGCCTCACCATTGTTTTGTAAACTTTGCCCTTCACCCTAGCGGAGACTCTTCTGTCACATAGAATACCAGACACCTTCCACCCACTGTTCCACCCCGCTTGGACCCATTTCTTCACTTCCTTACCACACTCACTGTTGCTCTGTATTGTTGACCCCAAGTATTTGAAGTCGTCCACCCTCACCATCTCTTCTCCCTGTAGCTTCACTCTTCCCCCTCCACCTTTCTCATTCACGCACATATATTCTGTTTTACTTCAGCTAATCTTCATTCCTCTTCTGTCCAGTGCATGTCTCCATCTTTCTAATTGTTCCTCTGCATGCTCCCTGCTTTTACTTCATATCACAATATCATCTGGGAACTTCATAGTCCAGGGGATTCCAGACTAACCTCATCTGTCAATCTATCCATTACTACCGCAAACAGGAAGGGGCTCAGTGCGGATCCCTGATGCAGTCCCACCTCCACCTTAAATTCTTCTGTCACACTAACGGCACACCTTACCATTGTTCTGCTGCCCTCATACATGTCCTGTACTATTCTAACATATTTCCGAGTCCCGGGTAGATGGCCAAGCGGGTACCAACAAACGGGTTGGTGTACTCAGACCTACCGGGCGAAGACGCTCGGGTGCTGGAAATGCGGGGAGGTGAAACAAACTGGCCGGGATTGAAGATCGGGCGAAAAGATTCGTACTCAGGCAGCCGGTCATACAAATTAAGGTCCTCCTCGTGTCCGAAAAGTCAGAGTCCAGAAGAATATGCGGTGCCGGACAGGTCATGGTCGGGACGTATTCATAGCTCACCGGCGGAGCATATGACACGGAAGCGGAGGACGTCATGGGGCCTACCCGGATGGGACAGGCTTGGACTTCCGGCAGTCGGTCTACCTTGCATCGGTCCCGGCGATGCCGAGTCTTTCCTGCTGGGTCCTGTTTTGGCCAGATCGTTCTGTCACGATCCATCGGAACGGAGGTAGGATCCAAATGCAGGAGGACACGGAAGAGCAAGGTAGTTCGGAGAAAAACATTTATTATTAGAAGGTCGGGGATCGGGCAGGCAGTCAGGTGCAGCAGCGGTAGTTGGGACGTCGGGCGAAGAGCCGGTGAGAGGGCCGGCAGGAGTCGGTACACGGAAGATCGATCAAGGCAGGCAGAAGTGTCAAAGGAGTCAGGCTTACGGGGTCAGTCGGAGAACAGGCGAAGGTCGGTACACACGGGTTGACGATCAGGGATACGAGAGTGCTGGAACGGGACATGAACCTCAACGATCTGGCGGATCACCAGTCGTCATCGGGGTCCTATATATACACGGGATAATCAGCCCGCATGAGGCGCAGGTGTGTGCCTCCCAATTAGCGCGAGCACGCGGGCGGGCACCCGCACAGCCCGGGCTGGAGCAGCAGGATCGTGACGCCATCCAATGTTGTCGAGCTACACTCTCCCCCACCACGACCTTACGATCAGTAACATCCTTCAGTTTACATTGTCTCCACAAAATATAATCCACCTGCGTGTTTCTACCTCCGCTCTTGTAGGTCACTATATGTTCCTGTCTCTTCTGGAAATAAGTGTTCAGCACTGCCAATTCCATCTTTTTTGTGAAGCTCACCACCATCCGACCCTGAAAGTTCCTTTGCTGAATGCCATACTTACCCATCACTTCTTCATCGCCCCTGTTTCCTTCCTGAGACTCCATGCCACAGGCACAGCAATTGTTGGACATTCCTGTCATTGTTTTTGGATTCACAATGGTGTGAATTAACTTGCTTGCGTCCACAGGTACACACCCCTGGGTTTCTTTCACTGGGTGTGGGACCATTCACTTGTTGCAAAAAAAGACAACCAAAACTAATGTATAGGAGAATTGTATGTTTATTCCCCCATTTATATTCTGGTTCTACAGACTTCTATAGATCACTTAGTCATTCCCACCACATTGCAGTTGTATTGCCAGGTTCACAATGCTTATCTTGCATGCTTCTTCTCCTATCCTTGTCCTGTCCTATCTTGTTCCATCCTTCCCACACAGGGTGTAGCACTACAGTCTCATGCGACATCCATATTTTTTTCCTTAATTTAGATATGTAATGATTTAATTTTGTCATTCTGTTTACAGTTAGCACTTTGTCTCTCTCCCCCCTGTAGAAATTCTGTTCTGATCGACTGATTGACTCTGATCCTTAATAAATTTCAATACTGAGAAATCACAGAGGAAGATTAAAACTAAACTGTGACACAATAAAACTGTTCCCGCATTAAAGGGATGCAGATTACCCATTTCGCTTGATCTAACAGCCGAATAGGACAATAAAAAAAAAAAAAAAAAGAAGAGCGATAGTTGGCTAACATCAAAATAGGTCCGTAATATGCCTCGGAGCACTCAGTCTGGGACAAGGGGATCAATGCCGCTTTAGCATTAGCTTGTCAATATGTTTTATGTTTACTCCCTGGAACAAAAATAAATAAACAAATGAATACATTTACCACTAGTCCAACACTAAAACATTGAAAATTACATTAGATTATAATGTATTCATTTGGTATGTACAATTTCTTGGACATCAGTTGCTTATTTCCACATGCAGCAATTACACAGTGGTTTGTATATATATATATTTTTTTTTTTTGTCATTTGTCATTCCTTTGTACAGTTTTAGATCTGCATCTGACAGAAACCTAAATACAAATCTGAATTTACTTTTATAGGAATAAAAGTTTTGGAACAGGTAAACTTAGAGTCCATTTAGTTGGAAATCATTTGTAAATAAAAATTGCACCAAGCCTGTAATGTTATGATCTGTGCCCTGCAGTTCCTCCTTTGGAGCTATAGTGGTACTTTGTGCCTTGCCTCTCTCTTCCTCCTTCTCTCTCCCCAGCAATCAGCATCAGATTGGCTGTGAACTTGTCTTCAATCAGTACTCATCGATCAGAATCTGAATCAGCTGTAATGGCCAAGTGTGTAAAACACACAAGGAATTTTTTCTCCGGCAGTCGATGCTGCCCTGGTACAACATTCAGAACGAAGAACAACAAAGTAACAACAACAAAGAACAAGAGACATTTCAGTTTATAGGAACTATTGCTGATAAGAGTCAGAGATGCATGAGATGTAAAGTCTTCTTCATTTAGAACAGGTAAGAGATCAACAATGCCTGCATATAAGCCTGCAAGACCCAGGATTGCACCACCAGAATATTATCACTCAGTTGTGGTAGACAGGCTGACTCTCGCACTCTTGTTGCAAGTTACTCAACTTCGTCCAATGGCACTAACCGCCTTGAGTTCAAACTCTGTGTTCTCTTGGGTTAAACTCTGGAGATTAGAAGAAATCCTTCAATTTATTTACTCTATTAAACTTTGTTGTTTGGTGGTGTGTTGACTTCCACATTGATGACGCATCTCATAATCAGTGTGTTTGTATCTTTTTCCAAGTTTCTAAGGATAAAATGCTGCTGTAGACTTTTGAGGTTTTTTTCGTTTTGCTGCTTCAATCATGTGCTTCATCAATCAAAGATGAATGACCACATGCCAGAAGAAATCATGCCAACCCAATCCATTATATTATCTCAATGAGTTTCATGACTGAGCTTATACAGTGAAGAAAATAAGTATTTGAACACCCTGCTATATTGCAAGTTATCCCTCTTAGAAATCAACGAGTGTCTGAAATGTTCATCGTCGGTGCGTGTTCACTGTGAGAGAGATCATCTAAAAAGAAAAATCCAGAAATCACAATGCAGTCACTCACATTTAAAAAATGTAGGGTGGGGTCAGTCATGCTCACAGATAAAGTTGCGGGTGTGATTAGGGATGGAATCTCAAGACCTTAAAATAACTTAATGGATTAATAGAACATAACTGTAAATTAAAAATAAAATAAACAAATACATAATTAAAATAGAAAACTAAAATTTCAAACTCAGAAATGGTGATTTCCAATTTCAACTGATAATTAGTAGAACATGATATAAAACGGTATTTACAATTTTTCATCAATAAAAATTCTTGATCTGACAAACTTTATCTAAAGATAAGTGAAATGCACTGGACTGTCAAGGAATGAACACGAACGGCCTATACCCGCTATGTTTTGAAAATATTGAAAGTTTTGTTCAACTTAATTGGCGTTAGTGGCAACAAGCTAGCAATACATTGTAAAAAACATTCCTGTCGACAATCGTGATGTATTGTTATAATCTAGCATAATTTATGGCGGTTTCTATTGTCAATCTGTTAATGAAAGCTAGCAGTAGATGAGCGATATCTTCCTAAAGCATGTAGAGGGCAAAAGTTTTCAACTTCAAGATAACGTGTATCACAGGAAAATGACCATTAGAACTTAGATCAAGTCAAAGCAAATCACAATCTCATATGTATTAAAGTTAGCGGGGTAGATGGGGCGGGGCATGGCTCACGCGCGCTACGTCGCAACTGCTGTAAATAGGAGGCTGGCTTGCTTGAACACACCTTTATGTGCGTACGCTGGACGTTTTGGCCACACCTGAATCAAGCGACAACATGGATGATAGTCGAACGTCTTTTTAAAAAAAAATTTGGGGCATGCCGTCACACAATCAACCAAAACTGCCTCGCAATCGACACATTGAGCACCCCTGGTGGAACTGAATTTCCTTTGACATGGCTCAATGTGTTGAAGACTTTCAACGTAAATGCGCTCGCAGTACATGAAGAAGCTCTGAACATCTGCTTTTGGCATCACTTCTGGACATACTCAGTACAGTTCACTGTAAAACTGAATTACTGCTTGCATAATATCTTTAGCAATGCATGTTAAACGCTAAATGATGCTCCCAAACAGTTTTAAATAAGGTTAATGTTATATTGCATACACCCACTCACTTATAAAGATTACAATGATATTGCCCGTGATCTATCCAAGTAAAAAGTACTCACCCTGCTTTACATGCGCAGGTGCCTGCACTCCGGTTCCCTCCCACATCCCAAAAACATGCATTAATTGGAGACTCTAAATTGCCCCTCGGTGTGATTGTGCACGCAACTGTTGTCTGTCTCCTGCGATTGGCTGGCAACCAGTTCAGGGTGTACCCCACCACCTGCCCGATGACAGTTGTGATTGTCTCCAGCATTCCTGCGATACTCATAAGGATAAGTGGCTCACAAATCTTCGGGAGTAAACTTTATGATAACTCGACAGTCATCATGAAAAAATAAAAATCAGAGACACTAAGGAGATTTTAGTTTTTTCCTTTAGTTTTTTTTTCCTACCACATTCCAGAAACATGCAACATTGATTGGACACTCTAAATTGCCCCAAGGTGTAATTGTGAGTGTGACTGTTGTCTGTCTCAATGATCCCTGCGATTGGCTGGCAACCAGCTCAAGGTGTATGCCGCCTCCTGCCCGTTGACAGCTGGAATAAGCTCCAGCACTCCCCGCGACCCTCTTGAGGATAAGCTGCAAAGAAAATGGATGGATGGATAGTCAAATAATACTCGTGAATAATTCCCAGCAGAAATCTTCTACCTGGACCTTGACTCTTTACTTCTGCACTACGATGAGGAAAACAAAATCTCGACTTTACACTTCTACCAATGCATCTGACAAGGAAGGGAATAGAACCATTTTCCTGTCTTAAAATGATCTTCCTTGTGAGAATGTGCACTGCATATGTGTATATAAGTACTTGCGTAATTTATTATTGTTTTATATTTTCACAGCAGTGCAACTACCAGATAGTATTTGAAGGCTAATCATTATTAGACTTTAACTTTTGCTTCATCTCCACTTACACAAATCAGATTATATACACAAAACAGATTCGAGCCATATTTAGTAGCTTTCAATTATAACATCCTATTCATTGCCTTGTATGTTATGTGCAGAGCTGAATATCACATCTACTGCAATGAACTAGGTCATTTTGGCTTGTCTGATTGCCATCCCCGATCTCCTGCTCACAAACACACGTATTCCGTTTCCTCCCGGTGCAACTTTTTCCATAGACCCCAGGAGAGCTACAGTCCAGCTGGCATTCTGCCCAGAAATGCATTCACCCACTTAGACCACCGCCCCAGGGAGTGGACAAAAATTAATCACAAATATATCCAGGTCAGCATGAAACACTGGGAGTGATGGAGGCACAATACTGATTCACACAGAAAGTGGATATTGAATACACTGGATCCCTCAATTATGGGACAGCGGTTTAGCCCTAATATGGTCAGAGTTCAACAGATGAAAAAATGGCACCTACCTGAGTGGTTGCTCACCACCGGAGCGGCTGCAGTCAATTAAGCATGAAGTAGGGGAAGACGAGGGAAACGTGCCAGCCAGCCTGCAAGTTAAATTCTGACAACAAGGATTATAAATAATGCTCTTGTCAATTCACCTTGCAAATTTACTCTCTCTGCCCAGGAAAGTGGTCCTGGTTCATCTTCTCCTAAAGTCCAGTCAAGACTTTGAACGTTCCACCATCCTGTGCTT